>NC_139217.1:313776054-314376054 GCF_055691185.1 Crinia signifera
CTCCATACGCCCCTCCCATTTGTATGGTTACATCAGTGATCAGAGTGTAAGCCTACTCCATAAGCCCCTCCCATTTGTATGGTCACCTCAGTGATCAGGGTGTAAGCCTACTCCATAAGCCCCACCCATTTGTATGGTTACCTCAGAGATCAGGGTGTAAGTCTACTCCATACGCCCCTCCCATTTGTATGGTCACCTCAGTGATCAGGGTGTAAGCCTACTCCATTTACTTTCCATTACCACCTCTAATCTCAGTAGCGCACGCAGGGGGGGTTTCTGAGTACCCAGAAACCCCCCCCCCCAGGAGTCTATGGGCCCTAGGCTGAAAGCTGAGGGTCCTCTCTTTCCATGGATACAAGAATTTTAAAAATCGGCCCTTGGGAACCGGAGATATCTGACTTCAAAGCAGTTGTCCCCATCCAAGCCTGTTAATTGCTCTTCCCAGTCAGATATTTCAGGTTCTGTCTGACTAAGAGTTTTTCTCAAAGTATATTCCAAAAGCTGGGACTCTCCCTCTTTGATGGACACTAGTAGCTTGTCTCTACTGTTGCCAGAACCAGAGATATCGGCCTTCCAGCAGCTGGTTACTGCTCCAGCTCCACACACCTGGTATGTAGTTTTATATACTCATTGGCAGATTGCTCTGCCTCCTGAACTCTGATACCCTAGTCCCCAATACCATTTGGTAGGTGGGATTCTCTAGTTTTTAATTAAAATCTAAGAATTGTATTTCCGGGAACTGGAGATATCTGTAGTCAAGCAAGCTGTCCTCCCACCAGAAAATCATGAATAATAAGCCTACTCCACTATGCACCCCTCCTCTGCGTTTTAAACTTCCTCTACCACCCTGAAAGTTATGTATTGGGACCCCTTCATTCAGCCCAAAGGCCCCTTCTCCCACCCCATCTCCCACCATATGTGCAGTAAAGGGGTAATTAGTGGAAATTACTGATCCAGGCCTTACATGCTGAGCGGTTGATATAATACCCCCTACCACCCGAGGGACATCAAAGCTTCACCCACCCCTACCGCTGGAGGATTGGTAGGGGCCCCAATACATTGCTATGCCCAGGGGTATTATTATTTATATACATTTGGTCTATCTATAATACTTTAACTGACCCAGCATATACTGGGTCACCTAAGTGTCCATCTCCGTGCTTTGCTCCGCCCCTCTGGAAACCCCCTTCTGAAAATCCTGCGTTTGCCCCTGAATCTCATTTACCCACCAGCCCTCACTGCCACCTCCTGACCTTTTGGAGCATTTATTAATATAAATAAAGACAAATTCACACAAAATATATTTAATAAATAAATTCAAACTTTAATTTTAAGTAAAATGTATATATTATTTTTGCTCTGCATTATAAAATAGGGAATAATGGAACAGGATTGTTCCAGAACTCTTACACACTTGTCCTATAAGAGGAACAAGATGGTGGAAGCCACATGACTCATGGAGAGTCATCCATCAGCACTCAGGAGAGGAAAAACCCCCTGTGGGGGAAACCTCTGGGGACCCATGGCTGACGGACTGCCCATCCCTCTAGGCATTAAGAGACTTTGCAGAGTTTGCCCAAACCACCCACCCACTAACCTTATATAACCCGTCATCCCTTCTGTCACCCCAAATCTTAACTTTTTTCCCAGATGATGAAGAACGCACCCGATGGCACCGGGGGGGGGGGGGGGGGGGCACACGCATTTCCACAGTAATGGGGGGGAGAGACAAGGTAGGGGGGAGAGACAGACAAGGTAGGGGGGCGAGACAGACAAGGTAAAGGGGCGAGACAGACAAGGTAGGGGGCGAGGCAGACAAGGTAGGGGGCGAGAGAGACAAGGTAGGGGGAAAGAGACAAGGTAGCTAGCTACCCATTAGTATTAGGACTCTATGTAAGAATCAGCCAGAACCCCTTTAGGACTCGTCTCTGGTGCTATAAGGGGTTAGGGCTGCAATGATATATATATAGGACAGCTCTAACTCTGTTTCCTATGTCCCCACTGGGTCTGAGCTCTATGCACATACACAGACCGCTGTCATGTATGTGCATTAGTCAGTAACCCATTGCCAACAGGCTGCTGGCAACACAGCAGAGGATACAGCGGAGGAGGGGACACCGCTGGTCCTCGCTGGAAAGATACTGTGTGTGATGGTAAATACCAGCGACATATCCTGTGTATCACACGGACACTAACACAATATGCTGCCAGAATTTAGTATCACTCTTACATGGAGCCCAAACTATGATAAATCTATAACAACAGTATCAGATAATAACAAAGTAATGGATACAGCACCATATACATCTCTCCCACCTCTGCACATTAATAAGTAGGGATCAGTACGGGGACTTGATGCAGCATAGGACACCTTGTGCCTTGCGACACGTCCTAACAGCTCCATACAGGGTTTATTCAGCGTCTCCAGACACCGCCCTTAGGTGTCCCAGGCACAGCCCTAGTGACTGCTTAGTACTGCCCCCCTAGGTGGGAGATTTGTTTGTATCCAATACTGTCCTGTCGGTCAGGTGATCAGTCATATATGACAGAAGTCGCGCTCCGAGTCTACCGCCGCTGCATCGCACTAACCTGCCCTTATCTCTGTCCAGTCACTAACCTTATGTGAGTATGTCCTCCTGCTGGTAAACTGCGCACTGCCCGAGTCCTGTGAGGTGAATGAGTGAGACAGCATCAGTACAGCCCTGATCTAGGCAGTCCCCATTATGACATCACTATACCCTCACAAACCCCACCTGATTGACCAGGGCTGGCTGTTTGTGGTTTGAGGCCCATTATGACATCACAGGTCTTTTGTCTTTTGCATGACTGACCTAAGGGTAATGTGATTTCACTTCTTATTTTAAATATTACATTCACATCAGAATGTATTATTTGATGGCGGCAGGATTTCCCTATAAATCTTTGGGAATGTGAGGTTTTATATGAACACAATTTTCACTGTAGTTACATTGTTTACTAGCAGGGGTGGCCAGATTTTTGTGTCCCGGGATCATACCTCCCAACATAACCCATTCCAGGAGGGACAAGATGCTCTCTTTCTCGACATTCATGTCAGTGGCAGTTGCAGGGCTGCAGCACAGTCCACAATTCAGATAGGGGAGCCCCACCAACTGCCACCCCAAACACCACAGACTGGACTC
Organism: Crinia signifera; assembly: GCF_055691185.1. Taxonomy (NCBI): domain Eukaryota; kingdom Metazoa; phylum Chordata; class Amphibia; order Anura; family Myobatrachidae; genus Crinia; species Crinia signifera. The sequence goes on from NC_139217.1 coordinate 313,779,216, forward strand.
ACTTGCAGGTGTGGCTCCCCTTTTTGAATTTGCGACATTGGTGCAGTCCCACCTCTGCAACTACTACTGGCAGCAAGTCCAGTAGCAGAGCATTTTGTCCCTCCTGGAATGGGTCATGTTGGGAGGTATGCGGGATGTACTTTTAGTTCAAATATTTAGCGGAGATCTACCATTGTCAATGGGCCTGATTCGGAGGTGGCCCATATACTGATATTTCGTTTTGCTATTCCGCATGCATTAAAGTACCGGAAACCCTTACTGCAGACCCGTAAATCTAACTGTACGATGGTGGGCACAGTTGCACATGGCATTGCTGCCAGTAGAGATGGTAACTGTATATTTCTGCAGATATGAATATATAAGAATCAACAACTGCACATATATACATACATACATACATACATACACAAACATACATACATACATACATACACAAACATACATACATACATACATAAACATACACAAATATACATACATACATACATACATACATACACAAACATACATACATACATACATATATACTGTATATAAATACATACATAGCATCCACCTCTGAACCAGGCTCACAGGCCCTATGCTTCCCACAATAGATTTTGTTTTGCTGATCGCTCTTACACACATAGGGCCATATTCTGCTTGCCTCGCTCGGACACCAATTCATTTGCAGAGTGTATCTTAGCCCACTGCGCATGCGTACCATTCGCAAGGCGCATGTGTAGGTTTGGGCAACCGTGCACACTCGCAACCTTACAAGTAGAAATACGCTAGTGAACAATCTCGTGCAGAGTAGTCGTAATGTGGGCGTATGGATTGGCGCAGCCACAAAACTGGGCACAACTGGGCGGTAACTGGGGTGTATACTGGGGTGGTGACTACATGTGCTGGACGGTGGCTTCGCTCCACTGTGAGAGCGCTCGGACTGATTGAGCTTAAAATCATTCGCTCTGTAAAAGTAAGTCTCACGCCTCGCAGGCCAGCCGATTCTCGGCCCCACATTCGCACGGGCGATCAACACGGACAATTGCTAAATTACCTACACACAATATACACCCATGCAGCATACAAGTTTCTCTACTATTAGTTATATAATCACATATATAAGAATGGTAGATGCTATATGTGATTGGATTACTAATAGTATTACTATACTGGCCATAGTGACCTTCAAATGAAATTGGTTTTATATTGTTAGATTTTATTTTGTATTTGAATTACTTTGATACCTTTATGTTTATTTTTGGATTACATTTGATTTCTATTTTAGCGCAGTCTGTCTTTTTCTCTCTTTGTGTTTTTTCTATATGTGGTCCAAGTACCCGCATCTGACTGCTGCCTGAACAGAATATTTGTGATAGCTCATAATTTGTTACATTGTGGTCCGACAGCGCACAGCCATTTTCTTCTGTTATAGGATCTATTAGTCAGTCAGCGACTGATAACCAGGACACAAGCACGGAACCTCTCGGGTATTGTATAATATTAACGGAGCAGGCGGCAGCTGTACTCCAGCAGCATCAGCCTGCAGCCACAGTACCACCCATATCAGACAATTACACCCCACACACTACATCCAGGAGTCGCTCAGGTTGTACTTGGTGCTGTGAGGAGCCTCTGTGCTGGTACAGAGCGGTAAGCCCAGCATATGTGGGTGTGGAGCCAGACTGATATATTGCAGCTGCAGAGGGCTCTTCACAGCGTTCCGGTAATGTCATGACATCAGGGGCACGCAGCACTACCGGGAGCTGGCGTTCTGAAACGTCAGATGTTCAAGTTCACGTGTATTTTGTTAATTTGGCCGTGATCTACCAGTGGATGCCCCAAGATCTACTAGTAGATCAGGATCTACCTTTTGGCCAGGTCTGCTCTAAGCCATTCACACAGATTTCGACACAGACAATAAATGTAACAATATTTATTTCTGTAGGGAATTAAGTTACTGCTAATAAAATACAATGATTTTGACAGGCAATTAGTAGATGTGATTGGAACTGGCTAAACGTCATTGGACAATCGTCTGAATAACCCCCAACATCTCAACTTCTGAAAACCTGCACCCACATGTCTGTGTAATGAGGAATATGGTTGTAAGCTCCACTAGGGCGGGGGCTGATTAGCAGACATATGTTATGTAAAGCGCTGCAGAATATGTGCGCTGTATAAATAAAATCCATTAAATCCATTAAACAGGTGGGATAAAAAAAACTTAGTTTCACAACAGTTTTTTTTTAATGTGATTTAACCAGGGAGCAGTGTGGGTAAAGCTACACCATGGCCCTTACTGTGTGGCGTTTGTATATTCTCCCCGTGCTTGTGTGGGTTTCCTCCGGGTACTCCTATTTTCTCTCACAATCCAAAAATATACTGGTAGGTCAATTGGCTTCCAACAAAAATGAACCCTAGAATGTGTGTGTGTGTGTGTGTGTGTGTGTGTGTGTGTGTGTGTGTGTGTGTGTGTGTGTGTGTGTGTGTGTGTGTGTGTGTGTGTGTGTGTGTGTGTGTGTGTGTGTGTGTGCATGTGGTAGGGAATATAGATTGTAAGCTCCACTGGGGCAGGGACTGATGTGAGTGTTCAACTATTCTCTGTAAAGCGCTGCGGAATATGTGCGCTATATAAGAAACTTTTAATAAATAAATAAAAATCTCTGCTCAGGGTCTGACCAGTGTAGCATTAGGCTACATGACACCTGCCTCCTCTGATAGGCCAACCTCCTCACAACTTCGTTGGGTCATGATCTGCTCCCATCTTCCACATATACTGATAATTAAAGTCACTATACAGATACTTTTCAGGAGATACAGTAATAAGAGTAGGAGAAATTGTACTCGGAATGGTCATCAGCATAAACTCATTTTGGACTTGTCTCTTGACTTTGATGCTGTGAATTGAATGGTAGTCACTTTTATGCTTTGTGCATTGTGTATGGGGAACTTGGTTACGGCATAGTAGGTAGACAATGTCATGGTCGACAGTGACTAGTTCAACATCTGAAAATGGTTGACATACTATAGGTTGACATTGCCAAACGATCGAGACAAGATTTAGGTTGACATGGACTTGCACAACACTCAAAAGGTCGATGCTAGTTTTTTTAGTTTTTTTTTTGTGTCTACAGTATGTCGACATATGTTGACATGGACACAGTATAAGGGGAAACTTGCTGCATCCACCATGCTTTGGGCACAGTGCATCGCTGCACTCGGCACACCATAATATTCTCACTCTATGCCCACTTGGATAGTAAAGTATGAACTAGTCGGTCTACACAAAGAAACGTGAAAAACTTGTGTCGACATTTTGAGTGTCGTCCATGTCAATGCAAACCTATGGTGTGTCAACCATTTGCAGGTGTCGACACGGTCACTGTCGACCCAGGGACTGCATAGCCGGTAAATTATTTTCTCTGCATTATCTGCTAGGCACTACAATGTGCTTTGTATTAGATAGAGGGCACTGTAATGTTCTCTGTATCATATGGTGGTAACTATGCTGCTCTCCTACATGGCAGTCACCGGGTTGCTGTATGAATTGTATGGAGGTCACTGTTATGCTATCTTTATTGTATGACTGTCAGTAGGATGCTCTGTTGTTGGCGAGGCAGTGTGATACAGGCAGTGTTGAGTTTTTGCCTTGGATGACAGAAAGCCTAGCTTTACCCCTGGGTCCACTTCACTGTACATGCTAACAGTATATTGTAAAAAACAGACCTTCCACCAGACAATAAAAGCAGTCTGTTTACTTCCACAGAAATTGAAACAGGTCTTTTCCAAAGTAAGTTTACTGGGACTTAAGCAGTCCACAAACAGCATGTATTGTACACAATCTCAGGCTCCCTGTCACTAGCCCACTGGCCAACCACTGTCTATCACCTGGACACTTGCTGGTGTCAGGGGCCCTGAGCCCTTGCCCTAATGAGTTTTAAGAAAGTGTGCCTTATTGCTGTAAACACTTGCTCCAACACCTGGACAGGACCTGCATGGATGGGATTCTCCAGTATTTCTCAGGGCCCTATTCAGATCTGATCACAGTACAAATTTGTTCTCAAAATAGGCAAAACCATGTGCACTGTAGGTGGGGCAGATGTAACATGTGCAGAGAGAGTTAAATTTGGGTGGGGTGCGTTGAAACTGAAATAAAAAAAAATGCAGTGTAAAAATAACGCAGCCAGTATTTACCCTGCACAGAAACAAAATAACTCACACAAATCTAACTCTCTCTGCACATGTTACATCTGCCCCACCTGCAGTGCACATGGTTTTGCCCATTTTAAGAACAAATTTGTACTGAGATCAGATCTGAATAAAGGTCTTAGTCCTAAATGCAGGTAGTTTTGGCCTGGGGAAACTGAACAACTGTGCCCTGTTCTGCAAACACCCGGGGAGGCATCCAGTCTGGACTGACACAATATACTGTATATACAAGCATATTAAAGTGTGTGCAATATTATACTCTAAAACATGTCTTTATGGCATGTTCAGTCAGTATATGATTTAGATCAAAGCTTCTCATTGTTTACTGACATGTCCATATACTGTACATTTCAGACCTTTATAATATACAGTATAACAAATGATTGACAAACACTACGAATAACAGCCTGTGTGTCTGAGTCCTAAATTAGATTACATACTATTGGTATACAGGCTGCATACCAGTAACTCATCATGACCACTATATCCGTCCTGCGTGAATTAAAAATAACTTGGCAAACATCTATATAAATTTGAAAGCCTGATACAAACCATGTCTTACACAGTCTAAATAAAATTAACAACCCAAGTGAAATAGCTAAAACCAGCTCTGTGCTCTAAAATAGTATGTTACGCTTTAGAACATTTTTACATAACCACAGATGCTTTGGCTGCCATACGCACTTGGTCACTTCTTATTTAAAAGTCACAGTTATATTTGAATATAAATAATATATGTACTAAGGCCCTGATTCTGGTTGGCGCCGCCTGTACGCATACCTGTCCCCCCCCTCCCCCACACTACTTGGCGAATGTCCCCGCAGCACTGTGAATGGATGTTTTGCATAAACCTCCATTCACAGGCTTGGGCCGACCATCGAATGATTTCTATAGCGCTTGGAACTCTCTTACATAGCGGAACGGCGCCCTACTCCGATAACATGGTGGGCAGCTGACATCCGGTGATGTCAGCCACCCACCCCCGGAAGGTAAAAGCAGGAAATTTGCATCCGAACGTCCCCTGTCTGACTCCTGCACTATGCATATTTCGGAGGGCACCCGCAGTGAAGACCTGCACATGTGCATAAGCGATTATGCGAACGGGAATGCGAACGGGGCGAACAAACCAGAATCACCCCTAAATGTATTTTGCTGCATTGGAGTACATTTGCTGTAGGCTAAAACTAAGCTTGAAAAGTGATAAAATGGAGAGTGATAACCAAGCATCCTGAGTCCGCTACACGTTTGTAAGACATGTGCAATTTTCTCTGGGATTACTCTGTCACAGCACCAGACATACAGACTAGCTATACTCTGTTCCCACAGCAATCTCCATCACTTTGGGGAATTTAACCCCACGTTTCTTTATAAAACCCAATTATAAATTGCCTCAGATGTCCCCAAATTCAACAATATATACAATACACACAATCTATTGGTTACCACTCTGGACCAATCTCCAGTGCATAGCAACTCCAGTACCAATCTCCAGTGAAAAAAAAAAAAAAAGCTCACTGCAAAACTGGAATTTAAATTTGATCTAGTTAAATAGGCCCGGCTAACGTCCCTATTTTTTAAAACTATTTTTCTAATAAAAGTTCATTTTTAATAAATTACATACATCATTTTAAAGCGTACCCCACAAAAAGAGTCCCCTGTTCATCCTCTGTCTTTTCATGTTTTCACTGGACTCAGGGGAGCACCAGCAACCAAAGGCGTAACTACCATAGGTGCAAGGGGTGCAGCTGCTATGGGGCCCAAAGCTGAAGGGGACCCATCATTACTGTCTAAGTAATACGTTTTACATACATTTATCACCATAAATTGCTAAATGGGGGCCCTTACAAACTTTTGCTATGGGGCCTACGAATATCTAGTTACGCCCCTGCCAGCAACTCTAAACCCTCTTTCCTATTTTCGGGTCTGTGCTTAACAGTTGGTTTCAGGCTACCCAGGCCGAATCTCACCACTAGGTGGCGAGGCCTCACTTGAACTCCCTCACCAGCGGTGGGCAAAACCTTGTGTGGAATCCACAAATCCAACCCCCTTACATATCTACAAGTATATCAGTGCATCGTGCTGTGTGTACCAACTTGGCGCAAAGGGGCCTGTGATTTCCATCACAATTGGGTGGGCACATGTGAATGCTCACCTAGTTGTGATGTCAGGCCGACGATCAATAAGTGTGTATGGACTTACCGATTGCCAGATCGGTTGGCGGATGCCCCGGACAGTCTACAGAGAAATAGAGAATAACTGGAGAACAAGAGGGAGGAACAAGGGAGAACAAGTGGAATAACTCAGCAACAATAGGAATATATTACAGAATGACAGTTACCATATTTTATAAAGTTTTCTTAAGTTCCTCAAGAGATGGAACTTTTCATCCATGTTATTGTAGTTGTGTTTGCAACATTGGGGGTTATTCTGATTCACTCGGAAAGGCACAATCATTCTCTAATGGACAAAACCATATGCACTGCAGGTGGGGCTGATGTAACATGTGCAGAGAGAGTTAGATTTAACCCCCATTGTATATACAGTATAAACAACAGTTCTTATTTATATCAATGGTGATAACTCTTAACTACCAGCACCTAACTAACATTTTTAAATTCCAACATTTACCTTGACAGTTAGGAGCCAGTTGCTGGTGATAAAGTACTATCCTTCTGTTCAAATATTTTAGTTCCATAGTTGTTTTCTCTTTCTTTACCACATCTCTATTTTTCTCCTAAAGTGTGTTTTTTTTCTGATTGAGTTCTTAATTCTTTTAATTTGTATTAGAACATATTGCCCTGATTCTGAGACACACTGCTGATGTCAGAAGCAGTGGAGCATTTTCTTTGCCTGTGCTTGAGCTTTTGCGGCACATGCATGCAGATACTCGGAGTTAAGTATTGGGCATCCCATGCTGTGACATGGAATAGCAGAAGCACAGAGATGGTCTGTCTTACAGGCGTGCAATGGTCACAAGCATGTCGCTGAAAGCAATTGCATAGAGAGGAGCTCGACCGCTCACAAAGGAGGCCATACTGCCAGGTTTGGTGCAAATTTTGATGGTCCAATGGATGGTGCGACGTCCCTGTTCTAGAAACGCAGACCCTACTCTGCCCCTTCTCCTCCCCCTCAATGGCACTACCTGTCAATCAAGCAGAGGGGGGTACTCTGTACAACAGGGAATGCACTGAATGGACCTTGCACAGCTGAAGATACCCAATAATCGCAAATCTGCGTGGGACACAATATCTGCGACCTTCTCTGAATCAGGCCCACAGTCAACACAATGAACTCAAATTGTCTTATGTGAAATCTCTCTATGCATGTCGAGAAATCATGATAAATTTTAAACATAAAACAGAGAGATGTTTCTGCTGTACTAGATAGTAGAGTTTTTGAAAAATAAATTCATAAAAACATAAGCAACATTGGTTGGCGGAAGTGACATCACCGCAAACAATTTTTTTGTACAATAATCCAGCAGCCATCTTAGTTTGTTTACTAATGGATATTTTGGCAGCACTCTAGAACAGTATCCTGTTGTGTTTCACACACACCCCAATCTACCATGCTGTTAGAAGATTGCACAGCTCCGGGTCTCTGGTGCCTTGAACCACTGTTTTTTTTATGATAAATTCACAGATGTTTGGCTGAAGTTCTGGAAAGAATGGCAAGTGTACTGCTATGCCGGGCTGTCTAACATATCTCACTGGAGCTAATGCAGTTGTCAAAGTTTATCTACTCAGAGGGGGAGGACAAAGAAATTCTGAAACACTAATAAGAACGTTTGTTGGGATATGCTTACCTGTAAACAGATGTCATCATGGACAGGCATTATTTAACACACTTGTGCAGAGCCCCACTTAAAGCTTCCGGTCATATTTATTAAGCTCAAACTGAAGCGGAGCAAAAGAGCTCATTAGAGACAAGATTGTGTGTGGAATGTAAAATTAAACAACATGCACCCAATTGCTGAGGCAGAAAGGGTTAATGCTCAAAACGGTCTTAAATATAGCATAACTCCCAACATGACCCTCTCCAGGAGGGACACAATGCTCTGCTCCTGGACTTTCCTCTTGATGTATAATCACCATCACCTGTGTTGCAGCACCTTTCTCACCAACTACCTGTTCAACACAGGTGATTGCATCATACATTAAGAAGAAAGTCCAGGAGCAGAGCAATGTGCCCCTCCTGGAGAGGGTCATGTTGGGAGGTATGATATAGGAAGGCCACTAGAATAGTCTAATAAAGACACCTCTATGCAAGATAGTGCAAGTCCAAGGCTAAAATTGAGGATAGTCAAAGACAGACAGCATTGTCAAGTACTGTAGTCTGTTGCACACAGTAAAGGCTGTAGAGACCATTCCCAGTCTTCTACTGTGAAAGAACAGAGCTCAGAGCAGAGAAAGATGAGATAAATACTTCCCTCATAGACACCCACAACACCATACACGGATGGTGTAACGGTTAGCATTACTACCTCACAGCACTGAGGTCATGGGTTTGATTCCCACCATGGCCCTAACAGTGTGGAGTTTGTATATTCTTCCTGTACTTGTGTGGGTTTACTCCGGGTGCTCCGGTTTCCTCCCACAACCCTAAAATATACTGGTAGGTTAATTGGCTCCCAACAAATTGACCCTAGAATTTCTGTGTGTGTGTACATGTAGTAGGGAATATAGATTGTAAGCTCCACAGGGGCAGGGACTGATGTGAATGTTTAAATATTATCTGTAAAGCGCTGCAGAATCTGTGTGCGCTATATAAGAAACTGTTAATAATAATTAATAAAACGAACTTTTGATACTGGTGCCAGATGTGCAGTAAAGTTATCAAGAGATCTCCTGATACACGGTCAACTTAACTGCATACAGTGGTCAAGTAATCTAGACCATAATCATTGCCACATTTAACTGCACAGGTGTATTACTGCAATTTCACATAGTGGACAGTGATGTCTATCCTTAGCATACAGTAGGATACTAGGACTGATCAGATTAGGATCATGTCATACACATAACACACTGTACTTAGAAGCAGTGATTTTGCAGATTTCTTTGATTGCAGCTATATTGAAAAGTTACCTCTGACATATACAATATGCTTTTGGTTGAATCTATCATCATGACTAGAGTATGTGCTCCCAAATACATAACACTTGTCATAAAAGAAAATGTCATACCAGAACTTAGTGATATGACAGCACTGAGAGGAATACCTCCTGTGGGTATCATCTGTGGCAGCTGCAGTTCTGTGCAGAGCTGCATCACAATTGTTCACCTGAATAAAACCACGCCACCCACTCAAGTCTGTAGATCAAGTAATTACTGATATGTCCAATGCCAATGTCTTCACATCACTTGATGCCAGTTGACTGACTGCTGTTTATTTTCTATCACATGTATTACATATGCTCTGCCCCTACCAACTTGTAGGCACTTGACAATATCAACATGAATTTGAATAAATATGGGTCACCTCCCATGGTGTCAAAGCTGACTCAGACAATTCAGTAAAATCTTACCCCCATGTACAACTACACAACTATCTAATTTCTTGTCCCTTCACTGTGATGAAACTGGACAGATTCTCCATTTGGACACTGAGAGGTGATGAGCTGGACACCATGATTCTGCAGTCTCACATCTGAAGTTAATGTGGACCAGCATTCCTGTACTTTGATGGACATCTTCCTGCCTTAAAGCTGCTTTTTACCAACACGTTCTAGGTGACCCTCACAGAGCCTGAAAATAGATATGCCCACATTGCTGGCACTGGTCTCCTGCAAGACTTTCCATGAATGTATTTATGGTTGCTCTGTTATGGTCAGAATTTTCCATTCGTCTCTGTCTCAGATCGTTCTCAACAGATGGCCTTCCTCCTCCAGAGAGTTGCCTCATGACATTCACTCCTTTGTGAAGAATGCATGCATGATAAACTCACCCTTTCTAATGTACTGCATGGTCAGTGGCTTGTTAGTTCTCATGCCATCCCAGGTTGACATGTGCAGCAGGTTTGTCAGGTACACCCATGCTATGAGGATACAAAATGCAGGGCTGAGATCTTTGTAAAGTACTGATCCTCCAGTTATTTAGAAACTATTGTGCCCTTTGTGCTGTCCAGGCCGAAAACCCTTTTTCTCTGCACAATGTGCCAGACCTTTCCTGGTCCATAACTGCCACTGATTCCACTGAGTGGAGGGGAAACGAGCACTTGTTAGTAGTGGATTTCAATGATAGAGACAATGGGAAATTAAACATACCACCAGTAGTCATCATTAGCTATAGTTCAACGTATTATGTGAAAGAGTAGCTCTATAGGTGCCCATACACGTACCAATTACCCGGTACTTTTTGTGCTAAAATAGCATCGCATCCCATGCACAACATATGCACAACGATGCTATTTTAACAAAAAAAGTACCGGGTAATTGGTACGTGTATGGGCACCTTATGTGCCAAACACCTCTTGACAAATAATCCCAAATGACTATGTGGTGTTCTTGGTGCTACATAATCTGTGGAACACTCCAAGAGATATACAGTATTGCCTTCACCTGTGCAATGTCTCATGTCAAGATGTACATGCACCATCAGAATCTGTTTATCAGTAAAAAGGATTTCTATTGCATTCAGTCAAATCACTCCTTGTGTCTTACCTGTGTCGACATCAAAAGGTTGACATTGGCATATATGACATGTAAAGTTCGACGCATGGAAAGGTCAACTTTTTTTTCACTTTTTTTTTTTTACATTTTTATATTTTACTAACCACATGGACTCTGAGTGGGAACAGCAAAGTGTGCCAAGCGCAGCTGTAGCGGAGCTAGGTACCTGTCCCAAAGCATGGTGGGTAAAGAGGTACAGTAACTGGAAGACCACATGCTGAGATGTCGACACTGACACCATCAAAAACTTGAAAATATAATTCTGACCTTTTCATGTGATGACGTTCTACATATCTACTTTGTGCTTGCATTGATCTTTTATAAATGGTGACCTGTAGACCTTTTGCTGTCGACCCAATAGGATATGTTTTAGCATTTTATAAAATGTCAAAGCTCTTTTTTCTAAGCGGTTATTTATATAGGTATATTAGAAGTGGTGTTAAAGCAAGTGGAGGGTTAAGGCACTGTAGTATGTTGCCACAAAAAAAAAAATAGATCATTTCTAATGCACTCAATTTTTCCTATGGCTTCGTATCACTGAGCTTAGGACTGCTGCTGAAAGTGAAAATCACCCCTGCAGTCTGGCAGTTTGTTAACCTGTAGTGCCCCCAGAGGCTGTCTCAGGAAATGTATTTAAGACCTTAATGAATTTTGAGATCAGCGTTTCCTGCTGCACAGCTTCATGTTTCAGACATCAGACCACATGTTGAAGGTCAAATGTAATGTCTGAGCGCAGAGTTCACTGTAGGGAGAATGATTCGGGGGAGTATAGGGAAAGCACAAGCAAAATTGCTGTGGCTTCCTACACAGCTGCACCCTGTGGGAGACTTTGATTTCATAAGGGAAGGAGGGATGCTGTGATAATAAATGTGCATTGTCATTTCATATAATGTAAACGAGAGGTTCAGTTATTAACAATTAATCTTCTCCCAAATAATAGTTACTGTACGCAGACATGTGGCCATTTACGTGTTTTATACTCGTACTGGGATTATACTGTTCACTACTACGTTTATGATCGCCATCGCATTACACTCATTTTTTGGCAAATGTTTTTCATGTTTTATTGTATTGTACAGAATGACATGTTTCGAACGTCGCAGCATACAAAAATGTTGCTACCTGCATTGATGTCATTGCATTGGGGATGCCCTCATTTGGTCGTCAGTGTCTTGGTCGACAGTCAAAAGGTCGACACATAAAAAGGTCAATGTGGTCAAAAGGTCAACATGAAAAAGATCAACTTAGTTTTTTATGATTTTTTTTAAACCAACTTGTTCATATTTTACAATCCTAGTGGGCACGGAGGGAGAATAAAAGTGTGTGCCGAGTGCAGAGGCACCACGCCCGCAACACAGCGAGCCATGCGAGGGGACGCGGTACACTTATATGGTGTCCATGTTGACCTATGTCAACCTAGAAACCACAAAAAGTGAAAAACCCACGTCAACCTTTTGCGTGTGTTGACCTTTCGACCATGTCGACCTAATGTATGTCAACCTTTTTGATGTGTCGACCTTTTGACTGTAGACCAATAGTGTTTGACCTTTTGACTGTCTACCTAGACACTGGCGGCCTATCATCCTGTACCCCTGCGGACATGGAGGTACTGTACATATGCTGTAAAAACAAAAAAAATACTTCCAGCTAAAAAAAAAACAATTCCGAAATGAATGAGATCACACAGCCACTATGGCTTTAGGGGTTTATTAAGAGTTATATTGAATATGGGATGTTGCTATGGGCAACCAATCAGATTCTATCATCTCCTAGAAGGTGCCAAATAAATAAAAAGCAGATGCTGATTGGTTGCCCATAGCAACATCCCATCTTCAATAGAACTCCCATTTTAGTAAATAAACCCCCTTGCACTTAGTGCCTGTGTGATAATAGCATATGCTAATGGTGCAGGAGGCGTCCTGCCAGGTTCTCTAATCCGCGGCTGCGTCCAAAGATGCAGCATTGATGTGAGCATCAGTCAGCTGAGTACTCAGGATACTCAGGATCCCCAGGACATTTACACTGCTGAATATAGTGCTCCCCTGTTATATGTATTGTTGCCTGTTGTACACGCACCCCCAGACACCAGCAGCATATCATTAATGCTGCAGTGGTAGGGGAACTGGGGAACATCGCAGCCCTGATTTTGCACATGTTAAATTCATACTTGCCTACTTTTGAAAACTAATTTCAGGGAGATTATAGTTAGTAGCTGAATCTTGCACAGGGAGCGTGTCATGCTCCACTTAAAGGGGGTGTCTAGTACCATATATGGAGAGAAAAGAGATTATGAACGTGGCACCTAGAAGCGTGGCTGCTACATCAGGGTTGCCGACTTTCAAAAAATCCTCTCCGGGAGAAGCCCGGAGAGGAATCTTGCATTACGCGTTTTGGGGGCGGGGCTTAACTGTGACGTCATTAAGCCCCACCCCCATTACAGCAAATAGCCGGAATAACAGTTATCCATGGAGGGGGCGGGGCTAAAACGTCACGATTGTGCCGTTTTAGCTCAGCCCCCTCCCCTGAGACCCGCGGATTGCGGCATATAAATGCCGCGATCGGGGGGCTCAGTGGGGGTCCCCCTGATTCCGGGAGGGTTGCCCACCCTTCCGGGGCCGGGAGGAAGGACCCGATTTTCGGGAGACTCCCGCAAATTCCGGGAGGGTCGGCAACCCTGTGCTACATCTGAGAGGAATCTTGTCAAATTACTCGTAAACAAATGTAGATGAGCCCCAAAGCTGTTAGTAAGATATACTATACTTGGTAAAGTGCTGGGAAATGGTGCTGATGATTCAATGTAAATGTATCTATCTCTCATTCCTTTTTTCTCCAAAAAATCTAACAGTGTAATGTGATTTTGGTGAAATGAGGAAGATTGCTAGACTAATGAGGATATACCTCCCAACAGTCACGATTTCAGCGGGACAGTCCCGATTATCAGGGCCTGTCCCGCTGTCCCTCCTGCGGCCAGCAGTGTTGGCCCCCCCGAAATTTCCGGCGCGCATCAGCTGGGTTCCGCCGCAGAATCATCAAAAGTTGGGGGGTATGATGAGGGAGAGAGGGAGATTGCTGCTATTTAAGGGAGTCTCCTGCAGAATGCAAGAGGGTAGGCAGCTATGGTTAAATTACATCTCTAAATTAGGACCTTAGGTAAGTGTGTATTGTATATTATTACTAAATCATTTTAAAATGGTTCTGTTATATTTTTAGGTCCCATGGACCAGATGCTGTGCTTATGGCAGAAGGGAACCGCCCTGCTGAACTTACTCAGTCTCAGATGCTTCACATAGCCCAGCAGATTGCAGCAGGTATGGTGTACTTGGCCTCCCAGCACTTTGTCCATCGGGATCTGGCAACGAGGAACTGTTTGGTCGGAGAGAATCTCTTAGTGAAGATTGGAGACTTTGGAATGTCTAGAGATGTATACAGCACGGATTACTATAGGGTAAGTGGCTTGTCACAATCATAGCAAAAATGGGATAAAGAAGCATCTTTCATGTCCACATTAATTACTTCACGGGGATGATTGTAATTGAACTCATATATTGGCAATGCAGCAGCGATGAGATCATGAAATACTGTCGCTGAGAATTGTGGTATTGTACCGTTTGACATAAAAACTAATACCTGAAACATTGCATGCTTTAGTGTATTCCAAGGCATTTATTACAATAAATATGACTGAGATGCCCATTGCAATGTTTTCTCTGATCACATGAGCTGTTGCACCCAAAGCAATGACTTTACCTTCTTACTCATTGTCATAACAAGCTCATATCAACGCCCGTGTGCAAGTGACTGCGCTTTGGTAAACAATCTTTTTGCCATGATGTACAGGTTGAAGTTGATGTAGCCAACCTTATTTTGTAGGTAAGCTGTCAGCGACTAGCTGCACAGTATGGGAGAAATAGTTCTCTCTGTTGCGCTGTTTCCTTAAAATATCTGTTCATACTGTGAGCCAGATGCACTAAGCTTCAAAAGTGATCAAATGGAGAGTGATAAACAGCCAGCCAATCAGCTCCTACCTGACATTTTCAAACAGTCTGTGGCATGGCAGGTAGGAGCTGATTGGCTGGCTGTTTATCACTCTCCATTTTATCACTTTGAAGCTTAGTGCATCTGGCCCAGAATCAACTATCGACTTTCTAGTTTACTTTGGTGTGTTACAGAGAATCCTTTTTTTTTTTATCACCAATATGTTCCCACCATAGTGTCAATGACAGTGCGGAAACACACGCATTTACAGTACATTAACCTACCTATATGTTATTGAACTTATATTTTGCTTTCTTTTATGCCCTTCTATCCCTTCTTCAAATCATATTTTGTTATTTTCCTTAATGTTATCTTGCTCTCTTGTTTATTGCCTTGTTAATTCTTTCCTTCCTTTCTTCTTGCTTGTTCTTTCCTTAATTACAATCATTTTCCCTTTCGTTATCTTACTCCTTCCTTCTTGCGTTTTTTTACCTAACTACCCTTGTTCTTCATCTCTTTAATTTATTCTTTCTCTTGTCTTTTATCTTCTTCACCTTACAGTATCTTCCATTTCCTCTCTTATGCCTGTTCTATCCTTCATTTTTCCTATGGTGCAGCCAAAACACATTATGGGTGCAGCCAAAAATGGGCATGGTCATGTGTCATGAGGGGGTGTGGACACACAAAACTAGGGGAGTGTCTAAGTTACTATAGGGGAGTGGTCACATTATGCCACACACCATAATGCCCATTACACATTATGCCACATACCGTATTGCACATTACACATTATGCCACACACTGTAATGCCTATAACATATTATGCCACACACAGTTATTCCGCTGACCCCATTTTATATCCCACACACAAAAATGGCCCTTACATATTACGCACCACAGAAATGCTTTTAATTACTCGCTGCCAGGTGTTTCATGGCAAAAGATGCAGCTTTCTACATCTTCACCTACATAATGCCCCTGTATACAAGGGAATTTGTATACAATATCTTATCATATTCTATCATTCTAATGTGTACATAGCCTAGGACCAGTGGTAGCCAACTCCAGTCCTCGAGAGCTACCAACAGTTCACATTTTCCAGACAACCTAGCTGCTGCACAGGTGTACTCATTACTCAGTGACACATTTTAAATGATCCACAGGTGGAGCTAATTACTTCACTTGTGATTCTGTGAGGAGATCTGGAAAACATTAACGGTTGGTAGCTCTCGAGGACTGGAGTTGGCTACCCCAGCCTTAGACACATAACGCCCCTAGTAGGACTTACCACCCGACATGCTTCCTGCCAGCTGGTACATGCTCCTTGCCATAGGTTTCTTGCTCCTTGCTAGGTGTCTCTTGCTCATTGCCTGGGATTTACATGCAGGTTGCCTTGGGAGTTGCATGCCAGTTGCCATTGGGGGTTGCATGCTCGCTGTCAGGGGGGTTACACACTTGATGCCTGGGGGTTACATGCTCATTGCCATGGGGGTTACATGGTTTTCACCATGGGGGTACATGCTTGGGAGTTGCATACTCACTGCCCGGGGGTTACATACTCATTGCCCAGGGGCTGCAGGCGCACAAAGCTCCACACCCCCCAAATCCGGCACTTCCAGGTAGTAGTGCTGGGTGCACTGTGCTCCCCTGACAGATGCTGGATGTGCTAGGGTCTCTCCTCCAAGGCATCAACCCTTTTTGGAGAAGAGAGACTCTGCGATCCTGCAGCCCCAGAGCTTGGGCTTGTGCTAGGGAGTGTCAGCAACATATTTCTTGTACCACCCAGTACCGCCAGACTTGCACCACTGCACTTTCTCCCCTAAGTTTTCCCTGTGCCCTCTTTCCCTTATTTTAACTTTCAATTTCCCATGTCTTTTATTTTTTACTCTTGTTTTCTTTCTGTCTCGTTCATATTTTTCTTATTTCCATTCACATTCTTTCCGTTTTATAAAATAAAATACAACAAAACAGCTATATGAAATGTTATGATCCATACAGTAACATTTAACATAATTCTATTTTTATTTGCTTTTAACATTAAATGGAATACTGATTTTATAGATACAATTGGCCATGTAAAAGCACCCCACTGAGTGGAACATAATGGTGCAACCTGCACTTTACCGCAGCTGTGATAATAATATGTTAACAATAAAGAAGACAATCAGCATATAATATGCATACAAAACAGCAGGGAACAGTCGATGAAAATCGCAGCAGCAATACTCAGGCATGTCAGACTAACACGACAGTGAGGACGTTCAGACCTGGCAATTACATATATGCTCACCCTTGTCTCTGCATGTAATGGTCTGTTTTGGCACAGTGCACATACAGATGGAGCACCCTTCATTCATTCAGGGACTGGCGGTAGATTTGCCAGCCGCCAGCCCCCGCCAGCTGCCGGAAGGGGACACACGCACACGAGACGCACGTGCGTCCCCTTACTACGGAGCTCTCCGCCAGTCCCCACTGCTCCGCTGCCGGTCCTCACTGCCCGATCCCACCTCCCCGCTCCCCCCCTTAACCCTGCCCGTCTCCCTGAAGCAGAGACGGGCAGGGTTTGCATCCCCCACCGCCAGGAGACTGGGACACGCATGCGTGTGGGACGCTCGCTCGTCCCAGTCAGATAGAGAGCTGGCTTGCCAGCGGGGGAGTTCTGGTGAGCCCCAGCGATGGCTGAGAGGCGCTCCATCTGGGACTCTATATCTAGAATCTGATTGGTTGCTATGGGAAACATCTCCACTTCTATAAAGCGTACATTAGTAAATATAACCCTAAGTGTCGTGACACTAGCGGGTTGATATTTAGGGTCAAGATTCCTTGAGCTTCAGTAGCTGTATATTCTGCATGTTCTGGAGACACATAGAAAGACTCGGACACATACAGATAGTATAAGCGCCTTGAGCCCCATGGAGACTTATATTATTATAAATATTATTATTTGTCACATATTAAAGTAATCAGCACAAATCACATGAATAAGAGGCAGTAGAGTCTCACAGGACCTGGAAAGTTGGTCTGTGTGGGGTGTGCTCCTGTGCTGTGTGGCTTGAGTTGCTGTGGTACAAGTCAAAGTCATGCTGCCTGAGCCATTCTCACAGCTCATCTCTCCCCTGTTAGCAGGGGAGGCCATGATAATATGAGTGCAGTGTCATCCTCTGTACCACCCACTTGACTGTACCATTCCCCCACATTGCCAACCTGGCTACATCCAAGTTGGAAATAAGAATGGACATCGAAAAACCCACCATTAAGTCATGGCTGGGTTTCCCCCACCAGAAATTTGATGTCATGATAACTAACCAGAGGAAAAAAAACATTGCCATTGCACATTCACAAAAAACACACTTGTTCATGCACAGTAGTGACCCACAGACATTCTTGATATTAAACAACTGAGTGGTAGATTTATTAAGCTCGGTGAAGTGATAAAGTGACTGGTTTTTATCAACGACCAATCAGCTCCTACCTGTCATTTTTCAAACCAAGACTGTCACTTCACAGTTAGGAGCTGATTGGCCGGTAATAAAGTGCCAGCCACATTATCACTTCATCAAGCTTAATAAATCTGCCCCTGAATTCAGCTGTATTTTAGCATTAAATGGCCACTGCTTCCACACCATTCGGGGGAAGTTGGTATTAGAAAGCCTTCATCTGATAGTAAAAACACTACTAGCATAAGAAATACATTGATGGTATTAAGCCATTGAAATTTGCTGTTTGTCTTTAGATGGAAACTATGGTGTATTAAGCTTGGATAAGTGATCAATTGGCTTGTGATAATGCACCAGACAATCAGATCCAGTCCAGCCTGTAACTGGACAATTAGGAGATGACTGCCTGGTGGGTTATCACCTTCCACCACATTTCACCAGGCTTAATCTTCCTCTATGATCCTTGGTCTAGTGGAATGACAGATAGTGGCATAATGGGACCTTCTCCTCATGGCAGGGTGTTTGGAATATACTTTTCTGCACATGGGGAGGTGGTGCTATTGGTACACTGGCGTTCACACTGTGACTAATTATATTGGGTGCTGAGGAGGAAGGAAGGCGGGGCAGAGTGGATTCTGGGTGAGATGCAGGCAGAGGCAGGTGTGTCTCTGTAGCTGCCACTAAGAATTCTGAGGGGGAGACCATGGTAGGACTTTCCTATAATTAAATTTTAGCTATTTTATTATTGGTTTTATTTAGATGCTGCTTCTAATGATTGTGAATAAATAAAGCCCAAATAGACCATTTTGCAAGGCTTATGTTCCCAGCCACCTCCTACACCATTTTTCCTCCAGAGACAACAACATCGATCAGCCAATCCTTGTTTTCTTATTTTCTTTTGCTGCACTATAATTGCACTTATGCCTCTGTAAGACATATATGCTGCTCTGCATGTTATGAGCCGTAGTTGTAATACACCATTGATACACGTTACGTGTATGGCTGTAAAATATAAATGTGAAGTCACACAAGAGGCGAGATTTTTTGGAAGGTCACATTTTTATATGTCGCACTATTCAGTTTAGTATTTTCTAAGTGAAACTGAAGTCGAATCATGTGCAATTATATTGAATTTAGGGACTGATGTCTTCTCGGCAATACTTCCCTGCATCCACGTTCTGGTTTCCTAGGTTACAAATCCATAGAACAAATGAGCAAGAGAGACGCAGGCAGCATTCATTGCAGTGCAGATATCAGGACTTTCAGTCTCCCATCTGCTACAGAGATCTTAAAATAATTCAAATTATCTTATCAATATGTCCAACATCTCAGCACGCTGCTGTCATTTGCTTACCACCTACTTTAAAATAAAATGTTCAACCTCACTGTGTACTTAAGGGGCCAATTCAAGATCTCTCTGTGCGATCCAAACTCGGCTCCAGCCACAATGGTCGGGGTTTGTATAATTTGTGCCGGGTCCTTCGCTGCAGAGGGAGGGCCGACGGGGACGGGAGGAGGACACACCGGGCTGGAGCAAGGGAACGCCCAGCGTCCCCATTAAAACGCTGGGCATTCCCCTGGGAACGCAGGAGGGCCGATGCCTACCAGGGGTGGCCAATGACTGCCGCATGATGTCAGCGCCAGCCCCTTCTTCGGCGGACGCTGACGGAAATACGCTGATTTTGCTGATTTCTCTCTCCTTCGACTACATATGAGGGGATGTGTTTGCATACATTCCCCCGCATGGTAAAGGGGATTCGTCGGCGGGTGAGCAGCCGGGCAGAGTTTATGGGTCCACTAAGCAGCGTATGTACGCTGGTTAGCGAGCCTTACTGAATCCGGCCCTAAGTGTGCTGATGGCACTAATATCTACCGAGTTTAGAAATTGAATGTGCAAATTGCTGCAATGCAAAAGTCAATATATATAATATATATATATATATATATATTTTTTCCCAATATATTTTTTTTTATTTATTGTTGTGTTTTCGGTGCAATATCATTCATAGTATTACAGGTATAATTTGGCCTTTGTGTTCTTTCGATCCAAGGAATCTCAGCAGAAAAATACAACTGGATTCTTACCTCTAATGTATTAACCCTTGAATTGTGTGCATACTTTAGACCAGGGAAAAGGAACCTTCAGCCTTCCAGCTGTTGTTGAACTACACATCCCAGCATGCCCTGCTGCAGTTTTTCTTTTTGGCCATGCTAAAGCTTTGGCAGTGCATGCTGGGATGTGTAGTTTAACAACAGCTGGAGGACCAAAGGTTCCCCATCCATGCTTTAGACTCATCTATGTGCTGCTAATACCAAATTGTTGCCTAGTAGCCAATTAATTCAGGTCTCGAACACTTCATCTGCGAACAACACAAGAGATACTATTCAGAGGTTGCTAGGAAACCTTTTTCTGCAGCAGAAAAGTAAAATTGCTTTAAAAGGGTTAATCAAGGAAAGCGACAAAAATAGCCTTTGCATGATTTCAGTTTGTTTTACTTTTTTGAATTTTGTAACAGCATGTATACATGTACTCTGCAGAATAGCTAATAAAATCGGCATGCTATTGTAATTAGCTATAGCGACAAGGGTGCTGACTGCTTGTCAGTCAAGCTTTTCGGTTCTTTCTAATGAAGCTTTATGGCGTTCTAGTAAACAGATTGAACTGAATCGTCCAGCACTAGGTAAGGGAGTCACTTAGCCAATAGCTCCATAAATGATGGGCTTGCATATGAGCACTAAGAGGTGTTCCAATGCTTTCAATGTAAAGCTTTTTGCTCTCGTGCCATTGTTGCTCCTACATGAACTGCTACTGTAGAATGAATTCCAGCACAGGTGTGTTGACCCCACAGTGTTAAAAAATTATAACGGGATATATCAAACTGGAAAAAATGTAATTACAGGAAATATTTTTCATTCACTTTCCTTATTTGGGTTGTATTCACTGCATATAGGCCATTATTCTGATTGAGTCGCAGTACACATTTGTTCTCAAAATGGGCAAAACCATGTGCACTGCAGGTGGGGCAGATGTAACATGTGCAGAGAGAGTTACATTTGGATGGGGTGTGTTGAATCTGAAATCTAAATTGCAGTGTAAAAATAATGCAGCCAGTATTTACCCTGCACAGAAACAAAATAACTCGCACAAATCTAACTCTCTCTATACATGTTATATCTGCCCCACCTGCAGTGCACATGGTTTTGCCCATTTTGAGAACAAATTTGTACTGCGATCAGATCTGAAAGATAAGGGCCATCGAATTTTGTTGCTGGTTTAATTATGTGAAATCAGGCACCAGGAGCAGCCTTATCAGAAATCTACACAGGTATATGGGTGGGGGGACGGACATGTTGGGAGTCCCCCTTGTCATCCGTGAATAGATGCTCTGTGCTGGCTGGGCACATAGCCAGTGGAAAAGGGGGGTTAACCTCGTGGGAATAGGCCATGCCCCTGTGCACTCCCCCAAATTACAGGTGCGCGCCTTAGACCCACGAGGTGTCCCTCTTCATGCCTGGCCAATGTTGGGAGGTATGTGTTGAGATCATCAGGTCGACAGTGTCTAGGTCAACCACAATTGGTCGACACACAAAAGGTGGACATATGAAAAAGGTTAACATGCTTTATTTCGACACAAGCAAAACCCGTCATGTAAATGGTTGACACGGAAAAAGGTCAACATGAGGTTTTTTTTAAACAGACTTGTTCTTACATCACTAGCTGAGTGGGCATAGAGGGAGAATATACTGTAAAAGTGTCTGAAGCATGGCGAGCGCAGCAATGCGGGATGTGGTGTCACCATCAGTATTGCTCCATGTCTCTGAATGTCTTTCTGCCATTTCATCTTGGCTGTCATCTCACCACCTCAAACTCAACATTTCCAGAACTGAATTAATTCTATTCCCACCAGCCAAGAGTAGCTACGAACCTGATATCGCTATCACTGTTGAGAACACAACAATTAATCCTACTCCCCAAGCTCGCTGCCTAGGGGTCATCCTCAACTCTGAACTGTCCTTTATTCCTTACATTCAATCTGTCTCTAAATCATGTTACATGCATCTAAAAAACCTATCCAAAATTCATCCGTACCTTACACAGGACACTGCAAAAACTCTAATCCATGCACTCATTATATTACGCATTGATTATTGCAATGGCCTCCTTACCGATCTTCCTAAGAAAAGACTCTCACCACTACAATCCATTTGGAATGCAGCTGCGAGGCTGATCTTCCTGGCTAGACGTTCATGGTCTGCTGATCCGCTCTGCCAGTCCCTTCATTGGTTGCCTATATATTACCACATTCAATATAAAATACTGCTACTTACATACAAAGCCATTACTCTGACTACACCGACTTATAGCTCTTCGCTTATCTAAAAATATATCCCCACCCGACCTCTCCGCTCTGCACAAGATCTGCATCTCTCATCCACACTCATTACTTGCTCCCACTTACACTGGCAGGACTTCCATGCACACTAAGACTCTCCTCTAGCCTCCAAACTTTAAAGCGTTCCCTGAAAACTCACCTCTTCAGGCAAGCTTATCATATTCAGGACCCCACACAACCTCCAGTAGCATTCATATCTAATTGCACCCCACCAGGACCGTCTAGTAATCTGATGGGACTGCCATGCCATGGAATTCTATCCTTATGTATCCCTCCTATTATCCATATAGACAGGGGCGGATTGGCCTGCCGGGAAACCGGGCCGTTTCCCGGTGGGCCGGCACATTTTATAGCAGAAGGGGCTGCTAACCTGATAACCTGATAATCAATCTTTGTGCTGGGGCTGGCCGCGGCACTGCGCCCTAATTAAAGATGGCCGCGGCCAGCCTCGAGTTATCCAAAGTTAAAATGGCCGCGGGAGTGCTAGTGCGCATGCGCACACAGCCGCTCCCGCGGTCCAGAGGAAGGATGGCTGCGCTGCTGCTACCCACGTGATCCATCCCAGCAGCAGCAGCGCGCAGGACTGTTTTGCGCTGCTGCTGCTGGGATGGATCCGATGGGCGGCGACAGCGGCAGGAGGAGGCAGCGTGCAATTCCTCCTGTGGATCTGTGCGGAGTTCGTGAGCGACGGCTCACAGCTCCGTCCATCCTCCTCCCTGATACCTGGGACTGCCCTGATCCCCGACAGTCAACGCGATGGCACAGTAAGTTTTATAGTGTACTTACAGCCTGTCCCCCCAGCCTCTCTGAATTGTATTAATGTTAATACATGTTAAAGCGGCAGTCTTAGCTTTGCTTCAATTTGGGGAGATGTTATATATATATATATATATATATATATATATATATATATATATATATATTTTTTTTTAATATATATATATATATATTTATATATATATATATATATATATATATATATATATATATATATATATATATATATATATTAATACACATCTCCCCAAAATAAAGCAAAGCTTGTGCTGCTGCTTTAACATGTATTAACATTAATACAATTCAGAGAGGCTGGTGGGACAGGCTGTATGTCTGTATATATATTCACACACAGGCTGTATATATATACACACACACATACAGCCTGTCCCCCCAGCCTGTCTGAATTGTATTAATGTTAACACATATTAATGAAGCAGCACAAGCTTTGCTTTATTTTGGGGTAAACTTTTTGAAAATAGGACGCGCTGATGTCATCAGAGGTGGCCGTAGCCGGGACGGCAGCACCGTCCAGCGACGCCGGTCCTCATTTGCATGGGTGATATGCTCTTTTTAAAAGAGGTGTGTTCACTGTTATTTTGTATACGACTTGACAACAGGTAATAGAGTACAAAGGTATGACTCTAAAAATTTCCATTTATATGACTTGACAACAGTTATATATAACTGAAACATTGCAGTTATAGTGTGTGTGTGTATATATATATGTCCTGCGTCATATGTATACCTCCCAACTGTCCTGCTTTTCGCGGGAACCTCCCATTTTTTTGGGACGTTCCCGTGTCCTGCCCGAGGCTGGCAGTGTCCCACGGCGGGTGTGTGTGTGTGGGGGGGGGGTTGGTTGTCCCCCTGTCACCCTTTGTCTTTATCTCCCCAGCCCCACAGGCTGCAGAATAGACGCTGTGCGCATGCGCCTATTCTGCAGCCTGAGGGGCTGGGGATATATCCAGCAGCTCAGAGAGCCACTAGCCATGCCCCCACAGCGTCAAGAATGGGGCATGGCCTCGTTGAAATAGGCCATACCCCTATCGTTAAGCCACTCCCCCCAAAATTGGGGCTGGTTTGGGATATTTCCCGGGCTGGATTTCATTCCCAATCCGCCCCTGCATATAGATTGTAACCTTGCGAGCAGGGCCCTCCTACCTCCATGTCGGTTTGCATCTACCCAGTTTGCTTAATTACTGTTGTTTCCAATTGTAAATTTCAACGGAATATGCTGCGCTATATAAGACACTGTAAATAAATAAATAAATAATACTCCTGATGACCTGTTGCCGTGTTGACCATTTTCATTTTGACCTTTTGCATGTTTCGACCTTGTTGTCGACTTATCGCCTGTCAACCAATAGTGATCGCCCTATTGACAGTTGACCTAGACAACTTAATGACGCATATCCATGAATATGCCAGGTATAATTCATAGCAAGAAACTCAAAACTATTTTCCATTTGGAATACAGAGGCAGCAATTAGGGGTGTGCATCGAGCACTTTTTGTGTTTCGTGTTTTGGGTCTGTATCTCTGGCCGTGTTTTGGGTCTGGATCTGTTCCAAAACGCTGCCCTTCTGTGTTTCGAGTTTTGTGTTTTAGAACTGTACTTTAAAAAAAAAAAAAAAAACATAAAAATCGCTAAAATTGCAGAATTTGGAGGTGGTTTTTTTTTGCTCCTACGCTATTATTAACCTCAATAACATACATTTCCACTCATTTCCGGTTTATCCTGAACACCTCACAATGTTGTTTTTAGGCCAATAGCTTGCACCGAGGTAGCTGGATGACTATGCTAAGCGACACAAGTGGGTGGAACAAACACGTGGCCCATCTAGGAATGGCACTGTAGCGGCAGACAGGATGGGAGTTTGAAAAACTTGTCCCCAAAAAGCACATAATGCGAAAAGGGGGGAGGAAGAGGGCTTAGATTTTCTTGTGAAGCTGGACCTCTAGTCATGAACATACTGTAGGCAGGGGCCTAAACCATTCCTTGCCACTCTGTGTCGTAAAACATATTGGCAAGCTTACGTTTCTCCTCAAACGATTTACATTTATTTTTTTCTTTGTGTTACTGAACGTTTTGGATTTTACATGCCCTCTATGATGACATTGGGCGTCGGCCTTGGCAGCCGACATTGAGGATAACTCTATGTCATGACTAGTGGCAGCAGCTTCAGCACTAGGAGCAAGTGGTTCTTATTCTTTATTTCACAATTTTATCCTCCAAATTTTGGTTCTCCATTATCTTTCTGGACTGGAATTACGCAGCTGTATCACTGGACCGGAATTACGTAGCTGTATCACTGGTCTGGAATTATGCACCAGTAGTTTTACTGGATTGGAATTATGCACCAGTAGTATAAATGGACTGGAATTATGCTCCAAAAGTAACACTTGAATTACGCAGCTGGATCACTCGACTGGAATTACATCTGTAACACCGGACTGGAATTATGCACAAATAGTATCACTGGACTGGAATTACATAGCTGTATCACTGGACTGGAGTTATGCATCGGTAGCAGTGGTCGAAATGGAAATTTTGAAGTGGGGGTATGGAAATTTTGAAGTGGGGGTATGGAAAAGTAAAGAGTGAATATAGTGCGCACCTTCGGACACCCCCCTGTCCATCAACGTCCCCTGCCAGACTGCCCCGTTGTACAGGGGTATTACAAAAGCACAATATGCGCTGCTGAGTGATCAGAGAGCATCCTGAGGGGGAAAAAAAAGTTTTTTTTTTATCTTCAGATTAAAGTGGCGGTATGGCATACCCCCGTATACCGCCCCACTTCGACCACTGATCGGTAGTATAACTGGACTGGAATTATGCACCAGTAGTATCACTGGACTGGACTTTAACGGCAGAACCAATGGACTTTATGGACATTATTACATATCCTGACGACGGGGTCGCCAAACCCCGAAACGTTGATGACTATGGACTAAATTTCAAATAAAGAGTCCAGTTTCTTTCACCTGCTACAAGACTCCTAGTGCCACTTCTTTACTTGTTTGTATTCGGGAGGACCATCATCCTCACCCAAGGAGGCACAGGAGCAATTTCACCACCACAAGGTAGACAGCGTTAAGCCCTGAGTGGCGGGTTCATACCTCACTACGGGCGGGATGTTCTTACATCCGCTGCCCATTATAGCCGTGCACCACATTCTTAATAACGGCATATGCTCTAATATATGCGGTTATTAACGCAAGGGACAGCTCTTGCGATAAGAGCTGTCCCTTGCAATGCGGTGCTGGCACTGGACTTCCGGGTCTGTGACCCGGGAGTCCATCTGTGCATGCGCTGAGTGACTGCGACGGCGGGGGGCATGCCGGGAAGGATCCGTGACGGATCGCCTCACAGTAGCGCTGCGGCAAGAAGCCCATAGGCTTCTGCAGGTAATCGCCAGCTTTTGCTGGCGATTCCCTCCGCAGCGCTGTCACTTCCTCTACGTTCTCATCGTCTAGGTCTCACCGTGATGGGGTTGGAATGAGCTATACAGTATGTGGAGTATTACATGTGTATGCTCATTTCGTGCTTATTGTGTAGGCTAATAAAGTGCTTAGGGTGACTAAATGGGATAATTTAATGTGTATATTTCGAGGGTCAATTGAAATTGTGAGGAATTGGAATGAGTGTAGGTGATAAGTGATTAAAAAGATGCTTCCGTTATGGCTGAAAGTGTTATTATTGCCAATAACACAGTATACAGTATTTGCTGAAATAAATATATTATTTGTTTTGCATTACTTAACAATTCACTATTTATGGAAGTTTCTACTATTAATTTTTTTATTTTATATAAAAAAATAAACAAAAGAAACCATTTTCAACAGCTTTTTTTTTCAGCATTGTGTGAAAATATTGTTTCAACCAGGTAATGATAGACCTCACTGTAATGTGAAACTGCATGATCTATCTTGGAGATTTGATCGTGTTCTTTCCCAGGAGGCTCTACAATCATTGATTTGTGGACAAAGCATTAATAGGCTGTTTAATTAGAAGAACTGGTGTATGATATGTAGAAATGCTGATAGCTTCTTTTTCTGGGACCTTTAGCCCCCTCTATTATTGAACTATGTGAAACTAGTCTTAAAACTGTGGTTATCTGTGCAGCAAACCACATTGCATCTGTATATATGCTGAGCCAGCAGTTCTTCCATATATCAAGAATTGATTTACAAAGAACCACAAGTGGTTTGTTTGAGATGTGTTTCAAACTAGACATATTATGTTCTGCTAAAAGAGGAAAAACAAAATTAGAAAAAAGGGAGTAAAGCCCCATACACATGGTGCGATTCATTTTTATTTTCTATTCAATCCCGATTCGATCGGGATAGATTCAGGATAGAATCGCGGGAAGCTGTGTACTCATTTGATTTAGACTACAGTATATAGTACAGATCAGTGTTATATAGTCTTACCTGCATAGTCTATTTTCCTATGCCGCGGGGCAGCGCATCTGGATCGAATCAGGATCGCATGCAGCTGAAAACCGTTTCATTTCAATTCGATTTTGATTCGATTTTGACTGTATAAGCAAAATCGAATAGAAAGATAGACAAATTCGAACCGTGTGTAACTGTACAAAAAAAAAAGATTTTTTACAAACAGGAAAACTCCAGGCAAAGGGTTTTATTTAATAAGATGGGAGTTCTATTTCTTAAGACTTTCTATGCAAGGGCAGATAAATTGAGTGTGCAGGGGCACACTTTGCACCACCACCACTTAAGACCCTGCACTCTACCATATATTGGGGCAGATGTATTAAGCCTGTAGAAGAGATAAACTGCAGAAAAAGATGAGATAAAGTGAAAGGAGATAAAGCACCAGCCAATCAACTCCAAACTGTCATTTTCAAACACAGTTCATTGGCTGGTCTCCATTCACTTTATCTCAGTTTATTACTTCTCCAGGCTCAGGGCGGGATGTATTAAAATACATCGCCGCCCTTCGCGCCCCCCCCGCCGCGATGCCGCCGCATATGTACTAACATATGCGGCTGGCATCGCGATGCGGTGACGGAGCCCCCCCGCGATACCTGTACTGTGGTCTGCGGGGGGGCTCCGTCACCTCCCAGCCGGCTTTTGCTGCTTTCACGCCGGGGACAGCTAAGCAAGCTGTCCCCGGCGCTTCCTCCTCCCCCTGCAGCCGGAAGGACGTCCGGCTGCGTTGCTAGGGGGAGGAAGGGCTTACCTTCCGGGGTCCAGGAGGACCTGCAAGAAGGTAAGCCCAAGGGAGGGGGGAGAGGGGGGGTCGGCGAGGCGGCGGGGTTGCGGCGACGCGGCGGGTGGCGAAAAGAAGCCCATAGGCTTCTATAGGGTATCGCCACCCAAAGGTGGCGATACCCTGCCCTGCGGTGACGTGGCGAACGGGTTTTAGTACATAGGAAAATGCGGTAAAACGGGGGTTTTACCGCATTTTCCCTTTAGTACATCTCGCCCTTAATACATATGCCCACGATGTCAGAATTATACAGTGCATACTATATCGTATAGTGTGAACAGTGCTGCCGAGAGGTCTGTCGGGCCCCAGTGAAATTTTGGGGGCCTACTCAGTGGCCATATCCTCTTGGTGGAAAATAGAGTAAAAAATCTCTGTTTACAGCTGCCAAGTTCGGGAGGCGGCAGGTAGGCAGATGCTCAGCAGCAGCCTCTCTGTAGCACAGCACACTATAGCGGGGCCCCTTCATAATGCACAAGTCTGGGTAATTAGTACCCAATCCCCCCCCCCCCCCCCTTTGTGGCTATGAATATGTACCTGATTCATAGTATTTTCACAGACATTTGATACAACAGCTTTAAATCTTCTTGCTCAAACATTTACGTTTTTCATGAAGCATTATAAAATGTTGAATGTGTAAATATGTTCACATTAAACACATGTACACATTAAACAATTATAGTTAAGTACCAATACTTATCTGTATCTAAGCAGGATAAGAGTTAAAGTAAATGGTTTTAGTTTGGCTTGAAGAAATAATCATCACTTCAGTTGAGCAGATCTATGCAGTGTGTGGATGCACAGGATTGGATGTGTGGCTGAAAACTACATAGATCTTTTCACTTGCAATGCTTATTTTTCAATGAATAGGGTGTCTAACCCTTTTAGTGCCAACATCTCTGCAAGAGATGTGCAAAATATCTGCTAAAAATGCCATTATCACTCACAATGTTTATATATATATATATATATATATATATATATATATATTCAAATAAAAATGTTTTGTAAAGAAAATTATATTTCCTATATAAGGTAAACGTCACAGGTTATGATGACTAAAAATGTTTGCTTGGCAATTTTCACACCTATTTTGATAAATTCACTTGGCACACAAAGAATTAATGCAATGCAATGGGTTACGGGTTCAAATCCTGGACATTGCAGTATATTGAAATGTGTTACTTAATTGAAGGTATTGTAACTGAATAACAGTTATGCACCTTACAGTATGTCCCTTGAAAAATGGGGAAGGGGGTAGAATTTACAGGATATGTCAAGCCGATGATCACTGAATACAGATGGCAGCTCTCATTAGATTGAATCGCCAACCGCCAGCCGCTAGCGCACCACCTTCCGACGGAGTCCTCCGCTGCCTGCTGCAGCACCCCCTGATGCCCCCAGCTCCCCCCTAACCTTGCCCGTCTCCCTGAAACGGAGACAGGCAGAGAAAGTTCTCCTAGCCTCTGTGTTGACAGGGATGCATGTGCGTGTGAGATGCTTGCGCGTCCCCGTCTTTCCACCGGTGATCACCAGCTAAGGGAAACTGGCTATTCCCAGCGCTGGTTGAGAGGCGCTCCATCTGTAGATGCCATGCATATGCATATAACAGTGCATGGAGGGAAGCCACGGCTGCCCAGCTTCTCAAGGAGCACTGGGCATGCCCCCCAAACTATGTAAATTGTGGTGCTCAGCCACATCCCCACAACCTGAGGCCCCGTCCTCTCCAGTCAAGGTTCCGCCTATCAAACATTGAAAGTTGGGAGATATGGTTAATTCCAATGGACTTTCCAAGCCATCTGGTGGTGACGGTACTTAGTACTATTCTTGAATGTCACACTGCCTTCCTACATTTTTCCAAAGCTGATTAATATTCCTGAGGAGATGCCCAAAGTGGGCATCTCTCTCTTCTCATGTGCAGCTGCGAGGCTGTACACCAAGGGTAGGCTTGTACCGGTATTTGCATAAAGTTCTCATGTGCAGCTGCGTGGCTGTACACCAAGGGTAGACTTGTACCGGTATTTGCATAAATTTGACACTGACAAAGGTTGCGCACACACACATATGCTGCAGCGCCCTTTACACTATGAATTGGGTTATAAAATTAGTATGAACACAGTACCTTGAAGATTTGCCATTTTGCAGGATGGAAGAGCACATAGCGGGGGCGGTCCTATCTTAAAAACAAACATAGCATTAACCAAGGAAAATAGAACTTGCATCCTGTGTTGTACACTAAATTGACAATTTAATAATTTATTAGGTGAATTGGCGCTTACGTTGCGGAAGGTACCTCAGTAACGATTAGTTACCATTAACACTAATGCATTATTAAACTAGCAATTTGTTCTATTGTTGGAATGGTCACCTAGCCGCAGATTTACTCTATAATAATGCAATATTTGACTGCAATATACTCAGCCTGGTAGCATTATATTCTTGCAATAATGCTTTCTTCTGCTATTTTAATTTAACCCCTTTTAAGTAGAAGAATCTTCCAGCCAAAGGGTTAACCTGAGAACTCCAGAGCTTAGAGCACTTGTTGATTGTATAAGTCCTGCGCATTCCAGGGCTCTGTTTCCATGGCAGCCGACCTGCTCAGCTTGAAATAGGCAATTCAGAACAAGGAAGGTAAAGATGGGAAGAAGTCATTAGTTTTCCAATTAGTATGCAGCGCCATTACTACAGTTTGCTTTCGTAACCCATGTGTATTATTTTTACACATTTCAGCAGGTACGGGACGCTTCTCAGAGCTGTATGATATATATATATGAGTGACCTTTAGAGGGTTTGAAGAAGCCTATTTAGCGCTACTATAATAAACCTCCAAAATAATGCGCACATAAAATATTCACCAGCCTATAACTTCCTGTAACAGGGAATGTGCACTATTATTATTTAAAGCCCTTCTACCAGATTTACCCAAGTAAGGATTGTAAAATTCCCTTTAGAATGCAATACGATTCACTCCTTTAATTTTATGCTACACAGTGTTATGATATTTAGTTATGACTCCTAATCAGCATTAATCATATCACTTAATCAGCACAGACATATGTAGGTCACTAAATACCATATAAACAACCCCCCCCACTGCGCTAATGGTCCATCAGTCCAGTGGAGGAACTTTTGAGTGTTTGGTCCAGGTACAAAAAATAATTTGGGCCCCCCTCCTCCACACCAACTTATATTCACAATATTCCTAACAGGAGTGGATGACAGGGAGAGGCAGATGGTGACAGTATAAGGCAGTGGGAGACATAGGTTGACAGCAGAAGGCAGGACGTGGGGGGGGAGGGTTACTGGGCGAGGCAGAAGGTGACAGGGTATTGCAAGGAGTGGTTGACAAATAGAGGAACACAGTGAAAAACAAAGGCTAGGGGAGGCAGAGGGTGACAGAGGCAGGCTGGGTAAGCAGTGATGAGGAGTAGTTGGTGACAGGGAGAGGCAGTGGGTGGCAGGGGTACAAGCACAATGCCCTGCAGAGAACAGGGGGCATGTACCTTGGTGGGGGCAGGAACACCATGTTTTCTACTGCTTTAATACAACAGTTCATCGTTCACCATGGGAAATTAGGTGTCATTATTAACAGTGCTGACTTGCACAAACCCTATGCTTGGAGTAAGAGATCTCTAGGATATCAGCTGGATTTCTTTATGTATTCTCTCGTCAAAAACCTTAAATTCTGTGTACTGTGCATGTCACTGACTTTCTCACTGCACGCTTATCTGACTGCATGTGCTATTGACCAGCTGCTGCCCTGTGACACTGATATAGTGGAAATGTGGGTGGAAATTAGTACAATTCTTTGAGCCGGTCCCGGTTTCTGAAATATGGGGGGAAAAATGTATAAGAATCCCTTGTATTTCATAAACCAGCACCGGGCTCTTGGACTGTTCCTGGTTATAAAAACACAGGCACTGCTGATTAAACATTTCTCCCAGAATATCCTATTTACATTTTACTCCCTTTTCCTCAATCATTTTAACTGTATTGTCTGTTTTACCTATGTTATCAAGTATGTGCAAATTTAGCATTTATACTGAATGAAAAAGCATTATTTATATTATTATTAAAAATACATTATACATTTTGAATCGCTTTGGTAATGGCCAAGTTTTCATAGGTTCCATAACATCTTGAGGTAAATTTCTTAAAGTGTGAATTTTTAGAAGTTAGAGATGTGGCCCATAGCAACCAATCAGATTATGCTTATTATTTATCTAGCACCTTCTAGAGCAGTGTTTTTCAACCACTGTGCCGTGGCACACTAGTGTGCCTTGAGCTGTTCTCAAGTGTGCCCCCAGATCTAGAAATGCCCAAACCAGTTTACAGCCACCACCATTTCAACTGTTATTTACTGGTCTCTTCTTTTCATGTAAAGGGCCAATCTATTTTATTTGTGTTACCTTTGGGGACCAGTGTGATTGTTTTTTATATGGGGGGCAATAGGTTTGATTTTTTTCCTGTGGGGGCCAATGTGTTTTGCCCTGTGGGGATCTCATGGTGTGCCTTCGCAATTTTAAAATCTTATTTAGTGTGCCGTAAGGTAAAAAGGTTGAAAATCACTGTTCTAGAGGATAATAGTTAGAATCTGGTTGGTTGCTATGGGCAACATCACTCACTTCTAAAAACTCACACTTTAGTAAATGTACCCCTTATCAGATTTAGACTATTCCTAGATATTAGACTATAAGGGTCCCAATCAACTGAATGTGATGTATCGCAGAGCATGGCCGGTAGGTTACGACAACCCAGACATCACCTGTTCTCTTGTGCATCTCTTTATAGATACTCACTTATTAATAAAAATGTATCATACACGTCTATTATACTAAAAAAAAGTGAAGCTCCGTACATACTTAACTAGAGCCAGATGAAGGTTTATTATATTGATACACTGGCAGCGTTGCTAAAAAGTAGATGGATGTTAAAGAATATGTTACATTTTCTCACTGACTGTGTGATTCATGTGCTTGACGTCTTAAAAAAAAAAAAAAAATCAGCTATAGCTCCCCCTTGTGAGTAACTGGCTGCTGTACATGTTTACACTGTAAAAAGAAAAAAATGTAAGGATGCACAAGTATGTCAAGTAGATAAAGCATTTTGTAGTCATTTACCCTTTTTTTGTTCAGTTTTATGTAATAATATCATGTTTACATTAACAATCTTTTTGCAAAATGGTCTATATTGGTTTATATATATATTTAAACACATTTGAATTAGACTCACAGTACTAAAACGAAATACTGTATATCTGATCAGATTACATGATTTATGTGGCAATAATGAAATCTTGGACTTCTTTGTCAATGGATCTTTTTAATGTTGAGGATGTTTAAAGGTAGGCAATTATCTATCAGAAATAATGTCCAGCAATGTTTAACCCCTATAGATGTTAAAACAATTGGATGTGGTAAGTGAAGTACATGCTGACTAACTAGTAGTGTCATGTGCAACCACCAGGCCCAAAGGGTTATGGGTTCTATGTACTAAGCCTTGGAGGGTAAAGTAGACGGTGATAAAGTACCAACCATTCAGCTCCTAACTGCCATGTTGAATAATGAAAGATTGATTGGCTGGTATTTTATCTCCGCCTACCAAGGCGTAGTATCTAGACCCCTGTTTACATTTCCCCAGTGAACATGATATCTAGATTACATTATGAGAATTACGGCATATAAACTATCGAACGATAGTTATCAGATAGCACTTTTGTCTCTTTTTCCAGTTGACTAAATGATCAACACTTTCATTGGGTGATTGATTGCTTTAGAAATAGATAACGCTTTGGATATTCATGATCTCATATTATTAATGCATTTTGTACTATCTGTAAATATTATGAGTTCCCAAGTGATATAATAGATCATTTCGATAGCAAACTAGTAGTTAAACATGTGTTTATGTGGAAGACCTCCATCACCCTGCTTCTTATGACAAAGGTGACATGATATTATTAACCATAATTGTAGATTAATAATCTACATGCTATAATTGTGCCATTTACAATGTACAGTAGTAATATAGTAAACCAAATGTTCAATTCACAGAAGTGGTTGATGCTATGCAGATATAGACTCTAAGCAGTCTTAATACATTTGTTGTTATTTATTCATTAGTTCTGTGGTTAGTCAATTGCCCCTATGTTGCTCTGTGCTGTTTGGCTGGTTTAAGAAACTCTTATGAGAATATAATAATGACTCCTAAAACCACAAAATAAACATCATAATGAAAACATAATTGTCAAGGTGCTGACTATTCTATAACAGGAGGGAGCCCTCGTTCATTTCTGGACATTTTATAGACGTGGTTTTATCGGTAACGCAGGGATATAACTGTGTGGTTTTTTTTAGTAAATCTGTCTGTCACCCTAGTGTATTAAAGTGAGTTAAGCGTTATTGAACAGATAATGTAGATATAACAGGAAGCCATATCAATAAATATAAGTCTGATGGATAGACAAGGTTATATATATTGAGTGTTTTAGGCTTTTAGGCACATTAACTTATTGTTAATGTCTTCCTAAACGTTCTATTGAAAAAACTAGTCTATATTGCGATACCTATGTCTATCCTTTCAAAAAGAAACCAATTTGTTTTTTTGCTGGAAACCGCTATAAACCGTTGATTTTTTTTTTTTTTTTTTGTGGATTTACTTACTCCATTACTAGAAACTAAATACTATTTATTTCTAAATACCTAAAAATGTTTTTTTTTTTTAAGTATTATTGTTATTATTATTATTATTATTACTATTATGAACAGTTTTTTATATAGTGCCGTAAATTCTGTTGCACGTTACAAAGGTACTTTGCAATAATAAACAGAAAGCAAAGATGGAAAAAGAGAGCACATGGGGAGGATTATGGCATGGCACAGAAAAAGGGAAAACGGTACTTGTTTCCTAGCACGGCCACACCGATTTACATCGGGGTGGTCGTGTCGTAAAAATCGGGTCGATCGCATCGCATGCGATTTGGTCGCATGCGATGCGATCGACGCGACCGACCGATTTTCGACCCGATTTTTTGATTGAATGAAATGTAAATCGGGTCCCTGGGACCCGATTTTACATTGGATTCAATGTAAAATATTCCCAACCCCCCCAAATTTAACGGCGTACACCCCACCCCACGATAGACGCCAACCCGAAGCGTGGCGAGCGCAGCGAGCCCGCGAGGGGCGGCGGTGCGCGTCCTCCGACCTTTTCATTTCCCTACTATCCACGTCGGCGTGGAGTTGAGAATAGAATAGTGTGGCGAGCGCAGCGAGCCACCAAGCCCGAAGCGTGGCGAGCGCAGCGAGCCCCGCGAGGGGACGCGTATACCTGTGAAGTTATACGCGTCCCCTCGCGGGGCACGCTGCGCTCGCCACGCTTCGGGCTCGGTGGCTCGCTGCGCTCGCCACACTATTCTATTCTCAACTCCACGCCGACGTGGATAGTAGGGGAATGAAAAGGTCGGAGGACGCGCACCGCCGCCCCTCGCGGGCTCGCTGCGCTCGCCACGCTTCGGGTTGGCGTCTATCGTGGGGTGACGACGGGGACATCTATAATGTGAAATGGGTCATATTGGCCCATTTCACATTTTTCACATTTTTTCACGATTTCAATGTTAAAAAATATTTTAACATTGAAGCCTATGGAAAAATCGGGGGCATCGCGTCGGGACCAATGTAAATGGTCCCGACCGACGCGATGCCCCCGATATTTTACCTTTCCCGACACGATTTCAATGTTAAAATATTTTTTAACATTGAAGCCTATGGAAATATCGGGGGCATCGCGTCGGTCGCATCGGGACCAATGTTAATGGTCCCGACCGACGCGATGCCCCCGATATTGTGTCCTAGCCGGCAAAATGGACCTGATTTCAAAGGAAATCGGGTCCATCGTATGGATCGTGTACCTTAACTTAAAGGTACACGATCCATAAGATTGTGGCCGTGCTAGGAAACAAGTACCGGGAAAACTAAATACCAAAAATTTAGAAAAACAAAAACATGACGTGGTTAAGTGCCCACGACGCAAAGCATAATGTGTCAGGGGCACATAGCTCTGATCTAAGCTAAAACAATAAATACAATCTTGTTTATGTGAAGAAGTTATTATTTAGCAGAGCCAGTAGTATTTACGTCACTCTCTGTAGAGTCTATAACTTACAAGAGTATCAGATGTATGGTCTGTGTCTGGTTCCTCCTCAGTCCCATTATTCTATGACATCAAAATAACATAACAAAAGCAGCTTCTGAGGTAATGCATTGCTAAGTGACATATTTTATGTGCATCAACATGTATATTTTCTAAGTAACTATGGCTGGGTTCATAGTGTGTCTGCTACGATAGAATTCATTAGACACATTTCTGATAAAATACTATGTTTTATGGCCTCTATTACTTTCCATAATTACTCTGCCCCAGATGGAGCTTGTTTTGTAGCTCTCTGTAGTTTGATGTGGTTTCCCAGCTATTGGCTTACTTCGGAATTAACTATATAACAAAAAAATCTATTGCTTAGCAAGTATATCTTATTCAGCATGGAGAAGTGTTTGTTTGGCATTTATTATGCTACCTATGTAGTGCCATATATTATGGGGAGACATGTCTATGCTGCAGGAAGTAACCACTGCTGTTTTTGGACTAGGTCCACCATCATTATCAAGCGCATACATTAGCTATATGAAGCTGAGAGATTTTTCAGCGTAATGTTGAGTACTTATTGGAAATGCCTTTCTGTAGTCTGCTACAAATTAACTGGTTAACTGATTAAAAATACCTTTCAACGTGAGCTATATTGAGCTATACAGTTTTCCTACCATGGATGCACAAATAATATTTTATTATATTTCATGCATTTATTACAGACCAGGGAGTCAGAACAATTAAAGTACCAAGTAGTAGAGAAGTCATAACCTGTTTTCAATTAACTAAAACCATCTACAGTATGTATTTTTATGACAGAGAATATTAATGATTTCAATGTTGTGAGCCACCAACAATCACTGTGGGCGAGATGTACTAAGCCTTGAAAAGTGATACAATGGAGAGTGATAAATCACCAACCAATCAGCTCCTGCCTGTAATTTTTCAAATACACCCTGTGACATGGAAGTTAGGTGCTGATTGGCTGGTTGTTCATCACTCTCCATTTTGATCACTTTTCAAGTTAGTGCATCTGGCCCTGAATGAGAGTTTATTTGGGGTGAGCAATCTTACAATAGGGACATTAAATATATGTATAGAAAGTGCATATTATTTATTATTATTATTATTATTATTATTTATTAACAGTTTCTTATTTAGCGCATACATATTCCGCAGCGCTTTACAGAGAATATTTGAACTTTCACATCAGTCCCTGCCCCAGTGGAGCTTACAGTCTATATTCCCTACCTAGGGTTAATGTTGTTGGAAGCCAATTAACCTACCAGTAGGTTTTTGTATTGTGGGAGGAAACCAGAGTACTCGGAATAAACCCACCAAGCATGGGGAGAATATAAAAACTCTGCACAGTTAGGGTCATGGTGGGATTTGAACCCGTGACCTCAGCGCTGTGAGGCAGTAATGCTAACCATTACACTGTCCGTGCTGCCCATATGCATATGTGCAGATTAAGGTACACCACAAGGACACGTGCAGAATCAGATACATCACAAGTACACATGTGCAGAATCAGATACATCACAAGTACACATGTGCAGAATTAGATACATCACAAGTACACATGTACAGCATCAGATACATCACAAGTACACATGTGCAGAATTAGATACATCACAAGTACACATGTGCAGCATCAGATACATCACAAGTACACATGGACAGAATCAGATACATCACATGTACACATGTGCAGAATCAGATACATCACAAGTACACATGTGCAGAATCAGATACATCACAAGTAAACATGTGTAGAAGCAGATACATCACTCCACATCTCTAATATGGTTACTCTCAACGATCCCAAACCCCACTGAATAATTTCTATTTATCATATAGTATACTATTTAAATGATTCAATCTTATTTCAACTCGTGATTCAGTGTTTACAATATACAGTATAAGCAATTATTTACCAACATATAAATAAGAAAAAGAAGAGCAATGGGAAAAGTCAGAATGATACATCATTTCCCCATGTGCAGCTTTTTCCTATCCATTTAGGGCCTTATTCTGGTTTGAATGCAACACCGATATTATGCAGTTGAGTGATTGTCAACCAACTGCACATGTGTTGCCCTTGTAACCATGCATGCGCCAAAATCACAAGTGATTGACAGGAAGAGACTGTTTGGTCGGCAAAGATGCAGAAATTAATCGTTTCCGGCATACTGTACAGCATGTCAGCATATATACAGTACAGTATGTGATCTTGTATGCAGATAATGTGACGGTTGATTATTGGAAGCTGTCTGACCAAGGCTGCATTTTTGTACAAATATGCAGGAATCTGTGAGGCTGCCATTGTGCTCCTTAGTTTTCACACACAGCTGTGTCATGAGCATATTATCGCATGGAAGCTGCATAGAAAATTGCAGCTGCGTCTGCATTAGTGACTGCATTGGAATCAAACCCTAAGTTCTGACTGCAAACACATACAGTGCCTGTGTCACATGTAACAGCACTCTCCTAAGTGCCTATTGGAAGTAGTTCACTTGCAAGTTTATCCAAATGGCAATACAAACTCCTCCTTGCTGCTGAATGTGCACACACGGAGGCACCTACTTTTAGCCTATGTGCACACTTAAATATATATTAGTGCGTCATTGTACATATAATGTTTCCAACTGCATTGCCACGCTGGCAACACTTCCATAACACGCTCACTGAATGGACCATTTTTGCTCAAGTAGCCACTGCCCAGGATCGACCAATCACTTGACTAAAAAAAGAACTATAGCAATGTGTATTGCTTTAAAATGCTGCTAAAAACATTTTTGATATATACAGAATTTACCATGTGCAAATGACAAGCAGAGAACAGAAGATTCTAAAAACTTTGACTAGTGGAATCACTACAGCTTCTATGTCAGTGATTTGTCCAAACAAAACACTTCCAGGACAACACAGGATTTATCCTATTAGTAGTTTCATGGTTGTGTTTTACACTGCACATGAAACATAGATAGGCATTATCCAATTGGGATCACATGGACAAAGTGACATTAGGAGGAAGGTGCTGAAGTGTAGATAATAGATCTCCATGCTAGACCAGGCATAGTTACTGTATGTGTGTTATTGGTAAACTCTGCAGGAACATAAATGACATTGTAACTTTTATGTATTATTGTGTATCATGTTTGTTAAATTCTTCCACAATAGTCACCTATTATTTTACTCTTTAGGTTGGAGGTCACACTATGTTACCGATTCGTTGGATGCCCCCTGAGAGTATCATGTATAGAAAATTTACAACGGAAAGTGATGTATGGAGCCTAGGAGTGGTGCTATGGGAAATTTTCACCTATGGAAAGCAACCGTGGTACCAGCTATCAAACAATGAGGTTTGTGTAGATTAAATCTTTATCACTACATTGCTATGATCATCCGTATGTATTACGCATCACATTTTTTTTATTAACGCTGTATGCATTTAGATTTGTGACTAATGTGCTTGATTCCTGTTTGTAATTAAATTAAAAAAAGTAGGCAACTGGTGCTGCACTGCAGGTGGGGCAGATGCAATGTGCACAGAGCGATTTAGATCCAGATATGATATGTTCAAACTGAAATCTAAATTGCAGTGTAAAAATAAAGCTAACATTTGTGGGCTACATGCAAAAGCAGCCAGTATTTATTTACCCTGCAAAAATCTAAATATATTTGCTTCCATTGAGTTGTGACAAAGGGCCTGATTCAGACCTGTTTGCTGCGTTGGGCCACCCGTCTGAACACCCTAGCATGGGAGGGGATGTGTACACAAACACATCCCCTCGCATGCGGCCCAACGGAGGAAAAAATGCTGGGTGTTTCCATTGCCCAGCGCCATTCCCGCCCCTGTCCCTCCCTCCCCGCTGTGAACGGCCTGGCGAGTAAGTAACTCGATGCGGATGTTCGCAGTCGTGGTTTGCACATGTGCACAAATGCGCATGCACAAACCGCAACCATCGGGGCAGGGCCACATTCGGATCAATGCTTTTGATCCAGAATCAGCCCCAAAGGTTGTTCTTTATTTGTGGTATGAGGGCTTCTGGGTTTATGAGCCTGGAGTGAACAAAGACACACTAAGCCCCAGGCAGTGGGCCCCCCATGGGGTTTCCCCTGTGCCCCTATAGGCCTGTCAAATCCTGTGGCCTTGTACTGTACATTACTATGGGGAATTTTCTACATTGCATTCCTGTTATCAATCTTGTACAGTATCATGCATGGACTAGCAGTATTTACTGTATATATTTATCAAGAGTCCCAGGCCATGCACTTGCTAATGGTTAGCCTTTGTACTGACTGAGGTATGTAGATATTGGACTGATTCTGGTGAGTCTGTCTAATATTTGAAAGCACCAATCATTTAAAGGCAAAAACCAGGGTTTTAAAACATTTGGTAGACTCACCGGAATCACACTGATGTCTGCATTTCTCAGGCTATTACTTTTCCCTTTATGAATGTCATTGGTGAAGTAAGGGAAGTAAGGCCCACTTAAAAAAAATGGTTTTGGTTGGACGATGCAACTGTTTGACTGCTAGGTCCATGGCAGGATGGGGACCAGGAGTATCATATCATGTCATCACACCCTTTTGTAATGGTTTGCCATAATTGTTGGTACAGTAGTAGTGGGTAAGAGCCCACATAAAGTGATCAAACAGATTTCACTGCACCAAAAAGGTGGTGGTTGTGGGAATGACGCTTCCTCTCCTGGGACTAAATGGGAAAGTGAGTGATTAATTTTTAAATACAGTAAAGCAGTAAAACTCTTGTTGGGGAAAATGTTTCATTATTCAATAATGTATTTTATTACCTGTTACAGTAATATACTGTACTAACAATAACCTATTGTATAAATGAACTCAAATTAAATTTAAAGCCATGCAGAATGACTTAATGAATTAAGTCTCACAAATTTCCTGAAAATACATGTTGAAAATACAGAAGGAATGTGTTTATTTTTTATTTATCTTGTGATGTATCTATCTTGTGATGAGTCTTCTACGGTGGATAGTAGACATTGTATTAACCATAGACTAATCTACAGTAGCATCAAGGAGATAAAACACAGATAGTGGTTGATAGCACATTTGAAGCACCATGGCGCTTATTCTGATT
This sequence comes from Crinia signifera, assembly GCF_055691185.1. Classification (NCBI taxonomy): domain Eukaryota; kingdom Metazoa; phylum Chordata; class Amphibia; order Anura; family Myobatrachidae; genus Crinia; species Crinia signifera. Next base: position 313,821,162 of record NC_139217.1, read on the forward strand.
GAGTCGGATGGCTCTGAATGTGGACGGACGGCCGATGGTTGGTGTTTGCACATGTGCAGAGGAGTATCTGTGCATGTGCGAATGCCTCACACGTCCGAACACGGCGTGAAGTCCGTGCAGAAAATGATTGTACGGAACCATCCGAGCAGGAGGTGGAGAGGGGCATGAAGGGCTTATTTTGCTCATTACCATATGCGTACGCCCCGCGTTTCATGGCATTCCCATGAAAACGCTGGGTGTATTTATGGTAATCTGGCCGTGATGCGCGTTTGGGGGGCAGACATATGATAGAGCCGGATGCCAGCTGCCCGCCCATATCCCTGCTTTTGCACTGAGAAATGCCCGAGTGGTCTGGAGCACTCGGTGCTGCCTGACCACTCGGTCCAGCATTCGATGGTCGGCGACCATTGAATGATGGGGGAGGTTCCCACAGATGGATGAGGTGTTCACATGAAAAATCCACTCGCGGTCCGTTCGGTCAGCGTCTTACCACCTTCGGACGGTGTAAGGGATCCGTACGGAAGGCGGGGCTAAGAACACTTGGTTCCTGTCCGAAAATATGCATCCGTCCGATTCAACTAGAATAAGGGCCCATGTGACAGATGCTAGATCATTCTATTAATCCAGAAGTTATGCTCTCCGTCACTACATCTTAGAAAATGTAGCTTGATAATATGTATTGCTGATTCGACATATTTTATTTTGGCTAACTGTAATCTAAATGGTTCCTATTCAGATGGCTGAATTTATTTCATACTTCATAAATGATAACATGTTAATATATGTTCCTTCTAGGTAATCGAGTGCATAACTCAAGGCCGAGTCTTGCAACGACCACGCACTTGTCCGAAGGAAGTCTATGACCTTATGTTGGGCTGCTGGCAGAGGGAGCCGCACATGAGACTGAACATCAAAGAAATCCACATTCTCCTTCAGAACTTGTCCAAGGCATCCCCTGTATACCTTGACATTCTCGGCTAGATGTTCATGGCGTTACCTATATGGGCTTGATGAATGAATGTGGTGAACGGCCGCTGAACTCTATGAAATGTGTTATAACCTCTGACAGTATTATTAACAAAGATGCTGACAAGCTATCAAAGGGCAAGCAACACAGACTTCTCCACCTGTACAATACACAGTATTGATATTTGCCATTAATAGGTTGTATCTTTTTATCTTGAGCCTAAATCTTCTTTAACTTCTTCTTTTCCTCTCCAATCTACAGTATGTTTGGTTGTCTCTCACTGTACCTCCTTCTCCATGCTTATGCCTTTATGTAACTCAGCATACATAGACAAAGGCCTTAAAACCTTATCTGTTAATCAGCAGGCACGCATGTCTGTCCGCCACATCTAACAATGCCTTCTTGTATTCCTGCCTTCGATGTGGATGAAAAAAGGGAAAAAATATTGTATGACACAAACTTAATGACTCCTACTGTACATACCTATAGACTTTCTATTGACTGACGCTCACCTCTACGTTGTTGGCTATGTGCACTAATGAAAAACGATTTCTGGACATCATGATTAAGTGTGCAGACAAGAGTTTGCAGACGTAAGGAGACATGTCGATGGAGCCAAGTTTAATCATCTACCTAGAACAACCAGAAGATTCACAGTCAATGCATTGTATTCTGAAGAGAATAAATCCACCCTGCTTTGTGCGTTGCTAGTCCTTTACCACCATATAGCTCATGGTAGAAAGAAATATGTTGTCACTTATAGCAACCTGCCATAGCTGTGTTCATCTTGTGCAGTAAAACCAGAAACACACTAAATCACTCATTTAAATGACTGAGATCATCACAGTGTGATGTTGAATTTAACTGATAGCGTCCAACAGACAATCTCTCTCATTCACCAGTTTACAAAGCCCTTCTGTACAGCTTAAACAAGCTAAGAGCGCACGTGATGAGTGCAGGCTGCGAGCTGTAACATGCTTGGGTTGTTTCGTATGGAGATGGACAGGTGTGATATGAGAAGCTTAACACATGTCATTTATTGTTGATAAGTAACGACCTCAGATGAGTTTTGCTGCTTGTATTCTGTTCTGGTAACAGAGTCAGTAGGTAATGTCACAACCAAAAGCTGTTTACGGTTGTTTGGCTACCCTGATTTATTTTTATTTATTTTTTCATCATCTGTGGACTCTGTATTGAAGTTTATATTTCTCTATATTACACTGTAAAAACAAAATGTGGCAGCCTATCTACAATGTATGTGATCTTAAACTCGGAGGCAGCGCATGCTTATATATGTTACCGGCATGATGTGTCCAATGCAAAGATATTGAAAGTTGTTCCCAAACACATATACAGTACAGGCAAAAAAAAAAAAAACTGTATCACAGTCACATGTAGTGTAGAAATCTGTCCTTCTAGAGAACCGCTAACTCCCTGCTGTAACGCCAGGCAATCTGGAGAGCTCCGTCACTGAGGAATGTAGTAGCACAGTAACAGAACGGACCATTTGTATAGGTACGTGTAAATAAACGCAGTATGTTGACTTAAAACTGGTGACTGTAAAATATATTTGAGATTTAACAAAAAGGTATATGGGTATTAGCCTCTGAAAATGGGGCTAATATTAACAAGGAACTGAATCACATTTTGGGGTCTACTATTGATTGTAACACATCTCTATCAAGGTGTTAAAACACATTATAAAAGTGAAATAATGATAATTGTACAGATGTGATTGTGCTGTTGCTTTGGTATGTTGTTCTTCAACTCTTTATTTAATACGTATAGTTTTCCACACCCATTTGCAGTAAAGAAGAAAAACTTCAAGCGTGTGCCTATTTGCCTAGTTAAGATGGCCGCCTAGAACAGGTGAAATGTACTGCTTGTGGGATGAAGAAATCTGAGGTGTCTATGTGAATGTCTGACATTCTCGAGCACTTGCCTATAAAACAGTTCTACTGCAATAGTTCAGTTTTTCTCTGTATTTAAATCTCAGCTCTGATATTGAGATGTACTGGATACATACATCGGGGCTATAAAAAACCTATGCCTCTAAATGCTAAACTCCAGTTTGTCTCAAATTAATGTAGGTTCTGAATCAATGTCTCTTATTCTTACACAAAATGGGTAATGTTTAATAATGTGATATCAGGAGCAATCATATGCTTTAACCCAAGGCAACCAATCAGAAATCAACTTTCAGACGTCCTGTATAATCAGACTAATGATAGTAGATTAATTGCAGCGGGTTAGAGCATGTGTTCTTGCAATGTTGTATTTAAGAAGTCCCATTTGTCTATTAAGTTTTAATGAGCAATGCATCCTGGGGAATGTATGTAGTTTGAATAATAAAACTAAGATGATGCATTTATATATTTCTACTTGTTATCACTATTACAGGGTACTGGGTGTGTGTCATAAAAAGTGCATTGGTCCGATACGAACAGGGATGGGCATTTGTGACAAAGTTGCTTCTGAAGCACATTTCCTGTGGGGGTTGGTCAGTTAAATATGGATTGAGGATCATGGGAAATGCAGTTCGGTCTTGTTTATTGCATATATCTTATGTAAAAGATTATCCTGTGTCAATCATACCATTTTAAAATGGACCAAACTAGCTTTATTGAGATAAATAAAGGAAGCAAAAACAGATATCAATGTCTCAAACCATTTATGCAGCAATGTAGTTTATCAGTCTTTTCAATAACTATTTCATCTTTAAAAGAATCTACAGTATGTCATGCCCACATAGCTTTGTAGGCTATTAAGACACCTGCATTTGTATTGCATGTTACTACAGAGACAAGGAATAACACATTTAAACCTTTACTGGATTAATATATGTTTAATACGAGTATGTCTAGATGCATTTACAATTGTGATCAAACAGTTTTTCTTTAAAAAAAAATAGATTGGTTCCAATCACATGTGGAAATACTTCTTAACAACATCTTATTGTGTTTCCAATAGTCACATCTAGTTCCATTGTAAGCTTTCAACTGATTGTTACTGTGCACTAAAATGGAAGAACAGGAACTACAGTATTTATGCACTGTAGTGCAACACAGGTTAAAAACATTAAGGAAAATGTGAAACAAATATACAGTAATGAGGCAGAGAGGAGATGCATGTGCAACTGATGAGGACTGCGCTGAATTATTTGCATCATATGACCCCCACCCAATGTGACAAAATTCCACACATCACATCATATTGGCCCAGCCCCTTCCTCCTGGACCTGCAATCCCCATTCTGCCCACTTCACTATGACAGAAAGACGGACTCCTGAATATGTTGGATTTCCTGAAGCATCTAGGTTGACTTACCATACTATGGGGAAAATAAGAAGAAATGGCTATGAACATAGGCGTGCGCAGCACATTTCATAAGGTGGTGCACCATGAAAGGGGTTAATCTGCCTATTTCAGTTTTAATCTTGTAATTACTCTGTGTAGCAGTACATGCAAATAAAGCAGGGTTGCCTACTTTTAAAGTTTACTCTTGGGGAGGAGACTGTCAGCAGCACTTCAGGGGCGGGGCCTGATGTAGACGTCATCCAGCCCCCCCCCCCCCCCCCAGTACTGCAAATCCCGCAATCCGCAGGTCTTCGAGGAGGGGGTGGGGCTAAATGACGCTATTTGCACCTTTAGCCCCACCCCCTGAAAAATCCGTGAATCATGGGATATCAACGCTGCTGCAGGAGAGATCGGGGGGGGGGGGGTTTGGCCGCCAGTATCTGGGAAGGTTGCCCACCTTTCCAGGGGGCCGGGAGGGGGACCAAGTTTTTTCGGGAGCCTCACGGCCATTCCGGGAGGGTAGGCAATCCTGAAATAAAGTCAAAAACATACTGTATATGGATGACACAAGTATGTAGTGATATGACAATGCAAAACACACATAATTGAGTCATGAGTGTTTCTTTTAATGGAATACAGTTCTAAAAAGCAAAAGTTTTTGGTAAAACATATTGCTGTATTGCTAGCGGCATGCAGGTGTTCATAAGGGTGTGCACAGCATTGGGGTGTGCCTGTGCACCCCCAACACTCAACGTACGCATGCCTATAGCTATGAATATGCCTATTCATGACCTTCAGATGTAAGCTTTGTGGAGCCTTTACAACTGCGTACAATGTTGCAGTCGCAGGCTGAGACATGCCCCCGAAACAATCACAATACACTTGGATTTGCCTCTAGCATTCCCCCTCCAATTACCGACCCAAATGCTCACTGATTGTTATTCATCCTGCAATGAAATAATACAATTCTCACCTCGACCGCTGTTGGTAAGCAAACTTTACATGGGTGCAGTCGAGAACAAACAAGAAAAAATCCTTCAAATCCGCAACTGTCTACAGTATATTGCTTTTATTTTGCGTCCACCTCCGACTCAGAACCTATATCCCACAAACAGCTCTTTTACTTAAGATAAAATATAAAAGCAAATTCCACTATTTACTTTCCTTTGCCATTGTGAGATCTGCCAGACTTATTACCAAATATGAAAATGATAATGCTAAAATGAACTTTAAAAATCCCTATGTGTATAATTTGGATGTTCTGTATATTTTTTTTTTATAAATTAAGCAAAGTAACTATAGAAATATGCTTAAGACATGTTCATTTAATGATGCTGAAGTACATGCTAAAGCAGGTTATTAATGCTGTCAAGATACCACATTAAAGAACTAAAAACTGTCGAAGCATAAAGTTTGTTTCTTTGTCACTGTATTCTCCTTACAAACATGATATATTTCAGGACTGCAAAGTAGTCATGATGTTAGTAACAGACAGACATACAGGTGCAGCAAAAGTTATCCTAAATAAGTTCTGCTTATTTGACCATCTGAAGTATTTTCCTATAGTGTCCCACCCACCTTTAGATCTGGTCAATTTATTTTGTTACCCGACATTATGGGCCTGATTTGCTCACAGAGTGGTTGTACAAGCCCGATTTACTACCTTATGCTATTGTGAGAATCCTTAGGGAAAGTGAAAAAAAAAAAAGTTTATCAGGAGTGTTGGAAGACTTATCCTGATTCCTGGGCACTGCATGGTGTTTTTCTTTTTTTTGTCCAGGGTTTTATCAGATGTTTGTTGTAGCGTTCACCAAAAGCTGATCCCATGGCTTTAGCAAGGTACATGTAAGGAAAATCAGGAGAAAGCGTACAGGACCGTAAGCAGAATATATTTTATATAATAAAAAAGCTCACATACATAAAAGCAATGAAATCACAGCTTGCCAGCATTAATGTTATTGGTAACAGCGAGCCCTCCATCCACCTCTCAAAGCCGTTCAGCCTCTAGGCGCCATGGGTAGGAGATCCTGGAGACCACACACAAGGATGATGTCACTGTTGAACACGCTCAATGCATTTCATCATTGGATTAGACTTAGTGTAGTACTGGTGAAATGTAAGATACCACACACATGTCCAGGATGATCTAAATAGTGGTAAACTGGTCACCTCCAGATACCTACCATCATGCATTTCACCATCAATGCAAAGAGCCACCTTCCTGTAAAGCAGTGATTTTCAACCTTTTTACCTTGCGGCACACTAAATAAGATTTTAAAATTGCCAAGGCACACCATGAGATCCCCACATGGCAAAACACATTGGCCCCCACAGTCAAAAAACAAACCTATTGCCCCCCCATCTAAAAAACAATCACACTGGTCCCCACAGGTAACACAAATAAAGTACATTGGCTCTTTAAATGAAAAGAAGAGACCAGTAAATAACACTTGAACTGGTGGTGGCTGTAAACTAGTTTGGGCATCTCTAGATTTGGAGGCACACTTGAGAACAGCTCAAGGCACACTAGTGTGCCACGGCACAGTGGTTGAAAAACACTGCTGTAAAGTATATAGCGCTCAGACATGATTTATAGTTCACCCTATAAGTTAAGACTTACATATATTCTTATTTAAGAACAGTGATGGTATGTTCATAAAAAATGTCTATCTTTTATACTTACACCAATGGCATGTGTACATACATATGAAATTGGTGACGCAATGAGTAGTTCTCCCAGTAAGAGCCGTCCTTCGTGATGGCTGCCAGTTCCTGGACTGCATGTGGAGCAGGATATCTCTACAGCATTGATCAGATCCTTCTACAGCATTGATACATTAAAAGTCCATATGCTTTGATACGGTAATGCCCGCTTTTGTATTGGAAACATGACAGGACTGTGTATTGGCAGTTTTCCCAATAGTACATGCTGTTTAATGTGATTTTTTTTGTTATTTGCTTTCCTTCCTGCCTCAGTCATCATGCATTTCACCATCAATGCATCAAAGGACTTAACCTGATATGTACTAATATTTTTTATTTTCTGTTTTCTTCTGTAATATCATACTTTCCAACTGTCCTTATCTTCGCAGTACAGTCAATTTTTGGGGGACTGTCCACCTGTCCCACCAAGTTGGCAGTTTGGAAGCTCTTTTCTTGGCAAATATGGGTCTGGGTATGGCACGATAGTGATGAAAATGGGAGCATGGCTCCCCCAAAGCCATGCCCCTTTCCTGAGGCCACACCTCCTTTCCAGTTGCTGGCACAGCTTCACCACACAGAATTCCCAGTTTTTGGAGTATGTTGGGAGGCATTTAGATATGTACCATGTTGAGTGCTAAGTTTGGTCAATTTGATTTTGAGGAAAGGGGGATAAAGAAAATGGAGGAGGGGGGGGTTAGAAAAGAGAAAGATCTGGAGATTGAAATACTTTGGCTTTGAAATACTCAAAGCCATAATGTACAGTAATAAGCTTGTGAAGCAGATAAAGGTTATGCAGACAATTCATTGAATAATAGTTACTGGGACTGTGTATTTAAGGATGAATTATGTGTATGGCTAATGATAGCGCTAGATTCCAGTTGATATATGTCCTGAATCTCCTCTCAGAGTTCCGGTAGCTAAGAGTGGACGATTTTCTCTTTACTAGTGCATAACATTTTCCAGCATTTGTATGATTGTCTCTTTACGTCTTTGGCATTTGGCATGAGTCAATAAGTGGAAGCATAAGCAACATCAATCTCTGACATTTTATTGACTAAGTTTATTATGTCTTACCAGAATTTCTGGTTCTTTGGTTGAGGCCTTAGAATGATAGTATTATAGATAGGCTGTGGTTAGGTTCAGTGTTAGGTATAGGTTGTGGTTAGCGTTATTGTTGGAGATAGGCTGTGGTTAGTGTTAGAGATAGGCTGTGGTACGGTTTAGTGTTAGGGATAGGTTGTGGTTAGCGTTATTGTTGGAGATAGGTTGTGGGTAGTGTTAGAGATAGGCTGTGGTACGGTTTAGTGTTAGGGATAGGTTGTGGTTAGCGTTATTGTTGGAGATAGGCTGTGTTTAGTGTTAGAGATAGGCTGTGGTACGGTTTAGTGTTATGGATAGGTTGTGGTTAGCGTTATTGTTGGAGATAGGCTGTGGTTAGAGTTAGAGATAGGCTGTGGTACGGTTTAGTGTTAGGGATAGGTTGTGGTTAGCGTTATTGTTGGAGATAGGTTGTGGTTAGTGTTAGAGATAGGCTGTGGTACAGTTTAGTGTTAGGGATAGGTCGTGGTTAGCGTTATTGTTGGAGATAGGCTGTGGTTAGTGTTAGAGATAGGCTGTGGTACGGTTTAGTGTTAGGGATAGGTTGTGGTTAGCGTTATTGTTGGAGATAGGCTGTGGTTAGTTTTAGAGATAGGCTGTGGTACAGTTTAGTGTTAGGGATAGGTTGTGGTTAGCCTTATTGTTGGAGATAGGCTGTGGTTAGTGTTGGAGATAGGCTGTGGTACAGTTTAGTGTTAGGGATAGGTCGTGGTTAGCGTTATTGTTGGAGATAGGCTGTGGTTAGTGTTAGAGATAGGCTGTGGTACAGTTTAGTGTTAGGGATAGGTTGTGGTTAGCGTTATTGTTGGAGATAGGCTGTGGTTAGTTTTAGAGATAGGCTGTGGTACAGTTTAGTGTTAGGGATAGGTTGTGGTTAGCGTTATTGTTGGAGATAGGCTGTGGTTAGTGTTAGAGATAGGCTGTGGTACAGTTTAGTGTTAGGGATAGGTTGTGGTTAGCGTTATTGTTGGAGATAGGCTGTGGTTAGTGTTAGAGATAGGCTGTGGTACGGTTTAGTGTTAGGGATAGGTTGTGGTTAGCGTTATTGTTGGAGATAGGCTGTGATTAGTGTTAGGCAGATTAGCAAGTCAGTTTAATAAGAAATATTACCCACTGTAGATATTAACATTGATATGTACAACAAGAATGGGCAGTAAAATACTTGTCTCTTTATTTTTGTAATACTAATATTATTTGAGGGTTATCCCCAAAATCTGATGAGGGTAGATTTATCCAATATTATTTTTCCTGCAGATATGAAATTGCTTAACATCGCTGGTTAATTTTGCCCTTCAAACGGACAGATTTATTTTCCAGTGGGTTGTAGCAGTTGAAACCTAAATTGCAGCAATGTTTGAACATTTCACCTCTATAAATCTTAGGTAGGTTAAACCATTTGCATCTTTTGGAAAACTGCCACTATTCTAATGAAAGTTGTCCTGCACTTCCGACCTACCTATATCTAACACATCAAATCCAAACGTATTCAGACTTGTTCGCTAGGCTGCATGTAATTGCAGCTTAGCTAACTGGTAAATGCTGCCCGGCCGAACACCCGTTCCCCCTGGCATCTGAATTCCCTCACATGTGTACGTGAACGCATCCCCTTGCATGAGGATGAACAGAAGAGAGATCATTTGATGGTCACTGACCATCAAATGATTTTCCTCCCCTTCAGTAATAAAAGTCAGTCTAGACCAGTGGTGTCAAACTCATGGCCCTCCAGCTGTTGTGGAACTACACATCCCAGCATGCCCTGCCACAGTTTAAGCAATCCATAATCTAAAATCTGAGGCAGGGCATGATGGTAAGTGTAGTTCCACAACAGCTTGAGGGCCATACATTTGACACCACTGTTCTAGACCATCACTCAAACCACACTGACATCTAATGAAAGTTGTCACTACTGTGGAAGGTGCACAGGTTGTAGAAATAGGACAACCAAAACTACCAAGTTGACACACACCTAGACGTCGACGACGACAGGTACCACATTCCACCTCAAACAACTTCTTGGGAAAATCAAGATGTTATCTATCTGTTGAGGTGCCTGTGTGGGTTGGACTATGTAGGGAGGACAATTCACCCCCTAAAGATAAGAATATACGAGCATATTCATAACATTCGTCTGGGATATGACAAACACAGCGTATTCCTCCACTATAGAGAGGCACACAAATTAAATCCCAAGGATCTATTTTTTTATGGCAATAGAAGCATCCGTCAAAAATTAGAGGGGTTAACCACCTAGACACCCTGTACAAAAGGGCACTTTATTGGATATTTACCTTGAACATCATGGCCCCAAAGGACTAAACATAGACTTTCACAACGGTCTACTGACTAAATAACTTTACAATTTGATTACTGATTGACCAAAGATATGGAGCCTAATAAATACATTGGGATTATACCATAGCTATAATCCATCCGTGATTATATTATAGCTATATACCATAGCTATAATCCATGACCCTAAAAAAATGTACTTTAGTAAATAAACAAGATAGGGCATAATCTTTAAGATGGGGTAAAATATTCACATATGAATCAGGACACTATTACTGTCCATTTGTCACTACTGAGATCTATTGCATGCTACGATGTTTCAAAAATGGACACATCTTTAATAGACCCCAGCGAGCAGGAAACCACATTGATTGACAGAACGATGGACCAATAACCAGAACTATCTGAGAGGCTTACTCCCTGATGGATAAAATCCTGAGATTTGTGACTCACACTTTTTCCTTGACAAAGGCCGTAAGGCTTAAACTTGTTGGAGGCACATTCAACATCATTCCACCATTCCTACACATTAAAATGAAGTCTCCTCTGTCAGCAAGAGTTAAGCGCACGTAGTTTCACAGAGAGCACGATCCCGGCCAATGAAGTCTAGCCATTGTGCATGCCTGGAAGTCATGCTAGTCTGTGTAGAGCACTGTGGGGACACAAGCCGGCGGGCGCACGATACACAAGTATCATCGAGATCAAGTGACAGCCCCACTAAGCTGTCACAAGGGTAGATGCACTGCGTGAGGGACGGGACGCCAGCCCCCCGCACCAGCTCCCTGCACACTGACTATTTCATTCCCGCACCAGAACTATAACCTGGCTGCAGGAAAGCCCTCTCCCCTCCACTTGTGTGACCGCATCCGAGGGGATGTGTAAGTATACACATCCCCTTAAATGGGTCGGGCAACGAGCAGGCAGCGCTTACCTGTTCTCTAGGCTGCATATAAATACAGCCTAGAGAACATGTCAGAATCAGACCCTAGGCCCATAGGGGGAAATTTACCAAGAATACGAATACGATATTTTGAATCCGTATTAGTAATACGAATGCATACGGCTGTTTTTGCTGTATGCAAATTTGTGTTCCGGAGGGTACTTTACAAAGCAGTCAAACTGCTTTGTAAACCCCCGATGGCGTATTCATTCATATGAATTTGTAGCTAATACGAATTTGTATAGGCAGTCTGCATGGATCAGTCAGATCTGTGCAGGCTGCAGTGTGTAAAAAAAAAGTAAAATAAATGTAAAAAACGGCATCAGGGTAAAAATCAGGGGAAAAAATGTGTAGGGCTCTGCTGACTTTTAAGACCAGCCCCAGGGTCGGGTCTGGTTCCCAAAATACGGGGGACAAAATGAATAGGGGTCCCCCGTATTTTAAGAACCAGCCCCAGGTCAAACTAGGCAGCATGGTAATGCCACAGCTGGGGGGAGACTTTTTATACAAGTCCCCCCGGCCAAAGTCAGTCAGCCTGGCCAGGGGTCCTGGGGAAGTGGGGATCCCCCCAATAAAGGGGTCCCCCCCTCCAGGACTTACCTGGCCAGGCTGAAGCCTGGTGCTGTCCCCAGTACCCCATGGCTGTTGGTACCGGGCTGATCTTTGTGTAAAAATTAGAATAAAAAACTGTTGTCTAAAACTGTGGAACTATGAGTCCCAGCATCCCTCCCCCGCATGCTGGGACTTGGAGAACCACAAGTCCCAGCATGTGGGGCATTAAAGGGCCCACTGGCACTTGTAGCTCCACAGTGATAGAAATAGTTTAAAAAAACACACACTGACACCCATGAAAAATAAAGTTTTATTACATCCAAAGCCCACACATTCTGATACTTACCTATCTTGAGCCCGTAGGGAGGACCTCGGGTCCGGGTCGTGTTCTGGGGCTCCGGGGTCCGGCTCTGGTGTCCAGGGGTCCGGGTCCGCTGTCTGACGAAATCCATAGGGGTACCTGTGGAAGCAAATTATATTTACAAGTCTTCTCCGGCGTAGATCACGTCCTGTTCGTTCCAGGGGGACTTGGCAAAAAAACAAACCAAGAACGTGAAGCAAGCCGGACTGAGCAGGAGCCGCACAATGTCTTTGTTTACATAGTGCGGCTCCACCCCCAAATTGCGCTATTGGCCAGCTTGTGGCCTAGCGGCTCCTGATTGGCCAATAGCGTTTTTTTTATTTTATTTTAATACAGCCGCTTAGTAAATTAGGAATCACGCATCGCATGCCATTAAAATGGCATGCGATGCGATCAAAACGATGATTCAATTGTACATGCACCCTGATGGGTGATTAGTACCCCCATCGTTAACGCCACCGCCACTATTAACGCCAACCTGAAGCATGGCGAGCGTAGCGAGCCCGCGAGGGGCGGTACGCGTCCTCTGACCTTTTCATACCCCCACTATCCACGTCGGTGTGGAGTTGATTCTATATAGTGTGGAGAGCGCAGCTCGCCACCGAGCCTGAAGCGTGGCGAGCGTAGCGAGCCCCGCGAAGGGAAGCGGAATACATGTGAACTTATCCACGTCCCCTCGCAGGGCTCGCTGCGCTCGCCACGCTTTGGGTTTGCGTTAATAGTGGGGGTGCATATAACATACTAATAAGCCATCAGGGTGATTGTACAATGAAATCATCGTTTTGATCGCATCGCATGCGATCTGGTCGCATGCGATGCGATCGATGCGATCAAAACGATGTAATAAGATTAAAAGCGCCGTACTAGGAAACAAGTACCAACTCACCTAAATCTAGCTTTCTCTGCAAATGTTACATCAGCCCCACCTGCAGTGCAGCATGGTTTTGTCCATCTGAGAGCGAATTTTCCTTTGCGAGTGAACCAGAATAATCCCCTACATTCGTCCCTGATTGAATTTGATTTTTACATGCCACCAAATAATTACTCATATTTATTCATATACAACAGCAACAAATACTGAAAACTAAGTCCATCATAAGATACTAAATCCTTGGTACTGAACATTATAAGACATAAACACTTCTATACACAACCCTGTAAAAAGTAGAATTATTTGAAAACTGGACCAGACAGTATGAACTGTAAATTTCTCCTGCTGAGTGGTACTAGTATACATTTATTCATTGTAACCTAGATATTAAATGGAACTCAAACGGTTAGGGGAAGAAGCCTATACAATTGCACATGTTTAATTCAGTAATGGCTATGTGCTCCTTATAAATCACAATGCATTAGTTTTCCAGCAATGTCCCAACAACCCCTAAAGAGCTCCCACTTGAAGATAATCTGAGCCAAAGTATTTTAAATGTCACCAAGGGATCTATTATTATGGAGTCTGATGATACCCTTCGGCTCCAGACCCAAAATCATTACATTTTTTTCAACTATAAAACCATGTCTGAATGTCTCATCCCTAACACATGTGCGTTAAACTTTACTGAGTGATTACATACAAATGAAAGGGGATGACTAATTCATGACAAATATGACGTGTGCCTGTCTTCGGTGCAATACAGTGTGCAATTGAATACCTGATTGTCATTTGTGGATGGAGTGACCAAAAAAACAAATTTAAACTATTTCATTATTTAAAGTACAGTAAGTAAAAACAGATTGCTTAACCACAGGCTACAGTCCTCATTTACATGAAATAAACTGACATTAGCTCTGTATCCAATGCTAGTTTACTTAAGGAAACTTTGTCAAGTATAAAACATGTAATACTGATAAAACAGAAAAATTGTGAATGAATAAACAGAGGAATTAACAGAGGCCTGATTCAGCAGTGATCATAGATTAGCAAAAATCGCTATTAGGTGGTCCTTGCTCATTTGTGCGTCCTGAAACGGCGGTTGCATTTAAAAAAAATGCGACTGCAGTCTAAAGCCCATTGGGGGGAGCGGCGACACAGTGCAGGCATATCCAGACCAATTTCAGGGAAGGGTGTGGCAGCTGCGTGACATCATACTCCATCACTCTGACACAAAAGATATCAGCACAGCAACTGACTTCATAGCTCTGCTGCGCAGCCAGAGGACTACACTACATTGCCCCCCTCACGCAATCGGGGACCATCAAATGATTTCTCCAGCGATTGCAGATCAGAGACACCTCCATGGTGTCTCTGATCTGCGAGCGCCCTGTGCGGGAAGCAAGCAGGCAGGCAGCTGCCCAACCCCCGCATCCGTGTCACCAGGCAATTACCATGGTAACGCTTGGCGTTATCATGGGAATATGAATGTGTAGTTTGCCATGCCTGCTCACACCCTGCAGCACAAGTGCCCCGTGCGAACGCGTGGGGGACTGATCAAATCACAATAACCCCCTTAATTTGCAGGTGCTCACATATTAGTGAGGCAATTGCAAAACTTTGCTTGGGATGCTCCCAAAATTCGGATCCCCCTCCCAGCCCCCGGGAAGGGGGTCATGTATTGGGGGTCATGTATTAGAAGGGAAGGATACCGGGGAAGGGGGGGGGTGGATGGGGGGAAGGAAAGTTTTTTCAGAGTATTTTCTCACTGGTCAATGGTGAATAGCCACTGTAGTATTTTTGTTTAAAGTGTTGAGTTAATCTGTGACAACTGACATAGACCTTGGAGTAAGGTATGTATGTCCTGGGGCACTTTTAAGATAGCCATTGCCTTAAAGTGCCTTTTTATTGGTACTGTCAGTGGTGCACCCCTGAGTACAGAAATGACGGTGTTTGTATTGCCAAGGAAGGAGAGAAGAAAAGCGATACTCTTGGTGGGGTGATATAAGGGTGCCCCCACCAAGAGTATCTCTTTTCCCTTCCCAGCCCCCGAAAAGGGGGACAAACCTCCTGCATGTCCCTGGTCTACCAAATCCCCTTCTTTGGGGAAGGGAATACTATTACACAAATGACAGAGTTTGATGGTGCAGGCTCCATCCCATTTATTAATTATCAGCCTTTTGACCTAATAATTATAATTTCTTATTTGATGCTATTCCCAACTATATAAAATGATGTACCTTCAGTATACAGGCATACTTTTGTTCACATGCAGGGATAGGGCTCCGATAGGGATAGATGTTACAGTATTGTATTTCTCTTTCTGTGCACTGTTGCACATGAGTGAGTGGTGATTGTAAAGGGAGCATCCTATGGCTCCCCTCTCAGGGGTGTTTGCATTGCAGAACTTGGTACATTTGTCAGGTAAGCAGTATATGTGGTGTCCTGCAGGTATCCTGCAAATATTAATTGATAAATAGTCCCTTTTGGTTTATATATTAACATATATCAAAATGCTAATTTGCCAGTACACACTTCGGCGATTAGCTGACTCAGCAACAGAGCAATGTATTGCTATTCACACCTTTGTACACACTGCACAATCCAACCTCTGATGCACAACACATTGTTGCATGGTTACTATAACGAAACCACTTTGTACAGTATATGTTGCACATTACATCTTCTATGCAGCTCATCAGATGGGAGGATGCAACTATATAATTCATCCAATGATGAATTGTGTGTACACAAAACACCAGTGGTTACCAACCTCGGTCCTCAAGTACCCCTAACAGTTCAGGTTTTCCAAGTCACCCAGCCATTGCACTGTGTATCACCAACTGTCACATTTTAAAAACCCACAGGTGACCTGGAAAATGGGACATGTTGGGGGTACTGGAGGACCAGGGCTGGAAGCCCCAGACAGTGATGTTTGTCAACATTTGTTGTGGCAGTAGGGATGACTCCCCTATCTGAATTTTGGACTATGCTGCAGCCCCACCACTGCAACTGCCACTGGCAAGGAAGTCCAGGAACAGAGAATTTTGTACCTAATGGAATGGGTCCAGTTGGGAGGTATGGAATACCATGATTGCACAGCCAATCTCTTAGGGCCAGATGCACGAAGCTTCAAAAGTTATAAAATGGAGAGTGATAAACAGCCAGCTTATCAGCTCCTGCCTGCCATTTTTCAAACGCTGTCTGTGACATGGCAGTTAGCAGCTGATTGGCTGGTGGTATATCCCTTTCTATTTTATCACTTTTCAAGCTTAGTACATCTGGCCCTTATTTTTAATTCAATCTATACTGTGAGAATGAATTAAGCTTCCTCTCAAATTATCTGTATCTAATGTGTGGAATATGTTTTATCAAATTGTCTCATTAAATTTTAGAACTTCTGTATTGTGCATAGGTACAATTCAGATTGGCTCGCTAAGCAGTGGCCGTTTGCTGCTTATGCCCCTTTCCCACTGCAGGCTTTACACGGTAAAATGCCATTTTTTTAGCCTTTTTAAACGGCTAGAGCTGCAGTGGGAAAGCTCCAGGTTGCTTTACACGGGTAACAAATACCGGTATTTGTTAACCGGGTAAAAAGCAGTGTTTTTACCGTGTAAGAGCCGTTTTTTTGGCAATGGGAAAGGGTTTTAAACGGTATTTAGAAATAATAAAAGAGGTTAAGAACATGATTGGTGCATGTGATGTTTTTAATGACAGGCAAGGTTTACTAGAGAGTTTAAACGTGTTGCTTTGTGGTTTACACGGGTAAGTGTGAATAGGACAAAAACTGCTTTTAAACGTTATTTTAACGTTTAAAAGCTGCAGTGGGAAAGGGTCTTTGTGGCTATTACCCGGGTAAAGACACGTTTAAAAAAAACGGGTCTTTACCCGGGTAGGCAGTGGGAAAGCAGCATAAGATAGCACATTAACGCCAGCCCGCTTGTCATCAGCCACCCACCCTGAGCAGGCATCAGCCCTCCTGCTTTCCCAGGGAAATGCCCAACGGCCCAGTGTTCGCCCCTGTCCACTCCCGGCCATCCCTTCCCACAGCAAACCGCCCAGCGAGTGTGTAACTCGCCGAAGCCATTTGTAGCCTGGGTTTGCACATGCACAGAAATGTGCATGCGCAAACCCCAACCATCGGGACTGAGGACAAATTCAGATTGCAACGAGTGTTCCTGAATCGGCCCCAGTTATGTGATAGTCCCTACACTGAGCCATATGTGAGCTGAGACACCATGGGTGAGCGGATATGTTCTTCTTGGCACTGTTCATGCTCCAAAATATATATGTTACAATTATGCAAGGAAAGAGTTACACAAGCGAGCAAAGGAGCTTTTTTTTTATTGGCTTTTTTATTTTATTTTTTAAAAGCTTTGAACCTTTATTTTATAATTTTTATGAAATGTGTTTATTGTATGTATAATAATAGTGTCACTCTTTTGTACTTTCAGAGAGAAAATATAAATGTGTGTCAAATCCCAGTATTTACATTATAAAGCCCGGTCAGCACAGTACCTCCATGTAAAGCAACAAACCATTAAGAATTACAAGCTGATTTCTATAAACAGAGTCGTTCAATAACAGAAACTCATTGACTGTTTTGACATATTTATCTCTGTAAGTGATTTACCTATAAGTAGGAATGATGGTGCATTAGTGTAATGGGCATTGTGCTTGTATTGTGCTTCCTTTGCACCGAGCATGCAAATATTTAAGGTTACTTTGGGTTTTACACTAAATATTCCCCACCCAATACTGTATGATGAAACAAAAACATATGGGGCTTATGAAAGAACATTTACTATCAGATGGCACAGAGTTTAATGCAATGAACACTGAGCCTGATTCAGGACTAGTCACTAGGCTGCATATACTCGCAGCCTAGCGAACAGGAAAATGGCCGCCTTCCATCCTCCCTGGTGCCCGAATCTCCTCGCTAGCATGTGACGGGATGTTTATGTGAGCACATCCGTCGCATGCGGCTAAACGGGAGAGAAATCATTTGATGGTTGATGACCATTGAATGATTTTTCTCCCGGTAATAAAAGTCAGTCTAGACCACCATAGATCTTTACCCTCCCCAAAACACTGGTTATAATATGAAACAATCCTATTTTCAAAACACGACGGGTCATAAAGGTCTGAAAACACTTTGGCCATTAAGTAGTTAAAATTTTTTGGTACTCTTTACCTAGAAGGGCGCCCATCGCGGCCATCGCGGGCATCGCATGCACTAAAAAATCGGGTGCGATGCGACCGACGCGATGCCCGCGATTTCCCATAGGGAACAATGTTAAATGTCCCAATTGACCCGATTTTCCTGTTCAATGTCTCAATTGCCCCGATTTTTCCATAGGAAACAATGTTAAATGGGCCACAGAGGCCAAATAGGCACCCTGAAGTGTGAAATGGCCCCCACAATTGTTAACGCCACCCCACGATCAACGTCAACCCAAAGCGTGGCGAGCGCAGCGAGCCCGCAAGGGGCGGCGGTACGCGTCCTATGACCTTTTCAAACCCCCACTATGCACGTCGGCTAGGAGTTGAGAATAGAAAGTGTGGCAAGCGCAGCGAGCCACCGAGCCCGAAGCGTGGCGAGCGGCCGCGGACACCTTCACAGGTATACGCGTCCCCTCGCGGGCTTCACAGCTGTCCGCGTCCGCTCGCCACTCTTCGGGCTCGGTGGCTCGCTGCGCTCGCCACACTTTCTATTCTCAACTCCACGCCGACGTGGATAGTGGGGGTATGAAAAGGTCGTAGGACGCGTACCGCCACCCCTCGCGGGCTCGCTGCGCTCGCCACGCTTTGGGTTCACGTTGATCGTGGGGTGGCGTTAACAATTGTGGGGGCCATTTCACACTTCAGGGTGCCTATTTGGCCTCTTTGGGCCATTTAACATTATTTCCTATGGAAAAATCGGGTCAACTGAGACATTGAACAGGAAAATCTGGTCAATTGGGACATTTAACATTGTTCCCTATGGGAAATCGCGGGCATCGCGTCGGTCGCATCGCACCCGATTTTTTAGTGCATGCGATGGCCGCGATTTTTTACTAACGATGCCCACGATCAAAATCGTGGGCGCCCTTCTAGGTAAAGAGTACAAATTTTTTAATTTTATATATATATATATATATATATATATATATAGACCAAAGTGAGACCGCACTCGCACTTAATTAGAGACAGCTTTAGGGGTGTTCAAAAGAGGAAACATGTGAACCATGCCCCTCAATTACAATCCAATTATCCCTCCACGGATTGGGGGGATTTGAACACTCTCCTTGGAAATAAATAAAATCACTGGTTTTGTGTAAAAATAGCACAATCTTGCAATTTATTTCAGCATGTTAATTCTCATCTAGCCCCGACGTTTCGGTCCATGTTTAGACCTTTATCAAGGAGCTTTTGCGATGAGTCATCAGCGTTTACATATGGCTAACGCCTCAGCCCTGGAGAAGACAGGATCAGTCTTCTCCAGCACACTTTACTTGCCCATAATACCGACAGCCATCACCTTTGCCTCTGGGATCCGTCCTCTCAGTAGAACTGATGCTCCCAGTAAGATCTATGTTGCAACAAATGTGTTTTACCAAAGTATGCATGGACAGCTATTACGGATCACTAATGCCCAATATGGCCACCAGTCACAAAGTACGGGCCGCATCATGGAGCAGAACTGGAAGACAAAAATGCTGGAGGGTCCCTTTCCACGCCACTTCTCCGGTATATAAATTATTCTTATGACACCTTTAGAAATATATCCCATAATGCTGTCTACTTTTTACTTTTATGATGTTCACCTTGTGCTGGTAATATCTCTGGATGACTGTGTCCTTTTAAATGTGCCACAAGCAGTTGTGTAGCTGCTAGTCCCAGTCCAGACGTTTTACAATCAGTCACGGTTACAAAGTTACAGAGAACTCTGGACTCTGTTCAAAAGATTTTAGTGTAATTTAGGAGAGATATGTTCTCTGGGAATCAATGACAGATGGGAATTCAAGTAATGGACCTACCAAATTGCTTATCAGAGATGAGGCAATAACTTTCCTATAATCATGTTTATTCCATTAGTAAACACAGCAATGTGGAGATGAAAAAATGGGTGGTTTACAACAAAATTATTACATTGTATCTGGACACAGACGCACAGTGTTAGACATGATTGGTGGGATGTAATGCCGCCTGATTTCAGCGGCAGGGTGGGATGCTGAACGGGATACGGTCATTAGGTCTACACCAACTAGGTCGACAAGCATTGGGTCGACACCACTAGGTCGACAGGCAGCAAGGTCGACATGGGTTTAGGTCGACATGGGTCAAGGTCGACAGGTCATTAGGTCGACACAAGCATTAGGTTGACATGGGCTAGGTCCAGGGCCATCTTAACAGCAGTGTGGGCCCCTGGGCAAAGCAATGCACTGGGGCCCTTACCCATTCTCCCCTCCTAGGGGTGGGGGGGTGCTATCAGCAGCAGCAGCTTTGATGTCCCACAGGTGGCAGGGGGTGCTCTATCTTCTGCTAAATACTCCTTTACTGCCCAGGTGGTGGGAGGGAGAACACTAATGTGTGGAAGGGGGCACTGAGCTGAATGAAGGGTCCCTTGTAAATTACTTGCAGGGAGGTTGGGGGTGTTTTATACGCAGGCAAGGGTTGGATAATGGAGAGGGCTTAATATTCGTCATTTTCCGGTGGAAGGGCAGCTTGTATGACTGCAGATATCGCCATTATCTGGAAATAGATTTCTTAGCCTTCAATAGTATAAAAACCTAGAGTCCCAACTTTCAGGATGTGCTGGGAACTTGGGGATCAGAGATCAGGAGCCAGAGCAATCCATTGACAAAAATATAAAACTGTACACCAGATGTTTGGAGCTGGAGCAGGGACCGGCTACTGGAAGGCTGATATCTCTGGTTCTGGCCATGATAGAGACAAGCCACTAGGGGAGAGTCCCAGCTTTTGGAATATACTCTAGAAAAACTCTAAGTCAGAGAGAACCTGAGAAATATGACTGGGAAGTGCAATTAACAGGTCAGATGTGGACTGCTGCTTTGAAGTTGGATATCTCCAGATCCCTCCAGGATCCTCAGCTATCAGCATTTAGGGGCCTTATACACCTGGGGCCCCTGGGCAAGTGCCCATTAAGCCCATACGAAAAGACGGCCCTGGCTAGGTCAAAAGGTTGACATTGGGTTTTTCTGTTTTTTGGGAGAATAAGATAGTGTGCCAAGCGTAGCGAGGCACCGTGCTTGAAGCATTGCGAGCGTTGCGAGGGGATGTGGTGCACTTCAAACTGTGTCCGTGTCGACATTCGGGTAAAAAAACTGTGAAAAACTCCATGTCGACGGTTTGACTGTCGACATTGCCCATGTCAACATAATTCTTGTGTCGACCTAATGTCCTGTCGACCTAGACCCATGTTGACCTAGTGGTGTCGACACAATGCTTGTCGACCTAGTTGGTGTAGACCTAAGAACCCACATCCTGCTGAACTCAGAAGTTTTTTAAAGGCAATCCAAACCATGCCATGTAAGTGACTGCCCCTCTGTCATCTCAAACAGCCGCTGAAATCAGGCAGCATTACTTGCCGCCTAATATCTGTTATAGTAGTTACTTAAGTTGGCTGTTTGTTATATACACTTTATTAACTCTCTATTTGCTGAACTGTAAATATTTGTGCTCAAATAGACACAAGTAGTGTGTCAGCTGTCAACCCCAAGGGGAATTGGCCTGCCGCACCCTGTAAATGTCCTATCTATCTATAAGGTGTGCACAAATGTTGCGGCGTTGTATCTAATCACAGTGGGTTAATGTGTTTGCCAATAGATGACGTAGCATTTTTACCACATCAGAATCAGTATCAGTTTTATTGGCCAGGTATACTTGCGTATACTAGGAATTTGTTTTTAGTTTGCTGTGCAGCAGCCAGGTGGGTAACAAGTAAAAAGCATACAGTATAAACCAGGGTTGCCGACTTTCAAAAAATCCTCTCCGGGAGAAGCCCGGAGAGGAATCTTGCAGTACGCGTTTTGGGGGGCGGGGCTTAACTGTGACGTCATTAAGCCCCGTCCCTATTACAACAAATAGCCCAAATAACAGTTATCCATGGAGGGGGCGGGGCTAAAATGTCACGATTGTGCCATTTTAGCTCCGCCCCCTCCCCTGAGACCCGTGGATTGCGGCATATAAATGCCGCGATCGGGGGGCTCAGTGGGGGTCCCCCTGATTCCGGGAGGGTTGCCCACCCTTCCGGGGGCCGGGAGGAAGGACCCGATTTTCGGGAGACTCCCGCAAATTCCGGGAGGGTCGGCAACCCTGGTATAAACAATAAACAATATAAACAGGTGGGGGAACATGTACAGTCATATAGAAAGTTATTCCAAGGGGACACCGTGTTAGATTATGTGCAAAGGATTATGGCGCGACTAGATAGTGAGGTGCACATGTTTATTGGCTTCATTTCAGTTTCTTCATTCCTGGAAAGTTTTTTTGTGTGGTCTGATGCATGGTGGATTCCTCCAGTTCAGTACAAAGACCTTGTTGAAAATTGTTGGAGGTCAGGGAGTGCCAAGAGGGAAGGGGGTGGTAAAGAAAAGGGGGAGCTGAGGGGGAAGAGGTGAGGAACACATGAAGTGCGGCGGGCAGAGAAGGTTTTAGTAGGGAGGAAATGGAACACATACAGTACTGTAGAATGTTGAATGTTTCTGTCTTGAGACTGCACGTATTCACTGTAGATGGTGACCACACTGCACTCCCATACCCCGTACTTTCCCACCTCTGAAATATTTTTGAGGGCAACCAGCCACCCCCTTGCTCCCCGATGTTCTAGCATCTATGACAGTATTACAATCTGTACAGTATGTTTGTTCTTAAATGACATGCATCGCTTACAGATAATTGTAAAAACAATAAGCAGCAAAGAATTTATACTTTTTTGTCATGTGGCTTAAACAAAGATAGTGTGCATTAGTATCTTATTATTACATTGAATAAGAATCATTAAGCATCTCCTCTGAAAGACATCACTAGCCAATTTTAGCTAACGATGCAAAAAGGGACAATGGCCAAAAAAGTTTATCAGTTGATCCCAGGACAAAGTAATTATAAATAAATATAATGCATGCATTAAGCTTCAAGTCCAATGTATTATTATCTCTTGACTACATTTTTTTCAGCTTTTCAGTGATGATAACCACCTTTTCCGTGTTACTTTTACACTGCTATAATATTGAATACTCATGAGTCATGAAGAATGCAAAGGTTTTTGGCCGTGTAAGATGACAGTTTCTAGGCTTGTACTTATAAAACCATGATTTATCTCTACAAGTGCGCATCATAAATAACAACTCCGGTGACTTGATCTCAGCTGGGAGGACGCAGAATGAAATTTGGTTATTTTTTAAACAAGTCAATTTTTACACATATTTGGAAGACATAAATTTCAGTGTGGAACTCTTTTAGTATTAGTGTCCAGTTATAAAAGTAACCTACAGTATGTAATGTGGGAATGTACTAAATAGTTTCATTTAGTTAATATGGAAATTTTTCATTTTTTGTTCTCTGGTCCCTACAAGTTGTTGGAAAAGCAGAGGCAGCCAGATAACTTGTTCTCTCCATTTTTCTCCAACAAAAAATCTAGGATTATTCTCACAGCCTTGCCTAGTGATGACACAAAGGAGTTCAAACTATCACTGTGCAATGAGGTGCATTGTGAATACCAGTGCAGGGAATGCACAAGAAAACCAGTCCCAGCGAGTTGCAGCATTATGTAATGCCCATAGGTGCCAGAATATTCAGGGGTAGGGGGGTGGATTTTGGGGGATGAAACAGAGCCCCAAACTTTTTAGAAGGTTCAAAATCCTCAGTCATGGGGCCCAGTATGGCTGCCATTTAGGCTTGCCAACTGCAGTGTTGTTAGAGATAATCCCCTTCCAACTGCACTTGCTCAAATTACTCCCTCCCCACAGCCCTCCTCCACCTTCCTCCAGGGCCTTCCTCTAGCCTGCATATATATATATATGGATTCAGTGGGACTAACACCCGGTGCACTAATTACTCCTCTCCACGTGACTGTCTGGGAGCCGAGTGACCCGTCCGTAAACGGGCGCTTCTGTGATGCCACCTGGCTTCTGGACAGTCGCGTTGAGAGGAGCCATTCATGCACCGGGTGTTAGTCCCACTGAATCTATATATGTAATTATTGTTCTTTGTGTATATTATGTCTTGATAAAAAGTTTAGACGCCTGAAATGTCGATATCAGCACCTGCTCGTCTGGGTCTCCAGTTTTTTCTGCTGCTGTGATTTATTGGAAGTTGCGAGTGCCTCTTGCTACAGTGTCTATTATATTCCTATGCAAAGGAGAGAGTGCACCGGGCAAGTTGTGTTTTTGGTGTGAGTGCCGGACAATATTCCTCTGTAATATATTCTGCGCATTGTACCTACACAGAGCCAAGGCAACACTAAGATTTATCACAAACCTTCTCTGCTTTTATTTTTCATCATATTTGCCTTGCACTTGCGGACACAAGTGGAGGTATGTCAGAACAGGAACCGGTTCCAGACTTTAAAGAATTAACCCTTCCAATAGGGGAGGCATTGGTTCTTACTGATTCTGAGCAAATATTGGGGTATATTTATTAAGATCAGTGAAGTGATAAAGTGCCTGGTACTTTACTACCGGCCAATCAGCTCCTACCCATCAATTTTCAAACCCAGCTTGTAACTTCACAGTTCAGAGCTGATTTGCCGGTGATAAAGTACCAGCCACATTATCACTTAACCGAGCTTAATAAATCTGCCCCTCTGTTTGTCGACCAATTAAAAGATGTGGAAGCTGCCGACACAGTAGGAGACACAGCTCATACACCTAAGGAAACGTGAGCTCGATTTCTACCTGCACGGGGTCACATTATCTGGTTATTTAAGAGAAAAATAAATCCGCCAGGGTTACAGGATTAAGAACATTCCCACATTTGCCAGGTCAAACCCGGAGTTTTGCCGACGTTGGACAGCAGTCCTTAACAAGTGTTCGTATGATTTGATTCTGCTTGTTGTGGAAGAATCCAAGAGGGCGTTGGATCCTGACACTTTTAAAACAGCCCCTTTAGCCAATATTGGGTGAGTTTTTTGGGGGGCAGGGCTCCCTAAAAACTACCCCACCACTATCTTTCCCGGGGCCGGGCAACGCTGCTGAGCACTACATCAGCCGCTGGCCGGCCCTGCCCCGGCAAGCACTACATCAGCCGGGGGGAAGGAGGCGGGGCCGGGCAGCCGGGCAGCGGCTGAGATCAAAAAGATATCCAGGGATACAACCATTAATTATAATGCATAGTGGGAGGTCCAGTAGGATAAATATAAGCCAAGGGCCCAGGGAATGTTGGAGATAGGATACTATAGTTTACAGATAGGGCCAGACTCTCCCTTCCCGCCAGCATGCCAGATTGCAGTATCTGGCGGCTACTGTCGGAGGGTGGGCCGCTTGACATGGATGTGCAAGCATCTCACACGCTTGCGCATCCATAGCGGACATGCGCACCCCCTCCACCAACTCGCGATGGCTCATGTGTGGTATAACAAAGCAGCACTTCTCTGGTAAGCGCTCTTCCTTGTAGATAAGTCAATATGATGCTCTCTATTTTATATTAGTGATCTCTGTATCATATAGAGGTCTATAGGATAGTCTCCTTAAGTAACATAAAATATATACTACAATTCTGTGTGGTTCTTAAAGGTAAACCATTGCAAAAGCTATTGTTTATTTAACAAATTACTACAGCTCATATAATGGAAATTGATTATCTTTCTGCTCAGAAATGTGTGTAGTTGGCTTAAGGCCCCCATACATCAGAAAGACATTGCACCCAATCATACAATCTCAATGGATTGTATGCAGATTGCGTGCCCATCGTGTCATACACTGCTGGCCACGGGAGATTGGAGGATTGGTCCTCTGATCTGACGTGCTGCATATCAGATCAGTTGGAATTGGGAGCAGATTGCATGTGCTTTTAAGCACATGCAATTTGTCTTTAGATGGCTCATACAACCAGAGTCATGTGACCAGTGGCATAAGTTCTTCCAAGTTGCCCAGAGGCAAGATAAATATTGGTGCCCCCCCAACACACACATACACACCACCTTATATAAATATATGTATGCTATATGTATATGTATGCTATGCTAAATATATATATGTTATGGATATTATGTTTAGAATAAAGAGAGTGGGGCAGCTATGGTCCTGCTAGGACGAGGAGACAGCCACAGAAGCGATATCAACGGCTTTCAATTAACTGATTCAAACTCACAGGGGAGGAGAGGTGACCTCTTGGGAGCAGAAGCCCGGCGGCAGATGACTCCATTGCCTCCCAGAGTTCTGCCACTGCATGTGACACTCCCTCCCTGACTAACAGAGAAGAGAGGTGCTGCTTCTGGGCGGCCCGTGGCAGTGAAGATGCTGGGAGCCGCAGATGTATCCAGCGGCAGATGGAAAAAGAGATGAAGAGAGCAGTGGACGTCCTTTTGCACAATTCTGTCACTATTCTGAAAACAGTTTTCAGAGGATTGCTGAATTTGGGCTATTTAATAATGGCATAACACAGCAGATGTGAGCAGATTGGTAGTTGCTGGCAACCTGTAAAAAAACCAAAACAGGATTTTTGGTACTCCAATCCTTTTGATCCTAGTAGGCCAGCCCCTATTTAAATGATGCTTCAATCATACTACCATGCAGCAGATGGATTGTATGACGGATTGTATGACAGACTGTGAGTATATTGTGTGTCCAAAAACCACCAAGGACTGGGGGGGTATACACATGGAGCGATTTCAGACCCATTTCTAAGCGATTGTTAGAAATGGAGCACTGATCGCTCCACGTGTATGGCCTGCAGTGATGGACCACGCATCACTATGGCCCACAGGGATGGACAGTGCTAGACAGATGGCGGGGCTTTGCCTACAACAATAGGCAAAACCCCATACAGTATGATCGTACTTAAGCCCATCACTGAGCACCGATGTGCCGAGTCCGAGGTGCCCCGTGTGTACAGGGCTTTAGTAAAAAGAATAAAAAGAGAATAAAATGTGTGCACAGTACAGTATACTGTATTTTACTCCCAATACCAACCTCACAGGGCCGCACATTGATATTGCAAGACATCTAACACTGTGTGATTTTGCCTAACTTTCCTTTTGATTTTGACTAGTTTAAATTGTAAGAAAAGTTAAGCCATATTGCACCACGTGTATGCCGCTTAAGAACAAGACATGTCAATGTATTGTCTACTTGCTAGATCAATCATTCTCACTTCTGTCCTGAGACAGACATTGAAAGACATGCATTATTATTTATATGTATTGATCCAAAATCTTTGAGACCACATGCATTATTCAAACAGATATGAGTATTAATAACAGCACCATATAGATAAGGATAATGATTGGCAGAAATTACGGTCTTTGTACACTCAGCATTTCAGTTGTTTGCATGTTTATTTTTACATCTGTTTTTCTTTAACTATTTATTTAAACTGTTACTTTTTATTGGTAATGTCTACTGAGAAAGAAAATATCATTCTAAATAAATTATAGAGGTTGAAGTTGATGCTGCAATTCCAACAATAATTAACATTATTTAATAATATATCTATCTATTAATACCTTTTTTAATATACTTATGTAATGGTTCCATACTATTGGGAATATAGTACAGGTCGAGTATCCTGTATCCGGGCATCCATTATCCGAATTATTCCAAAAACCGTGGTTTTTGGAATCATTCGAATTTTTTTTTTTTTTCCCTAACCTCTTTTCATACTTACCAAGTCCCAGGGCTTCCACAGCAGGCCTCCGGCATCTTCTCCAGGGTCTCCAGCGGTCCCAGGAATGCATTGCGCGAGTGTGGGCGCGCGCCAGTGACGTCACCGGTGCGCACGCACACCCGCGCAATGCATTCCTGGGACCGCTGGAGACCCAGAGAAGATGCCGTAGGCCTGCTGTGGACGCCCGGGGACTGCGTGGACGCCGAGGGACCACCGGACACCATCAGGGGACAGGTAAGTATGGCAAAAAAAAAGTATTCCAAAAACCGAAAAATTCCCCTATCCGGAATGCTTGTGGTCCCGAGCATTTCGGATAGGGGATACTCAACCTGTAGTAACAGAAAAACAAAGAGGTATAAAGGCCTTGTTACAAGCTTACAAACACACATATATATGTATGGAGAGAGTGAGAGAGAGAGAGAGAGAGAGAGAGAGAGAGAGAGAGAATAGATATAGGGTGCGCTTAGTAGTGTCTACCACCTTTTACACAATTCAGCGGTAGACCAATCAATTTAAACATTTATTAAAATGTATTCAGACATAGGTTTCATTAATTCAGTTTTTCCACGATGGAATGATACCCAACGCGTTTCCTCATAAATTACTTCATCAGGGGGAACTCTAAACCAAGAATATAGGTTTTAAAGCTAAACTTTAAATGGTATCTCTCTTAATGATGATTTTAGTGCAGATGAGAAAAAACTTTTTTCCAGCAGGAAAAAACAAATTCAAATAGTTACATTTTCCAACAAATAATGGGCAATGACCTGCACCAGTAGCTTGTCTCATAAGCCTCCATAGTCTGAAGTATTCTTACGTTGGAGCTTGGCAATACACATCCGTTTTGGTTGTGTTTATATATTAACTATATAGAGAAGTAGGCATTTGATACACAATGAAAAGTGCTTTATATAGTATTGCAAATGTCCAGCCAGATACAGGGCCGGTGCTAGGGTGTTTGGCGCCCCCCTGCAAACTAAAAATTTGCCCCCTCCTACAAATGGGAGAGGCAGTGTGCAACCCTGAGGAGAAGCAGTGGGTAACACTCAGTAGATGACAGGCAAAAATCATAATGGGGAGAGGCAATGGGTGACACCCAATAGTTGGTGACACTGGGGAGAGATAGTAAGTGACATGGAGAGTGAGAAAGGAAGGAGTGGGTGATATGGAGAGAAGCAAAGTGTGATGAGGAGAGGCAGATGGTGACAGGGAGCTGCAGTGGGTGACAACCATAGAGTAAAAGTGAGATACACAGGGGGACAGGGAGAGGCAGAAGGTGCCTGTCACCCTATCTAAGTAGAGATAAGGTGACAGGCAATAGGAAGAGAGGCTGGAACAAACAACGGATGGCTAGAAAGGCTGATGCACACCAAAGGTGTTCAGAAAGACCCTCTATCTGTGGGCAGAGCCTGGTGAGGATATACTGTACAGATCCAGTAGTCTGGTGTATACAGTATGGACAGAAAGGCTAGAACAAAGAAAAGGGAAGAGATGATGGTGCAGGGAGGAAAAAGGAAAAATGCTGGCATAGGTGAGAAAAGGACTGAAAGGTGACGGCTGTGGATCGTTTGGTCTACAACAACTAGGTCGTCAAGCATTGAGTCAACACCACTAGGTCGACATGGGTCAAGGTCGACATGGGTCAAGGTCGACATGACATTAGGTCGGCATGGGGTTTTTCAGTTTTTTACCCGAATGTCGACACAGTCAACATGGACACAGTTTGAAGTGCACCACATCCCCTCGCATCGCTCGCTTCACTAGCCATGCTTTGGGCACAGTGCCTCGCTATGCTCAGCACACTATTTTATTCTCCCACCATGCCCTAGTGGATGGTAGGGCATGAAATCCTGCCTGTCGGCACATGTCGGCTCAAAAAACTGAAAAACCCAAAGTCGACCTAATGCTTGTGTTGACCTAATGTCATGTTGACCTAGACCCATGTCGACCTTGCTGCATTTTGACCTAGTGGTGTCGACCCAATGCTTGTTGACCTAGTTGTTGTAGACCTAATGACCAAGGGCATTATTCTGATCGGTGCATACTTTCCCGATTTCCTACGGAGCGGTCCGCACGCCACGCTGTGCGGTGGCGTGCGGACATCGTCCGTAGAAACGCCCACCGGTCCTCCGCATTCGGACGGACTCACTCTTTAAGAACAGGGCGTGTGTACGGACGACATACAAACCTTGCGTGTGTGGTGGACACGTACAGATTCTTGCACGGTCTTGCAGCGTAAGCACGGTCTTACCGCGTTAGAACGGACGGAAAGCTGGCCGTACGCACCGATGCAGAGTATTTTCGCTAAACACAACACTATTTTTCAGAGCACACACAGCGATCACATGACCCACTTAGGCAATTAGGCAACCTCATTAAAAAGGGATTGTTATCTATTTGAATCAATTAAATTCTAATATATACTGAACCACATTACTACTACATTCATTACACACATTAACCCTTACAGCATGTGAACCTAACATACATCTATATACAGTATTTACATTTTGCTTATTGAAAAGATTATAAACAAGTTACACATATACTTTTCCATTTTAAAAAAACACACAGACAACTTCGAACTGTAATAAACAATTTATTTACATTACAAAACTGAGTTTAAACCCCCCCAAAAAATAAAAATTAAATAGCGCCATCCAGGAGCCAGTCAAATTCCGCCAGGACCTGGCGCATGTGGCCTTGTATACGTAAGAGGGCCCCACGGAGACCCTCTTGTGCTTGGGCTGGCTCATCTGTGGACAAATCAAAAATGGTAAAATTACTAATGATATTCATGCATACATTTAACATAGTCATACCTAAATTTGAAACATGCACCGTGACAGGTGTATGTGTGTATATATATATATATATATATATATATATATATATATATGTATATAGACACATATATAACTATATATATGACACATACATCTATACATACATACATGCATACATACTACATGGAAAGCCTGTTTTTTCCCCTCTACCCTTTACTCTGTAGAACACCTCACAGTCATAGTGCTCCTTCTGAATCCAAACCCACTCATGACTAAGCTCTGAGAAGCATGTCACGCGCTGCACCAATCCCAATTCAG
Source organism: Crinia signifera (assembly GCF_055691185.1). Taxonomy (NCBI): domain Eukaryota; kingdom Metazoa; phylum Chordata; class Amphibia; order Anura; family Myobatrachidae; genus Crinia; species Crinia signifera. The sequence continues at coordinate 313,852,169 of NC_139217.1, forward strand.
CAAACAAAGTTCAGTGTCTGTTATATGATGGAGCGTGGCATGGGAGTAAGTCAACTCTCAGGAATGCTCAGTACATTTGTGCAATCAAGCATGGCTTGCCTGCTGATGGTCTGCTCCAGAAATCATTGTCATAATGCCAGTTAGGTGAAGCTGCAGCACTAACCCACTCCCATGCACAAAATCATTACTAAGACCAAATCAACACACAATTATGGTGCCAAACATACATGCAGCCCGCAGGGGGTGGTTAGCTAGAGAAGGGCCCAGGGGCACTGACCACTTGTTACTCCATTATAAGCCACGCCTGTCCATACTCCATTTGTGTCATACTTAATCTAGTTTAGAAAGATCAATCACCAGTAAACTCTACTCACCTATATGAGGCTACAGATTGTATGCTTGCAGCAGGGACATGTAACCCTTACATGAGCAAGTCATCCCATTCTTCCAGGATACAGATTAACTACACTGGTTCATTGACACTTAAAATCGACCTGAAAGCCATCCCCACAACCTGTGTCATTAATATGTGTCCTGGATGAAAGGGATGGTTTGCCCACCCTATCTAACCCCTAAGTGTGTCTGTTGCTACCCAGTTTGTTTTATCACTTTATAGTATTGTAAAAAACAATTGAATCACCAGTGCTACATAGCAAATAGAAGATGACAAACGGAATAATGATTCTTTATGTATACATACCAATTTCTGGTGCCTGCACCACCTCACAGGCCTCCTCTTCTTCTGTGGCCTCCTCATGTGGCACCTCCGCCTCTTCTGCCACCTCGTCCTCCAATGCCACCACCTCCTCCTCCACTTCCTCCCTTTCCTCTTCCTCCACTTCCTCCCTTTCCTCTTCCTCCACTTCCTCTGCCACCCCTTCTTCAATGGCAACCTCCTCGGCCATTACTTCCTCCGCCTCCTCCTGGGCCTGGGAAGCCTCTGATTCTGCTCGGGTCTGTCTTGCTCGTTCCCGTGCTGTGTTTGTGAAAAAACAAAAAAGTGCCAATTAGGGGTCATTTGTATTAAGCCTTATCAAGCTATAAATGCAAAGGTTATAAGTAGAGATAAATGTACAGACAATCACCTCCTTAGTGGCTTTTACAAAACACAGCCTGTAACATGGCAGGTATGCTGTGACATTTGGGCCATTGTAAGCATCACAAGCATTAATCCTCACCAATAACATATTTTATGACCATTACAGAGTGTCAAACAGGAAGTAGCACACATATAGTGTATGCCATGTTTAACTCATGATCAGGCTGGTGACCTTATTGCCTTAAATAATGTCATGTAAGCAATCATGTACAAATGGCCATTTAATGTATAAACACTCACATCTCGCAATCCTGGCCCTGATTTGCTGGAGCAAATCCGGCTGGCGACGCCTCAAGTCTGACCACCGCCGCTCCAGCTGTGCGATGGTCCGCCGCGTATATGCGCCGGCGGGCCACCACATAGGCATTCCGCTTCTGCCGATTGGTTATAAAGGGCCCTACACGGCCAAGCCTGGTCTCCATAACGGCGACCAGTGTCCTTAGCTCTGCTGCAGAAAAAGGGGCTGCTCTGCCATGGCACAAATTAAGCGATCATGTCCTGTCATTGGTTTATCAGAGTGATATTTGGTATTAACTTTATTGTTCATTTTGACAGTAACAGCGTGTATGTGCCAGAACAGACGGCTAACCCATTGCATCGCAAACCCACACTTGCTGTACCTTTGCATAGTTTAGCAGACCATCCCATTACTTACTATCTCCTAAACAGACAGTGTAAAATAAGATGGAAACCCATTATATATAATCAATGACATTCACCAAACATGGGTATAAGCAACATGTGAAATAGTCTGCATCACTAGCCACTTAAACATAACTCAACAAGGTACTAAACAGCTAGTTGATAGTGCAAGCTATGCAGCAGAAACTTTGCAAATAGTGCCAGACCTTTTCCTAATATTAGGCCATGGTGCCATGTGTGCACTTACCTTCTACTGGCCCACACTAGAGAGGTGGAATGAAAAGTAGCTAGCATCAAGGCTGAATTTGGAGACCTTTCACATGTGATTTGGATGCTAGCACTGATTACTTGTGCCTAAGTGGTGGACTGGATTTACATATGGAATGGGTATTGTCATTTGTACTACATACCAAACAAGTGCTCAGTACAGATGTACATTCACATATACATTTCATGTCTGACCTCAGTTTTTATTTGGTCATTGGTGTAAAAATCTGCATTTACCTACTAAATCAGACTTACTAAGTTTGCCAGGTTTTTTTTTTTTTTAATTCCCCAGCTAGGGGCGTGGCCTATGCGCCACACGGTTGACGCGGCCGTACGGAACGCGGTCGTATGGAACGCAGGGTGTCGCTGATGTACGCCAATTACAGAAATAGTATATAAAGGTGTGTTAGACAAATGCAATGTGGTTGCACACATGTCTGCATCTCTATCTGAAGAAGAGCAGGAGTGGCAGGACCTATTTGCCCGCATGGACTCCAGCACCACCTATGTCCCCATCAACCCAGACCAGCCATTGGGGGAAGAGCAGCCAGATGGGCCATCTACATCAGGCCAATCGGTCACTGGCCCATCTTCAGCCTCAGCAGAAGCATTGGGAACACAGCAGGTGGCTTCCCAACAGATTAGCCTGGCCAGCACTTCGAGTACAGCGACAGGTGGCCGTGGCAGTGGCCGTGGCGGTGGCAGTGGTCGTGGCCGAAATAGGGCAACAGAGGAACCAACCACCAGAAACATGGCATTCGAAGCACAGGAGCTTGCCATCCTGGTGCCCTGCGCACGGGATTGGATCGAGTGTCCACAGGACCGGTTGACACACACAAGGAGATGGAAGATCTGGGAGGACATAACGGCGGAGATTAATGCGGTGGCTCCACAAGTTCGTGAGACGGAGCACGTTAAGAAGAGGCAAGTTCATGTGTGTTACATTTGAGCAGTACAAGACCAGTAATGTTTACATTAGATATTAGATGGAGTTGGTCAATGGGCGGTCACGTTGCTTGGAGGCACAGACATGTTTGCCATGTCATTGAATTGATAGTTATTGTAGGGTGAGTGTGAGTGTATCTTCTAAGGGTTGTTTTTCAAATTTAATATAATCTAAGTTTGGTGTCACGAGGCACATGTTTTATTATGGTGCAGATTGCAATGGGTGCTACAGCAAACATGAGGAGTGACATGTATTAATATGTAAACTTTGATTGCAGGTGGCACGACTTCAAAACGAACCTCAAGAAGAAACCTCTGGGGCTGGCCCCATGCCATCAAAGCTGCAGCTCACCCCCCTGGAAGAGATGGCAGAGTGCTGCATTGCAGTCGAGGAGGTCCGGGGGGTGAGCACCATGGACAGCGAGGCCCCAGCGGAAGTCATGGCTTCTTTGCTTGAAGGTAATTATTTGCCATGCCATAAGTAGCTGGTTCAAATTTTGCATGGAATGTGTTGTAATTGTATTTTTCTCTTTCACCAGCATCCCCACCGCTTGGTCAAGAATCTCTTGAGGAGGTTGAGGAGTCTGTGCCACCTGCCACCAGTACCAGGCCCCTGCAGCAGCAGCCACTGACCGCGGCTGAATTGGCCACGTGGGGGCAGGTGCTTGGCAATATTCAGCAGCAGGGAGAGTCGGCATCAGAGCGGGTGCGTAGGACCGAGGTGGTGTTGCAGGGTTTGGTCAGCAGCCAGCAGACTATCGCTGGGAGCCTGCAGGCTATTGCTGAGGCCCAGCAGGCCATGGCTGGCACCCAGCAGTCAATTGCTGCTAAGAAAAGGGAAGACACGCACTAGGCGAGTCGAGCAGCGCTTAACACAATGAATACTACCAATGGTAAAAATTGTAACAATTTTACTGTTAAAAATGCACATAAATAATACAATAATGCAAATAAACAAAAGGAAATTAGGTAGGGAATTAAACGTAAATTGGAATTAATGTAACCAATATTAAAAGGATAAAATTGAAGAATATGAATGAGTCCTCGCCTCAATGGACACAACTGTAGAATATATGGTTCACTTATTGAAGGTCGGGTAAGTGCACATTACCAGAGTGAACAATGATGTCCCACGAAAATTGTAGCAAGACTGGGAATCCTCACGATGTAGGTGGCTAGGTAGAGTAGCCACTGGAGGAAACAGGTGAATTCGGATGGAATCAGTCCTCTTATTGAACAGCGAGAGAAGATGGTAATTCTTGGTCTCAAATCGCCGGAGGATCCAATACGAAATACCCAGTCGGTGTAGCTATGGTAGGTTATGGCTTCCGTGTAAAATAGAAACTCACACTGGTATGGATGTTGTAACCAGGAGTTGCTAACCACGGTGTCCGCCGTTTGAAAAAACCACAATGGGAAATGGAGATGGTAGCGTTCACATATAGTATAGTTGTCCACGGTAAAGTCCAGAGGCTGAGGAGAAGCACCTAACGCGTTTCACTGCGTCCTGCAGCTTTATCAAAGGTGTGGGGACCTGGTTACCAGGTACAGGTATATATACCCCTACTAATGGGGGGAGTCAGTACACCTGTGGAATACACTGATAATTTTATTTCATAAACTATAATAAGAATTGATATGAAAAAGGGAAGGCAGACATACATCCTAATTAAAAACTAAAAACATTTAGTATAACATGAAAAAACCCAATGGAAATCCATAAAAAGGAGTTTTATTTATAATAATGATTCCGGTCACGTGACCAGAGCCAGATCACGTGATCGGGAGAGTGACAGCATAGTAGGAAGAAATACATCTTTAAATCATCATGCAGAAAAGATCTCACTCTGCTAAGAGCGAGATGGTGTAGCGCATTATAGTCAGAGGGAAGTATATAGAGTTAAATACCACAGAACTCAAGCATAAGCGTAATTTCAGACGGTGGAACGCATATGCGTTCCACCCATAGAGGCGGATAACCTCCGCTTCCATTCCGGAAGTAATACATACGTCAGTGCGCTCTCTACATGTAAGGAGGACGTCAGCGCTATCACACCGGAGATGTAACTATGGTGATAGTTAGATTGTATACGGCTGGAGACGTAGCTGGAAGCAATAGGAGGTCACATGACCCTGCGTCATACATTAACGTTAACGGAACTGACTAACTCACATGTAATGGAGCGCACATGCGTTCCAAAATAATGTCACATGATTCTAAACATTTTTTCATAGAATAATATTTAGAGGGAACGAATGTTTTGCAACTGGTCTTATACAATAAGATTATTATTTGGATATTTTAAAATATTTTGCTAAGTGATACTTAGGATAGGGGGAGAGGGGGGGAGGGGGGAGGGGGAGAAGGGGACAACGGGAAAAAAAATTGAATAAATGACACAATGGTTGTAGGGTACATAACAACGAAAGACATAGCTTATGGTGTCCAAATATTGTAGAGTTACTTAGATAGATATAAAATATATTTATTTATTTTATTGTAGCTCTCATCTAGGGAAATTTATTTTGGCATTGCCACATTATACATATTTTTCATCTATTTTTATCAAAAAAAGAGAGACCCTATCAGGGAAATGTCAAAAAATATATATGAAAAAATATATATATATCTTGTATGTGTATAGAGAAATGGTTCCTCCTCACATATAGATGGAAAAATAATAATGATGGTGTAAATCATTATACTGTGGTATGGTAAAGTATTTTATATATACCCATTATTTCATTTGGAACTATAGCAGCTAGAGAATTCAAATAATGAAAAAATAAGAGAAGACATATATATATGTTTGGTATAACTAAATTACCCTAAAGGACAATATTAAGTTCCATTGCCTCGTTTAAACCCCTTGGAAAGAGGCAGTCCATTTTAAAGGTCCAGAAAATTTCCTGTCTACATAAAGTTCGGAACCTATCCCCACCCCTTTTTGTGGGTGGGATATGTTCCAGTCCTGTTAATTTCAGATGTTTAGGATCTTTTTCATGGTATTCGGAAAAATGTCTAGAGACACTATGTAGTAGAGAACCCTTGAGGATATTGCGGCGATGTTCGAGGAACCTAGTCCTCAAGGGCCGTGTGGTTCTGCCCACATATTTTAGATTACAAGGACAGGTGAGAAGATAGATGGAAAACGATGTATTACAGTTAATAAATCCTTTTATATTGATTTTCTCTGTGGGTGTATTTATTACAATCAATTTATTGGTTATAAAGTTACATGTAATACATTGGTTGCCACCACACTTGTAACACCCCAGGGGTTTTGTTGGAAGCCAATCTGAAGAGGTTTTGGAAGTTGTTTTGGGATCTTTCAAGCAACTGGGGGCCAAAAGGTTCTTTAGCGATTTATTTTTTCTGAAGATGAAAGAAGGTTGGGGGGGTAACAACTCTCTTAATAGGGGATCCTGTTTTAGTATCGAGTGATTTTTTCTTATAATTTTTTGTATATCCTGATAGTTTCTATTAAACGTGGAAATAAATGAGATCTGATTTTCTCTTGTCGGAAGGGATTTTTTTGGGCGTTTGTCACAAAGGAGGGCGTTTCTATCTTTTTCTCTGCTATATTTATAAGCTTCCTGAACTAATTGGGACGGATATCCACAATCTTGGAAAGCAGTAATTAAATCCTTAGCTTGTTTATCGAAGGATACCAATTCGGAACAGTTCCGTCTGAGTCTTAGCATCTGTCCCTTGGGGATATTTTTCACCCAAGGGGGGTAATGGGCACTTTTAAAGTTTAAATAGGAGTTGGTGTTAATAGATTTTTGATAGTTGCTAGTTTGTATTGAGCCATTAGTGCTCACCAAAGTAAGATCAAGAAAATTAATTGTGTGGGGGTGAGAATCAAAAGTGAATTTAAGATTAAAGGAATTAGAATTTAAATGTGAAACAAAATTAGTGATAGATGTGAGGTCCCCATCCCAAATGAAAAACAAATCATCTATATAACGGCCATAGAGGACCAGATTCGCGCCAAAGGGGGAATCCCAAATCAGTTGGTCCTCGACCTCCCCCATGTATAGATTGGCATAACTTGGCGCGAATCTGGTCCCCATGGCCGTTCCCATCACCTGTAAATAAAAAGTGTCTTGAAAAAGAAAATAATTGTGTTTCAGAATGAAGGAAATAGAATCTGTAAGAAACCGCTGTAACTCCACCGTCAGATCACCATCCTCCCTCAATCTTTTTATTATAGTCTTGACACCCAGTTCATGTGGTATATTAGAGTAAAGACTCTCCACATCAAGGGTTAGAAAGTGATATGTCTCTCTCCAAGTGATATCTTTAATTAGGTTCAAAAAATGTGTAGAGTCACGGATGTGTGATCTGAGGGCGGTCACTCTGGATTGTAAATGGGAATCAACAAATTGGGAAAGGTTGGAAGTGAGTGATTGGACACCAGAAATAATAGGACGACCAGGAGGTGAAGTGAGGTGTTTATGAATTTTGGGGAGGTGATAGAAAATAGGGACCAAAGGGTGAGGATTAAATAAAAAGTAATACTCATTTTTAGTAATAGTAGAATCTAAAATGGCTTGATCAAGGAAAATTTTCAACTCCGAAATATACTTTTGAGTGGGATTACTAGATAATTGGGCATAAAAAGAAGGATTAGATAATTGTCGAAGTGCTTCATCTATGTAGCACATTCTATCCTGAATGACGATCCCTCCGCCCTTATCGGCCTCCCTGAAGACTATGGAAGTGTCACCAGTGAGACCGATAAGGGCTTTCTTCTCCCATGTTGTGAGATTGTCTCTAAATTTAATTTTGGATTTTTGTTTCTCAATAGAGCAAAGTGATTTAAAATCCTCAAGTGTTGTCTTATAAAAAGACTCGATACTAGTCCCCTTCGCCTTTATGGGGTAAAAATCAGATTTATTTCTTAGTTTTGATTTATCTATGTCGAAGATTTTTTTGGGGGAGTTGTTACTCTCCATCCATAATTCGGCCAATGTGTCCAATGAGGTTTGGTCACCACTGTCAAGGAGAATGGGAAATCCAGGGTCATAGTCTTTACAAGATTTTTGGGAGGCAAAATATCTTTGTCTACACAATGTGCGGATATATCTATTGAGCTCAACAAAGAGTGTAAAAATGTTGGCATCCGTGGAAGGTGAAAATTTTAAACCTTTTTGTAACAATCTAGACTCCGCTTCATTAAGCTTTCTCGAGGAGATATTAAAGATATTAGTGATAGGTTTTTTTTAAATTAGTTTCTTGCGTTGAACCCTCTTTCCTCCTCTTGCTCCTCTATGCTTGAATGGCGCCTTTTCTTTGGTGTGCCGCCCCCCTGGTATTTTCCCATTTCTCTGTATTGGCGGGGTCCTAAAAAATGATCTATATTAGAGTTTTTTGAAGTTCTATTTGTGGGGTCCTTGGGTCTGGCTCCTGATGCTTGGTGAATATATTCAGAATTGGTATTTGATCCCTGATAGGGTCTTTTTTGGGAATTTCTCGTATCCTGTGGGGTATTTTTTGATTTGTTAGAGTATTTTTCCCTGTACTGGGGTGAATCATATACCCTAATCTCGCTTATTTTTTCAGATTGTCTTCTATTATCATAGTATCTATTCTTATTATAATTACTGTATGTCCGATTATTGGATCTTAATTGATTAGAGTTCCTATGTTTGAGTCTATAGTTCCGAACATTATTCGATTGATAGTCTGTAAGGTCTCTCTGAAATTTTTTGCATTTATTATCTATAACCTCTTGTTCGAACTTCATAAGTCTTTCCATAACTCTAGTATCTTTTTCTTTGAATTCTCTCGTTTGGTTAAAGGGCTCTAATTTGGTCTTTATACATTCGGAACTATAGACTCAAACATAGGAACTCTAATCAATTAAGATCCAATAATCGGACATACAGTAATTATAATATCTCCTCGAGAAAGCTTAATGAAGCGGAGTCTAGATTGTTACAAAAAGGTTTAAAATTTTCACCTTCCACGGATGCCAACATTTTTACACTCTTTGTTGAGCTCAATAGATATATCCGCACATTGTGTAGACAAAGATATTTTGCCTCCCAAAAATCTTGTAAAGACTATGACCCTGGATTTCCCATTCTCCTTGACAGTGGTGACCAAACCTCATTGGACACATTGGCCGAATTATGGATGGAGAGTAACAACTCCCCCAAAAAAATCTTCGACATAGATAAATCAAAACTAAGAAATAAATCTGATTTTTACCCCATAAAGGCGAAGGGGACTAGTATCGAGTCTTTTTATAAGACAACACTTGAGGATTTTAAATCACTTTGCTCTATTGAGAAACAAAAATCCAAAATTAAATTTAGAGACAATCTCACAACATGGGAGAAGAAAGCCCTTATCGGTCTCACTGGTGACACTTCCATAGTCTTCAGGGAGGCCGATAAGGGCGGAGGGATCGTCATTCAGGATAGAATGTGCTACATAGATGAAGCACTTCGACAATTATCTAATCCTTCTTTTTATGCCCAATTATCTAGTAATCCCACTCAAAAGTATATTTCGGAGTTGAAAATTTTCCTTGATCAAGCCATTTTAGATTCTACTATTACTAAAAATGAGTATTACTTTTTATTTAATCCTCACCCTTTGGTCCCTATTTTCTATCACCTCCCCAAAATTCATAAACACCTCACTTCACCTCCTGGTCGTCCTATTATTTCTGGTGTCCAATCACTCACTTCCAACCTTTCCCAATTTGTTGATTCCCATTTACAATCCAGAGTGACCGCCCTCAGATCACACATCCGTGACTCTACACATTTTTTGAACCTAATTAAAGATATCACTTGGAGAGAGACATATCACTTTCTAACCCTTGATGTGGAGAGTCTTTACTCTAATATACCACATGAACTGGGTGTCAAGACTATAATAAAAAGATTGAGGGAGGATGGTGATCTGACGGTGGAGTTACAGCGGTTTCTTACAGATTCTATTTCCTTCATTCTGAAACACAATTATTTTCTTTTTCAAGACACTTTTTATTTACAGGTGATGGGAACGGCCATGGGGACCAGATTCGCGCCAAGTTATGCCAATCTATACATGGGGGAGGTCGAGGACCAACTGATTTGGGATTCCCCCTTTGGCGCGAATCTGGTCCTCTATGGCCGTTATATAGATGATTTGTTTTTCATTTGGGATGGGGACCTCACATCTATCACTAATTTTGTTTCACATTTAAATTCTAATTCCTTTAATCTTAAATTCACTTTTGATTCTCACCCCCACACAATTAATTTTCTTGATCTTACTTTGGTGAGCACTAATGGCTCAATACAAACTAGCAACTATCAAAAATCTATTAACACCAACTCCTATTTAAACTTTAAAAGTGCCCATTACCCCCCTTGGGTGAAAAATATCCCCAAGGGACAGATGCTAAGACTCAGACGGAACTGTTCCGAATTGGTATCCTTCGATAAACAAGCTAAGGATTTAATTACTGCTTTCCAAGATTGTGGATATCCGTCCCAATTAGTTCAGGAAGCTTATAAATATAGCAGAGAAAAAGATAGAAACGCCCTCCTTTGTGACAAACGCCCAAAAAAATCCCTTCCGACAAGAGAAAATCAGATCTCATTTATTTCCACGTTTAATAGAAACTATCAGGATATACAAAAAATTATAAGAAAAAATCACTCGATACTAAAACAGGATCCCCTATTAAGAGAGTTGTTACCAACCCCAACCTTCTTTCATCTTCAGAAAAAATAAATCGCTAAAGAACCTTTTGGCCCCCAGTTGCTTGAAAGATCCCAAAACAACTTCCAAAACCTCTTCAGATTGGCTTCCAACAAAACCCCTGGGGTGTTACAAGTGTGGTGGCAACCAATGTATTACATGTAACTTTATAACCAATAAATTGATTGTAATAAATACACCCACAGAGAAAATCAATATAAAAGGATTTATTAACTGTAATACATCGTTTTCCATCTATCTTCTCACCTGTCCTTGTAATCTAAAATATGTGGGCAGAACCACACGGCCCTTGAGGACTAGGTTCCTCGAACATCGCCGCAATATCCTCAAGGGTTCTCTACTACATAGTGTCTCTAGACATTTTTCCGAATACCATGAAAAAGATCCTAAACATCTGAAATTAACAGGACTGGAACATATCCCACCCACAAAAAGGGGTGGGGATAGGTTCCGAACTTTATGTAGACAGGAAATTTTCTGGACCTTTAAAATGGACTGCCTCTTTCCAAGGGGTTTAAACGAGGCAATGGAACTTAATATTGTCCTTTAGGGTAATTTAGTTATACCAAACATATATATATGTCTTCTCTTATTTTTTCATTATTTGAATTCTCTAGCTGCTATAGTTCCAAATGAAATAATGGGTATATATAAAATACTTTACCATACCACAGTATAATGATTTACACCATCATTATTATTTTTCCATCTATATGTGAGGAGGAACCATTTCTCTATACACATACAAGATATATATATATTTTTTCATATATATTTTTTGACATTTCCCTGATAGGGTCTCTCTTTTTTTGATAAAAATAGATGAAAAATATGTATAATGTGGCAATGCCAAAATAAATTTCCCTAGATGAGAGCTACAATAAAATAAATAAATATATTTTATATCTATCTAAGTAACTCTACAATATTTGGACACCATAAGCTATGTCTTTCGTTGTTATGTACCCTACAACCATTGTGTCATTTATTCAATTTTTTTTCCCGTTGTCCCCTTCTCCCCCTCCCCCCCTCCCCCCCTCTCCCCCTCTCCTAAGTATCACTTAGCAAAATATTTTAAAATATCCAAATAATAATCTTATTGTATAAGACCAGTTGCAAAACATTCGTTCCCTCTAAATATTATTCTATGAAAAAATGTTTAGAATCATGTGACATTATTTTGGAACGCATGTGCGCTCCATTACATGTGAGTTAGTCAGTTCCGTTAACGTTAATGTATGACGCAGGGTCATGTGACCTCCTATTGCTTCCAGCTATGTCTCCAGCCGTATACAATCTAACTATCACCATAGTTACATCTCCGGTGTGATAGCGCTGACGTCCTCCTTACATGTAGAGAGCGCACTGACGTATGTATTACTTCCGGAATGGAAGCGGAGGTTATCCGCCTCTATGGGTGGAACGCATATGCGTTCCACCGTCTGAAATTACGCTTATGCTTGAGTTCTGTGGTATTTAACTCTATATACTTCCCTCTGACTATAATGCGCTACACCATCTCGCTCTTGGCAGAGTGAGATCTTTTCTGCATGATGATTTAAAGATGTATTTCTTCCTACTATGCTGTCACTCTCCCGATCACGTGATCTGGCTCTGGTCACGTGACCGGAATCATTATTATAAATAAAACTCCTTTTTATGGATTTCCATTGGGTTTTTTCATGTTATACTAAATGTTTTTAGTTTTTAATTAGGATGTATGTCTGCCTTCCCTTTTTCATATCAATTCTTATTATAGTTTATGAAATAAAATTATCAGTGTATTCCACAGGTGTACTGACTCCCCCCATTAGTAGGGGTATATATACCTGTACCTGGTAACCAGGTCCCCACACCTTTGATAAAGCTGCAGGACGCAGTGAAACGCGTTAGGTGCTTCTCCTCAGCCTCTGGACTTTACCGTGGACAACTATACTATATGTGAACGCTACCATCTCCATTTCCCATTGTGGTTTTTTCAAACGGCCGACACCGTGGTTAGCAACTCCTGGTTACAACATCCATACCAGTGTGAGTTTCTATTTTACACGGAAGCCATAACCCACCATAGCTACACCGACTGGGTATTTCGTATTGGATCCTCCGGCGATTTGAGACCAAGAATTACCATCTTCTCTCGCTGTTCAATAAGAGGACTGATTCCATCCGAATTCACCTGGTTCCTCCAGTGGCTACTCTACCTAGCCACCTACATCGTGAGGATTCCCAGTCTTGCTACAATTTTCGTGGGACATCATTGTTCACTCTGGTAATGTGCACTTACCCGACCTTCAATAAGTGAACCATATATTCTACAGTTGTGTCCATTGAGGCGAGGACTCATTCATATTCTTCAATTTTATCCTTTTAATATTGGTTACATTAATTCCAATTTACGTTTAATTCCCTACCTAATTTCCTTTTGTTTATTTGCATTATTGTATTATTTATGTGCATTTTTAACAGTAAAATTGTTACAATTTTTACCATTGGTAGTATTCATTGTGTTAAGCGCTGCTCGACTCGCCTAGTGCGTGTCTTCCCTTTTTTTCTTCCAAAAGTGGGGAGTGACTACCCCCACACCTGAGCAGCTGCTTCAATTGAAGGATCAGCTCTATACCAGGCGCCTGATTATTCCTTGTGAATAACCTTTTTTGTCAATTGCTGCTAGCCTGCAGGTGCTGTCTGATCAAGCCCTGCGGCAAAATGACCTCCTCCTCCACCATAATGAGCTTATGGTGGAGCTAGTTGCCAGCAATAGGGTCCTAATGTCATCCGTTTCTGGTGCATTACCACCATCAGCACTCCCTGCTGCCAGAGGGGGAAGACCATCCACCCCCTCCCCAGCATCTGCTCCACCTGGCCCACCATCTGACCGTGGCCATGGGCGAAGAGCTGCTGCACGTGGCAAGGAGCCTGCCAGGGGCAAACGTGCCCGCAAATGAACTTGTGTCCGCATTAATCTCCACCCTTATGTCTTCCCAAATCTTTCATTGAGCTGTGTGTGTCAGCTTCCTGTGTCCAATTCCGTGCAGAGGGTACCCACATTTGCCCTCGCTTCGAATGTCATGTTTGGTTCCCCTGTTGCCCTGTTTCGGCTACAATTACTGTCTGCTGTACTTGAAGTGTTGGTGCTATACTTTTGTTGAGAAGCCATCTGATGTGTTCCTAATGATTCTGCTGTGGCTATGTATGTCTAGAATACATGGATTTATTATATATTATTTAATTGTCTTCCTGTTATGCTACCTTTTATTTTGTGGCGATTTGAAATTTATTTGATAAGTTCATTTAATAAATGTTTTTTTTGTTTCCCCCAAATGTGTGGTTTAATTGATACATGTCGAAGTGACATGTGTATTTGTATTATTAATATTAAGTTGTGTTCATTATTTGCAGTGTAAAAGTGTGTGAAAAGTGCAGCATATATGTGTGTGTTTAGTAATGTTACATTTAAGCTGCAATGGTTCCAATTGAAGCAGTGACAAGCATGTAATTAACAAGTAATGAGTAAAGTAGGTGAGTGTATTGTGTTCAGCTGACATTGGTTGAGGTGCGGCCGTCCTGATTAGGCGTTCCGATTGCCTAGCGCATGACCGAGTGGTGTCCGCAAAGCAATACTTGCTTATGGACACCGCATATTTCTTGCCTTTTTGTTCGCGTGCATTCGGCGTGCTATCCGAATGCACGCCTACCAAAATAAGTGCACTCCCCAGTGTCCGCCCATGTTTCCGCCCAGTTTAGCCCACTTTGAAAGTACGCCCCTGTGTAGTTCCGAATGACGCCCATAATACGCCCATATTTCCCGAGTGATTGCTGGGCACATTTCAGTACGGTATTATTGAGAACAAGTACGGAGTCCATGCGTGGCACATGCGCATAGCGTTCCCCACGCATGCGCAGACGGCTAAAAAACGCCACCCGAAAGTATACGGAAATGTACGCACCAACCAGAATAAGGCCCCATATCCCAAGGTGATATAGGGAAGAACAAATAGAGGAGAATGAATCAGCAGCTGCAGCGCGGCCCCTGTGTTAGACACGATACTCCTACTCACTACACTTACCGCCTGCCTCTGCAGTCAGTCCATCCCCTTTTAGCCTTACTGGTTGATTGTAAAACATCTTACCTCACCTCAAGTGTCCGCCTCTGAGGGGAGAAAACTCAGCCCGTGCTCTTTACTGAACTGCTTCAGCTTGCCACTGCCTGTCAGCTGTTTCACAGGCACAGCAAGCAGCAGGGAGAGCACCTGTCCAGGCCGGCACCTACCTGCATTGCAGGCTGTGCTGAGCGTGTGGCACTGGCCCTGGCCAGATAGCAAAGATACTTGGTGGGCTACATGATACAGTCACACACATATATTTGTCTTGGGTCAGTGGGAGGCGTGAGTATAGTACACATAGAGAATACATTCTCTGACGTTCTTGAGAGGCATGAACTTCTGTAACATCTTATATGCTGATTTATATGCTGACTTTGGAGTATTTGTCGTTGTAGAGACATACAGTATTTTTTGAGCAATAAACATCTAGTGACATACTGTGACTACTCCAAAATTAAGCCTCACTCTATCAATCACAGATTTTTAACACTGATAGAATATGAGTATGGTTACTCATCTCTGAGTAACCTGAATAAGATTACTCGACCACTCCTTCTAATTCCCTCCTCACCATCAGAAACTGTTGGTAATGGCTCGTCCCACTGCATATTGTGAAGGAAACTCCCTGCAATAACCATGTTCCTACTCTGGCACCTGTAACTGCCTTCTTCTGGGTATCTGTAGACCCACTGCTACAACACTGCATGGGTAAGGGTAGCTAATTCCCACTTATCTCTTAGTATGGACTAGTCTAGACTAGAGTCCACATCAGATGTAGATGTAGATGGCAGATGGTTTCAGGCAGTGGCGTAGCCACCGTGCGGCAGCCCCCCCACTGCTTGGAGGAGCAAGCGCTGCGGGGGGCGCCGGGTTCGATGCAGTACAGGTGCTGTCAGTGTGAGAAGTGCAGAGGCGGCCGGCAGCAAGATCAGCAAGGTGCAGAGAGGGACCTTGTTGATCTTGCTGCCGGCCGCCTCTGTACTTCTCACACTGACAGGCAGCAGTGCCAGCAGCAGGAAGCAGGGGCGAAACCCTTCCCTCCCGGAGGACCTCACTGTCCCGTCGAGAACACGCCGGAACCGTTGCCAGGGATACGCGACGTGCTAGACATGGAGCCGCTGGTCATGGCTTGGAGCTACTTTCGCCGCAGGAAGTCGCTGGATCTTGGAGAAGGAGCCCAGTGACCAGGTACCGTGGCGGCTGTGTGCCGTGGCTGGGGGTGTGATGGGGTGGAGGGCTGTGTGCTGTGGCTGGGGGTGTGATGGGGTGGAGGGGGCGCCACAGATTTTTTGGCTTGGGGGCGCAAAATTTGAAGTTACGCCCCTGGTTTCAGGTTGGAGACACTGGGGCAGATTTATTAAGCCTTTAAAAGAGAAAAATGCCAAGGTGATAAAGGGCGATAAGCATCCATTCATTCAGCTCCTAACTGGCATGATATAGCACTGGAGCCTCTCAGCAGCCCTGAGACTCCCATTAGCCCTCCACAGTTGGAACATGGAGGAAAGGCCACCTGAGAGGAGCATGCATACCCGCAAGGTTTTTTCCACACTAAACCTCGAGGCCAATAAAATTCCCCCATAGATTGGCTTAAATTAGAGAGGGAACTCATGGAAATGTTTTCAAACTGTTTCCCTTACTATGATTTAAAACATTTTGTTGTACTATGGCGAATGTTTGTCTTTGAAGTCTGAATGTTCTGTACAATGTTCTCTGCTTACTGTTTACTGCATTCTGTCAGTACAGAGAACAGAGCTGGTTGTGGTTTTGCATTTGGCTTTGACAATAATAAGTGTGATTCATTTTCTGCTACTGAGGAAATTGAAAATACCTGGAGTTCATCTTACTATGCATATATAGTATGTGATGCCTCTATAGTATGTAAACAAATGAAAAGAAAAAAATAAAACACGCACATTAAAACTATTTCTTAATTCAATACCAAAGACGTACAACTTTTATCTAACAGCCACGAGACAGCGTTTTATGGCATCACTACTTTAGTACTTTCCCACCAGTGGTAGGCGCCAAACGGAGAGAGTACAGGGTTGTGCAAGAGAATGTGTGCAAAAGAGTTTGATGGTGTTGCTGCAAGGGTTAGGAAATGTGTTTCTACAGGGTGGCAGGGGAATGTGTTGCTACGGGATGGCCACGCCCCCCAGTGCTGGCACATGCTGCTTTACAGAATTGCATGCACTACTGACTCCAAAAAGAAATTAACAAAACTGCAAAGCCTTTTACACTAGTGAATTGTATGTATATTACAGATCTTAGCAAATAAAGTTTTATTGTGACCCCTTCATGAGTATAATCTCTCAATGCTACTCCTGGATTAGAAAAATGTGTGCACCCCACTTGTGGGTAAATATAATAAGCATTGGTTTGACATTGGACTATTTTTGTTTGTTTTGCATTCCATGCATTAACTAAGGTAAAAAGTATCCATAGTATCCATAGTGAGACAAAATATCTGAATTTACAATGTTATTGAATATCGATTCGCTATGGAGATTTAGCTTTTTTGACTATAGAAACCCCTGGATTTACCAAACATTGATTTCCCACACATATCAAAACTGATCAAAAATTTATAATCACCTAACTAAGAGGTAAGTTTGTGTCCATAGACCCATTCTGTTGGTTAAAGCTTTATTATGATACCTATGAAAAAGGCCATGTGCTGCACTCTGGCAGTGGAAATTACCCATACACCCAGCTGCTACCTTATCCTTCTGGTCCATAGCACAGTCTCCACCCACCAGTGTAGAAATGATGGCATTTCATGGTTATTTTATGCTTACCACTTACATAAGAAATAAAGCACTCTACCACCTGACACAGAGGAACCAGAAGGCATAAACAAAGGACCACCAGCAGCATCCAGAGGTATCACAGAAACTATGCAGGTCTATGTTCTTCCATGGGTGGGTAAACTTCAGTTCAGTGCCTGATGGTGATGTCAAACAGATGTCCTGTTTTAATCACACCAATTTATGACATCATCAAGGATTTGCTTGAGCTAGACATGGTAAGATCACACGCTATAGTACTGTAGGTCTACATAAATGGCTGAGTGGCTAGAACCAGTGGCAAAAAAGGGAGCACAGTCACCTTTACAGTGGTATCTCTCTCACTATTTTACCATGGCAGCTCTGAAGACCATCTCTTATACTAGAAACTGCTTTTCCTGCCAGGTATCACAGTGGAATTCATTAAAGAAAATTTTCCAAGTATAGCCCCAATGCTTAATGTCTTCAGAGCTATAGACTGCACACACATTGGGCTGAGGCCACCGAAGAATAGGCCAGAAATATACAGCAATAGATACTGTATAACTATTCAATGAATTTGCTGGTGGTGTGTGATGCAACGTAAAAAAAAGAACGTTGTAGTTGCTTATCCTGGTTCATATCACAATGTCTTTATCATAAGCCATTTATACTGTACCTCTATGCTAATTTTGAGGTGGAACAAATTCCTGAGGGATGGCTTTAAATGTAAAGAACAATATGTGATTGTACACTTTATTCTAGCTATTGCTGTAGTTCCTGGCTTCTGACTCCATTGTCCTTTTAGGTGACCTCTGCTGAGCATAAGTATAACTAAGCATATATACAGTAGATCAATGGTAATGCACACTTTTGGACTAGTAAAATGTATGTTCTGGTGTCTTGATATTCCTGGAAGTGTATTGTTGGTACTTGTGTATTATCAGGGCGCCCGTTAAATAGTTATCGTAGTGTCCTATTCAGTGTAGTGGGATTGCATCGCATTAAATGCGATTTGCGCACCCCTAAAAATCATACACACCATCCCATCCGGCGAAGATCGTGTCCATGTAGCATCCAGGGATCAAAAAAAAAAAAACAAATACCTGGCTCCAGTGGACTGAAGGAGCTACACATGTGTTGACACTTGCAGTCCCTTCCAGAGAATGAGGGTCTTCCCTCGGCCAATCAGGAGCGGGCTCCGGTGGATTTTAATTTGACATTGAATCATTTGACAAATAATGTAACATATTGGTGACCCAATAGGTGACCCCATTGAGGGCACCTGCGGTCAGCCTGAGTTGCTTGAGCGTCACCCCCTGACGAAGTAATTCATGATGAAATGCGTTGTACATGGCCTGGAAAATATGAGGATGTTGGTACTTTGACGTCACACATAAGTTTCCAAGACCTGAGATAGCATGGGGAGCCCATGCTGAAAGTGTTCTAGCCGTTCAGTGTGAAAGACACGGAGGTAGTGAGGACAAAAGTTTGTAACTTACATGTATGTGATTGTTACATTTTAGTTAAAATGCATGCATGCATGAAGGTCGACATGACTGAATGGGGAAGGTTTTTTTCACTTTTTTTTGAGCCGACATGTGTCGACAGGCGGTATTTCATGCCCTACCAACCAATTGGGCAAACATTTTTAGTGACCATGTCGACTGTGTCGACATTCGGGTAAAAAAAAAGTGAAAACCAATGTCGACCTTTTGACTGTCGACCTAAGCTTGTGCCAGATAATGAGCCTGTCCACCTCAATCATGTTGACCGTTATGCATGTCGACTTAATGCTTGTCTATCCTATGATGCATACCTCTGAAGAGAGGCATCTAGCCCGAAATGGCGTAGACCGCAGATATTTTTTTACAAGTCCTGGAGTGATGCCTCTTTTGTTTTGTGTTTTTATTTCTTATTGTACTGTCTTTCTGCTTTTACATTTTTTTACTACTACACAGAGTTTATGTAAGGCAGTGGCAACTACCAATATTATGTCAGTGCCTAAAGCTGATATATATTTTGTTTCAAGCATACTGTACTGTACTTTCACTTTTTTTTCTTTAATATCCATGTTAGTAAAAAAAAGATTCCTATCAAAGTTGTGTCTACTCTTTCTTGTAACTCCAACCATTCCTGTTCTTCTCCTTTTCTTTGATGTTGATTTGAACCCTAACTGGAATAATAAAAAGTCAAACCACAACTTGTTGGTTCTGCTGGTTTTAGTAAAATAGGATTTATTTGTCTAAGTTTCTGACAGTGGGCTTTATGGTTGTAATATCTCTGTAAAATGGGATCACTATTTCTGGTACCTTGGTCCCACACCTCTTATGGAGTTAGCCATTGATCCACCATGGCACAGAGACTCACAAAGACACATCCCCTCGCATGTGCCCGCTGCTGGAGAAGTCATTCGATGGTCGCCGACCATTTAATGATTTTTCCAGGGCACGCAAATATAAGTTAGTGGAGACTGACTTATATTTGCAGGCTTCCGGCCAAAGACAGTGCAATCATGTGACGTCAGCCGCTCGCCCCCAGCACACCTCCTCCCGCCCGCATACCCATGGGAACGTCCAGCGTTTTAATGGGGACACCCATGAAACATTGGGCATTCCCATGGGCGCGACCCGATGCCCCCGACCTGGCGACATTGCATATCACCGCATCTGTTCACACAGTGGACCTGCATGTGCGCAAAAAAGACTGCACGCATGCGCAGTCCACCAACCGTCGGAACAGGGCCGAACAAATTGGAATGACCCCCCAGCCCCCTAGGCTCTAAGGAAATCTGGTAATCATCTTAAAATTTTATTTATATTATTTCTAAATCAAGAGATCTTAAAACTGAAGTGTTAGTAGTTTATTATATTATTGATTTAGTGCTTGTTTCTTCCTCTACACAATCAGGACAGCTATTTATTTATTTACAGTTTCTTATATAGCGCAGCATATTCCGTTGCCCTTTAAAATTGGAGACAACAGTGATTAAACAAACCGACAGAGGTAGGAGGGCCCTGCTCGCAAGCTTACAATCTATAGAGATAATAGGAGGGATACATATGGATAGGATTCCATAGCATAGCAGTCCCAACAGATTGGGTTGCAGTTAGATATGAATGATACTGGATGTTGTGTGGGGGTTCCTCGAATATGATAGGCTTGCCTGAAGAGGTAAATTTTCAGGGAATGCTTGAAAGTTAGGAGGCTAGAGGAAAGTCTTAATGTGCAGGGAAGGGCATTCCATATGGTGGGTGCTGCTAGCTAGAAGAAAGTATATCTTATGGCTTTAACATTCGTTCATTATTACATTCTGATGTAAGCTCAGTATACACTAATATTGCTTGTATAGATTGCAACAGTATTGGTAGCCATATTGGTTCCCTGAAACAGATCTAGTAGTTGGGGATTTAAGAGCTACTTAAATAAGTACAAATGCTGCAGACTACTGTATGATGGCTTTAACTGTAAAGATATATTGAGATTCACTGTTTCCATTTTTGGATCTATAATGGAGATTTTTAACTCAGTCCATTTAAATTTGGTCCAGACAGCAAGGAAACTGATTGGAAAACAAATTATGTCATCTCTACATTTTAAAATAATTTATGTAATTTTCAAACCTTTCTATTTTCTAGATTTGATTTCAAACGTGAAGTAGTTTATAGTTTTGACATTATGCTTTCTGGTTTTAATTTACTTATGAAACATAAGAATGTTTAGGTCATAAATTAGACTAATCCAAGCTATGTGCTTTCAAGTTTAATAACCATAAGGCACAAACCTCAGTTAGCAAATTAAATTAACAAAACAAATGAGGGAAACATTTTCAGAATATGCATCTGAAGACTTTGTGCTGTACTAGCTTCAGATACATAGTATAGCTATAGTATTTCACAAATGGACCATTTGCATTAGTACCCTGTATTAGTCAGACAAGAAATATTGTTTCATATAGTGTGAGAGGATAAATGAAGTTCTCGGTTATAGAAAGTTACCAAATTATTAGAGATGTATTCTCTAAATAAAGATCAATGTTCTGTAGTGTGAGCACACTTTGCTAACACACCAAGGGCCTGATTCTGGTTCACTCACAAGAGCAAATTCTCTCTCTAATTGACAAAACCGTGTGCACTGCAGGGGGGGGGGGGGGCAGATGTAACATGTGCAGAGAGCGTTAGATTGGGGTTTGGTTTGTACTTCAAACTGATATTTATATTGCAGTGTAAAAATAAAGCAGCCAGTGTTTGCCCTTTAGAGAAACAAAATAACACCCAAATCTAGAACTCTCTGCACATGTTACATCTGTGTTCCCCTCCCCTGCAGTGCACACAGTTTTGTCCATTAGAGAGAGAATTTGCCTTTGCGAGTGAACCAGAACCAGGCCCCAAGTTCTAATGTCTATAACAGTGATACAAGAGAATAGGTGTTGCATAATTCTATTGCATAATACTTTGTCTATGACCATCGCTGATGCACTAAACACATACCATAGCAGAGCATAAACATCATGGTATTGTCTAATCGCTGTGTCCAATTATCCCCCCAAAAATGACATAACTCTCCTGTTGGATAAAATTGGCCACAGCAGCCATCTTTATTGAAACAATACAATTTTAACAATAACCAAAAACATTCCCACGGAAGGTGGTCCCCGAGGCCCTCAATAAATCTATCCACACCTCTAAGCACTTCCAGGAGTTCTTACCCCCAGCCGATAGCGATTGGCTCGAGGGCACCAATTGTCAACACCCAGTGCTCATTAATTAACCTCACCCAGGGGAGTCCAGCCCCCTCATGGGGCCCTCCCCGCCGCATAATTAAGCCTCAATGCCACTAACCTCGAGGACCCCCCTCCGCACAGGCCACTGTGACAAAAAGACATCCTATCAATTATTCTACCTAAAACTATAAAAAACAGGGAGGGTGGGTGGGGGCTGTTAAGAAAATTCTCCCAGAGACCCCTATCTCCCGCCTGAACCCTGCTTATATACCCCTCCAACACCCCGTTAAGCCCCTCCCCCTATGACCCTCTCCTTAGACACCCCTTCTATGACTATCCTGCTAGTCAGCTCCCTACAAACCCCTGTCAGGGGAGCCTCCCCCAAGGCTTTGCCTCCAGTCCAGCTCCTACATGACAGGGTATTGTCTAATCGCTGTGTCCAATTATCCCCCCAAAAATGACATAACTCTCCTGTTGGATAAAATTGGCCACAGCAGCCATCTTTATTGAAACAATACAATTTTAACAATAACCAAAAACATTCCCACGTAAGGTGGTCCCCGAGGCCCTCAATAAATCTATCCACACCTCTAAGCACTTCCAGGAGTTCTTACCCCCAGCCGATAGCGATTGGCTCGAGGGCACCAATTGTCAACACCCAGTGCTCATTAATTAACCTCACCCAGGGGAGTCCAGCCCCCTCATGGGGCCCTCCCCGCCGCATAATTAAGCCTCAATGCCACTAACCTCGAGGACCCCCCTCCGCCACCAAGCACGGGGTTAAACCCTTAACCCCGAGCGCCCCCCCCCACATCCGGAATGCTGTTTCTATTCCCTCTTGTAGACCCAAAGACCAAACATCTATCCCTACAGCGTTAAGATGTACACCGTCCCCTCTCCAAAATGCCCCGGCACAAGACTCAAGTTCCCTGTGCCTCACCACCACAGCGCCATTTCTAGCCATAAAACGCCCAATTGCCCTGTTGACTTTGATCCGAGCCTTATTGATCTTGTCAGCCGACCTTGCATCCCTCCAATAATGGCGTGGCACAATATCCGACCAAACCGTGATCACTTCCGGAAACATCGCCCATAAACGTAGGAGATCAAACTTGATATCCCGTATCAACTCCCTAAATGGTCTGCCCCCAAGGTCATTCCCACCCACATGCAACACCAATATGTCGGGAGCCCTATCAAGCCGAACAAAGCGGTGAAATTCCTGTAACACTCCACTCCATACCATACCGCGCTTCCCCAGCCAGCGAACCACTGCGTCCTCTCTATCCAAACCTAGCTGGCGGCCGTTCGGTCTGACATCAGCCCGCAAAGCTCCCCAAAAAACATAGGAATGTCCTAAAATCCAAATCAGGCACGGGGGATGCCCTAAAACAGAAAGAACACAGTCAACCTCAACAATCCCCTAAACGAACATAGGAACGAAAACGAGACGATTCCCACCGCCCAATCCGCTTAATTAACTCATCCCCAAATCCCATTCTAGCAGCCTCAGTTGCGGCCCCAATGCGGAAAGAGTGACCCGCGTATTCCTCCCCCTTGAGGCCCAACGTCCGCAGTACTGTTCTAAACACACGTGTGAACTGGAACCGTGATAAAAAGGATCCATTTGCATGCATCAGCAAAGGATCCCTTTCCCTGCCCACTCTGACTTCCTTAAACATCCTTAGCCGTGCCACCGGGCACATATTTGAGCCTGGTACAGAGAAGAGAACTACCTTCTTCCCCCTCCCTAACTGATCCGTCTTAGACCTCCTCACCACTAGCCCCACCCTATCCGAGTATAAATCCACATCCTCTTCTAACAAACCTCCCGGCCTAGACACGCTTGGACTCACGAGCTCCCCAATCCGCAGTGCCCCGAAGAAGGCAAGCGAAAAGGCTACCCCGAACAACCTTTCCTCGAAATTGGAACTACAGACCTCCCCTAACTTCATGCCCATAGACTGCAACAACTGGAAAGACACCGGCCCTCTCTGATCCTGTACGACATGACCTCTCCTCCAACCTTTTAAAGCCTGCGCAATCAGGAAATTCTTCGTGACGTCAGGCCTACCGCCTGCACGAAACCCAAAAGCCAAGCCCGCCATGCAGCGCGTGATTTTTGCCACTGACCAACCAATCTCCTTACAATGGCCTATATATAGCAAGACAGCCAACTCGTCATCATCCTCCTTCAAACCTACTACCTCACGCCATTCTAACCAGCTCCGCCATTCCTGATTGTATGCCGACCACGTATTCGGGGCCAAGGATTCCCTGATGAGCTGATCGACTACCCGTCCAGCAGAGCCCAGAGCCGACTCGGGAACCCGGTCCCCTCCCTGTCCGCCTCTGGTGCCAACTCCCGGAAACGTTCCCACTGTGAACGAGATAAAGAATCCGCAATGCCGTTAGAGACACCGGGAACGTGCCTAGCCACAACCCACAAATTCAAAGCCAGACATTCCAATACTAACTGCTGCAAAATAGTGACCACTGGCGGTGAAGATGCCGACAATTGGTTAATAGCCATGACAACCCCCAAATTATCGCAGTGAAAACAAATCTTCCTATCGCGGAATAGCTCCCCCCAAACAACTACTGCAACCAAAATAGGAAACAACTCCAACAATGCCAAGTTTTTGACCATGCCTCTCTGCACCCAAGACTCCGGCCACCGGCCTACACACCAATGTCCCTGGCAATAAGCCCCGAAACCACCACTCCCGGCCGCGTCTGTGAAGAGGTCTAGCTCAGTAGCCACGCATGTGTCTGACATCCACAAAGCTCTGCCGTTAAAAGCTTCCAAAAAAGTTGCCCACACCCGCAAGTCCCCTTTCAACCCACTACCTAACCTGACAAAATGATGAGAAAGTACCACCCCTGCTGTCGCTGCTGCCAGCCTCCTGCTGAAAATGCGGCCCATAGGCATAATGCGACATGCAAAATTCAATTTGCCCAGCAAAGATTGCAATTCCCGCAATCTAATCTTCTTCAACAGCAATGCCCTCCCCACCTCAGCCTTTAAACCCAGCAATTTTTCCTCGGGCAAGCGGCACTCCATATTCTCGGTATCAATGACAATACCCAAAAAACTTATCACAGTCGCAGGGCCCTCCGTCTTACCTGGGGCAAGCGGGACCCCAAAGTCTGCCGACACCCTTTCAACAGTCCCCAACAATAAGTCACATACTCCGGTCCCCCCAGGACCAATACATAAGAAGTCATCTAGGTAATGAATAACTGAACTGCACCCAGAGACATCTTTAACCACCCACTCCAAAAAGGAACTAAAGGCCTCAAAATAAGCACACGACAAAGAACAACCCATCGGTAAACAGCGGTCAACAAAAAACTTCCCATCCCAACAACATCCCAACAAACGCAAACTGGTTGGGTGAACCGGCAGCAAACGGAATGCCGATTCAATATCAGTCTTTGCCAACCTGGCCCCTTTCCCAAACCGCTTCACCCACTGAACAGCCGCGTCAAACGATGTATAAACCACCGAGCAGATGTCGGGGTCGATGCCATCATTGACCGACGCCCCTTTTGGAAAAGATAAATGGTGGATAAGGCGAAACTTGTTCGCCTCCTTTTTAGGCACCACCCCCAATGGAGAGACTATCAAATCTGGCCATGGTGCCGACCCAAAAGGTCCGGCCATCCGACCCAGCTGCACCTCCTTAAGCAGTTTTTCCTGCACCACCTCTGGATGCTCCCTTGCAGACTTCAAATTCCTCTTAAAACTCCCTGAAACCTGCACGTCAGAAGGTATCTTAAAACCTTCCCTAAACCCCTCCTCCAACAACACGGCTGTCTGCTGGTCAGGATACCTACGCAGATAGCCCAGCATCCTTTCCAGCCGAACCGGTGTCTCCCCCTTTTGAATTACCGTCCCGTGACTTCCCTCTGAAGCATTTATTTGCACCATGGGTCCCTCCACACGAGGAACATTCATGTTTAAATTTGCATTTTGCCCCAAACCGACATGACCCGTCATTAAAGGCAAAGCAGAGTCCCTTCTGCATGGCCGTCCCATTTGTGGCCTCCCTCGGCCCCCCCCCCCGTCCCCACGAAAGGGCTGCCCACTTTTTATGGGAGCCGTCACCTTTAACCATAAAGCAATATCCTTATGGTCCCAACGTATGTTAGGGCGAACCGCCTTCCTCTGCCTAAACTGCTCATTGTACCTGAGCCAAGCCAAGCCCCCATAAACACGGTATGCCTCTCCTATTGCATCCATGTAACAAAACAAGCCTGAACAATTGTCAGGTGCCTTCTCCCCAATCACACTAGCTAAAATAGCAAATGCTTGCAACCAGTTTGTGAATGACCGCGGTATCAGCCGATACCGCCGCCGTTCCTCCTCCTCCTTCTTCTCCTCCTTACGGGGCCTATCCAGATTAAAACGCTCTAAAGGGAGCAATGAAAATATATCAACGTATTCCCCTTTCCAAATCTTCTCCCTCACCTCCTGCTTCAGGTGGGCCCCCAATGGCCCCTCAAAGCATCCATACACCTCCCCTTTTGCAGTGTCACTGAGCCTCCCACTCTCCTCCTGCGTCCCAACACTGCCCCCTTCTGCCCCTGCACTACTGCTACTTTGTTCCCCGCCGGATACCAGCACCCCGCTGCTCACCGGCTCCCCACTGCTAACCGGCACCCCACTGTTAACCGGCACACTATTACTGACTGGCACACTAATGCTAGCTGGTGCGCCCGAATTCTGCGGCGCCCACGCTGCCGCCGGGGACGGCCCCGCCCCCTGCCGCAAACCCACCAACCAATCTGCAAAACCACTCAATAATTCAGTAAAACCCCTACTCATTTCCCCCTGGAGGGCTAACCCTCCCACCCCCTGACTCTGCGCTAAAGCATTAACAGACATAGAGACAGACTCACCAGGCTGCCTGGGGGCTGTGAACCCAGCAGCCGCAGGTCCAGTGTCCTGACGAACCCCAGCCAATGACGAAGGACCAGGTATTTCTCCATCATCTGCTGACGCTGCCATCTCTCTTCTCCTGTCATCCCGACCCTCAGGTACAGCACCAGCCGGCGTGACCTCGTTGGAGGCGGAGCCAGCTGTGCGCCTCTCGCTCCGTGTACCAGGCCTGCGGTCCTCAGCCTGTACTTCTGCCCCACTGGCACGACTCACCCCGCGCTGGGCAGCAGCATGCCCCGCATGCCCCGCCGCACCAGGTCCAGTACCACGCACCGCCGGATCTTCTTGCACGTGGGGGGGATCCCCCCCGCGCGGAGGGTTCCGCCTGCTGGTCGGATTCCTCCCAGACCTGGTCCTGCGGGCGGAAGGTGCCCGGCCCGCAGCCTGGCCTGGAGGGTCCCTAACGGGGCTCCGTGAACGGCGCTGAACCCTGGGGGACACAGATGGGCTAAAGCGCTCCGGAGGCCTAGACCTCCGAGGCCGTGCACCCGCTGGAGCAGCCTCCTGCGTTGCTGCTCCCAGTCCCCCCAGCAGACCTGACATCTGCTGCTGCAGCCACTCAGCCCCTCTGGTGCCCGCTGACTCCCTGAGGGCAGCAAGCGCAGCAGATACCTCCGCATCAGCGTTGCCTGAGGAAGCCATGGGAGATGCCACGCTGCTTGGCTGTTAAGAAAATTCTCCCAGAGACCCCTATCTCCCGCCTGAACCCTGCTTATATACCCCTCCAACACCCCGTTAAGCCCCTCCCCCTATGACCCTCTCCTTAGACACCCCTTCTATGACTATCCTGCTAGTCAGCTCCCTACAAACCCCTGTCAGGGGAGCCTCCCCCAAGGCTTTGCCTCCAGTCCAGCTCCTACATTCAAAGGAATTAAACTGCTCAATAGAATAGGTTTCACCAGGGCCGGTGCTAGGGTGTCTGGCGCCCTCCTGCAAACCATACATTTTGCGCCCTTTCACATTGCCATTGCAACAAGCTGCAGCCCGATTCTGGGAGTGTATGCAACATGCAATCCTGTGGAGGATCTCGGGTGCATGTACATGTATGCATACACCATCTCAGTGCTGTGTTGCAGGCACTAAAGGTGCCCATACACAATCGCATATGTTATGTGCTAGATCGCATTGCACGGCATGCATGCAATGTGTGTGCGATGCAATCCGAAAGCAGTACAAAAAGTATGTGCAGCACTCGTGACTGAGGCAGAAAGGAGAGGAGAGAAAGAGGAGATGGAAAAAGAGGGGACGAGATAGAGGGGGCGGAGTGTTGAGGACTGGCAGTGGTACTGGCACAGCACACTGAGAAGAGGGAAGGAAGGGGAGGCGGTGCTGCTGCCTGTTTGTCATCTGATTGACATCTGACAGGCACAGGGAGCAATAGGTAGGGGGCGGATCCGGACATGACATGTCATCCCGGCATTCACAGACAGCGCTACATGCCTCAGCGCAAGTGTCCATGAGGAAGAGGGGGCAGGTCGCAGGATGAGGACAGTGTGTGCACGGTGCAGGGAGCTGCTCAGCCTCTCCATACTGCCGCCCGCTGTCAGACAGGCGCTGTGTGCAGCATGCAGGATGCAGTGACACTGAGGGCTGAGGCAGCTTTAGCAGAGCAGGGAGGGAGACAGCGCCTTTTCAGAATGGCGCCTCCCTGCTTTGCAGGAGCTGCTGAGTGGGTAGCGCCGGCCCTGGCAGGTGCTACCTTACCTTTTCCTGGTTCCAACTTATGCAAAATACATCCACGGCTCGCTCGACACCCAGTAAACCGGACACATACCTGCATGAGAAGCTGCACAACAGGTTTAAGGGTTTTCCAATCATGCCTGCCCCCAGGAAGAGGTTCCAACCTCCCAATGCCCACTGAACCTATTTTTGGGGGCAGGCCTATGTAGAATGCAAGTGTAGCAGGTGCTACCTTACCTTTTCCTGGTTGCAACTTATGCAAAATACAACCATGGCTCGCTCGACTCCCAGTAAACCGGAAACATATCTGTAAGAGAAACTGCACAACAGGTTTAAGGGTGTTCCAATCATGATGGGAAAATATGCCCTGCCCCCATGAAGAGGTTCCACCCTCCCAATGCCCAATGGACCTCTTTTTGGGGTCAGGGCTATGTACCATGCAAGTGTAGCAGGTGCTACCTTACCTTTTCCTGGTGCCAACTTATGCCAAATGAAACTAAAGCTCACTCAAACCCAAGTAAACCGGAAACATACCTGGAAGAGAAACTGCACAAAAGGTTTTAGTTGGCTCCAATCATCATGGAAAAACTTTTCCTGCCCCGAGAAGAGAATCCACCCGCCCAATGCCCACTGTACCTCTTTATTGGGGGCAGAGCTTTGTACAATGCAAGTGTAGCAGGTGCTACCTTACCTTTTCCTGGTTCCAACTTATGCAAATTACAACCACAGCTCGCTCAACACCCCAGTATACTGGACACATACCTGCAAGAGAAGCTGCACAACAGGTTTAAGGGTGTTCCAATCATGATGGGAAAATGTTCCCTGCCCCCAAGAAGAGGATCCAACCTCCCAATGCCAACTGAACCTATTTTTGGGGGCAGGCCTATGTGGAATGCAAGTGTAGCAGGTGCTACCTTACCTTTTCCTGGTTGCAACTTATGCAAAATACAACCATGGTTCGCTCGACCCCAGTAAACCGGAAACATACCTATAAGAGAAACTGCACAAAAGGTTAAAGGGTGTTCCAATCATGATGGAATAATATGTCCTGCCCACAAGAAGAGGCTCCACCCTCCCAATGCCCACTGTGCCTCTTTCTGTGGGCAGGGCTATGTACCATTCAAGTGTAGCAGGTGCTACCTTACCTTTTCCTGGTGCTAACTCATGCATAAAACAACCACAGCTCGCTCGACCCCCAGTACACCGGAAACATACCTGTAAGAGAAACTGCACAACAAGTTTAAGCGTGTTACAGTCATGATTGGAAAATATGCCTTGCCCCTAAGAAGAGGTTCCACCCTCCCAATGCCCAATGGACCTCTTTTTGAGGTCAGGGCTATGTATAATGTAAGTGTAGCAGGTGCTACCTTACGCTATACTGGTTCCAACTTATGCAATATACAACCATGGCTCGCTCGACACCCCAGTAAACCAGAAACATACCTTTAAGAGAAACTGCACAACAGGTTTAAGGGTGTTCCAATATTGATGGGAATATATTATCTTCCCCATGGAAGAGATTACACCCTCTCAATTCCCACTGGACCTCTTTTTGGGGGCAAGCCTATGTAAAATGCATGTGTAGCAGGTGCTACCCTACCTTTTCCTGGTGCTAACTCATGGACAATACAACGACAGCTCGCTTGACCCCAGTAAAAAGGAAACATACCTGTAAGAGAAGCTGCACAACAGGATTAAGGGTGTTCCAATCCTGATGAGAAAACATGCCCTGCCTCCATGAAGAGGTTCCACCCTCCCAATGCCCCCTGAATCTATTTTTGGGGGTAGGCCTATGTAGAATGCAAGTGTAGCAGGTGCTACCTTGCCTTTTCCTGGTGCCAACTTATGCCAAAAAAAAGTAAAGCTCACTCGAACCCAAGTAAACAGGAAACATACCTGGAAGAGAAACTGCACAAAAGGTTTTATTTGGCTCCAGTCATCATGGAAAAACATTTCCTGACCCAAGAAGAGGCTCCACCCCCCCTATGACTAATGTACCTCTTTTTGGGGGGAAGGGCTATGTACAATGCAAGTGCAAGTGTAGCAGGTGCTACCTTACCTTTTCCTGGTTCCAGCTATTCAAAATACATCCACGGCTTGCTCGACCCCCAGTAAACCCTGACACATACCTGCATGAGAAGCTGCACAACAGGTTTAAGGGTGTTCCAATCATGCCTGCCCCCAAGAAGAGGTTCCACCCTACCAATGCCCACTGAACCTATTTTTGGAGGCAGGCCTATGTAGAATGCAAGTGTAGCAGGTGCTACCTTACCTTTTCCTGGTTCCAACTTATGCAAAATACAACCACAGCTCACTCGACACCCAGTAAACCAGAAACATACCTGTAAGAGAAGCTGCACAACAGGTTTAAGGGTGTTCCAATCATGCCTGCCCCCAAGAAGATGTTCCACCCTCCCAATGCCCACTGAATCTATTTTTGGGGGCAGGCCTATGTAGAATGCAAGTGTAGCAGGTGCTATCTTACCTTTTCCTGGTTGCAACTTATGCAAAATACAACCATGGTTCGCTCAACCCCCAGTAAACCGGAAACATACCTATAGGAGAAACTGCACAAAAGGTTAAAGGGTGTTCCAATCATGATGGAATAATATGTCCTGCCCACAAGAAGAGGCTCCACCCTCCCAATGCCCACTGTACCTCTTTCTGTGGGCAGGGCTATGTACCATGCAAGTGTAGCAGGTGCTACCTTACCTTTTACTTGTTCAAACTTATGCAAAATACATCCATGGCTCGCTCGACCCCCAGTAAACCGGAAACATACCTGTAAGAGAAGCTGCACAACAGGTTTAAAAGTGTTCCAATCATGATGGGAAAATATGCCCTGCCCCCATAAAGAGGTTTCACCCTCCCACTGCCCACTGAACCTCTTTTTGGGGGCAGGCCTATGTAGAATGCAAGTGTAGCAGGTGCTACCTTACCTTTTTCTGGTGCTAACTCATGCACAATACAACCATGGCTCGCTCGACCCCCAGTAAACGGAAAACATACCTGCAAAAGAAGCGGCACAAAATGTTAAGGGTTTTCCAGTCAGGATGCAAAAAACGCCCTGCCCCCAAAAAGAGGCTCCACTCTCCCAATTCCGACTGTACCTCTTTCTGCGGTTATGGCTATATACCATGCAAGTGTAGCAGGTGCTACCTTGCCTTTTCCTGGTGCCAACTTATGCCAAAAAAAAAGTAAAGCTCACTCGAACCCAAGTAAACAGGAAACATACCTGGAAGAGAAACTGCACAAAAGGTTTTATTTGGCTCCAGTCATCATGGAAAAACATTTCATGACCCAAGAAGAGGCTCCACCTCCCCTATGACTAATGTACCTCTTTTTGGGGGGAAGGGCTATGTACAATGCAAGTGCAAGTGTAGCAGGTGCTACCTGACCTTTTCCTGGTTCCAACTTAAGCAAAATACATCCACGGCTCGCTCGACCCCCAGTAAACCCGGACACATACCTACATGAGAAGCTGCACAACAGGTTTAAGGGTGTTCCAATCATGCCTGCCCCCAAGAAGAGGTTCCACCCTCCAAATGCCCACTGAACCTATTTTTGGAGGCAGGCCTATGTAGAATGCAAGTGTAGCAGGTGCTACCTTACCTTTTCCTGGTTGCAACTTATGCAAAATACAACCATGGTTCGCTCGACCCCCAGTAAACCGGAAACATACCTATAAGAGAAACTGCACAAAAGGTTAAAGGGTGTTCCAATCATGATGGAATAATATGTCCTGCCCACAAGAAGAGGCTCCACCCTCCCAATGCCCACTGTACCTCTTTCTGTGGGCAGGGCTATGTACCATTCAAGTGTAGCAGGTGCTACCTTACCTTTTCCTGGTGCTAACTCATGCACAAAACAACCACGGCTCGCTCGACCCCCAGTACACCGGAAACATACCTGTAAGAGAAACTGCACAACAAGTTTAAGCGTGTTCCAGTCATGATTGGAAAATATGTCTTGCCCCCAAGAAGAGGTTCCACCCTCCCAATGCCCAATGGACCTCTTTTTGAGGTCAGGGCTATGTATCATGCAAGTGTAGCAAGTGCTACCTTACCCTATCCTGGTTCCAACTTATGCAAAATACAAACACAGCTTGCTCGACACCCCAGTATACTGGACACATACATACAAAAGAAGCTGCACAAAAGGGTTTAAGGGTGTTCCAATCATGATGGAAAAATGTTCCCTGCCCCCAAGAAGAGGTTCCAACCTCCCAATGCCCACTGAACCTCTTTTTGGGGGCAAGCCTATCTAGAATGAAAGTGTAGCAGGTGCTACATTACCTTTTTCTGGTGGTAACTCATGCACAATACAACCATGGCTCGCTCGACCCCCAGTAAACTGGAAACATACTTGCAAAAGAAGCGGCACAAAATGTTAATGGGTGTTCCAGTCAGGATGCAAAAAACGCCCTGCCCCCAAAAAGAGGCTCCACTCTCCTAATTCCCACTGTACCTCTTTCTGCGGGTATGGCTATGTACCATGCAAGTGTAGCAGGTGCTACCTTACCTTTTCCTGGTGCCAACTTATGCCAAAAAATAGTAAAGCTCACTCGAACCCAAGTAAACAGGAAACATACCTGGAAGAGAAACTGCACAAAAGGTTTTATTTGGCTCCAGTCATCATGCAAAAACATTTCCTACCCCAAGAAGAGTCTTCACCCCCCCTATGCCTAATGTACCTCTTTTTGGGGGGAAGGGCTATGTACAATGCAAGTGCAAGTGTAGCAGGTGCTACCTTACCTTTTCCTGGTTCCAACTTATGCAAAATACATCCACGGCTCGCTTGACCCCCAGTATACTGGACACATACATGCAAAAGAAGCTGCACAACAGGTTTAAGGGTGTTCCAATCATGATGGAAAAATGTTCCCTGCCCCTAAGAAGAGGTTCCAACCTCCCAATGCCCACTGAACCTCTTTTTGGGGGCAGGCCTATGTAGAATGCAAGTGTAGCAGGTGCTACATTACCTTTTTTCTGGTGCTAACTCATGCAAAAAAAAACATGGCTCTCTCGACCGCCAGTAAACTGGAAACATACCTGCAAAAGAAGCATCACAAAATTTTAATGGGTGTTCCAGTCAGGATGCAAAAGACGCCCTGCCCCCAAAAAGAGGCTCCACTCTCCCAATTCCCTCTGTACCTCTTTCTGCTGGTATGGCTATGTACCATGCAAGTGTAGCAGGTGCTACCTTACCTTTTCCTGGTTCCAACTTATGCAAATTACATCCACGGCTAGCTCGACCACCAGTAAACCCGGACACATACCTGCATGAGAAGCTGCACAACAGGTTTAAGGGTGTTCCAATCATGCCTGCCCCCAAGAAGAGTTTCCACTCTCCCAATGCCCACTGAACCTATTTTTGGGGGCAGGCCTATGTAGAATGCAAGTGTAGCAGGTGCTACCTTACCTTTTCCTGGTTCCAACTTATGCAAAATACAACCACAGCTCGCTCGACACCCCAGTATACTGGACACATACATGCAAAAGAAGCTGCACAACAAGTTTAAGGGTGTTCCAATCATGATGGAAAAATGTTCCCTGCCCCCAAGAAGAGGATCCAACCTCCCAATGCCCACTGAACCTATTTTGGGGGGCAGGCCTATGTGGAATGCAAGTGTAGCAGGTGCTACCTTACCTTTTCCTGGTTGCAACTTATGCAAAATACAACCATGGTTCGCTCGAACCCCAGTAAACCGGAAACATACCTATAAGAGAAACTGCACAAAAGGTTAAAGGGTGTTCCAATCATGATGGAATAATATGTCCTGCCCACAAGAAAAGGCTCCACCCTCCTAATGCCCACTGTACCACTTTCTGTGGGCAGGGCTATGTACCATTCAAGTGTAGCAGGTGCTACCTTACCTTTTCCTGGTGCTAACTCATGCACAAAACAACCACGGCTCGCTCGACCCCCAGTACACCGGAAACATACCTGTAAGAGAAACTGCACAAAAAGTTTAAGCGTGTTCCAGTCATGATTGGAAAATATGCCTTGCCCCCAAGAAGAGGTTCCACCCTCCCAATGCCCAATGGAACTCGTTTTGAGGTCAGGGCTTTGTATCATGCAAGAGTAGCAGGTGCTACCTTACCCGATCCTGGTTCCAACTTATGCAATATACAACCATGGCTCGTTCGACACCCCAGTAAACCGGAAACATACCTGTAAGAGAAACTGCACAACAGGTTTAAGGGTGTTCCAATATTGATGGGAATATATTATCTTCCCCATGGAAGAGATTACACCCTCTTAATTCCCACTGGACCTCTTTTTGGGGGCAGGCCTATGTAGAATGCAAGTGTAGCAGGTGCTACATTACCTTTTTTTGGTGCTAACTCATGCACAATACAACCATGGCTCGCTCGACCCCCAGTAAACTGGAAACATACCTGCAAAAGAAGCGGCACAAAATTTTAATGGGTGTTCCTGTCAGGATGCAAAAAACACCCTGCCCACAAAAAGAGGCTCCACTCTCCCAATTCCCACTGTACCTCTTTCTGCGGGTATGGCTATGCACCATGCAAGTGTAGCAGGTGCTACCTTACCTTTTCCTGGTGCCAACTTATGCCAAAAAAAAGTAAAGCTCACTCGAACCCAAGTAAACAGGAAACATACCTGGAAGAGAAACTGCACAAAAGGCTTTATTTGGCTCCAGTCATCAAGGAAAAACATTTCCTACCCCCAAGAAGAGTCTTCACCCCCCCCCCCCCCCCCCGTTATGCCTAATGTACTTATTTTTGTGGGGAGGGGCTATGTACAATGCAAGAGCAAGTGTAGCAGGTGCTACCTTACCTTTTCCTGGTTCCAACTTATGCAAAATACATCCACGGCTCGCTCGACCCCCAGTAAACCCGGACACATACTGTACCTGCAAGAGAAGCTGCACAACAGGTTTAAGGGTGTTCCAATCATGCCTGCCCCCAAGAAGAGGTTCCACCCTCCCAATGCCCACTGAACCTATTTTTGGGGGCAGGCCTATGTAGAATGCAAGTGTAGCAGGTGCTACCTTACCTTTTCCTAGTTGCAACTTATGCAAAATACAACCATGGTTCGCTCGACACCCAGTAAACCGGAAACATGCCTATAAGAGAAACTTCACAAAAGGTTAAAGGGTGTTCCAATCATGATGGAATAATATGTCCTGCCCACAAGAAGAGGCTCCACCCTCCCAATGCCCACTGTACCACTTTCTGTGGGCAGGGCTATGTACCATTCAAGTGTAGCAGGTGCTACCTTACCTTTTCCTGGTGCTAACTCATGCATAAAACAACCACGGCTCGCTCGACCCCCAGTACACCCGAAACATACCTGTAAGAGAAACTGCACAACAAGTTTAAGCATGTTCCAGTCATGATTGGAAAATATGCCTTGCCCCCAAGAAGAGGTTCCAGCCTCCCAATGCCCAATGGAACTCTTTTTGAGGTCAGTGCTATGTATCATGCAAGTGTAGCAGGTGCTACCTTACCCGATCCTGGTTCCAACTTATGCAATATACAACCATGGCTCGCTTGACACCCAGTAAACCGGAAACATACCTGTAAGAGAAACTGCACAACAGGTTCAAGGGTGTTCCAATATTGATGGGAATATATTATCTTCCCCATGGAAGAGATTACACCCTCTCAATTCCCACTGGACCTCTTTTTTGGGGCAGGCCTATGTAGAATGCAAGTGTAGCAGGTGCTACATTACCTTTTTCTGGTGCTAACTCATGCACAATACAACCATGGCTCGCTCCACCCCCAGTAAATTGGAAACATACCTGCAAAAGAAGCGGAACAAAATGTTAATGGGTGTTCCAGTAAGGACGCAAAAAACGCCCTGCCCCCAAAAAGAGGCTCCACTCTCCCAATTCCCACTGTACCTCTTTCTGCGGGTATGGCTATGTACCATGCAAGTGTAGCAGGTGCTACCTTACCTTTTCCTGGTGCCAACTTATGCCAAAAAAAAGTAAAGCTCACTCGAACCCAAGTAAACAGGAAACATACCTGGAAGAGAAACTGCACAAAAGGTTTTATTTGGCTCCAGTCATCATGGAAAAACATTTCCTACCCCCAAGTAGAGTCTTCACCCCCCCCCCCCCCCTATGCCTAATGTACTTCTTTTTGGGGGGAAGGGCTATGTACAATGCAAGTGCAAGTGTAGCAGGTGCTACCTTACCTTTTCCTGGTTCCAACTTATGCAAAATACATCCACGGCTCGCTCGACCCCCAGTAAACCCGGACACATACTGTACCTGCAAGAGAAGCTGCACAACAGGTTTAAGGGTGTTCCAATCATGCCTGCCCCCAAGAAGAGGTTCCACCCTCCCAATGCCCACTGAACCTATTTTTGGGGGCAGGCCTATGTAGAATGCAAGTGTAGCAGGTGCTACCTTACCTTTTCCTGGTTGCAACTTATGCAAAATACAACCATGGTTCGCTCGACACCCAGTAAACCGGAAACATACCTATAAGAGAAACTGCACAACAAGTTTAAGCGTGTTCCAATCATGATGGAATAATATGTCCTGCCCACAAGAAGAGGCTCCACCCTCCCAATGCCCACTGTACCTCTTTCTGTGGGCAGGGCTATGTACCATTCAAGTGTAGCAGGTGCTACCTTACCTTTTCCTGGTGCTAACTCATGCACAAAACAACCACGGCTCGCTCGACCCCCAGTACACCGGAAACATACCTGTAAGAGAAACTGCACAACAAGTTTAAGCGTGTTCCAGTCATGATTGGAAAATATGCCTTGCCCCCAAGAAGAGGTTCCACCCTCCCAATGCCCAATGGAACTCTTTTTGAGGTCAGGGCTATGTATCATGCAAGTGTAGCAGGTGCTACCTTACCCGATCCTGGTTCCAACTTATGCAATATACAACCATGGCTCGCTCGACACCCCAGTAAACCGGAAACATACCTGTAAGAGAAACTGCACAACAGGTTTAAGGGTGTTCCAATATTGATGGGAATATATTATCTTCCCCATGGAAGAGATTACACCCTCTCAATTCCCACTGGACCTCTTTTTGGGGGCAGGCCTATGTAGAAAGCAAGTGTAGCAGGTTCTACCTTACCTTTTCCTTGTTGCAACTTATGCAAAATACAACCATGGTTCGCTCGACCCCCAGTAAACCGGAAACATACCTATAAGAGAAACTGCACAAAAGGTTAAAGGGTGTTCCAATCATGATGGAATAATATGTCCTGCCCACAAGAAGAGGCTCCACCCTCTCAATGCCCACTGTACCTCTTTCTGTGGGCAGGGCTATGTACCATTAAAGTGTAGCAGGTGCTACCTTACCTTTTCCTGGTGCTAACTCATGCACAAAACAACCACGGCTCGCTCGACCCCCAGTACACTGGAAACATACCTGTAAGAGAAACTGCACAACAAGTTTAAGTGTGTTCCAGTCATGATTGGGAAATATGCCTTGCCCCCAAGAAGAGGTTCCACCCTCCCAATGCCCAATGGAACTCTTTTTGAGGTCAGGGCTATGTATCATGCAAGTGTAGCAGGTGCTACCTTACCCGATCCTGGTTCCAACTTATGCAATATACAACCATGGCTCGCTCGACACCCCAGTAAACCGGAAACATACCTGTAAGAGAAACTGCACAACAGGTTTAAGGGTGTTCCAATATTGATGGGAATATATTATCTTCCCCATGGAAGAGATTACACCCTCTCAATTCCCACTGGACCTCTTTTTGGGGGCAGGCCTATGTAGAATGCAAGTGTAGCAGGTGCTACCTTACCTTTTCCTGGTTGCAACTTATGCAAAATACAACCATGGTTCGCTCGACCCCCAGTAAACCGGAAACATACCTATAAGAGAAACTGCACAAACGGTTAACGGGTGTTCCAATCATGATGGAATAATATGTCCTGCCCACAAGAAGAGGCTCCACCCTCCCAATGCCCACTGTACCTCTTTCTGTGGGCAGGGCTATGTACCATTCAAGTTAGCAGATGCTACCTTACCTTTTCCTGGTGCCAACTTATGCCAAAAATAGTAAAGCTCACTCGAACCCAAGTAAACAGGAAACATACCTGGAAGAGAAACTGCACAAAAGGCTTTATTTGGCTCCAGTCATCAAGGAAAAACATTTCCTACCCCCAAGAAGAGTCTTCACCCCCCCCCCCCCCCCCCCCTATGCCTAATGTACTTCTTTTTGGGGGGAAGGGCTATGTACAATGCAAGTGCAAGTGTAGCAGGTGCTACCTTACCTTTTCCTGGTTCCAACTTATGCAAAATACATCCACGACTCGCTCGACCCCCAGTAAACCCGGACACATACTGTACCTGCAAGAGAAGCTGCACAACAGGTTTAAGGGTGTTCCAATCATGCCTGCCCCCAAGAAGAGGTTACACCCTCCCAATGCCCACTGAACCTATTTTTGGGGGCAGGCCTATGTAGAATGCAAGTGTAGCAGATGCTACCTTACCTTTTCCTGGTTGCAACTTATGCAAAATATAACTATGGTTCGCTCGACCCCCAGTAAACCGGAAACATACCTATAAGAGAAACTGCACAAAAGGTTAAGGGGTGTTCCAATCATGATGGAATAATATGTCCTGCCCACAAGAAGAGGCTCCACCCTCCTAATGCCCACTGTACCTCTTTCTGTGGGCAGGGCTATGTACCATTCAAGTGTAGCAGGTGCTACCTTACCTTTTCCTGGTGCCAACTTATGCCAAAAAAAAGTAAAGCTCACTCGAACCCAAGTAAACAGGAAACATACCTGGAAGAGAAACTGCACAAAAGGCTTTATTTGGCTCCAGTCATCAAGGAAAAACATTTCCTACCCCCAAGTAGAGTCTTCACCCCCCCCCCCCCCCCCCTATGCCTAATGTACTTTTCCTGGTTGCAACTTATGCAAAATACAACCATGGTTCGCTCGACACCCAGTAAACCGGAAACATACCTATAAGAGAAACTGCACAAAAGGTTAAAGGGTGTTCCAATCATGATGGAATAATATGTCCTGCCCACAAGAAGAGGCTCCACCCTCCCAATGCCCACTGTACGTCTTTCTGTGGGCAGGGCTATGTACCATTCAAGTGTAGCAGGTGCTACCTTACCTTTTCCTGGTGCTAACTCATGCACAAAACAACCACGGCTCGCTCGACCCCCAGTACACCGGAAACATACCTGTAAGAGAAACTGCACAACAAGTTTAAGCGTGTTCCAGTCATGATTGGAAAATATGCCTTGCCCCCAAGAAGAGGTTCCACCCTCCCAATGTCCAATGGAACTCTTTTTGAGGTCAGGGCTATGTATCATGCAAGTGTAGCAGGTGCTACCTTACCTTTTCCTGGTTCCAACTTATGCAAAATACTTCCACGGCTCGCTCGACCCCAGTAAACCCGGACACATACTGTACCTGCAAGAGAAGCTGCACAACAGGTTTAAGGGTGTTCCAATCATGCCTGCCCCCAAGAAGAGGTTCCACCCTCCCAATGCCCACTGAACCTATTTTTGGGGGCAGGCCTATGTAGAATGCAAGTGTAGCAGGTGCTACCTTACCTTTTCCTGGTTGCAACTTATGCAAAATACAACTATGGTTCGCACGACCCCCAGTAAACCGGAAACATACCTATAAGAGAAACTGCACAAAAGGTTAAAGGGTGTTCCAATCATGATGGAATAATATGTCCTGCCCACAAGAAGAGGCTCCACCCTCCTAATGCCCACTGTACCTCTTTCTGTGGGCAGGGCTTTGTACCATTCAAGTGTAGCAGGTGCTACCTTACCTTTTCCTAGTGCCAACTTATGCCAAAAAAAAGTAAAGCTCACTCGAACCCAAGTAAACAGGAAACATACCTGGAAGAAAAACTGCACAAAAGGCTTTATTTGGCTCTAGTCATCAAGGAAAAACATTTCCTACCCCCAAGTAGAGTCTTCACCCCCCCCCCCCCCCCCCTATGCCTAATGTACTTCTTTTTGGGGGGAAGGGCTATGTACAATGCAATTGCAAGTGTAGCAGGTGCTACCTTACCTTTTCCTGGTTCCAACTTATGCAAAATACATCCACGGCTCGCTCGACCCCCAGTAAACCCGGACACATACTGTACCTGCAAGAGAAGCTGCACAACAGGTTTAAGGGTGTTCCAATCATGCCTGCCCCCAAGAAGAGGTTCCACCCTCCCAATGCCCACTGAACCTATTTTTGGGGGCAGGCCTATGTAGAATGCAAGTGTAGCAGGTGCTACCTTACCTTTTCCTGGTTGCAACTTATGCAAAATACAACCATGGTTCGCTCGACACCCAGTAAACCGGAAACATACCTATAAGAGAAACTGCACAAAAGGTTAAATGGTGTTCCAATCATGATGGAATAATATGTCCTGCCCACAAGAAGAGGCTCCACCCTCCCAATGCCCACTGTACCTCTTTCTGTGGGCAGGGCTATGTACCATTCAAGTGTAGCAGGTGCTACCTTACCTTTTCCTGGTGCTAACTCATGCACAAAACAGCCACGGCACGCTCGACCCCCAGTACACCGGAAACATACCTGTAAGAGAAACTGCACAACAAGTTTAAGCGTGTTCCAGTCATGATTGGAAAATATGCCTTGCCCCCAAGAAGAGGTTCCACCCTCCCAATGCCCAATGGAACTCTTTTTGAGGTCAGGGCTATGTATCATGCAAGTGTAGCAGGTGCTACCTTACCTTTTCCTGGTTCCAACTTATGCAAAATACATCCATGGCTCGCTCAACCCCCAGTAAACCCGGACCCATACTGTACCTGCAAGAGAAGCTGCACAACAGGTTTAAGGGTGTTCCAATCATGCCTGCCCCCAAGAAGAGGTTCCACCCTCCCAATGCCCACTGAACCTATTTTGGGGGGCAGGCCTATGTAGAATGCAAGTGTAGCAGGTGCTACCTTACCTTTTCCTGGTTGCAACTCATGCAAAATACAACCATGGTTCGCTCGACACCCAGTAAACCGGAAACATACCTATAAGAGAAACTTCAGAAAAGGTTAAAGGGTGTTCCAATCATGATGGAATAATATGTCCTGCCCACAAGAAGAGGCTCCACCCTCCCAATGCCCACTGTACCTCTTTCTGTGGGCAGGGATATGTACCATTCAAGTGTAGCAGGTGCTACCTTACCTTTTCCTGGTGCTAACTCATGCACAAAACAACCACGGCTCGCTCGACCCCCAGTACACCGGAAACATACCTGTAAGAGAAACTGCACAACAAGTTTAAGCGTGTTCCAGTCATGATTGGAAAATATGCCTTGCCCCCAAGAAGAGGTTCCACCCTCCCAATGCCCAATGGAACTCTTTTTGAGGTCAGGGCTATGTATCATGCAAGTGTAGCAGGTGCTACCTTACCCGATCCTGGTTCCAACTTATGCAATATACAACCATGGCTCGCTCGACCCCCAGTAAACCGGAAACATACCTGTAAGAGAAACTGCACAACAGGTTTAAGGGTGTTCCAATATTGATGGGAATATATTATCTTCCCCATGGAAGAGATTACACCCTCTCAATTCCCACTGGACCTCTTTTTGGGGGCAGGCCTATGTAGAAAGCAAGTGTAGCAGGTGCTACCTTACCTTTTCCTTGTTGCAACTTATGCAAAATACAACCATGGTTCGCTCGACCCCCAGTAAACCAGAAACATACCTATAAGAGAAACTGCACAAAAGGTTAAAGGGTGTTCCAATCATGATGGAATAATATGTCCTGCCAACAAGAAGAGGCTCCACCCTCTCAATGCCCACTGTACCTCTTTCTGTGGGCAGGGCTTTGTACCATTCAAGTGTAGCAGGTGCTACCTTACCTTTTCCTAGTGCCAACTTATGCCAAAAAAAAGTAAAGCTCACTCGAACCCAAGTAAACAGGAAACATACCTGGAAGAAAAACTGCACAAAAGGCTTTATTTGGCTCTAGTCATCAAGGAAAAACATTTCCTACCCCCAAGTAGAGTCTT
The DNA here is from genome assembly GCF_055691185.1 of Crinia signifera. NCBI lineage: Eukaryota > Metazoa > Chordata > Amphibia > Anura > Myobatrachidae > Crinia > Crinia signifera. The sequence continues at coordinate 313,895,017 of NC_139217.1, forward strand.
CACCCCCCCCCCCCCCCCCCTATGCCTAATGTACTTCTTTTTGGGGGGAAGGGCTATGTACAATGCAATTGCAAGTGTAGCAGGTGCTACCTTACCTTTTCCTGGTTCCAACTTATGCAAAATACATCCACGGCTCGCTCGACCCCCAGTAAACCCGGACACATACTGTACCTGCAAGAGAAGCTGCACAACAGGTTTAAGGGTGTTCCAATCATGCCTGCCCCCAAGAAGAGGTTCCACCCTCCCAATGCCCACTGAACCTATTTTTGGGGGCAGGCCTATGTAGAATGCAAGTGTAGCAGGTGCTACCTTACCTTTTCCTGGTTGCAACTTATGCAAAATACAACCATGGTTCGCTCGACACCCAGTAAACCGGAAACATACCTATAAGAGAAACTGCACAAAAGGTTAAATGGTGTTCCAATCATGATGGAATAATATGTCCTGCCCACAAGAAGAGGCTCCACCCTCCCAATGCCCACTGTACCTCTTTCTGTGGGCAGGGCTATGTACCATTCAAGTGTAGCAGGTGCTACCTTACCTTTTCCTGGTGCTAACTCATGCACAAAACAGCCACGGCACGCTCGACCCCCAGTACACCGGAAACATACCTGTAAGAGAAACTGCACAACAAGTTTAAGCGTGTTCCAGTCATGATTGGAAAATATGCCTTGCCCCCAAGAAGAGGTTCCACCCTCCCAATGCCCAATGGAACTCTTTTTGAGGTCAGGGCTATGTATCATGCAAGTGTAGCAGGTGCTACCTTACCTTTTCCTGGTTCCAACTTATGCAAAATACATCCATGGCTCGCTCAACCCCCAGTAAACCCGGACCCATACTGTACCTGCAAGAGAAGCTGCACAACAGGTTTAAGGGTGTTCCAATCATGCCTGCCCCCAAGAAGAGGTTCCACCCTCCCAATGCCCACTGAACCTATTTTGGGGGGCAGGCCTATGTAGAATGCAAGTGTAGCAGGTGCTACCTTACCTTTTCCTGGTTGCAACTCATGCAAAATACAACCATGGTTCGCTCGACACCCAGTAAACCGGAAACATACCTATAAGAGAAACTTCAGAAAAGGTTAAAGGGTGTTCCAATCATGATGGAATAATATGTCCTGCCCACAAGAAGAGGCTCCACCCTCCCAATGCCCACTGTACCTCTTTCTGTGGGCAGGGATATGTACCATTCAAGTGTAGCAGGTGCTACCTTACCTTTTCCTGGTGCTAACTCATGCACAAAACAACCACGGCTCGCTCGACCCCCAGTACACCGGAAACATACCTGTAAGAGAAACTGCACAACAAGTTTAAGCGTGTTCCAGTCATGATTGGAAAATATGCCTTGCCCCCAAGAAGAGGTTCCACCCTCCCAATGCCCAATGGAACTCTTTTTTAGGTCAGGGCTATGTATCATGCAAGTGTAGCAGGTGCTACCTTACCCGATCCTGGTTCCAACTTATGCAATATACAACCATGGCTCGCTCGACCCCCAGTAAACCGGAAACATACCTGTAAGAGAAACTGCACAACAGGTTTAAGGGTGTTCCAATATTGATGGGAATATATTATCTTCCCCATGGAAGAGATTACACCCTCTCAATTCCCACTGGACCTCTTTTTGGGGGCAGGCCTATGTAGAAAGCAAGTGTAGCAGGTGCTACCTTACCTTTTCCTTGTTGCAACTTATGCAAAATACAACCATGGTTCGCTCGACCCCCAGTAAACCAGAAACATACCTATAAGAGAAACTGCACAAAAGGTTAAAGGGTGTTCCAATCATGATGGAATAATATGTCCTGCCAACAAGAAGAGGCTCCACCCTCTCAATGCCCACTGTACCTCTTTCTGTGGGCAGGGCTATGTACCATTCAAGTGTAGCAGGTGCTACCTTACCTTTTCCTGGTGCTAACTCATGCACAAAACAACCACGGCTCGCTCGACCCCCAGTACACTGGAAACATACCTGTAAGAGAAACTGCACAACAAGTTTAAGCGTGTTCCAGTCATGATTGGGAAATATGCCTTGCCCCCAAGAAGAGGTTCCACCCTCCCAATGCCCAATGGAACTCTTTTTGAGGTCAGGGCTATGTATCATGCAAGTGTAGCAGGTGCTACCTTACCCGATCCTGGTTCCAACTTATGCAATATACAACCATGGCTCGCTCGACACCCAAGTAAACCGGAAACATACCTGTAAGAGAAACTGCACAACAGGTTTAAGGGTGTTCCAATATTGATGGGAATATATTATCTTCCCCATGGAAGAGATTACACCCTCTCAATTCCCACTGGACCTCTTTTTGGGGGCAGGCCTATGTAGAATGCAAGTGTAGCAGGTGCTACCTTACCTTTTCCTGGTTGCAACTTATGCAAAATACAACCATGGTTCGCTCGACCCCCAGTAAACCGGAAACATACCTATAAGAGAAACTGCACAAACGGTTAAAGGGTGTTCCAATCATGATGGAATAATATGTCCTGCCCACAAGAAGAGGCTCCACCCTCCCAATGCCCACTGTACCTCTTTCTGTGGGCAGGGCTATGTACCATTCAAGTAAGCAGGTGCTACCTTACCTTTTCCTGGTGCCAACTTATGCCAAAAATAGTAAAGCTCACTCGAACCCAAGTAAACAGGAAACATACCTGGAAGAGAAACTGCACAAAAGGCTTTATTTGGCTCCAGTCATCAAGGAAAAACATTTCCTACCCCCAAGTAGAGTCTTCACCCCCCCCCCCCCCCCCCTATGCCTAATGTACTTCTTTTTGGGGGGAAGGGCTATGTACAATGCAAGTGCAAGTGTAGCAGGTGCTACCTTACCTTTTCCTGGTTCCAACTTATGCAAAATACATCCACGGCTCGCTCGACCCCCAGTAAACCCAGACACATACTGTACCTGCAAGAGAAGCTGCACAACAGGTTTAAGGGTGTTCCAATCATGCCTGCCCACAAGAAGAGGTTCCACCCTCCCAATGCCCACTGAACCTATTTTTGGGGGCAGGCCTATGTTGAATGCAAGTGTAGCAGGTGCTACCTTACCTTTTCCTGGTTGCAACTTATGCAAAATATAACTATGGTTCGCTCGACCCCCAGTAAACCGGAAACATACCTATAAGAGAAACTGCACAAAAGGTTAAAGGGTGTTCCAATCATGATGGAATAATATGTCCTGCCCACAAGAAGAGGCTCCACCCTCCTAATGCCCACTGTACCTCTTTCTGTGGGCAGGGCTATGTACCATTCAAGTGTAGCAGGTGCTACCTTACCTTTTCCTGGTGCCAACTTATGCCAAAAAAAAGTAAAGCTCACTCGAACCCAAGTAAACAGGAAACATACCTGGAAGAGAAACTGCACAAAAGGCTTTATTTGGCTCCAGTAATCAAGGAAAAACATTTCCTACCCCCAAGTAGAGTCTTCACCCCCCCCCCCCCCTATGCCTAATGTACTTCTTTTTGGGGGGAAGGGCTATGTACAATGCAAGTGCAAGTGTAGCAGGTGCTACCTTACCTTTTCCTGGTTCCAACGTATGCAAAATACATCCACGGCTCGCTCGACCCCCAGTAAACCCGGACACATACTGTACCTGCAAGAGAAGCTGCACAACAGGTTTAAGGGTGTTCCAATCATGCCTGCCCCCAAGAAGAGGTTCCACCCTTCCAATGCCCACTGAACCTATTTTTGGGGGCAGGCCTATGTAGAATGCAAGTGTAGCAGGTGCTACCTTACCTTTTCCTGGTTGCAACTTATGCAAAATATAACTATGGTTCGCTCGACCCCCAGTAAACCGGAAACATACCTATAAGAGAAACTGCACAAAAGGTTAAAGGGTGTTCCAATCATGATGGAATAATATGTCCTGCCCACAAGAAGAGGCTCCACCCTCCTAATGCCCACTGTACCTCTTTCTGTGGGCAGGGCTATGTACCATTCAAGTGTAGCAGGTGCTACCTTACCTTTTCCTGGTGCCAACTTATGCCAAAAAAAAGTAAAGCTCACTCGAACCCAAGTAAACAGGAAACATACCTGGAAGAGAAACTGCACAAAAGGCTTTATTTGGCTCCAGTAATCAAGGAAAAACATTTCCTACCCCCAAGTAGAGTATTCAAAAACTTATGCCTAATGTACTTCTTTTTGGGGGGAAGGGCTATGTACAAAGCAAGTGCAAGTGTAGCAGGTGCTACCTTACCTTTTCCTGGTTCCAACTTATGCAAAATACATCCACGGCTCGCTCGACCCCCAGTAAACCCGGACACATACTGTACCTGCAAGAGAAGCTGCACAACAGGTTTAAGGGTGTTCCAATCATGCCTGCCCCCAAGAAGAGGTTCCACCCTCCCAATGCCCACTGAACCTATTTTTGGGGGCAGGCCTATGTAGAATGCAAGTGTAGCAGGTGCTACCTTACCTTTTCCTGGTTGCAACTTATGCAAAATACAACCATGGTTCGCTCGACCCCCAGTAAACCGGAAACATACCTATAAGTGAAACTGCACAAAAGGTTAAAGGGTGTTCCAATCATGATGGAATAATATGTCCTGCCCACAAGAAGAGGTTCCACCCTCCTAATGCCCACTGTACCTCTTTCTGTGGGCAGGGCTATATACCATTCAAGTGTAGCAGGTGCTACCTTACCTTTTCCTGGTGCTAACTCATGCACAAAACAACCACGGCTCGCTCGACCCCCAGTACACCGGAAACATACCTGTAAGAGAAACTGCACAACAGGTTTAAGGGTGTTCCAATCATGCCTGCCCCCAAGAAGAGGTTCCACCCTCCCAATGCCCACTGAACCTATTTTTGGGGGCAGGCCTATGTAGAATGCAAGTGTAGCAGGTGCTACCTTACCTTTTCCTGGTTGCAACTTATGCAAAATACAACCATGGTTCGCTCGACCCCCAGTAAACCGGAAACATACCTATAAGAGAAACTGCACAAAAGGTTAAAGGGTGTTCCAATCATGATGGAATAATATGTCCTTCCCACAAGAAGAGGCTCCACCCTCCTAATGCCCACTGTACCTCTTTCTGTGGGCAGGGCTATGTACCATTCAAGTGTAGCAGGTGCTACCTTACCTTTTCCTGGTGCTAACTCATGCACAAAACAACCACGGCTCGCTCAACCCCCAGTACACCGGAAACATACCTGTAAGAGAAACTGCACAACAAGTTTAAGCTTGTTCCAGTCATGATTGGAAAATATGCCTTGCCCCCAATAAGAGGTTCCACCCTCCCAATGCCCAATGGAACTCTTTTTGAGGTCAGGGCTATGTATCATGCAAGTGTAACAGGTGCTACCTTACCCGATCCTGGTTCCAACTTATGCAATATACAACCATGGCTCGCTCGACACCCCAGTAAACCGGAAACATACCTGTAAGAGAAACTGCACAACAGGTTTAAGAGTGTTCCAATATTGATGGGAATATATTATCTTCCCCATAGAAGAGATTACACCCTCTCAATTCCCACTGGACCTCTTTTTGGGGGCAGGCCTATGTAGAATGCAAGTGTAGCAGGTGCTACCTTACCTTTTCCTGGTTGCAACTTATGCAAAATACAACCATGGTTCGCTCAACCCCCAGTAAACCGGAAACATACCTATAAGAGAAACTGCACAAAAGGTTAAAGGGTGTTCCAATCATGATGGAATAATATGTCCTGCCCACAAGAAGAGGCTCCACCCTCCCAATGCCCACTGTACCTCTCTCTGTGGGCAGGGCTATGTACCATTCAAGTGTAGCAGGTGCTACCTTACCTTTTCCTGGTGCCAACTTATGCAAAAAAAGTTAAGCTCACTCGAACCCAAGTAAACAGGAAACATACCTGGAAGAGAAACTGCACAAAAGGCTTTATTTGGCTCCAGTCATCAAGGAAAAACATTTCCTACCCCCAAGTAGAGTCTTCACCCCCCCCCCCCTATGCCTAATGTACTTCTTTTTGGGGGGAAGGGCTATGTACAATGCAAGTGCAAGTGTAGCAGGTGCTACCTTACCTTTTCCTGGTTCCAACTTATGCAAAATACATCCACGGCTCGCTCGACCCCCAGTAAACCCGGACACATACTGTACCTGCAAGAGAAGCTGCACAACAGGTTTAAGGGTGTTCCAATCATGCCTGCCCCCAAGAAGAGGTTCCACCCTCCCAATGCCCACTGAACCTATTTTTGGGGGCAGGCCTATGTAGAATGCAAGTGTAGCAGGTGCTACCTTACCTTTTCCTGGTTGCAACTTATGCAAAATACAACCATGGTTCGCTCGACACCCAGTAAACCGGAAACATACCTATAAGAGAAACTTCAGAAAAGGTTAAAGGGTGTTCCAATCATGATGGAATAATATGTCCTGCCCACAAGAAGAGGCTCCACCCTCCCAATGCCCACTGTACCTCTTTATGTGGGCAGGGCTATGTACCATTCAAGTGTAGCAGGTGCTACCTTACCTTTTCCTGGTGCTAACTCATGCACAAAACAACCACGGCTCGCTCGACCCCCAGTACACCGGAAACATACCTGTAAGAGAAACTGCACAACAAGTTTAAGCGTGTTCCAGTCATGATTGGAAAATATGCCTTGCCCCCAAGAAGAGGTTCCACCCTCCCAATGCCCAATGGAACTCTTTTTGAGGTCAGGGCTATGTATCATGCAAGTGTAGCAGGTGCTACCTTACCCGATCCTGGTTCCAACTTATGCAATATACAACCATGGCTCGCTCGACACCCCAGTAAACCGGAAACATACCTGTAAGAGAAACTGCACAACAGGTTTAAGGGTGTTCCAATATTGATGGGAATATATTATCTTCCCCATGGAAGAGATTACACCCTCTCAATTCCCACTGGACCTCTTTTTGGGGGCAGGCCTATGTAGAATGCAAGTGTAGCAGGTGCTACCTTACCTTTTCCTGGTTGCAACTTATGCAAAATACAACCATGGTTCGCTCGACCCCCAGTAAACCGGAAACATACCTATAAGAGAAACTGCACAAACGGTTAAAGGGTGTTCCAATCATGATGGAATAATATGTCCTGCCCACAAGAAGAGGCTCCACCCTCCCAATGCCCACTGTACCTCTTTCTGTGGGCAGGGCTATGTACCATTCAAGTTAGCAGGTGCTACCTTACCTTTTCCTGGTGCAAACTTATGCCAAAAATAGTAAAGCTCACTCGAACCCAAGTAAACAGGAAACATACCTGGAAGAGAAACTGCACAAAAGGCTTTATTTGGCTCCAGTAATCAAGGAAAAACATTTCCTACCCCCAAGTAGAGTCTTCAACCCCCCCCCCCCTTATGCCTAATGTACTTCTTTTTGGGGGGAAGGGCTATGTACAAAGCAAGTGCAAGTGTAGCAGGTGCTACCTTACCTTTTCCTGGTTCCAACTTATGCAAAATACATCCACGGCTCGCTCGACCCCCAGTAAACCCGGACACATACTGTACCTGCAAGAGAAGCTGCACAACAGGTTTAAGGGTGTTCCAATCATGCCTGCCCCCAAGAAGAGGTTCCACCCTCCCAATGCCCACTGAACCTATTTTTGGGGGCAGGCCTATGTAGAATGCAAGTGTAGCAGGTGCTACCTTACCATTTCCTTGTTGCAACTTATGCAAAATACAACCATGGTTCGCTCGACACCCAGTAAACCGGAAACATACCTATAAGAGAAACTGCACAAAAGGTTAAAGGGTGTTCCAATCATGATGGAATAATATGTCCTGCCCACAAGAAGAGGCTCCACCCTCCCAATGCCCACTGTACCTCTTTCTGTGGGCAGGGCTATGTACCATTCAAGTGTAGCAGGTGCTACCTTACCTTTTCCTGGTGCTAACTCATGCACAAAACAACCACGGCTCGCTCGACCCCCAGTACACCGGAAACATACCTGTAAGAGAAACTGCACAACAAGCGTGTTCCAGTCATGATTGGAAAATATGCCTTGCCCCCAAGAAGAGGTTCCACCCTCCCAATGCCCAATGGAACTCTTTTTGAGGTCAGGGCTATGTATCATGCAAGTGTAGCAGGTGCTACCTTACCTTTTCCTGGTTCCAACTTATGCAAAATACATCCACGGCTCGCTCGACCCCCAGTAAACCCGGACACATACTGTACCTGCAAGAGAAGCTGCACAACAGGTTTAAGGGTGTTCCAATCATGCCTGCCCCCAAGAAGAGGTTCCACCCTCCCAATGCCCACTGAACCTATTTTTGGGGGCAGGCCTATGTAGAATGCAAGTGTAGCAGGTGCTACCTTACCTTTTCCTGGTTGCAACTTATGCAAAATACAACCATGGTTCGCTCGACACCCAGTAAACCGGAAACATACCTATAAGAGAAACTGCACAAAAGGTTAAAGGGTGTTCCAATCATGATGGAATAATATGTCCTGCCCACAAGAAGAGGCTCCACCCTCCCAATGCCCACTGTACCTCTTTCTGTGGGCAGGGCTATGTACCATTCAAGTGTAGCAGGTGCTACCTTACCTTTTCCTGGTGCTAACTCATGCACAAAACAACCACAGCTCGCTCGACCCCCAGTACACCGGAAACATACCTGTAAGAGAAACTGCACAACAAGTTTAAGCGTGTTCCAGTCATGATTGGAAAATATGCCTTGCCCCCAAGAAGAGGTTCCACCCTCCCAATGCCCAATGGAACTCTTTTTGAGGTCAGGGCTATGTATCATGCAAGTGTAGCAGGTGCTACCTTACCTTTTCCTGGTTCCAACTTATGCAAAATACATCCATGGCTCGCTCAACCCCCAGTAAACCCGGACACATACTGTACCTGCAAGAGAAGCTGCACAACAGGTTTAAGGGTGTTCCAATCATGCCTGCCCCCAAGAAGAGGTTCCACCCTCCCAATGCCCACTGAACCTATTTTGGGGGGCAGGCCTATGTAGAATGCAAGTGTAGCAGGTGCTACCTTACCTTTTCCTGGTTGCAACTCATGCAAAATACAACCATGGTTCGCTCGACACCCAGTAAACCGGAAACATACCTATAAGAGAAACTTCAGAAAAGGTTAAAGGGTGTTCCAATCATGATGGAATAATATGTCCTGCCCACAAGAAGAGGCTCCACCCTCCCAATGCCCACTGTACCTCTTTCTGTGGGCAGGGCTATGTACCATTCAAGTGTAGCAGGTGCTACCTTACCTTTTCCTGGTGCTAACTCATGCACAAAACAACCACGGCTCGCTCGACCCCCAGTACACCGGAAACATACCTGTAAGAGAAACTGCACAACAGGTTTAAGGGTGTTCCAATCATGCCTGCCCCCAAGAAGAGGTTCCACCCTCCCAATGCCCACTGAACCTATTTTTGGGGGCAGGCCTATGTAGAATGCAAGTGTAGCAGGTGCTACCTTACCTTTTCCTGGTTGCAACTTATGCAAAATACAACCATGGTTCGCTCGACCCCCAGTAAACCGGAAACATACCTATAAGAGAAACTGCACAAAAGGTTAAAGGGTGTTCCAATCATGATGGAATAATATGTCCTGCCCACAAGAAGAGGCTCCACCCTCCTAATGCCCACTGTACCTCTTTCTGTGGGCAGGGCTATTTACCATTCAAGTGTAGCAGGTGCTACCTTACCTTTTCCTGGTGCTAACTCATGCACAAAACAACCACGGCTCGCTCGACCCCCAGTACACCGGAAACATACCTGTAAGAGAAACTGCACAACAAGTTTAAGCTTGTTCCAGTCATGATTGGAAAATATGCCTTGCCCCCAATAAGAGGTTCCACCCTCCCAATGCCCAATGGAACTCTTTTTGAGGTCAGGGCTATGTATCATGCAAGTGTAACAGGTGCTACCTTACCCGATCCTGGTTCCAACTTATGCAATATACAACCATGGCTCGCTCGACACCCCAGTAAACCGGAAACATACCTGTAAGAGAAACTGCACAACAGGTTTAAGGGTGTTCCAATATTGATGGGAATATATTATCTTCCCCATGGAAGAGATTACACCCTCTCAATTCCCACTGGACCTCTTTTTGGGGGCAGGCCTATGTAGAATGCAAGTGTAGCAGGTGCTACCTTACCTTTTCCTGGTTGCAACTTATGCAAAATACAACCATGGTTCGCTCAACCCCCAGTAAACCGGAAACATACCTATAAGAGAAACTGCACAAAAGGTTAAAGGGTGTTCCAATCATGATGGAATAATATGTCCTGCCCACAAGAAGAGGCTCCACCCTCCCAATGCCCACTGTACCTCTCTCTGTGGGCAGGGCTATGTACCATTCAAGTGTAGCAGGTGCTACCTTACCTTTTCCTGGTGCCAACTTATGCAAAAAAAGTAAAGCTCACTCGAACCCAAGTAAACAGGAAACATACCTGGAAGAGAAACTGCACAAAAGGCTTTATTTGGCTCCAGTCATTAAGGAAAAACATTTCCTACCCCCAAGTAGAGTCTTCACCCCCCCCCCCCTATGCCTAATGTACTTCTTTTTGGGGGGAAGGGCTATGTACAATGCAAGTGCAAGTGTAGCAGGTGCTACCTTACCTTTTCCTGGTTCCAACTTATGCAAAATACATCCACGGCTCGCTCGACCCCCAGTAAACCCGGACACATACTGTACCTGCAAGAGAAGCTGCACAACAGGTTTAAGGGTGTTCCAATCATGCCTGCCCCCAAGAAGAGGTTCCACCCTCCCAATGCCCACTGAACCTATTTTTGGGGGCAGGCCTATGTAGAATGCAAGTGTAGCAGGTGCTACCTTACCTTTTCCTGGTTGCAACTTGTGCAAAATACAACCATGGTTCGCTCGACACCCAGTAAACCGGAAACATACCTATAAGAGAAACTGCACAAAAGGTTAAAGGGTGTTCCAATCATGATGGAATAATATGTCCTGCCCACAAGAAGAGGATCCACCCTCCCAATGCCCACTGTACCTCTTTCTGTGGGCAGGGCTATGTACCATTCAAGTGTAGCAGGTGCTACCTTACCTTTTCCTGGTGCTAACTCATGCACAAAACAACCACGGCTCGCTCGACCCCCAGTACACCGGAAACATACCTGTAAGAGAAACTGCACAACAAGCGTGTTCCAGTCATGATTGGAAAATATGCCTTGCCCCCAAGAAGAGGTTCCACCCTCCCAATGCCCAATGGAACTCTTTTTGAGGTCAGGGCTATGTATCATGCAAGTGTAGCAGGTGCTACCTTACCTTTTCCTGGTTCCAACTTATGCAAAATACTTAAACGGCTCGCTCGACTCCCAGTAAACCCGGACATATACTGTACCTGCAAGAGAAGCTGCACAACAGGTTTAAGGGTGTTCCAATCATGCCTGCCCCCAAGAAGAGGTTCCACCCTCCCAATGCCCACTGAACCTATTTTTGGGGGCAGGCCTATGTAGAATGCAAGTGTAGCAGGTGCTACCTTACCTTTTCCTGGTTGCAACTTATGCAAAATACAACCATGGTTCGCTCGACACCCAGTAAACCGGAAACATACCTATAAGAGAAACTTCAGAAAAGGTTAAAGGGTGTTCCAATCATGATGGAATAATATGTCCTGCCCACAAGAAGAGGCTCCACCCTCCCAATGCCCACTGTACCTCTTTCTGTGGGCAGGGCTATGTACCATTCAAGTGTAGCAGGTGCTACCTTACCTTTTCCTGGTGCTAACTCATGCACAAAACAACCACGGCTCGCTCGACCCCCAGTACACCAGAAACATACCTGTAAGAGAAACTGCACAACAAGTTTAAGCGTGTTCCAGTCATGATTGGAAAATATGCCTTGCCCCCAAGAAGAGGTTCCACCCTCCCAATGCCCAATGGAACTCTTTTTGAGGTCAGGGCTATGTATCATGCAAGTGTAGCAGGTGCTACCTTACCCGATCCTGGTTCCAACTTATGCAATATACAACCATGGCTCGCTCGACACCCCAGTAAACCGGAAACATACCTGTAAGAGAAACTGCACAACAGGTTTAAGGGTGTTCCAATATTGATGGGAATATATTATCTTCCCCATGGAAGAGATTACACCCTCTCAATTCCCACTGGACCTCTTTTTGGGGGCAGGCCTATGTGGAATGCAAGTGTAGCAGGTGCTACCTTACCTTTTCCTGGTTGCAACTTATGCAAAATACAACCATGGTTCGCTCGACCCCCAGTAAACCGGAAACATACCTATAAGAGAAACTGCACAAACGGTTAAAGGGTGTTCCAATCATGATGGAATAATATGTCCTGCCCACAAGAAGAGGCTCCACCCTCCCAATGCCCACTGTACCTCTTTCTGTAGGCAGGGCTATGTACCATTCAAGTTAGCAGGTGCTACCTTACCTTTTCCTGGTGCCAACTTATGCCAAAAATAGTAAAGCTCACTCGAACCCAAGTAAACAGGAAACATACCTGGAAGAGAAACTGCACAAAAGGCTTTATTTGGCTCCAGTCATCAAGGAAAAACATTTCCTACCCCCAAGTAGAGTCTTCACCCCCCCCCCCCCCCTATGCCTAATGTACTTCTTTTTGGGGGGAAGGGCTATGTACAATGCAAGTGTAAGTGTAGCAGGTGCTACCTTACCTTTTCCTGGTTCCAACTTATGCAAAATACATCCACAACTCGCTCGACCCCCAGTAAACCCAGACACATACTGTACCTGCAAGAGAAGCTGCACAACAGGTTTAAGGGTGTTCCAATCATGCCTGCCCCCAAGAAGAGGTTCCACCCTCCCAATGCCCACTGAACCTATTTTTGGGGGCAGGCCTATGTAGAATGCAAGTGTAGCAGGTGCTACCTTACCTTTTCCTGGTTGCAACTTATGCAAAATACAACTATGGTTCGCACGACCCCCAGTAAACCGGAAACATACCTATAAGAGAAACTGCACAAAAGGTTAAAGGGTGTTCCAATCATGATGGAATAATATGTCCTGCCCACAAGAAGAGGCTCCACCCTCCTAATGCCCACTGTACCTCTTTCTGTGGGCAGGGCTTTGTACCATTCAAGTGTAGCAGGTGCTACCTTACCTTTTCCTAGTGCCAACTTATGCCAAAAAAAAGTAAAGCTCACTCGAACCCAAGTAAACAGGAAACATACCTGGAAGAGAAACTGCACAAAAGGCTTTATTTGGCTCTAGTCATCAAGGAAAAACATTTCCTACCCCCAAGTAGAGTCTTCACCCCCCCCCCCCCCCTATGCCTAATGTACTTCTTTTTGGGGGGAAGGGCTATGTACAATGCAATTGCAAGTGTAGCAGGTGCTACCTTACCTTTTCCTGGTTCCAACTTATGCAAAATACATCCACGGCTCGCTCGACCCCCAGTAAACCCGGACACATACTGTACCTGCAAGAGAAGCTGCACAACAGGTTTAAGGGTGTTCCAATCATGCCTGCCCCCAAGAAGAGGTTCCACCCTCCCAATGCCCACTGAACCTATTTTTGGGGGCAGGCCTATGTAGAATGCAAGTGTAGCAGGTGCTACCTTACTGTACCTTTTCCTGGTTGCAACTTATGCAAAATTTAACCATGGTTCGCTCGACACCCAGTAAACCGGAAACATACCTATAAGAGAAACTGCACAAAAGGTTAAATGGTGTTCCAATCATGATGGAATAATATGTCCTGCCCACAAGAAGAGGCTCCACCCTCCCAATGCCCACTGTACCTCTTTCTGTGGGCAGGGCTATGTACCATTCAAGTGTAGCAGGTGCTACCTTACCTTTTCCTGGTGCTAACTCATGCACAAAACAGCCACGGCACGCTCGACCCCCAGTACACCGGAAACATACCTGTAAGAGAAACTGCACAACAAGTTTAAGCGTGTTCCAGTCATGATTGGAAAATATGCCTTGCCCCCAAGAAGAGGTTCCACCCTCCCAATGCCCAATGGAACTCTTTTTGAGGTCAGGGCTATGTATCATGCAAGTGTAGCAGGTGCTACCTTACCTTTTCCTGGTTCCAACTTATGCAAAATACATCCATGGCTCGCTCAACCCCCAGTAAACCCGGACACATACTGTACCTGCAAGAGAAGCTGCACAACAGGTTTAAGGGTGTTCCAATCATGCCTGCCCCCAAGAAGAGGTTCCACCCTCCCAATGCCCACTGAACCTATTTTGGGGGGCAGGCCTATGTAGAATGCAAGTGTAGCAGGTGCTACCTTACCTTTTCCTGGTTGCAACTCATGCAAAATACAACCATGGTTCGCTCGACACCCAGTAAACCGGAAACATACCTATAAGAGAAACTTCAGAAAAGGTTAAAGGGTGTTCCAATCATGATGGAATAATATGTCCTGCCCACAAGAAGAGGCTCCACCCTCCCAATGCCCACTGTACCTCTTTCTGTGGGCAGGGATATGTACCATTCAAGTGTAGCAGGTGCTACCTTACCTTTTCCTGGTGCTAACTCATGCACAAAACAACCACGGCTCGCTCGACCCCCAGTACACCGGAAACATACCTGTAAGAGAAACTGCACAACAAGTTTAAGCGTGTTCCAGTCATGATTGGAAAATATGCCTTGCCCCCAAGAAGAGGTTCCACCCTCCCAATGCCCAATGGAACTCTTTTTGAGGTCAGGGCTATGTATCATGCAAGTGTAGCAGGTGCTACCTTACCCGATCCTGGTTCCAACTTATGCAATATACAACCATGGCTCGCTCGACACCCCAGTAAACCGGAAACATACCTGTAAGAGAAACTGCACAACAGGTTTAAGGGTGTTCCAATATTGATGGGAATATATTATCTTCCCCATGGAAGAGATTACACCCTCTCAATTCCCACTGGACCTCTTTTTGGGGGCAGGCCTATGTAGAAAGCAAGTGTAGCAGGTGCTACCTTACCTTTTCCTTGTTGCAACTTATGCAAAATACAACCATGGTTCGCTCGACCCCCAGTAAACCGGAAACATACCTATAAGAGAAACTGCACAAAAGGTTAAAGGGTGTTCCAATCATGATGGAATAATATGTCCTGCCCACAAGAAGAGGCTCCACCCTCCCAATGCCCACTGTACCTCTTTCTGTGGGCAGGGCTATGTACCATTCAAGTGTAGCAGGTGCTACCTTACCTTTTCCTGGTGCTAACTCATGCACAAAACAACCACAGCTCGCTCGACCCCCAGTACACCGGAAACATACCTGTAAGAGAAACTGCACAACAAGTTTAAGCGTGTTCCAGTCATGATTGGAAAATATGCCTTGCCCCCAAGAAGAGGTTCCACCCTCCCAATGCCCAATGGAACTCTTTTTGAGGTCAGGGCTATGTATCATGCAAGTGTAGCAGGTGCTACCTTACCTTTTCCTGGTTCCAACTTATGCAAAATACATCCATGGCTCGCTCAACCCCCAGTAAACCCGGACACATACTGTACCTGCAAGAGAAGCTGCACAACAGGTTTAAGGGTGTTCCAATCATGCCTGCCCCCAAGAAGAGGTTCCACCCTCCCAATGCCCACTGAACCTATTTTGGGGGGCAGGCCTATGTAGAATGCAAGTGTAGCAGGTGCTACCTTACCTTTTCCTGGTTGCAACTCATGCAAAATACAACCATGGTTCGCTCGACACCCAGTAAACCGGAAACATACCTATAAGAGAAACTTCAGAAAAGGTTAAAGGGTGTTCCAATCATGATGGAATAATATGTCCTGCCCACAAGAAGAGGCTCCACCCTCCCAATGCCCACTGTACCTCTTTCTGTGGGCAGGGCTATGTACCATTCAAGTGTAGCAGGTGCTACCTTACCTTTTCCTGGTGCTAACTCATGCACAAAACAACCACGGCTCGCTCGACCCCCAGTACACCGGAAACATACCTGTAAGAGAAACTGCACAACAGGTTTAAGGGTGTTCCAATCATGCCTGCCCCCAAGAAGAGGTTCCACCCTCCCAATGCCCACTGAACCTATTTTTGGGGGCAGGCCTATGTAGAATGCAAGTGTAGCAGGTGCTACCTTACCTTTTCCTGGTTGCAACTTATGCAAAATACAACCATGGTTCGCTCGACCCCCAGTAAACCGGAAACATACCTATAAGAGAAACTGCACAAAAGGTTAAAGGGTGTTCCAATCATGATGGAATAATATGTCCTGCCCACAAGAAGAGGCTCCACCCTCCTAATGCCCACTGTACCTCTTTCTGTGGGCAGGGCTATTTACCATTCAAGTGTAGCAGGTGCTACCTTACCTTTTCCTGGTGCTAACTCATGCACAAAACAACCACGGCTCGCTCGACCCCCAGTACACCGGAAACATACCTGTAAGAGAAACTGCACAACAAGTTTAAGCTTGTTCCAGTCATGATTGGAAAATATGCCTTGCCCCCAATAAGAGGTTCCACCCTCCCAATGCCCAATGGAACTCTTTTTGAGGTCAGGGCTATGTATCATGCAAGTGTAACAGGTGCTACCTTACCCGATCCTGGTTCCAACTTATGCAATATACAACCATGGCTCGCTCGACACCCCAGTAAACCGGAAACATACCTGTAAGAGAAACTGCACAACAGGTTTAAGGGTGTTCCAATATTGATGGGAATATATTATCTTCCCCATGGAAGAGATTACACCCTCTCAATTCCCACTGGACCTCTTTTTGGGGGCAGGCCTATGTAGAATGCAAGTGTAGCAGGTGCTACCTTACCTTTTCCTGGTTGCAACTTATGCAAAATACAACCATGGTTCGCTCAACCCCCAGTAAACCGGAAACATACCTATAAGAGAAACTGCACAAAAGGTTAAAGGGTGTTCCAATCATGATGGAATAATATGTCCTGCCCACAAGAAGAGGCTCCACCCTCCCAATGCCCACTGTACCTCTCTCTGTGGGCAGGGCTATGTACCATTCAAGTGTAGCAGGTGCTACCTTACCTTTTCCTGGTGCCAACTTATGCAAAAAAAGTAAAGCTCACTCGAACCCAAGTAAACAGGAAACATACCTGGAAGAGAAACTGCACAAAAGGCTTTATTTGGCTCCAGTCATTAAGGAAAAACATTTCCTACCCCCAAGTAGAGTCTTCACCCCCCCCCCCCTATGCCTAATGTACTTCTTTTTGGGGGGAAGGGCTATGTACAATGCAAGTGCAAGTGTAGCAGGTGCTACCTTACCTTTTCCTGGTTCCAACTTATGCAAAATACATCCACGGCTCGCTCGACCCCCAGTAAACCCGGACACATACTGTACCTGCAAGAGAAGCTGCACAACAGGTTTAAGGGTGTTCCAATCATGCCTGCCCCCAAGAAGAGGTTCCACCCTCCCAATGCCCACTGAACCTATTTTTTGGGGCAGGCCTATGTAGAATGCAAGTGTAGCAGGTGCTACCTTACCTTTTCCTGGTTGCAACTTGTGCAAAATACAACCATGGTTCGCTCGACACCCAGTAAACCGGAAACATACCTATAAGAGAAACTGCATAAAAGGTTAAAGGGTGTTCCAATCATGATGGAATAATATGTCCTGCCCACAAGAAGAGGATCCACCCTCCCAATGCCCACTGTACCTCTTTCTGTGGGCAGGGCTATGTACCATTCAAGTGTAGCAGGTGCTACCTTACCTTTTCCTGGTGCTAACTCATGCACAAAACAACCACGGCTCGCTCGACCCCCAGTACACCGGAAACATACCTGTAAGAGAAACTGCACAACAAGCGTGTTCCAGTCATGATTGGAAAATATGCCTTGCCCCCAAGAAGAGGTTCCACCCTCCCAATGCCCAATGGAACTCTTTTTGAGGTCAGGGCTATGTATCATGCAAGTGTAGCAGGTGCTACCTTACCTTTTCCTGGTTCCAACTTATGCAAAATACTTAAACGGCTCGCTCGACTCCCAGTAAACCCGGACATATACTGTACCTGCAAGAGAAGCTGCACAACAGGTTTAAGGGTGTTCCAATCATGCCTGCCCCCAAGAAGAGGTTCCACCCTCCCAATGCCCACTGAACCTATTTTTGGGGGCAGGCCTATGTAGAATGCAAGTGTAGCAGGTGCTACCTTACCTTTTCCTGGTTGCAACTTATGCAAAATACAACCATGGTTCGCTCGACACCCAGTAAACCGGAAACATACCTATAAGAGAAACTTCAGAAAAGGTTAAAGGGTGTTCCAATCATGATGGAATAATATGTCCTGCCCACAAGAAGAGGCTCCACCCTCCCAATGCCCACTGTACCTCTTTCTGTGGGCAGGGCTATGTACCATTCAAGTGTAGCAGGTGCTACCTTACCTTTTCCTGGTGCTAACTCATGCACAAAACAACCACGGCTCGCTCGACCCCCAGTACACCAGAAACATACCTGTAAGAGAAACTGCACAACAAGTTTAAGCGTGTTCCAGTCATGATTGGAAAATATGCCTTGCCCCCAAGAAGAGGTTCCACCCTCCCAATGCCCAATGGAACTCTTTTTGAGGTCAGGGCTATGTATCATGCAAGTGTAGCAGGTGCTACCTTACCCGATCCTGGTTCCAACTTATGCAATATACAACCATGGCTCGCTCGACACCCCAGTAAACCGGAAACATACCTGTAAGAGAAACTGCACAACAGGTTTAAGGGTGTTCCAATATTGATGGGAATATATTATCTTCCCCATGGAAGAGATTACACCCTCTCAATTCCCACTGGACCTCTTTTTGGGGGCAGGCCTATGTGGAATGCAAGTGTAGCAGGTGCTACCTTACCTTTTCCTGGTTGCAACTTATGCAAAATACAACCATGGTTCGCTCGACCCCCAGTAAACCGGAAACATACCTATAAGAGAAACTGCACAAACGGTTAAAGGGTGTTCCAATCATGATGGAATAATATGTCCTGCCCACAAGAAGAGGCTCCACCCTCCCAATGCCCACTGTACCTCTTTCTGTAGGCAGGGCTATGTACCATTCAAGTTAGCAGGTGCTACCTTACCTTTTCCTGGTGCCAACTTATGCCAAAAATAGTAAAGCTCACTCGAACCCAAGTAAACAGGAAACATACCTGGAAGAGAAACTGCACAAAAGGCTTTATTTGGCTCCAGTCATCAAGGAAAAACATTTCCTACCCCCAAGTAGAGTCTTCACCCCCCCCCCCCCCCCTATGCCTAATGTACTTCTTTTTGGGGGGAAGGGCTATGTACAATGCAAGTGTAAGTGTAGCAGGTGCTACCTTACCTTTTCCTGGTTCCAACTTATGCAAAATACATCCACAACTCGCTCGACCCCCAGTAAACCCAGACACATACTGTACCTGCAAGAGAAGCTGCACAACAGGTTTAAGGGTGTTCCAATCATGCCTGCCCCCAAGAAGAGGTTCCACCCTCCCAATGCCCACTGAACCTATTTTTGGGGGCAGGCCTATGTAGAATGCAAGTGTAGCAGGTGCTACCTTACCTTTTCCTGGTTGCAACTTATGCAAAATACAACTATGGTTCGCACGACCCCCAGTAAACCGGAAACATACCTATAAGAGAAACTGCACAAAAGGTTAAAGGGTGTTCCAATCATGATGGAATAATATGTCCTGCCCACAAGAAGAGGCTCCACCCTCCTAATGCCCACTGTACCTCTTTCTGTGGGCAGGGCTTTGTACCATTCAAGTGTAGCAGGTGCTACCTTACCTTTTCCTAGTGCCAACTTATGCCAAAAAAAAGTAAAGCTCACTCGAACCCAAGTAAACAGGAAACATACCTGGAAGAGAAACTGCACAAAAGGCTTTATTTGGCTCTAGTCATCAAGGAAAAACATTTCCTACCCCCAAGTAGAGTCTTCACCCCCCCCCCCCCCCTATGCCTAATGTACTTCTTTTTGGGGGGAAGGGCTATGTACAATGCAATTGCAAGTGTAGCAGGTGCTACCTTACCTTTTCCTGGTTCCAACTTATGCAAAATACATCCACGGCTCGCTCGACCCCCAGTAAACCCGGACACATACTGTACCTGCAAGAGAAGCTGCACAACAGGTTTAAGGGTGTTCCAATCATGCCTGCCCCCAAGAAGAGGTTCCACCCTCCCAATGCCCACTGAACCTATTTTTGGGGGCAGGCCTATGTAGAATGCAAGTGTAGCAGGTGCTACCTTACTGTACCTTTTCCTGGTTGCAACTTATGCAAAATTTAACCATGGTTCGCTCGACACCCAGTAAACCGGAAACATACCTATAAGAGAAACTGCACAAAAGGTTAAATGGTGTTCCAATCATGATGGAATAATATGTCCTGCCCACAAGAAGAGGCTCCACCCTCCCAATGCCCACTGTACCTCTTTCTGTGGGCAGGGCTATGTACCATTCAAGTGTAGCAGGTGCTACCTTACCTTTTCCTGGTGCTAACTCATGCACAAAACAGCCACGGCACGCTCGACCCCCAGTACACCGGAAACATACCTGTAAGAGAAACTGCACAACAAGTTTAAGCGTGTTCCAGTCATGATTGGAAAATATGCCTTGCCCCCAAGAAGAGGTTCCACCCTCCCAATGCCCAATGGAACTCTTTTTGAGGTCAGGGCTATGTATCATGCAAGTGTAGCAGGTGCTACCTTACCTTTTCCTGGTTCCAACTTATGCAAAATACATCCATGGCTCGCTCAACCCCCAGTAAACCCGGACACATACTGTACCTGCAAGAGAAGCTGCACAACAGGTTTAAGGGTGTTCCAATCATGCCTGCCCCCAAGAAGAGGTTCCACCCTCCCAATGCCCACTGAACCTATTTTGGGGGGCAGGCCTATGTAGAATGCAAGTGTAGCAGGTGCTACCTTACCTTTTCCTGGTTGCAACTCATGCAAAATACAACCATGGTTCGCTCGACACCCAGTAAACCGGAAACATACCTATAAGAGAAACTTCAGAAAAGGTTAAAGGGTGTTCCAATCATGATGGAATAATATGTCCTGCCCACAAGAAGAGGCTCCACCCTCCCAATGCCCACTGTACCTCTTTCTGTGGGCAGGGATATGTACCATTCAAGTGTAGCAGGTGCTACCTTACCTTTTCCTGGTGCTAACTCATGCACAAAACAACCACGGCTCGCTCGACCCCCAGTACACCGGAAACATACCTGTAAGAGAAACTGCACAACAAGTTTAAGCGTGTTCCAGTCATGATTGGAAAATATGCCTTGCCCCCAAGAAGAGGTTCCACCCTCCCAATGCCCAATGGAACTCTTTTTGAGGTCAGGGCTATGTATCATGCAAGTGTAGCAGGTGCTACCTTACCCGATCCTGGTTCCAACTTATGCAATATACAACCATGGCTCGCTCGACACCCCAGTAAACCGGAAACATACCTGTAAGAGAAACTGCACAACAGGTTTAAGGGTGTTCCAATATTGATGGGAATATATTATCTTCCCCATGGAAGAGATTACACCCTCTCAATTCCCACTGGACCTCTTTTTGGGGGCAGGCCTATGTAGAAAGCAAGTGTAGCAGGTGCTACCTTACCTTTTCCTTGTTGCAACTTATGCAAAATACAACCATGGTTCGCTCGACCCCCAGTAAACCAGAAACATACCTATAAGAGAAACTGCACAAAAGGTTAAAGGGTGTTCCAATCATGATGGAATAATATGTCCTGCCAACAAGAAGAGGCTCCACCCTCTCAATGCCCACTGTACCTCTTTCTGTGGGCAGGGCTATGTACCATTCAAGTGTAGCAGGTGCTACCTTACCTTTTCCTGGTGCTAACTCATGCACAAAACAACCACGGCTCGCTCGACCCCCAGTACACTGGAAACATACCTGTAAGAGAAACTGCACAACAAGTTTAAGCGTGTTCCAGTCATGATTGGGAAATATGCCTTGCCCCCAAGAAGAGGTTCCACCCTCCCAATGCCCAATGGAACTCTTTTTGAGGTCAGGGCTATGTATCATGCAAGTGTAGCAGGTGCTACCTTACCCGATCCTGGTTCCAACTTATGCAATATACAACCATGGCTCGCTCGACACCCCAGTAAACCGGAAACATACCTGTAAGAGAAACTGCACAACAGGTTTAAGGGTGTTCCAATATTGATGGGAATATATTATCTTCCCCATGGAAGAGATTACACCCTCTCAATTCCCACTGGACCTCTTTTTGGGGGCAGGCCTATGTAGAATGCAAGTGTAGCAGGTGCTACCTTACCTTTTCCTGGTTGCAACTTATGCAAAATACAACCATGGTTCGCTCGACCCCCAGTAAACCGGAAACATACCTATAAGAGAAACTGCACAAACGGTTAAAGGGTGTTCCAATCATGATGGAATAATATGTCCTGCCCACAAGAAGAGGCTCCACCCTCCCAATGCCCACTGTACCTCTTTCTGTGGGCAGGGCTATGTACCATTCAAGTTAGCAGGTGCTACCTTACCTTTTCCTGGTGCCAACTTATGCCAAAAATAGTAAAGCTCACTCGAACCCAAGTAAACAGGAAACATACCTGGAAGAGAAACTGCACAAAAGGCTTTATTTGGCTCCAGTCATCAAGGAAAAACATTTCCTACCCCCAAGTAGAGTCTTCACCCCCCCCTATGCCTAATGTACTTCTTTTTGGGGGGAAGGGCTATGTACAATGCAAGTGCAAGTGTAGCAGGTGCTACCTTACCTTTTCCTGGTTCCAACTTATGCAAAATACATCCACGGCTCGCTCGACCCCCAGTAAACCCAGACACATACTGTACCTGCAAGAGAAGCTGCACAACAGGTTTAAGGGTGTTCCAATCATGCCTGCCCACAAGAAGAGGTTCCACCCTCCCAATGCCCACTGAACCTATTTTTGGGGGCAGGCCTATGTTGAATGCAAGTGTAGCAGGTGCTACCTTACCTTTTCCTGGTTGCAACTTATGCAAAATATAACTATGGTTTGCTCGACCCCCAGTAAACCGGAAACATACCTATAAGAGAAACTGCACAAAAGGTTAAAGGGTGTTCCAATCATGATGGAATAATATGTCCTGCCCACAAGAAGAGGCTCCACCCTCCTAATGCCCACTGTACCTCTTTCTGTGGGCAGGGCTATGTACCATTCAAGTGTAGCAGGTGCTACCTTACCTTTTCCTGGTGCCAACTTATGCCAAAAAAAAGTAAAGCTCACTCGAACCCAAGTAAACAGGAAACATACCTGGAAGAGAAACTGCACAAAAGGCTTTATTTGGCTCCAGTAATCAAGGAAAAACATTTCCTACCCCCAAGTAGAGTCTTCACCCCCCCCCCCCCCCCTATGCCTAATGTACTTCTTTTTGGGGGGAAGGGCTATGTACAATGCAAGTGCAAGTGTAGCAGGTGCTACCTTACCTTTTCCTGGTTCCAACTTATGCAAAATACATCCACGGCTCGCTCGACCCCCAGTAAACCCGGACACATACTGTACCTGCAAGAGAAGCTGCACAACAGGTTTAAGGGTGTTCCAATCATGCCTGCCCCCAAGAAGAGGTTCCACCCTCCCAATGCCCACTGAACCTATTTTTGGGGGCAGGCCTATGTAGAATGCAAGTGTAGCAGGTGCTACCTTACCTTTTCCTGGTTGCAACTTATGCAAAATATAACTATGGTTCGCTCGACCCCCAGTAAACCAGAAACATACCTATAAGAGAAACTGCACAAAAGGTTAAAGGGTGTTCCAATCATGATGGAATAATATGTCCTGCCCACAAGAAGAGGCTCCACCCTCCTAATGCCCACTGTACCTCTTTCTGTGGGCAGGGCTATGTACCATTCAAGTGTAGCAGGTGCTACCTTACCTTTTCCTGGTGCCAACTTATGCCCAAAAAAAGTAAAGCTCACTCGAACCCAAGTAAACAGGAAACATACCTGGAAGAGAAACTGCACAAAAGGCTTTATTTGGCTCCAGTAATCAAGGAAAAACATTTCCTACCCCCAAGTAGAGTCTTCAACCCCCCCCCCCCCCCCTTATGCCTAATGTACTTCTTTTTGGGGGGAAGGGCTATGTACAAAGCAAGTGCAAGTGTAGCAGGTGCTACCTTACCTTTTCCTGGTTCCAACTTATGCAAAATACATCCACGGCTCGCTCGACCCCCAGTAAACCCGGACACATACTGTACCTGCAAGAGAAGCTGCACAACAGGTTTAAGGGTGTTCCAATCATGCCTGCCCCCAAGAAGAGGTTCCACCCTCCCAATGCCCACTGAACCTATTTTTGGGGGCAGGCCTATGTAGAATGCAAGAGTAGCAGGTGCTACCTTACCTTTTCCTGGTTGCAACTTATGCAAAATACAACCATGGTTTGCTCGACCCCCAGTAAACCGGAAACATACCTATAAGTGAAACTGCACAAAAGGTTAAAGGGTGTTCCAATCATGATGGAATAATATGTCCTGCCCACAAGAAGAGGCTCCACCCTCCTAATGCCCACTGTACCTCTTTCTGTGGGCAGGGCTATATACCATTCAAGTGTAGCAGGTGCTACCTTACCTTTTCCTGGTGCTAACTCATGCACAAAACAACCACGGCTCGCTCGAGCCCCAGTACACCGGAAACATACCTGTAAGAGAAACTGCACAACAGGTTTAAGGGTGTTCCAATCATGCCTGCCCCCAAGAAGAGGTTCCACCCTCCCAATGCCCACTGAACCTATTTTTGGGGGCAGGCCTATGTAGAATGCAAGTGTAGCAGGTGCTACCTTACCTTTTCCTGGTTGCAACTTATGCAAAATACAACCATGGTTCGCTCGACCCCCAGTAAACCGGAAACATACCTATAAGAGAAACTGCACAAAAGGTTAAAGGGTGTTCCAATCATGATGGAATAATATGTCCTGCCCACAAGAAGAGGCTCCACCCTCCTAATGCCCACTGTACCTCTTTCTGTGGGCAGGGCTATGTACCATTCAAGTGTAGCAGGTGCTACCTTACCTTTTCCTGGTGCTAACTCATGCACAAAACAACCACGGCTCGCTCGACCCCCAGTACACCGGAAACATACCTGTAAGAGAAACTGCACAACAAGTTTAAGCTTGTTCCAGTCATGATTGGAAAATATGCCTTGCCCCCAATAAGAGGTTCCACCCTCCCAATGCCCAATGGAACTCTTTTTGAGGTCAGGGCTATGTATCATGCAAGTGTAACAGGTGCTACCTTACCCGATCCTGGTTCCAACTTATGCAATATACAACCATGGCTCGCTCGACACCCCAGTAAACCGGAAACATACCTGTAAGAGAAACTGCACAACAGGTTTAAGAGTGTTCCAATATTGATGGGAATATATTATCTTCCCCATGGAAGAGATTACACCCTCTCAATTCCCACTGGACCTCTTTTTGGGGGCAGGCCTATGTAGAATGCAAGTGTAGCAGGTGCTACCTTACCTTTTCCTGGTTGCAACTTATGCAAAATACAACCATGGTTCGCTCAACCCCCAGTAAACCGGAAACATACCTATAAGAGAAACTGCACAAAAGGTTAAAGGGTGTTCCAATCATGATGGAATAATATGTCCTGCCCACAAGAAGAGGCTCCACCCTCCCAATGCCCACTGTACCTCTCTCTGTGGGCAGGGCTATGTACCATTCAAGTGTAGCAGGTGCTACCTTACCTTTTCCTGGTGCCAACTTATGCAAAAAAAGTTAAGCTCACTCGAACCCAAGTAAACAGGAAACATACCTGGAAGAGAAACTGCACAAAAGGCTTTATTTGGCTCCAGTCATCAAGGAAAAACATTTCCTACCCCCAAGTAGAGTCTTCACCCCCCCCCCTATGCCTAATGTACTTCTTTTTGGGGGTAAGGGCTATGTACAATGCAAGTGCAAGTGTAGCAGGTGCTACCTTACCTTTTCCTGGTTCCAACTTATGCAAAATACATCCACGGCTCGCTCGACCCCCAGTAAACCCGGACACATACTGTACCTGCAAGAGAAGCTGCACAACAGGTTTAAGGGTGTTCCAATCATGCCTGCCCCCAAGAAGAGGTTCCACCCTCCCAATGCCCACTGAACCTATTTTTGGGGGCAGGCCTATGTAGAATGCAAGTGTAGCAGGTGCTACCTTACCTTTTCCTGGTTGCAACTTATGCAAAATACAACCATGGTTCGCTCGACACCCAGTAAACCGGAAACATACCTATAAGAGAAACTTCAGAAAAGGTTAAAGGGTGTTCCAATCATGATGGAATAATATGTCCTGCCCACAAGAAGAGGCTCCACCCTCCCAATGCCCACTGTACCTCTTTCTGTGGGCAGGGCTATGTACCATTCAAGTGTAGCAGGTGCTACCTTACCTTTTCCTGGTGCTAACTCATGCACAAAACAACCACGGCTCGCTCGACCCCCAGTACACCGGAAACATACCTGTAAGAGAAACTGCACAACAAGTTTAAGTGTGTTCCAGTCATGATTGGAAAATATGCCTTGCCCCCAAGAAGAGGTTCCACCCTCCCAATGCCCAATGGAACTCTTTTTGAGGTCAGGGCTATGTATCATGCAAGTGTAGCAGGTGCTACCTTACCCGATCCTGGTTCCAACTTATGCAATATACAACCATGGCTCGCTCGACACCCCAGTAAACCGGAAACATACCTGTAAGAGAAACTGCACAACAGGTTTAAGGGTGTTCCAATATTGATGGGAATATATTATCTTCCCCATGGAAGAGATTACACCCTCTCAATTCCCACTGGACCTCTTTTTGGGGGCAGGCCTATGTAGAATGCAAGTGTAGCAGGTGCTACCTTACCTTTTCCTGGTTGCAACTTATGCAAAATACAACCATGGTTCGCTCGACCCCCAGTAAACCGGAAACATACCTATAAGAGAAACTGCACAAACGGTTAAAGGGTGTTCCAATCATGATGGAATAATATGTCCTGCCCACAAGAAGAGGCTCCACCCTCCCAATGCCCACTGTACCTCTTTCTGTGGGCAGGGCTATGTACCATTCAAGTTAGCAGGTGCTACCTTACCTTTTCCTGGTGCAAACTTATGCCAAAAATAGTTAAGCTCACTCGAACCCAAGTAAACAGGAAACATACCTGGAAGAGAAACTGCACAAAAGGCTTTATTTGGCTCCAGTCATCAAGGAAAAACATTTCCTACCCCCAAGTAGAGTCTTCACCCCCCCCCCCCCCCCTATGCCTAATGTACTTATTTTTGGGGGGAAGGGCTATGTACAAAGCAAGTGCAAGTGTAGCAGGTGCTACCTTACCTTTTCCTGGTTCCAACTTATGCAAAATACATCCACGGCTCGCTCGACCCCCAGTAAACCCGGACACATACTGTACCTGCAAGAGAAGCTGCACAACAGGTTTAAGGGTGTTCCAATAATGCCTGCCCCCAAGAAGAGGTTCCACCCTCCCAATGCCCACTGAACCTATTTTTGGGGGCAGGCCTATGTAGAATGCAAGTGTAGCAGGTGCTACCTTACCTTTTCCTTGTTGCAACTTATGCAAAATACAACCATGGTTCGCTCGACCCCCAGTAAACCGGAAACATACCTATAAGTGAAACTGCACAAAAGGTTAAATGGTGTTCCAATCATGATGGAATAATATGTCCTGCCCACAAGAAGAGGCTCCACCCTCCTAATGCCCACTGTACCTCTTTCTGTGGGCAGGGCTATATACCATTCAAGTGTAGCAGGTGCTACCTTACCTTTTCCTGGTGCTAACTCATGCACAAAACAACCACGGCTCGCTCGACCCCCAGTACACCGGAAACATACCTGTAAGAGAAACTGCACAACAGGTTTAAGGGTGTTCCAATCATGCCTGCCCCCAAGAAGAGGTTCCACCCTCCCAATGCCCACTGAACCTATTTTTGGGGGCAGGCCTATGTAGAATGCAAGTGTAGCAGGTGCTACCTTACCTTTTCCTGGTTGCAACTTATGCAAAATACAACCATGGTTCGCTCGACCCCCAGTAAACCGGAAACATACCTATAAGAGAAACTGCACAAAAGATTAAAGGGTGTTCCAATCATGATGGAATAATATGTCCTGCCCACAAGAAGAGGCTCCACCCTCCTAATGCCCACTGTACCTCTTTCTGTGGGCAGGGCTATGTACCATTCAAGTGTAGCAGGTGCTACCTTACCTTTTCCTGGTGCTAACTCATGCACAAAACAACCACGGCTCGCTCGACCCCCAGTACACCGGAAACATACCTGTAAGAGAAAATGCACAACAAGTTTAAGCTTGTTCCAGTCATGATTGGAAAATATGCCTTGCCCCCAATAAGAGGTTCCACCCTCCCAATGCCCAATGGAACTCTTTTTGAGGTCAGGGTTATGTATCATGCAAGTGTAACAGGTGCTACCTTACCCGATCCTGGTTCCAACTTATGCAATATACAACCATGGCTCGCTCGACACCCCAGTAAACCGGAAACATACCTGTAAGAGAAACTGCACAACAGGTTTAAGGGTGTTCCAATATTGATGGGAATATATTATCTTCCCCATGGAAGAGATTACACCCTCTCAATTCCCACTGGACCTCTTTTTGGGGGCAGGCCTATGTAGAATGCAAGTGTAGCAGGTGCTACCTTACCTTTTCCTGGTTGCAACTTATGCAAAATACAACCATGGTTCGCTCAACCCCCAGTAAACCGGAAACATACCTATAAGAGAAACTGCACAAAAGGTTAAAGGGTGTTCCAATCATGATGGAATAATATGTCCTGCCCACAAGAAGAGGCTCCACCCTCCCAATGCCCACTGTACCTCTCTCTGTGGGCAGGGCTATGTACCATTCAAGTGTAGCAGGTGCTACCTTACCTTTTCCTGGTGCCAACTTATGCAAAAAAAGTAAAGCTCACTCGAACCCAAGTAAACAGGAAACATACCTGGAAGAGAAACTGCACAAAAGGCTTTATTTGGCTCCAGTCATCAAGGAAAAACATTTCCTACCCCCAAGTAGAGTCTTCACCCCCCCCCCCCCCCCTATGCCTAATGTACTTCTTTTTGGGGGGAAGGGCTATGTACAAAGCAAGTGCAAGTGTAGCAGGTGCTACCTTACCTTTTCCTGGTTCCAACTTATGCAAAATACATCCACGGCTCGCTCGACCCCCAGTAAACCCGGACACATACTGTACCTGCAAGAGAAGCTGCACAACAGGTTTAAGGGTGTTCCAATAATGCCTGCCCCCAAGAAGAGGTTCCACCCTCCCAATGCCCACTGAACCTATTTTTGGGGGCAGGCCTATGTAGAATGCAAGTGTAGCAGGTGCTACCTTACCTTTTCCTTGTTGCAACTTATGCAAAATACAACCATGGTTCGCTCGACCCCCAGTAAACCGGAAACATACCTATAAGTGAAACTGCACAAAAGGTTAAATGGTGTTCCAATCATGATGGAATAATATGTCCTGCCCACAAGAAGAGGCTCCACCCTCCTAATGCCCACTGTACCTCTTTCTGTGGGCAGGGCTATATACCATTCAAGTGTAGCAGGTGCTACCTTACCTTTTCCTGGTGCTAACTCATGCACAAAACAACCACGGCTCGCTCGACCCCCAGTACACCGGAAACATACCTGTAAGAGAAACTGCACAACAGGTTTAAGGGTGTTCCAATCATGCCTGCCCCCAAGAAGAGGTTCCACCCTCCCAATGCCCACTGAACCTATTTTTGGGGGCAGGCCTATGTAGAATGCAAGTGTAGCAGGTGCTACCTTACCTTTTCCTGGTTGCAACTTATGCAAAATACAACCATGGTTCGCTCGACCCCCAGTAAACCGGAAACATACCTATAAGAGAAACTGCACAAAAGATTAAAGGGTGTTCCAATCATGATGGAATAATATGTCCTGCCCACAAGAAGAGGCTCCACCCTCCTAATGCCCACTGTACCTCTTTCTGTGGGCAGGGCTATGTACCATTCAAGTGTAGCAGGTGCTACCTTACCTTTTCCTGGTGCTAACTCATGCACAAAACAACCACGGCTCGCTCGACCCCCAGTACACCGGAAACATACCTGTAAGAGAAAATGCACAACAAGTTTAAGCTTGTTCCAGTCATGATTGGAAAATATGCCTTGCCCCCAATAAGAGGTTCCACCCTCCCAATGCCCAATGGAACTCTTTTTGAGGTCAGGGTTATGTATCATGCAAGTGTAACAGGTGCTACCTTACCCGATCCTGGTTCCAACTTATGCAATATACAACCATGGCTCGCTCGACACCCCAGTAAACCGGAAACATACCTGTAAGAGAAACTGCACAACAGGTTTAAGGGTGTTCCAATATTGATGGGAATATATTATCTTCCCCATGGAAGATATTACACCCTCTCAATTCCCACTGGACCTCTTTTTGGGGGCAGGCCTATGTAGAATGCAAGTGTAGCAGGTGCTACCTTACCTTTTCCTGGTTGCAACTTATGCAAAATACAACCATGGTTCGCTCAACCCCCAGTAAACCGGAAACATACCTATAAGAGAAACTGCACAAAAGGTTAAAGGGTGTTCCAATCATGATGGAATAATATGTCCTGCCCACAAGAAGAGGCTCCACCCTCCCAATGCCCACTGTACCTCTCTCTGTGGGCAGGGCTATGTACCATTCAAGTGTAGCAGGTGCTACCTTACCTTTTCCTGGTGCCAACTTATGCAAAAAAAGTAAAGCTCACTCGAACCCAAGTAAATAGGAAACATACCTGGAAGAGAAACTGCACAAAAGGCTTTATTTGGCTCCAGTCATCAAGGAAAAACATTTCCTACCCCCAAGTAGAGTCTTCACCCCCCCCCCCCCCCCCTATGCCTAATGTACTTCTTTTTGGGGGGAAGGGCTATGTACAATGCAAGTGCAAGTGTAGCAGGTGCTACCTTACCTTTTCCTGGTTCCAACTTATGCAAAATACATCCACGGCTCGCTCGACCCCCAGTAAACCCGGACACATACTGTACCTGCAAGAGAAGCTGCACAACAGGTTTAAGGGTGTTCCAATCATGCCTGCCCCCAAGAAGAGGTTCCACCCTCCCAATGCCCACTGAACCTATTTTTGGGGGCAGGCCTATGTAGAATGCAAGTGTAGCAGGTGCTACCTTACCTTTTCCTGGTTGCAACTTATGCAAAATACAACCATGGTTCGCTCGACACCCAGTGAACCGGAAACATACCTATAAGAGAAACTGCACAAAAGGTTAAAGGGTGTTCCAATCATGATGGAATAATATGTCCTGCCCACAAGAAGAGGATCCACCCTCCCAATGCCCACTGTACCTCTTTCTGTGGGCAGGGCTATGTACCATTCAAGTGTAGCAGGTGCTACCTTACCTTTTCCTGGTGCTAACTCATGCACAAAACAACCACGGCTCGCTCGACCCCCAGTACACCGGAAACATACCTGTAAGAGAAACTGCACAAGCGTGTTCCAGTCATGATTGGAAAATATGCCTTGCCCCCAAGAAGAGGTTCCACCCTCCCAATGCCCAATGGAACTCTTTTTGAGGTCAGGGCTATGTATCATGCAAGTGTAGCAGGTGCTACCTTACCTTTTCCTGGTTCCAACTTATGCAAAATACTTCCACGGCTCGCTCGACTCCCAGTAAACCCGGACACATACTGTACCTGCAAGAGAAGCTGCACAACAGGTTTAAGGGTGTTCCAATCATGCCTGCCCCCAAGAAGAGGTTCCACCCTACCAATGCCCACTGAACCTATTTTTGGGGGCAGGCCTATGTAGAATGCAAGTGTAGCAGGTGCTACCTTACCTTTTCCTGGTTGCAACTTATGCAAAATACAACCATGGTTCGCTCGACCCCCAGTAAACCGGAAACATACCTATAAGAGAAACTGCACAAAAGGTTAAAGGGTGTTCCAATCATGATGGAATAATATGTCCTGCCCACAAGAAGAGGCTCCACCCTCCTAATGCCCACTGTACCTCTTTCTGTGGGCAGGGCTATGTACCATTCAAGTGTAGCAGGTGCTACCTTACCTTTTCCTGGTGCTAACTCATGCACAAAACAACCACGGCTCGCTCGACCCCCAGTACACTGGAAACATACCTGTAAGAGAAACTACACAACAAGTTTAAGCGTGTTCCAGTCATGATTGGAAAATATGCCTTGCCACCAAGAAGGGGTTCCACCCACCCAATGCCCAATGGAACTCTTTTTGAGGGCAGGGCTATGTATCATGCAAGTGTAGCAGGTGCTACCTTACCCGATCCTGGTTCCAACTTATGCAATATTCAACCATGGCTCGCTCGACACCCCAGTAAACCGGAAACATACCTGTAAGAGAAACTGCACAACAGGTTTAAGGGTGTTCCAATATTGATGGGAATATATTATCTTCCCCATGGAAGAGATTACACCCTCTCAATTCCCACTGGACCTCTTTTTGGGGGCAGGCCTATGTAGAATGCAAGTGTAGCAGGTGCTACCTTACCTTTTACTTGTTGCAACTTATGCAAAATACAACCATGGTTCGCTCGACCCCCAGTAAACCGGAAACATACCTATAAGAGAAACTGCACAAAAGGTTAAAGGGTGTTCCAATCATGATGGAATAATATGTCCTGCCCACAAGAAGAGGCTCCACCCTCCCAATGCCCACTGTACCTCTTTCTGTGGGCAGGGCTATGTACCATTCAAGTGTAGCAGGTGCTACCTTACCTTTTCCTGGTGCTAACTCATGCACAAAACAACCACGGCTCGCTCGACCACCAGTACACCGGAAACATACCTGTAAGAGAAACTGCACAACAGGTTTAAGGGTGTTCCAATATTGATGGGAATATATTATCTTCCCCATGGAAGAGATTACACCCTCTCAATTCCCACTGGACCTCTTTTTGGGGGCAGGCCTATGTAGAATGCAAGTGTAGCAGGTGCTACATTACCTTTTTCTGGTGCTAACTCATTCTCAATACAACCATGGCTCGCTCGACCCCCAGTAAACGGGAAACATACCTGCAAAAGAAGCGGCACAAAATGTTAATGGGTGTTCCAGTCAGGATGCAAAAAACACCCTGCCCCCAAAAAGAGGCTCCACTCTCCCAATTCCCACTGTACCTCTTTCTGCGGGTATGGCTATGTACCATGCAAGTGTAGCAGGTGCTACCTTACCTTTTCCTGGTGCCAACTCATGCACAAAACAACCACGGCTCGCTCGACCCCCAGTACACCGGAAACATACCTGTAAGAGAAACTACACAACAAGTTTAAGCGTGTTCCAGTCATGATTGGAAAATATGCCTTGCCACCAAGAAGAGGTTCCACCCTCCCAATGCCCAATGGAACTCTTTTTGAGGGCAGGGCTATGTATCATGCAAGTGTAGCAGGTGCTACCTTACCCGATCCTGGTTCCAACTTATGCAAAAGACAACCATGGTTCGCTCGACCCCCAGTAAACCGGAAACATACCTATAAGAGAAACTGCACAAAAGGTTAAAGGGTGTTCCAATCATGATGGAATAATATGTCCTGCCCACAAGAAGAGGCTCCACCCTCCTAATGCCCACTGTACCTCTTTCTGTGGGCAGGGCTATGTACCATTCAAGTGTAGCAGGTGCTACCTTACCTTTTCCTGGTGCTAACTCATGCACAAAACAACCACGGCTCGCTCGACCCCCAGTACACAGGAAACATACCTGTAAGAGAAACTACACAACAAGTTTAAGCGTGTTCCAGTCATGATTGGAAAATATGCCTTGCCACCAAGAAGAGGTTCCACCCTCCCAATGCCCAATGGAACTCTTTTGAGGGCAGGGCTATGTATCATGCAAGTGTAGCAGGTGCTACCTTACCCGATCCTGGTTCCAACTTATGCAATATTCAACCATGGCTAGCTCGACACCCCAGTAAACCGGAAACATACCTGTAAGAGAAACTGCACAACAGGTTTAAGGGTGTTCCAATATTGATGGGAATATATTATCTTCCCCATGGAAGAGATTACACCCTCTCAATTCCCACTGGACCTCTTTTTGGGGGCAGGCCTATGTAGAATGCAAGTGTAGCAGGTGCTACCTTACCTTTTACTTGTTGCAACTTATGCAAAATACAACCATGGTTCGCTCGACACCCAGTAAACCGGAAACATACCTATAAGAGAAACTGCACAAAAGGTTAAAGGGTGTTACAATCATGATGGAATAATATGTCCTGCCCACAAGAAGAGGCTCCACCCTCCTAATGCCCACTGTACCTCTTTCTGTGGGCAGGGCTATGTACCATTCAAGTGTAGCAGGTGCTACCTTACCTTTTCCTGGTGCTAACTCATGCACAAAACAACCACGGCTCGCTCGACCACCAGTACACCGGAAACATACCTGTAAGAGAAACTACACAACAAGTTTAAGCGTGTTCCAGTCATGATTGGAAAATATGCCTTGCCACCAAGAAGAGGTTCCACCCTCCCAATGCCCAATGGAACTCTTTTTGAGGGCAGGGCTATGTATCATGCAAGTGTAGCAGGTGCTACCTTACCCGATCCTGGTTCCAACTTATGCAATATTCCACCATGGCTAGCTCGACACCCCAGTAAACCGGAAACATACCTGTAAGAGAAACTGCACAATAGGTTTAAGGGTGTTCCAATATTGATGGGAATATATTATCTTCCCCATGGAAGAGATTACACCCTCTCAATTCCCACTGGACCTCTTTTTGGGGGCAGGCCTATGTAGAATGCAAGTGTAGCAGGTGCTACCTTACCTTTTCCTTGTTGCAACTTATGCAAAATACAACCATGGTTTGCTCGACCCCCAGTAAACCAGAAACATACCTATAAGAGAAACTGCACAAAAGGTTAAAGGGTGTTCCAATCATGATGGAATAATATGTCCTGCCCACAAGAAGAGGCTCCACCCTCCCAATGCCCACTGTACCTCTTTCTGTGGGCAGGGCTATGTACCATTCAAGTGTAGCAGGTGCTACCTTACCTTTTCCTGGTGCTAACTCATGCACAAAACAACCACGGCTCGCTCGACCACCAGTACACCGGAAACATACCTGTAAGAGAAACTGCACAACAGGTTTAAGGGTGTTCCAATATTGATGGGAATATATTATCTTCCCCATGGAAGAGATTACACCCTCTCAATTCCCACTGGACCTCTTTTTGGGGGCAGGCCTATGTAGAATGCAAGTGTAGCAGGTGCTACATTACCTTTTTCTGGTGCTAACTCATGCTCAATACAACCATGGCTCGCTCGACCCCCAGTAAACGGGAAACATACCTGCAAAAGAAGCGGCACAAAATGTTAATGGGTGTTCCAGTCAGGATGCAAAAAACACCCTGCCCCCAAAAAGAGGCTCCACTCTCCCAATTCCCACTGTACCTCTTTCTGCGGGTATGGCTATGTACCATGCAAGTGTAGCAGGTGCTACCTTACCTTTTCCTGGTGCCAACTCATGCACAAAACAACCACGGCTCGCTCGACCCCCAGTACACCGGAAACATACCTGTAAGAGAAACTACACAACAAGTTTAAGCGTGTTCCAGTCATGATTGGAAAATATGCCTTGCCACCAAGAAGAGGTTCCACCCTCCCAATGCCCAATGGAACTCTTTTTGAGGGCAGGGCTATGTACCATTCAAGTGTAGCAGGTGCTACCTTACCTTTTCCTGGTTGCAACTTATGCAAAATACAACCATGGTTCGCTCGACCCCCAGTAAACCGGAAACATTCCTATAAGAGAAACTGCACAAAAGGTTAAAGGGTGTTCCAATCATGATGGAATAATATGTCCTGCCCACAAGAAGAGGCTCCACCCTCCTAATGCCCACAGTACCTCTTTCTGTGGGCAGGGCTATGTACCATTCAAGTGTAGCAGGTGCTACCTTACCTTTTCCTGGTGCTAACTCATGCACAAAACAACCACGGCTCGCTCGACCCCCAGTACACCGGAAACATACCTGTAAGAGAAACTACACAACAAGTTTAAGCGTGTTCCAGTCATGATTGGAAAATATGCCTTGCCACCAAGAAGAGGTTCCACCCACCCAATGCCCAATGGAACTCTTTTTGAGGGCAGGGCTATGTATCATGCAAGTGTAGCAGGTGCTACCTTACCCGATCCTGGTTCCAACTTATGCAATATTCAACCATGGCTCGCTCGACACCCCAGTAAACCGGAAACATACCTGTAAGAGAAACTGCACAACAGGTTTAAGGGTGTTCCAATATTGATGGGAATATATTATCTTCCCCATGGAAGAGATTACACCCTCTCAATTCCCACTGGACCTCTTTTTGGGGGCAGGCCTATGTAGAATGCAAGTGTAGCAGGTGCTACCTTACCTTTTACTTGTTGCAACTTATGCAAAATACAACCATGGTTCGCTCGACCCCCAGTAAACCGGAAACATACCTATAAGAGAAACTGCACAAAAGGTTAAAGGGTGTTCCAATCATGATGGAATAATATGTCCTGCCCACAAGAAGAGGCTCCACAGTCCTAATGCCCACTGTACCTCTTTCTGTGGGCAGGGCTATGTACCATTCAAGTGTAGCAGGTGCTACCTTACCTTTTCCTGGTGCTAACTCATGCACAAAACAACCACGGCTCGCTCGACCCCCAGTACACCGGAAACATACCTGTAAGAGAAACTACACAACAAGTTTAAGCGTGTTCCAGTCATGATTGGAAAATATGCCTTGCCACCAAGAAGAGGTTCCACCCACCCAATGCCCAATGGAACTCTTTTTGAGGGCAGGGCTATGTATCATGCAAGTGTAGCAGGTGCTACCTTACCCGATCCTGGTTCCAACTTATGCAATATTCAACCATGGCTCGCTCGACACCCCAGTAAACCGGAAACATACCTGTAAGAGAAACTGCACAACAGGTTTAAGGGTGTTCCAATATTGATGGGAATATATTATCTTCCCCATGGAAGAGATTACACCCTCTCAATTCCCACTGGACCTCTTTTTGGGGGCAGGCCTATGTAGAATGCAAGTGTAGCAGGTGCTACCTTACCTTTTACTTGTTGCAACTTATGCAAAATACAACCATGGTTCGCTCGACCCCCAGTAAACCGGAAACATACCTATAAGAGAAACTGCACAAAAGGTTAAAGGGTGTTCCAATCATGATGGAATAATATGTCCTGCCCACAAGAAGAGGCTCCACAGTCCTAATGCCCACTGTACCTCTTTCTGTGGGCAGGGCTATGTACCATTCAAGTGTAGCAGGTGCTACCTTACCTTTTCCTGGTGCTAACTCATGCACAAAACAACCACGGCTCGCTCGACCCCCAGTACACCGGAAACATACCTGTAAGAGAAACTACACAACAAGTTTAAGCGTGTTCCAGTCATGATTGGAAAATATGCCTTGCCACCAAGAAGAGGTTCCACCCTCCCAATGCCCAATGGAACTCTTTTTGAGGGCAGGGCTATGTATCATGCAAGTGTAGCAGGTGCTACCTTACCCGATCCTGGTTCCAACTTATGCAATATTCAACCATGGCTAGCTCGACACCCCAGTAAACCGGAAACATACCTGTAAGAGAAACTGCACAACAGGTTTAAGGGTGTTCCAATATTGATGGGAATATATTATCTTCCCCATGGAAGAGATTCTGTGCGCAGGGCTATGTACCATTCAAGTGTAGCAGGTGCTACCTTACCTTTTCCTGGTGCTAACTCATGCACAAAACAACCACGGCTCGCTCGACCACCAGTACACCGGAAACATACCTGTAAGAGAAACTGCACAACAGGTTTAAGGGTGTTCCAATATTGATGGGAATATATTATTTTCCCCATGGAAAAGATTACACCCTCTCAGTTCCCACTGGACCTCTTTTTGGGGGCAGGCCTATGTAGAATGCAAGTGTAGCAGGTGCTACATTACCTTTTTCTGGTGCTAACTCATGCTCAATACAACCATGGCTCGCTCGACCCCCAGTAAACGGGAAACATACCTGCAAAAGAAGCGGCACAAAATGTTAATGGCTGTTCCAGTCAGGATGCAAAAAACACCCTGCCCCCAAAAAGAGGCTCCACTCTCCCAATTCCCACTGTACCTCTTTCTGCGGGTATGGCTATGTACCATGCAAGTGTAGCCGGTGCTACCTTACCTTTTCCTGGTGCCAACTTATGCCAAAAAAAAGTAAAGCTCACTCGAACCCAAGTAAACAGGAGACATACCTGGAAGAGAAACTGCACAAAAGGCTTTATTTGGCTCCAGCCATCAAGGAAAAACATTTCCTACCCCCAAGTAGAGTCTTCACCCCCCCCCCCCCCCCCCCCCTATGCCTAATGTACTTCTTTTTGGGGGGAAGGGCTATGTACAATGCAAGTGCAAGTGTAGCAGGTGCTACCTTACCTTTTCCTGGTTCCAACTTATGCAAAATACATCCACGGCTCGCTCGACCCCCAGTAAACCCGGACACATACTGTACCTGCAAGAGAAGCTGCACAACAGGTTTAAGGGTGTTCCAATCATGCCTGCCCCCAAGAAGAGGTTCCACCCTCCCAATGCCCACTGAACCTATTTTTGGGGGCAGGCCTATGTAGAATGCAAGTGTAGCAGGTGCTACCTTACCTTTTCCTGGTTGCAACTTATGCAAAATACAACCATGGTTCGCTCGACCCCCAGTAAACCGGAAACATACCTATAAGAGAAACTGCACAAAAGGTTAAAGGGTGTTCCAATCATGATGGAATAATATGTCCTGCCCACAAGAAGAGGCTCCACCCTCCTAATGCCCACTGTACCTCTTTCTGTGGGCAGGGCTATGTACCATTCAAGTGTAGCAGGTGCTACCTTACCTTTTCCTGGTGCTAACTCATGCACAAAACAACCACGGCTCGCTCGACCCCCAGTACACCGGAAACATACCTGTAAGAGAAACTGCACAACAAGTTTAAGCTTGTTCCAGTCATGATTGGAAAATATGCCTTGCCCCCAAGAAGAGGTTCCATCCACCCAATGCCCAATGGAACTCTTTTTGAGGTCAGGGCTATGTATCATGCAAGTGTAGCAGGTGCTACCTTACCTTTTCCTGGTTCCAACTTATGCAAAATACATCCACGGCTCGCTCGACCCCCAGTAAACCCAGACACATACTGTACCTGCAAGAGAAGCTGCACAACAGGTTTAAGGGTGTTCCAATCATGCCTGCCCCCAAGAAGAGGTTCCTCCCTCCCAATGCCCACTGAACCTATTTTTGGGGGCAGGCCTATGTAGAATGCAAGTGTAGCAGGTGCTACCTTACCTTTTCCTGGTTGCAACTTATGCAAAATACAACCATGGTTCGCTCGACCCCCAGTAAACCGGAAACATACCTATAAGAGAAACTGCACAAAAGGTTAAAGGGTGTTCCAATCATGATGGAATAATATGTCCTGCCCACAAGAAGAGGCTCCACCCTCCTAATGCCCACTGTACCTCTTTCTGTGGGCAGGGCTATGTACCATTCAAGTGTAGCAGGTGCTACCTTACCTTTTCCTGGTGCTAACTCATGCACAAAACAACCACGGCTCGCTCGACCCCCAGTACACCGGAAACATACCTGTAAGAGAAACTGCACAACAAGTTTAAGCGTGTTCCAGTCATGATTGGAAAATATGCCTTGCCCCCAAGAAGAGGTTCCACCCTCCCAATGCCCAATGGAACTCTTTTTGAGGTCAGGGCTATGTATCATGCAAGTGTAACAGGTGCTACCTTACCCGATCCTGGTTCCAACTTATGCAATATACAACCATGGCTCGCTCGACACCCCAGTAAACCGGAAACATACCTGTAAGAGAAACTGCACAACAGGTTTAAGGGTGTTCCAATATTGATGGGAATATATTATCTTTCCCATGGAAGAGATTACACCCTCTCAATTCCCACTGGACCTCTTTTGGGGGCAGGCCTATGTAGAATGCAAGTGTAGCAGGTGCTACCTTACCTTTTCCTGGTTGCAACTTATGCAAAATACAACCATGGTTCGCTCAACCCCCAGTAAACCGGAAACATACCTATAAGAGAAACTGCACAAAAGGTTAAAGGGTGTTCCAATCATGATGGAATAATATGTCCTGCCCACAAGAAGAGGCTCCACCCTCCTAATGCCCACTGTACCTCTTTCTGTGGGCAGGGCTATGTACCATTCAAGTGTATTAGGTGCTACCTTACCTTTTCCTGGTGCTAACTCATGCACAAAACAACCACGGCTCGCTCGACCCCCAGTACACCGGAAACATACCTGTAAGAGAAACTGCACAACAAGTTTAAGCGTGTTCCAGTCATGATTGGAAAATATGCCTTGCCCCCAAGAAGAGGTTCCACCCTCCCAATGCCCAATGGAACTCTTTTTGAGGTCAGGGCTATGTATCATGCAAGTGTAACAGGTGCTACCTTACCCGATCCTGGTTCCAACTTATGCAATATACAACCATGGCTCGCTCGACACCCCAGTAAACCGGAAACATACCTGTAAGAGAAACTGCACAACAGGTTTAAGGGTGTTCCAATATTGATGGGAATATATTATCTTTCCCATGGAAGAGATTACACCCTCTCAATTCCCACTGGACCTCTTTTTGGGGGCAGGCCTATGTAGAATGCAAGTGTAGCAGGTGCTACCTTACCTTTTCCTGGTTGCAACTTATGCAAAATACAACCATGGTTCGCTCAACCCCCAGTAAACCGGAAACATACCTATAAGAGAAACTGCACAAAAGGTTAAAGGGTGTTCCAATCATGATGGAATAATAAGTCCTGCCCACAAGAAGAGGCTCCACCCTCCCAATGCCCACTGTACCTCTTTCTGTGGGCAGGGCGATGTACCATTCAAGTGTAGCAGGTGCTACCTTACCTTTTCCTGGTGCTAACTCATGCACAAAACAACCACGGCTCGCTCGACCCCCAGTACACCGGAAACATACCTGTAAGAGAAACTGCACAACAAGTTTAAGCTTGTTCCAGTCATGATTGGAAAATATGCCTTGCCCCCAAGAAGAGGTTCCACCCTTCCAGTGCCCAATGGAACTCTTTTTTGAGGTCAGGGCTATGTATCATGCAAGTGTAACAGGTGCTACCTTACCCGATCCTGGTTCCAACTTATGCAATATACAACCATGGCTCGCTCGACACCCCAGTAAACCGGAAACATACCTGTAAGAGAAACTGCACAACAGGTTTAAGGGTGTTCCAATATTGATGGGAATATATTATCTTCCCCATGGAAGAGATTACACCCTCTCAATTCCCACTGGACCTCTTTTTGGGGGCAGGCCTATGTAGAATGCAAGTGTAGCAGGTGCTACCTTACCTTTTCCTGGTTGCAACTTATGCAAAATACAACCATGGTTCGCTCAACCCCCAGTAAACCGGAAACATACCTATAAGAGAAACTGCACAAAAGGTTAAAGGGTGTTCCAATCATGATGGAATAATAAGTCCTGCCCACAAGAAGAGGCTCCACCCTCCCAATGCCCACTGTACCTCTCTATGTGGGCAGGGCGATGTACCATTCAAGTGTAGCAGGTGCTACCTTACCTTTTCCTGGTGCCAACTTATGCAAAAAAAGTAAAGCTCACTCGAACCCAAGTAAACAGGAAACATACCTGGAAGAGAAACTGCACAAAAGGATTTATTTGGCTCCAGTCATCAAGGAAAAACATTTCCTAACCCCAAGTAGAGTCTTCACCCCCCCCCCCCCCCTATGCCTAATGTACTTCTTTTTGGGAGGAAGGGCTATGTACAATGCAAGTGCAAGTGTAGCAGGTGCTACCTTACCTTTTCCTGGTTCCAACTTATGCAAAATACATCCACGGCTCGCTCGACCCACAGTAAACCCGGACACATACTGTACCTGCAAGAGAAGCTGCACAACAGGTTTAAGGGTGTTCCAATCATGCCTGCCCCCAAGAAGAGGTTCCACCCTCCCAATGCCCACTGAACCTATTTTTGGGGGCAGGCCTATGTAGAATGCAAGTGTAGCAGGTGCTACCTTACCTTTTCCTGGTTGCAACAAATGCAAAATACAACCATGGTTCGCTCGACACCCAGTAAACCGGAAACATACCTATAAGAGAAACTGCACAAAAGGTTAAAGGGTGTTCCAATCATGATGGAATAATATGTCCTGCCCACAAGAAGAGGCTCCACCCTCCC
The DNA here is from genome assembly GCF_055691185.1 of Crinia signifera. NCBI lineage: Eukaryota > Metazoa > Chordata > Amphibia > Anura > Myobatrachidae > Crinia > Crinia signifera. The sequence goes on from NC_139217.1 coordinate 313,936,939, forward strand.
AATGCCCACTGTACCTCTTTCTGTGGGCAGGGCTATGTACCATTCAAGTGTAGCAGGTGCTACCTTACCTTTTCCTGGTGCTAACTCATGCACAAAACAACCACGGCTCGCTCGACCCCCAGTACACCGGAAACATACCTGTAAGAGAAACTGCACAAGCGTGTTCCAGTCATGATTGGAAAATATGCCTTGCCCCCAAGAAGAGGTTCCACCCTCCCAATGCCCAATGGAACTCTTTTTGAGGTCAGGGCTATGTATCATGCAAGTGTAGCAGGTGCTACCTTACCTTTTCCTGGTTCCAACTTATGCAAAATACATCCACGGCTCGCTCGACCCCCAGTAAACCCGGACACATACTGTACCTGCAAGAGAAGCTGCACAACAGGTTTAAGGGTGTTCCAATCATGCCTGCCCCTAAGAAGAGGTTCCACCCTCCCAATGCCCACTGAACCAATTTTTGGGGGCAGGCCTATGTAGAATGCAAGTGTAGCAGGTGCTACCTTACCTTTTCCTGGTTGCAACTTATACAAAATACAACCATGGTTCGCTCGACACCCAGTAAACCGGAAACATACCTATAAGAGAAACTGCACAAAAGGTTAAAGGGTGTTCCAATCATGATGGAATAATATGTCCTGCCCACAAGAAGAGGCTCCACCCTCCCAATGCCCACTGTACCTCTTTCTGTGGGCAGGGCTATGTACCATTTAAGTGTAGCAGGTGCTACCTTACCTTTTCCTGGTGCTAACTCATGCACAAAACAACCACGGCTCGCTCGACCCCCAGTACACCGGAAACATACCTGTAAGAGAAACTGCACAACAAGTTTAAGCGTGTTCCAGTCATGATTGGAAAATATGCCTTGCCCCCAAGAAGAGGTTCCACCCTCCCAATGCCCAATGGAACTCTTTTTGAGGTCAGGGCTATGTATCATGCAAGTGTAGCAGGTGCTACCTTACCTTTTCCTGGTTCCAACTTATTCAAAATACATCCACGGCTCGCTCGACCCCCAGTAAACCCGGACACATACTGTACCTGCAAGAGAAGCTGCACAACAGGTTTAAGGGTGTTCCAATCATGCCTGCCCCCAAGAAGAGGTTCCACCCTCCCAATGCCCACTGAACCTATTTTGGGGGGCAGGCCTATGTAGAATGCAAGTGTAGCAGGTGCTACCTTACCTTTTCCTGGTTGCAACTCATGCAAAATACAACCATGGTTCGCTCGACACCCAGTAAACCGGAAACATACCTATAAGAGAAACTTCAGAAAAGGTTAAAGGGTGTTCCAATCATGATGGAATAATATGTCCTGCCCACAAGAAGAGGCTCCACCCTCCCAATGCCCACTGTACCTCTTTCTGTGGGCAGGGCTATGTACCATTCAAGTGTAGCAGGTGCTACCTTACCTTTTCCTGGTGCTAACTGATGCACAAAACAACCACGGCTCGCTCGACCCCCAGTACACCGGAAACATAAATGTAAGAGAAACTGCACAACAAGTTTAAGCGTGTTCCAGTCATGATTGGAAAATATGCCTTGCCCCCAAGAAGAGGTTCCACCCTCCCAATGCCCAATGGAACTCTTTTTGAGGTCAGGGCTATGTATCATGCAAGTGTAGCAGGTGCTACCTTACCCGATCCTGGTTCCAACTTATGCAATATACAACCATGGCTCGCTCGACACCCCAGTGAACCGGAAACATACCTGTAAGAGAAACTGCACAACAGGTTTAAGTGTGTTCCAATATTGATGGGAATATATTATCTTCCCCATGGAAGAGATTACACCCTCTCAATTCCCACTGGACCTCTTTTTGGGGGCAGGCCTATGTAGAAAGCAAGTGTAGCAGGTGCTACCTTACCTTTTCCTTGTTGCAACTTATGCAAAATACAACGATGGTTCGCTCGACCCCCAGTAAACCGGAAACATACCTATAAGAGAAACTGCACAAAAGGTTAAAGGGTGTTCCAATCATGATGGAATAATATGTCCTGCCCACAAGAAGAGGCTCCACCCTCTCAATGCCCACTGTACCTCTTTCTGTGGGCAGGGCTATGTACCATTCAAGTATAGCAGGTGCTACCTTACCTTTTCCTGGTGCTAACTCATGCACAAAACAACCACGGCTCGCTCGACCCCCAGTACACTGGAAACATACCTGTAAGAGAAACTGCACAACAAGTTTAAGCGTGTTCCAGTCATGATTGGGAAATATGCCTTGCCCCCAAGAAGAGGTTCCACCCTCCCAATGCCCAATGGAACTCTTTTTGAGGTCAGGGCTATGTATCATGCAAGTGTAGCAGGTGCTACCTTACCCGATCCTGGTTCCAACTTATGCAATATACAACCATGGCTCGCTCGACACCCCAGTAAACCGGAAACATACCTGTAAGAGAAACTGCACAACAGGTTTAAGGGTGTTCCAATATTGATGGGAATATATTATCTTCCCCATGGAAGAGATTACACCCTCTCAATTCCCACTGGACCTCTTTTTGGGGGCAGGCCTATGTAGAATGCAAGTGTAGCAGGTGCTACCTTACCTTTTCCTGGTTGCAACTTATGCAAAATACAACCATGGTTCGCTCGACCCCCAGTAAACCGGAAACATACCTATAAGAGAAACTGCACAAACGGTTAAAGGGTGTTCCAATCATGATGGAATAATATGTCCTGCCCACAAGAAGAGGCTCCACCACTCTTTCTGTGGGCAGGGCTATGTACCATTCAAGTGTAGCAGGTGCTACCTTACCTTTTCCTGGTGCCAACTTATGCCCAAAAAAAGTAAAGCTCATTTGAACCCAAGTAAACAGGAAACATACCTGGAAGAGAAACTGCACAAAAGGCTTTATTTGGCTCCAGTCATCAAGGAAAAACATTTCCTACCCCCAAGTAGAGTCTTCACCTCCCCTTCCCCTATGCCTAATGTACTTCTTTTTGGGGGGAAGGGCTATGTACAATGCAAGTGCAAGTGTAGCAGGTGCTACCTTACCTTTTCCTGGTTCCAACTTATGCAAAATACATCCACGGCTCGCTCGACCCCCAGTAAACCCGGACACATACTGTACCTGCAAGAGAAGATGCACAACAGGTTTAAGGGTGTTCCAATCATGCCTGCCCCCAAGAAGAGGTTCCACCCTCCCAATGCCCACTGAACCTATTTTTGGGGGCAGGCCTATGTAGAATGCAAGTGTAGCAGGTGCTACCTTACCTTTTCCTGGTTGCAACAAATGCAAAATACAACCATGGTTCGCTCGACACCCAGTAAACCGGAAACATACCTATAAGAGAAACTGCACAAAAGGTTAAAGGGTGTTCCAATCATGATGAAATAATATGTCCTGCCCACAAGAAGAGGCTCCACCCTCCCAATGCCCACTGTACCTCTTTCTGTGGGCAGGGCTATATACCATTCAAGTGTAGCAGGTGCTACCTTACCTTTTCCTGGTGCTAACTCATGCACAAAACAACCACGGCTCGCTCGACCCCCAGTACACCGGAAACATACCTGTAAGAGAAACTGCACAACAAGTTTAAGCGTGTTCCAGTCATGATTGGAAAATATGCCTTGCCCCAAGAAGAGGTTCCACCCTCCCAATGCCCAATGGAACTCTTTTTGAGGTCAGCGCTATGTATCATGCAAGTGTAGCAGGTGCTACCTTACCTTTTCCTGGTTCAAACTTATGCAAAATACATCCACGGCTCGCTCGACCCCCAGCAAACCCGGACACAAAAGGCTTTATTTGGCTCCAGTCATCAAGGAAAAACATTTCCTACCCCCAAGTAGAGTCTTCAACCCCCCCTATGCCTAATGTACTTCTTTTTGGGGGGAAGGGCTATGTACAATGCAAGTGCAAGTGTAGCAGGTGCTACCTTACCTTTTCCTGGTTCCAACTTATGCAAAATACATCCACGGCTCGCTCGACCCCCAGTAAACCCGGACACATACTGTACCTGCAAGAGAAGCTGCACAACAGGTTTAAGGGTGTTCCAATCATGCCTGCCCCCAAGAAGAGGTTCCACCCTCCCAATGCCCACTGAACCTATTTTTGGGGGCAGGCCTATGTAGAATGCAAGTGTAGCAGGTGCTACCTTACCTTTTCCTGGTTGCAACTTATGCAAAATACAACCATGGTTCGCTCGACACCCAGTAAACCGGAAACATACCTATAAGAGAAACTGCACAAAAGGTTAAAGGGTGTTCCAATCATGATGAAATAATATGTCCTGCCCACAAGAAGAGGCTCCACCCTCCCAATGCCCACTGTACCTCTTTCTGTGGGCAGGGCTATATACCATTCAAGTGTAGCAGGTGCTACCTTACCTTTTCCTGGTGCTAGCTCATGCACAAAACAACCACGGCTCGCTCGACCCCCAGTACACCGGAAACATACCTGTAAGAGAAACTGCACAACAAGTTTAAGCGTGTTCCAGTCATGATTGGAAAATATGCCTTGCCCCAAGAAGAGGTTCCACCCTCCCAATGCCCAATGGAACTCTTTTTGAGGTCAGGGCTATGTATCATGCAAGTGTAGCAGGTGCTACCTTACCTTTTACTGGTTCCAACTTATGCAAAATACATCCACGGCTCGCTCGACCCCCAGCAAACCCGGACACATACTGTACCTGCAAGAGAAGCTGCACAACAGGTTTAAGGGTGTTCCAATCATGCCTGCCCCCAAGAAGAGGTTCCACCCTCCCAATGCCCACTGAACCTATTTTTGGGGGCAGGCCTATGTAGAATGCAAGTGTAGCAGGTGCTACCTTACCTTTTCCTGGTTGCAACTTATGCAAAATACAACCATGGTTCGCTCGACACCCAGTAAACCGGAAACATACCTATAAGAGAAACTGCACAAAAGGTTAAAGGGTGTTCCAATCATGATGAAATAATATGTCCTGCCCACAAGAAGAGGCTCCACCCTCCCAATGCCCACTGTACCTCTTTCTGTGGGCAGGGCTATATACCATTCAAGTGTAGCAGGTGCTACCTTACCTTTTCCTGGTGCTAACTCATGCACAAAACAACCACGGCTCGCTCGACCCCCAGTACACCGGAAACATACCTGTAAGAGAAACTGCACAACAAGTTTAAGCGTGTTCCAGTCATGATTGGAAAATATGCCTTGCCCCAAGAAGAGGTTCCACCCTCCCAATGCCCAATGGAACTCTTTTTGAGGTCAGCGCTATGTATCATGCAAGTGTAGCAGGTGCTACCTTACCTTTTCCTGGTTCAAACTTATGCAAAATACATCCACGGCTCGCTCGACCCCCAGCAAACCCGGACACAAAAGGCTTTATTTGGCTCCAGTCATCAAGGAAAAACATTTCCTACCCCCAAGTAGAGTCTTCAACCCCCCCTATGCCTAATGTACTTCTTTTTGGGGGGAAGGGCTATGTACAATGCAAGTGCAAGTGTAGCAGGTGCTACCTTACCTTTTCCTGGTTCCAACTTATGCAAAATACATCCACGGCTCGCTCGACCCCCAGTAAACCCGGACACATACTGTACCTGCAAGAGAAGCTGCACAACAGGTTTAAGGGTGTTCCAATCATGCCTGCCCCCAAGAAGAGGTTCCACCCTCCCAATGCCCACTGAACCTATTTTTGGGGGCAGGCCTATGTAGAATGCAAGTGTAGCAGGTGCTACCTTACCTTTTCCTGGTTGCAACTTATGCAAAATACAACCATGGTTCGCTCGACACCCAGTAAACCGGAAACATACCTATAAGAGAAACTGCACAAAAGGTTAAAGGGTGTTCCAATCATGATGAAATAATATGTCCTGCCCACAAGAAGAGGCTCCACCCTCCCAATGCCCACTGTACCTCTTTCTGTGGGCAGGGCTATATACCATTCAAGTGTAGCAGGTGCTACCTTACCTTTTCCTGGTGCTAGCTCATGCACAAAACAACCACGGCTCGCTCGACCCCCAGTACACCGGAAACATACCTGTAAGAGAAACTGCACAACAAGTTTAAGCGTGTTCCAGTCATGATTGGAAAATATGCCTTGCCCCAAGAAGAGGTTCCACCCTCCCAATGCCCAATGGAACTCTTTTTGAGGTCAGGGCTATGTATCATGCAAGTGTAGCAGGTGCTACCTTACCTTTTACTGGTTCCAACTTATGCAAAATACATCCACGGCTCGCTCGACCCCCAGCAAACCCGGACACATACTGTACCTGCAAGAGAAGCTGCACAACAGGTTTAAGGGTGTTCCAATCATGTCTGCCCCCAAGAAGAGGTTCCACCCTCCCAATGCCCACTGAACCTATTTTTGGGGGCAGGCCTATGTAGAATGCAAGTGTAGCAGGTGCTACCTTACCTTTTCCTGGTTGCAACTTATACAAAATACAACCATGGTTCGCTCGACACCCAGTAAACCGGAAACATACCTATAAGAGAAACTGCACAAAAGGTTAAAGGGTGTTCCAATCATGATGGAATAATATGTCCTGCCCACAAGAAGAGGCTCCACCCTCCCAATGCCCACTGTACCTCTTTCTGTGGGCAGGGCTATGTACCATTCAAGTGTAGCAGGTGCTACCTTACCTTTTCCTGGTGCTAACTCATGCACAAAACAACCACGGCTCGCTCGACCCCCAGTACACCGGAAACATACCTGTAAGAGAAACTGCACAACAAGTTTAAGCGTGTTCCAGTCATGATTGGAAAATATGCCTTGCCCCCAAGAAGAGGTTCCACCCTCCCAATACCCAATGGAACTCTTTTTGAGGTCAGGGCTATGTATCATGCAAGTGTAGCAGGTGCTACCTTACCTTTTCCTGGTTCCAACTTATGCAAAATACTTCCACGGCTCGCTCGACCCCCAGTAAACCCGGACACATACTGTACCTGCAAGAGAAGCTGCACAACAGGTTTAAGGGTGTTCCAATCATGCCTGCCCCCAAGAAGAGGTTCGACCCTCCCAATGCCCACTGAACCTATTTTTGGGGGCAGGCCTATGTAGAATGCAAGTGTAGCAGGTGCTACCTTACCTTTTACTGGTTGCAACTTATGCAAAATACAACCATGGTTCGCACGACCCCCAGTAAACCGGAAACATACCTATAAGAGAAACTGCACAAAAGGTTAAAGCAGGCATGTCCAAACTATGGCCCTCCAGCTGTTGTGAAACTACAAATCCCATCATGCCTTGCCACAGTTTTGCTCTTAGGGAATGCTAAAACTATGGCAAGGCATCCTGGGATATGTAGTTTCACAACAGCTGGAGGGCCACAGTTTGGACATGCCTGGGTTAAAGGGTGTTCCAATCATGATGGAATAATATGTCCTGCCCACAAGAAGAGGCTCCACCCTCCTAATGCCCACTGTACCTCTTTCTGTGGGCAGGGCTATGTACCATTCAAGTGTAGCAGGTGCTACCTTACCTTTTCCTTTTGCCAACTTATGCCAAAAAAAAGTAAAGCTCACTCGAACCCAAGTAAAAAGGAAACATACCTGGAGGAGAAAGTGCACAAAAGGCTTTATTTGGCTCCAGTCATCAAGGAAAAACATTTCCTACCCCCAAGTAGAGTCTTCACCCCCCCCCCCCCCCCCCCCCCCCTATGCCTAATGTACTTCTTTTTGGGGGGAAGGGCTATGTACAATGCAAGTGCAAGTGTAGCAGGTGCTACCTTACCTTTTCCTGGTTCCAACTTATGCAAAATACATCCACGGCTCGCTCGACCCCCAGTAAACCCGGACACATACTGTACCTGCAAGAGAAGCTGCACAACAGGTTTAAGGGTGTTCCAATCATGCCTGCCCCCAAGAAGAGGTTCCACCCTCCCAATGCCCACTGAACCTATTTTGGGGGGCAGGCCTATGTAGAATGCAAGTGTAGCAGGTGCTACCTTACCTTTTCCTGGTTGCAACTTATGCAAAATACAACCATGGTTCGCTCGACACCCAGTAAACCGGAAACATACCTATAAGAGAAACTGCACAAAAGGTTAAATGGTGTTCCAATCATGATGGAATAATATGTCCTGCCCACAAGAAGAGGCTCCACACTCCCAATGCCCACTGTACCTCTTTCTGTGGGCAGGGCTATGTACCATTCAAGTGTAGCAGGTACTACCTTACCTTTTCCTGGTGCTAACTCATGCACAAAACAACCACGGCTCGCTCGACCCCCAGTACACCGGAAACATACCTGTAAGAGAAACTGCACAACAAGTTTAAGCGTGTTCCAGTCATGATTGGAAAATATGCCTTGCCCCCAAGAAGAGGTTCCACCCTCCCAATGCCCAATGGAACTCTTTTTGAGGTCAGGGCTATGTATCATGCAAGTGTAGCAGGTGCTACCTTACCTTTTCCTGGTTCCAACTTATTCAAAATACATCCACGGCTCGCTCGACCCCCAGTAAACCCGGACACATACTGTACCTGCAAGAGAAGCTGCACAACAGGTTTAAGGGTGTTCCAATCATGCCTGCCCCCAAGAAGAGGTTCCACCCTCCCAATGCCCACTGAACCTATTTTGGGGGGCAGGCCTATGTAGAATGCAAGTGTAGCAGGTGCTACCTTACCTTTTCCTGGTTGCAACTCATGCAAAATACAACCATGGTTCGCTCGACACCCAGTAAACCGGAAACATACCTATAAGAGAAACTTCAGAAAAGGTTAAAGGGTGTTCCAATCATGATGGAATAATATGTCCTGCCCACAAGAAGAGGCTCCACCCTCCCAATGCCCACTGTACCTCTTTCTGTGGGCAGGGCTATGTACCATTTAAGTGTAGCAGGTGCTACCTTACCTTTTCCTGGTGCTAACTCATGCACAAAACAACCACGGCTCGCTCGACCCCCAGTACACCGGAAACATAAATGTAAGAGAAACTGCACAACAAGTTTAAGCGTGTTCCAGTCATGATTGGAAAATATGCCTTGCCCCCAAGAAGAGGTTCCACCCTCCCAATGCCCAATGGAACTCTTTTTGAGGTCAGGGCTATGTATCATGCAAGTGTAGCAGGTGCTACCTTACCGGATCCTGGTTCCAACTTATGCAATATACAACCATGGCTCGCTCGACACCCCAGTGAACCGGAAACATACCTGTAAGAGAAACTGCACAACAGGTTTAAGGGTGTTCCAATATTGATGGGAATATATTATCTTCCCCATGGAAGAGATTACACCCTCTCAATTCCCACTGGACCTCTTTTTGGGGGCAGGCCTATGTAGAAAGCAAGTGTAGCAGGTGCTACCTTACCTTTTCCTTGTTGCAACTTATGCAAAATACAACCATGGTTCGCTCGACCCCCAGTAAACCGGAAACATACCTATAAGAGAAACTGCACAAAAGGTTAAAGGGTGTTCCAATCATGATGGAATAATATGTCCTGCCCACAAGAAGAGGCTCCACCCTCTCAATGCCCACTGTACCTCTTTCTGTGGGCAGGGCTATGTACCATTCAAGTATAGCAGGTGCTACCTTACCTTTTCCTGGTGCTAACTCATGCACAAAACAACCACGGCTCGCTCGACCCCCAGTACACTGGAAACATACCTGTAAGAGAAACTGCACAACAAGTTTAAGCGTGTTCCAGTCATGATTGGGAAATATGCCTTGCCCCCAAGAAGAGGTTCCACCCTCCCAATGCCCAATGGAACTCTTTTTGAGGTCAGGGCTATGTATCATGCAAGTGTAGCAGGTGCTACCTTACCCGATCCTGGTTCCAACTTATGCAATATACAACCATGGCTCGCTCGACACCCCAGTAAACCGGAAACATACCTGTAAGAGAAACTGCACAACAGGTTTAAGGGTGTTCCAATATTGATGGGAATATATTATCTTCCCCATGGAAGAGATTACACCCTCTCAATTCCCACTGGACCTCTTTTTGGGGGCAGGCCTATGTAGAATGCAAGTGTAGCAGGTGCTACCTTACCTTTTCCTGGTTGCAACTTATGCAAAATACAACCATGGTTCGCTCGACCCCCAGTAAACCGGAAACATACCTATAAGAGAAACTGCACAAACGGTTAAAGGGTGTTCCAATCATGATGGAATAATATGTCCTGCCCACAAGAAGAGGCTCCACCCTCCTAATGCCCACTGTACCTCTTTCTGTGGGCAGGGCTATGTACCATTCAAGTATAGCAGGTGCTACCTTACCTTTTCCTGGTGCCAACTTATGCCAAAAAAAAGTAAAGCTCACTCGAACCCAAGTAAACAGGAAACATACCTGGAAGAGAAACTGCACAAAAGGCTTTATTTGGCTCCAGTCATCAAGGAAAAACATTTCCTACCCCCAAGTAGAGTCTTCACCCCCCCTTCCCCTATGCCTAATGTACTTCTTTTTGGGGGGAAGGGCTATGTACAATGCAAGTGCAAGTGTAGCAGGTGCTACCTTACCTTTTCCTGGTTCCAACTTATGCAAAATACATCCACGGCTCGCTCGACCCCCAGTAAACCCAGACACATACTGTACCTGCAAGAGAAGCTGCACAACAGGTTTAAGGGTGTTCCAATCATGCCTGCCCCCAAGAAGAGGTTCCACCCTCCCAATGCCCACTGAACCTATTTTTGGGGGCAGGCCTATGTAGAATGCAAGTGTAGCAGGTGCTACCTTACCTTTTCCTGGTTGCAACTTATGCAAAATACAACCATGGTTCGCTCAACACCCAGTAAACCGGAAACATACCTATAAGAGAAACTGCACAAAAGGTTAAAGGGTGTTCCAATCATGATGAAATAATATGTCCTGCCCACAAGAAGAGGCTCCACCCTCCCAATGCCCACTGTACCTCTTTCTGTGGGCAGGGCTATATACCATTCAAGTGTAGCAGGTGCTACCTTACCTTTTCCTGGTGCTAACTCATGCACAAAACAACCACGGCTCGCTCGACCCCCAGTACACCGGAAACATACCTGTAAGAGAAACTGCACAACAAGTTTAAGCGTGTTCCAGTCATGATTGGAAAATATGCCTTGCCCCAAGAAGAGGTTCCATCCTCCCAATGCCCAATGGAACTCTTTTTGAGGTCAGGGCTATGTATCATGCAAGTGTAGCAGGTGCTACCTTACCTTTTCCTGGTTCCAACTTATGCAAAATACATCCACGGCTCGCTCGACCCCCAGCAAACCCGGACACATACTGTACCTGCAAGTGAAGCTGCACAACAGGTTTAAGGGTGTTCCAATCATGTCTGCCCCCAAGAAGAGGTTCCACCCTCCCAATGCCCACTGAACCTATTTTTGGGGGCAGGCCTATGAAGAATGCAAGTGTAGCAGGTGCTACCTTACCTTTTCCTACTTGCAACTTATGCAAAATACAACCATGGTTTGCTTGACCCCCAGTAAACCGGAAACATACCTATAAGAGAAACTGCACAAAAGGTTAAAGGGTGTTCCAATCATGATGGAATAATATGTCCTGCCCACAAGAAGAGGCTCCACCCTCCTAATGCCCACTGTACCTCTTTCTGTGGGCAGGGCTATGTACCATTCAAGTGTAGCAGCTGCTACCTTACCTTTTCCTGGTGCTAACTCATGCACAAAACAACCACGGCTCGCTCGACCCCCAGTACACCGGAAACATACCTGTAAGAGAAACTGCACAACATGTTTAAGCGTGTTCCAGTCATGATTGGAAAATACGCCTTGCCACCAAGAAGAGGTTCCACCCTCCCAATGCCCAATGGAACTCTTTTTGAGGGCAGGGCTATGTATCATGCAAGTGTAGCAGGTGCTACCTTACCCGATCCTGGTTCCAACTTATGCAATATACAACCATGGCTCGCTCGACACCCCAGTAAACCGGAAACATACCTGTAAGAGAAACTGCACAACAGGTTTAAGGGTGTTCCAATATTGATGGGAATATATCATCTTCCCCATGGAAGAGATTACACCCTCTCAATTCCCACTGGACCTCTTTTTGGGGGCAGGCCTATGTAGAATGCAAGTGTAGCAGGTGCTACCTTACCTTTTCCTTGTTGCAACTTATGCAAAAAACAACCATGGTTCGCTCAACCCCGAGTAAACCGGAAACATACCTATAAGAGAAACTGCACAAAAGGTTAAAGGGTGTTCCAATCATGATGGAATAATATGTCCTGCCCACAAGAAGAGGCTCCACCCTCCCAATGCCCACTGTACCTCTTCCTGTGGGCAGGGCTATGTACCATTCAAGTGTAGCAGGTGCTACCTTACCTTTTCCTGGTGCTAACTCATGCACAAAACAACCACGGCTCGCTCGACCCCCAGTACACCAGAAACATACCTGTAAGAGAAACTGCACAACAAGTTTAAGCGTGTTCCAGTCATGATTGGAAAATATGCCTTGCCCCCAAGAAGAGGTTCCACCCTCCCAATGCCCAATGGAACTCTTCTTGAGGTCAGGGCTATGTATCATGCAAGTGTAGCAGGTGCTACCTTACCTTTTCCTGGTTCCAACTTATGCAAACTACATCCACGGCTCGCTCGACCCCCAGCAAACCCGGACACATACTGTACCTGCAAGAGAAGCTGCACAACAGGTTTAAGGGTGTTCCAATCATGCCTGCCCCCAAGAAGAGGTTCCTCCCTCCCAATGCCCACTGAACCTATTTTTGGGGGCAGGCCTATGTAGAATGCAAGTGTAGCAGGTGCTACCTTACCTTTTCCTGGTTGCAACTTATGCAAAATACAACCATGGTTCGCTCGACCCCCAGTAAACCGGAAACATACCTATAAGAGAAACTGCACAAAAGGTTAAAGGGTGTTCCAATCATGATGGAATAATATGTCCTGCCCACAAGAAGAGGCTCCACCCTCCCAATGCCCACTGTACCTCTCTCTGTGGGCAGGGCGATGTACCATTCAAGTGTAGCAGGTGCTACCTTACCTTTTCCTGGTGCTAACTCATGCACAAAACAACCACGGCTCGCTCGACCCCCAGTACACCGGAAACATACCTGTAAGAGAAACTGCACAACAAGCGTGTTCCAGTCATGATTGGAAAATATGCCTTGCCCCCAAGAAGAGGTTCCACCCTCCCAATGCCCAATGGAACTCTTTTTGAGGTCAGGGCTATGTATCATGCAAGTGTAGCAGGTGCTACCTTACCTTTTCCTGGTTCCAACTTATGCAAAATACATCCACGGCTCGCTCGACCCCCAGTAAACCCGGACACATACTGTACCTGCAAGAGAAGCTGCACAACAGGTTTAAGGGTGTTCCAATCATGCCTGCCCCCAAGAAGAGGTTCTACCCTCCCAATGCCCACTGAACCTATTTTTGGGGGCAGGCCTATGTAGAATGCAAGTGTAGCAGGTGCTACCTTACCTTTTCCTGGTTGCAACTTATGCAAAATACAACCATGGTTCGCTCGACACCCAGTAAACCGGAAACATACCTATAAGAGAAACTGCACAAAAGGTTAAAGGGTGTTCCAATCATGATGGAATAATATGTCCTGCCCACAAGAAGAGGCTCCACCCTTCCGAATGCCCACTGTACCTCTTTCTGTGGGCAGGGCTATGTACCATTCAAGTGTAGCAGGTGCTACCTTACCTTTTCCTGGTGCTAACTCATGCACAAAACAACCACGGCTCGCTCGACCCCCAGTACACCGGAAACATACCTGTAAGAGAAACTGCACAACAAGTTTAAGCGTGTACCAGTCATGATTGGAAAATATGCCTTGCCCCCAAGAAGAGGTTCCACCCTCCCAATGCCCAATGGAACTCTTTTTGAGGTCAGGGCTATGTATCATGCAAGTGTAGCAGGTGCTACCTTACCTTTTCCTGGTTCCAACTTATGCAAAATACTTCCACGGCTCGCTCGACCCCCAGTAAACCCGGACACATACTGTACCTGCAAGAGAAGCTGCACAACAGGTTTAAGGGTGTTCCAATCATGCCTGCCCCCAAGAAGAGGTTCCACCCTCCCAATGCCCACTGAACCTATTTTTGGGGGCAGGCCTATGTAGAATGCAAGTGTAGCAGGTGCTACCTTACCTTTTCCTGGTTGCAACTTATGCAAAATACAACCATGGTTCGCACGACCCCCAGTAAACCGGAAACATACCTATAAGAGAAACTGCACAAAAGGTTAAAGGGTGTTCCAATCATGATGGAATAATATGTCCTGCCCACAAGAAGAGGCTCCACCCTCCTAATGCCCACTGTACCTCTTTTTGTGGGCAGGGCTATGTACCATTCAAGTGTAGCAGGGGCTACCTTACCTTTTCCTGGTGCCAACTTATGCCAAAAAAAAGTAAAGCTCACTCAAACCCAAGTAAACAGGAAACATACCTGGAAGAGAAACTGCACAAAAGGCTTTATTTGGCTCCAGTCATCAAGGAAAAACATTTCCTACCCCCAAGTAGAGTCTTCACCCCCCCCCCCCCATGCCTAATGTACTTCTTTTTGGGGGGAAGGGCTATGTACAATGCAAGTGCAAGTGTAGCAGGTGCTACCTTACCTTTTCCTGGTTCCAACTTATGCAAAATACATCCACGGCTCGCTCGACCCCCAGTAAACCCGGACACATACTGTACCTGCAAGAGAAGCTGCACAACAGGTTTAAGGGTGTTCCAATCATGCCTGCCCCCAAGAAGAGGTTCCACCCTCCCAATGCCCACTGAACCTATTTTTGGGGGCAGGCCTATGTAGAATGCAAGTGTAGCAGGTGCTACCTTACCTTTTCCTGGTTGCAACTTATGCAAAATACAACCATGGTTCGCTCGACACCCAGTAAACCTGAAACATACCTATAAGAGAAACTGCACAAAAGGTTAAATGGTGTTCCAATCATGATGGAATAATATGTCCTGCCCACAAGAAGAGGCTCCACCCTCCCAATGCCCACTGTACCTCTTTCTGTGGGCAGGGCTATGTACCATTCAAGTGTAGCAGGTGCTACCTTACCTTTTCCTGGTGCTAACTCATGCACAAAACAACCACGGCTCGCTCGACCCCCAGTACACCGGAAACATACCTGTAAGAGAAACTGCACAACAAGTTTAAGCGTGTTCCAGTCATGATTGGAAAATATGCCTTGCCCCCAAGAAGAGGTTCCACCCTCCCAATGCCCAATGGAACTCTTTTTGAGGTCAGGGCTATGTATCATGCAAGTGTAGCAGGTGCTACCTTACCCGATCCTGGTTCCAACTTATGCAATATACAACCATGGCTCGCTCGACACCCCAGTGAACCGGAAACATACCTGTAAGAGAAACTGCACAACAGGTTTAAGGGTGTTCCAATATTGATGGGAATATATTATCTTCCCCATGGAAGAGATTACACCCTCTCAATTCCCACTGGACCTCTTTTTGGGGGCAGGCCTATGTAGAAAGCAAGTGTAGCAGGTGCTACCTTACCTTTTCCTTGTTGCAACTTATGCAAAATACAACCATGGTTCGCTCGACCCCCAGTAAACCGGAAACATACCTATAAGAGAAACTGCACAAAAGGTTAAAGGGTGTTCCAATCATGATGGAATAATATGTCCTGCCCACAAGAAGAGGCTCCACCCTCTCAATGCCCACTGTACCTCTTTCTGTGGGCAGGGCTATGTACCATTCAAGTATAGCAGGTGCTACCTTACCTTTTCCTGGTGCCAACTTATGCCAAAAAAAAAATAAAGCTCACTCGAACCCAAGTAAACAGGAAACATACCTGGAAGAGAAACTGCACAAAAGGCTTTATTTGGCTCCAGTCATCAAGGAAAAACATTTCCTACCCCCAAGTAGAGTCTTCACCCCCCCTTCCCCTATGCCTAATGTACTTCTTTTTGGGGGGAAGGGCTATGTACAATGCAAGTGCAAGTGTAGCAGGTGCTACCTTACCTTTTCCTGGTTCCAACTTATGCAAAATATATCCACGGCTCGCTCGACCCCCAGTAAACCCGGACACATACTGTACCTGCAAGAGAAGCTGCACAACAGGTTTAAGGGTGTTCCAATCATGCCTGCCCCCAAGAAGAGGTTCCACCCTCCCAATGCCCACTGAACCTATTTTTGGGGGCAGGCCTATGTAGAATGCAAGTGTAGCAGGTGCTACCTTACCTTTTCCTGGTTGCAACTTATGCAAAATTCAACCATGGTTCGCTCGACACCCAGTAAACCGGAAACATACCTATAAGAGAAACTGCACAAAAGGTTAAAGGGTGTTCCAATCATGATGAAATAATATGTCCTGCCCACAAGAAGAGGCTCCACCCTCCCAATGCCCACTGTACCTCTTTCTGTGGGCAGGGCTATATACCATTCAAGTGTAGCAGGTGCTACCTTACCTTTTCCTGGTGCTAACTCATGCACAAAACAACCACGGCTCGCTCGACCCCCAGTACACCGGAAACATACCTGTAAGAGAAACTGCACAACAAGTTTAAGCGTGTTCCAGTCATGATTGGAAAATATGCCTTGCCCCCAAGAAGAGGTTCCACCCTCCCAATGCCCAATGGAACTCTTTTTGAGGTCAGGGCTATGTATCATGCAAGTGTAGCAGGTGCTACCTTACCCTTTCCTGGTTCCAACTTATGCAAAATACATCCACGGCTCGCTCGACCCCCAGCATACCCGGACACATACTGTACCTGCAAGAGAAGCTGCACAACAGGTTTAAGGGTGTTCCAATCATGTCTGCCCCCAAGAAGAGGTTCCACCCTCCCAATGCCCACTGAACCTATTTTTGGGGGCAGGCCTATGTAGAATGCAAGTGTAGCAGGTGCTACCTTACCTTTTCCTGGTTGCAACTTATGCAAAATACAACCATGGTTCGCTTGACCCCCAGTAAACCGGAAACATACCTATAAGAGAAACTGCACAAAAGGTTAAAGGGTGTTCCAATCATGATGGAATAATATGTCCTGCCCACAAGAAGAGGCTCCACCCTCCTAATGCCCACTGTACCTCTTTCTGTGGGCAGGGCTATGTACCATTCAAGTGTAGCAGCTGCTACCTTACCTTTTCCTGGTGCTAACTCATGCACAAAACAACCACGGCTCGCTCGACCCCCAGTACACCGGAAACATACCTGTAAGAGAAACTGCACAACATGTTTAAGCGTGTTCCAGTCATGATTGGAAAATACCCCTTGCCACCAAGAAGAGGTTCCACCCTCCCAATGCCCAATGGAACTCTTTTTGAGGGCAGGGTTATGTATCATGCAAGTGTAGCAGGTGCTACCTTACCCGATCCTGGTTCCAACTTATGCAATATACAACCATGGCTCGCTCGACACCCCAGTAAACCGGAAACATACCTGTAAGAGAAACTGCACAACAGGTTTAAGGGTGTTCCAATATTGATGGGAATATATTATCTTCCCCATGGAAGAGATTACACCCTCTCAATTCCCACTGGACCTCTTTTTGGGGGCAGGCCTATGTAGAATGCAAGTGTAGCAGGTGCTACCTTACCTTTTCCTTGTTGAAACTTACGCAAAATACAACCATGGTTCGCTCGACCCCCAGTAAACCGGAAACATACCTATAAGAGAAACTGCACAAAAGGTTAAAGGGTGTTCCAATCATGATGAAATAATATGTCCGGCCCACAAGAAGAGGCTCCACCCTCCCAATGCCCACTGTACCTCTTCCTGTGGGCAGGGCTATGTACCATTCAAGTGTAGCAGGTGCTACCTTACCTTTTCCTGGTGCTAACTCTTGCACAAAACAACCACGGCTCGCTCGACCCCCAGTACACCAGAAACATACCTGTAAGAGAAACTGCACAACAAGTTTAAGCGTGTTCCAGTCATGATTGGAAAATATGCCTTGCCCCCAAGAAGAGGTTCCACCCTCCCAATGCCCAATGGAACTCTTCTTGAGGTCAGGGCTATGTATCATGCAAGTGTAGCAGGTGCTACCTTACCTTTTCCTGGTTCCAACTTATGCAAAATACATCCACGGCTCGCTCGACCCCCAGTAAACCCGGACACATACTGTACCTGCAAGAGAAGCTGCACAACAGGTTTAAGGGTGTTCCAATCATGCCTGCCCCCAAGAAGAGGTTCCACCCTCCCAATGCCCACTGAACCTATTTTTGGGGGCAGGCCTATGTAGAATGCAAGTGTAGCAGGTGCTACCTTACCTTTTCCTGGTTGCAACTTATGCAAAATACAACCATGGTTCGCTCGACCCCCAGTAAACCGGAAACATACCTATAAGAGAAACTGCACAAAAGGTTAAAGGGTGTTCCAATCATGATGGAATAATATGTCCTGCCCACAAGAAGAGGCTCCACTCTCCTAATGCCAACTGTACCTCTTTCTGTGGGCAGGGCTATTTACCATTCAAGTGTAGCAGGTGCTACCTTACCTTTTCCTGGTGCTAACTAATGCACAAAACAACCACGGCTCGCTCGACCCCCAGTACACCGGAAACATACCTGTAAGAGAAACTGCACAACAAGTTTAAGCGTGTTCCAGTCATGATTGGAAAATACGCCTTGCCACAAAGAAGAGGTTCCACCCTCCCAATGCCCAATGGAACTCTTTTTGAGGGAAGGGCTATGCATCATGCAAGTGTAGCAGGTGCTACCTTACCCGATCCTGGTTCCAACTTATGCAATATACAACCATGGCTCGCTCGACACCCCAGTAAACCGGAAACATACCTGTAAGAGAAACTGCACAACAGGTTTAGGGGTGTTCCAATATTGATGGGAATATATTATCATCCCCATGGAAGAGATTACACCCTCTCAATTCCCACTGGACCTCTTTTTGGGGGCAGGCCTATGTAGAATGCAAGTGTAGCAGGTGCTACCTTACCTTTTCCTGGTTGCAACTTATGCAAAATACAACCATGGTTCGCTCGACCCCCAGTAAACCGGAAACATACCTATAAGAGAAACTGCACAAAAGTTTAAAGGGTGTTCCAATCATGATGGAATAATATGTCCTGCCCACAAGAAGAGGCTCCACCCTCCCAATGCCCACTGTACCTCTTTCTGTGGGCAGGGCTATGTACCATTCAAGTGTAGCAGGTGCTACCTTACCTTTTCCTGGTGCTAACTCATGCACAAAACAACCACGGCTCGCTCGACCCCCAGTACACCGGAAACATACCTGTAAGAGAAACTGCACAACAAGTTTAAGCGTGTTCCAGTCATGATTGGAAAATATGCCTTGCCCCCAAGAAGAGGTTCCACCCTCCCAATGCCCAATGGAACTCTTTTTGAGGTCAGGGCTATGTATCATGCAAGTGTAGCAGGTGCTACCTTACCTTTTCCTGGTTCCAACTTATGCAAAATACATCCACGGCTCGCTCGACCCCCAGTAAACCTGGACACATACTGTACCTGCAAGAGAAGCTGCACAACAGGTTTAAGGGTGTTCCAATCATGCCTGCCCCCAAGAAGAGGTTCCACCCTCCCAATGCCCACTGAACCTATTTTTGGGGGCAGGCCTATGTAGAATGCAAGTGTAGCAGGTGCTACCTTACCTTTTCCTGGTTGCAACTTATGCAAAATACAACCATGGTTCGCTCGACCCCCAGTAAACCGGAAACATACCTATAAGAGAAACTGCACAAAAGGTTAAAGGGTGTTCCAATCATGATGGAATAATATGTCCTGCCCACAAGAAGAGGCTCCACCCTCCTAATGCCCACTGTACCTCTTTCTGTGGGCAGGGCTATGTACCATTCAAGTGTAGCAGGAGCTACCTTACCTTTTCCTGGTGCTAACTCATGCACAAAACAACCACGGCTCGCTCGACCCCCAGTACACCGGAAACATACCTGTAAGAGAAACTGCACAACAAGTTTAAGCGTGTTCCAGTCATGATTGGAAAATACGCCTTGCCACAAAGAAGAGTTTCCACCCTCCCAATGCCCAATGGAACTCTTTTTGAGGGAAGGGCTATGCATCATGCAAGTGTAGCAGGTGCTACCTTACCCGATCCTGATTCCAACTTATGCAATATACAACCATGGCTCGCTCGACACCCCAGTAAACCGGAAACATACCTGTAAGAGAAACTGCACAACAGGTTTAGGGGTGTTCCAATATTGATGGGAATATATTATCATCCCCATGGAAGAGATTACACCCTCTCAATTCCCACTGGACCTCTTTTTGGGGGAAGGCCTATGTAGAATGCAAGTGTAGCAGGTGCTACCTTACCTTTTCCTGGTTGCAACTTATGCAAAATACAACCATGGTTCGCTCGACCCCCAGTAAACCGGAAACATACCTATAAGAGAAACTGCACAAAAGATTAAAGGGTGTTCCAATCATATTGGAATAATATGTCCTGCCCACAAGAAGAGGCTCCACCCTCCCAATGCCCACTGTACCTCTTTCTGTGGGCAGGGCTATGTACCATTCAAGTGTAGCAGGTGCTACCTTACCTTTTCCTGGTGCTAACTCATGCACAAAACAACCACGGCTCGCTCGACCCCCAGTACACCGGAAACATACCTGTAAGAGAAACTGCACAACAAGTTTAAGCGTGTTCCAGTCATGATTGGAAAATATGCCTTGCCCCCAAGAAGAGGTTCCACCCTCCCAATGCCCAATGGAACTCTTTTTGAGGTCAGGGCTATGTATCATGCAAGTGTAGCAGGTGCTACCTTACCTTTTCCTGGTTCCAACTTATGCAAAATACATCCACGGCTCGCTCGACCCCCAGTAAACCTGGACACATACTGTTCCTGCAAGAGAAGCTGCACAACAGGTTTAAGGGTGTTCCAATCATGCCTGCCCCCAAGAAGAGGTTCCACCCTCCCAATGCCCACTGAACCTATTTTTGGGGGCAGGCCTATGTAGAATGCAAGTGTAGCAGGTGCTACCTTACCTTTTCCTGGTTGCAACTTATGCAAAATACAACCATGGTTCGCTCGACCCCCAGTAAACCGGAAACATACCTATAAGAGAAACTGCACAAAAGGTTAAAGGGTGTTCCAATCATGATGGAATAAGATGTCCTGCCCACAAGAAGAGGCTCCACCCTCCTAATGCCCACTGTACCTCTTTCTGTGGGCAGGGCTATGTACCATTCAAGTGTAGCAGGTGCTACCTTACCTTTTCCTGGTGCTAACTCATGCACAAAACAACCACGGCTCGCTCGACCCCCAGTACACCGGAAACATACCTGTAAGAGAAACTGCACAACAAGTTTAAGCGTGTTCCAGTCATGATTGGAAAATATGCCTTGCCACCAAGAAGAGGTTCCACCCTCCCAATGCCCAATGGAACTCTTTTTGAGGGCAGGGCTATGTATCATGCAAGTGTATGAGGTGCTACCTTACCCGTTCCTGGATCCAACTTATGCAATATACAACCATGGCTCGCTCGACACCCCAGTAAACCGGAAACATACCTGTAAGAGAAACTGCACAACAGGTTTAGGGGTGTTCCAATATTGATGGGAATATATTATCTTCCCCATGGAAGAGATTACACCCTCTCAATTCCCACTGGACCTCTTTTTGGGGGCAGGCCTATGTAGAATGCAAGTGTAGCAGGTGCTACCTTACCTTTTCCTGGTTGCAACTTATGCAAAATACAACCATGGTTCGCTCGACCCCCAGTAAACCGGAAACATACCTATAAGAGAAACTGCACAAAAGGTTAAAGGGTGTTCCAATCATGATGGAATAATATGTCCTGCCCACAAGAAGAGGCTCCACCCTCCTAATGCCCACTGTACCTCTTTCTGTGGGCAGGGCTATGTACCATTCAAGTGTAGCAGGTGCTACCTTACCTTTTCCTGGTGCTAACTCATGCACAAAACAACCACGGCTCGCTCGACCCCCAGTACACCGGAAACATACCTGTAAGAGAAACTGCACAACAAGTTTAAGCGTGTTCCAGTCATGATTGGAAAATATGCCTTGCCCCCAAGAAGAGGTTCCACCCTCCCAATGCCCAATGGAACTCTTTTTGAGGTCAGGGCTATGTATCATGCAAGTGTAGCAGGTGCTACCTTACCTTTTCCTGGTTCCAACTTATGCAAAATACATCCACGGCTCGCTCGACCCCCAGTAAACCCGGACACATACTGTACCTGCAAGAGAAGCTGCACAACAGGTTTAAGGGTGTTCCAATCATGCCTGCCCCCAAGAAGAGGTTCCACCCTCCCAATGCCCACTGAACCTATTTTTGGGGGCAGGCCTATGTAGAATGCAAGTGTAGCAGGTGCTACCTTACCTTTTCCTGGTTGCAACTTATGCAAAATACAACCATGGTTCGCTCGACCCCCAGTAAACCGGAAACATACCTATAAGAGAAACTGCACAAAAGGTTAAAGGGTGTTCCAATCATGATGGAATAATATGTCCTGCCCACAAGAAGAGGCTCCACCCTCCTAATGCCCACTGTACCTCTTTCTGTGGGCAGGGCTATGTACCATTCAAGTGTAGCAGGTGCTACCTTACCTTTTCCTGGTGCTAACTCATGCACAAAACAACCACGGCTCGCTCGACCCCCAGTACACCGGAAACATACCTGTAAGAGAAACTGCACAACAAGTTTAAGCGTGTTCCAGTCATGATTGGAAAATATGCCTTGCCACCAAGAAGAGGTTCCACCCTCCCAATGCCCAATGGAACTCTTTTTGAGGGCAGGGCTATGTATCATGCAAGTGTAGCAGGTGCTACCTTACCCGTTCCTGGATCCAACTTATGCAATATACAACCATGGCTCGCTCGACACCCCAGTAAACCGGAAACATACCTGTAAGAGAAACTGCACAACAGGTTTAGGGGTGTTCCAATATTGATGGGAATATATTATCTTCCCCATGGAAGAGATTACACCCTCTCAATTCCCACTGGACCTCTTTTTGGGGGCAGGCCTATGTAGAATGCAAGTGTAGCAGGTGCTACCTTACCTTTTCCTGGTTGCAACTTATGCAAAATACAACCATGGTTCGCTCGACCCCCAGTAAACCGGAAACATACCTATAAGAGAAACTGCACAAAAGGTTAAAGGGTGTTCCAATCATGATGGAATAATATGTCCTGCCCACAAGAAGAGGCTCCACCCTCCTAATGCCCACTGTACCTCTTTCTGTGGGCAGGGCTATGTACCATTCAAGTGTAGCAGGTGCTACCTTACCTTTTCCTGGTGCTAACTCATGCACAAAACAACCACGGCTCGCTCGACCCCCAGTACACCGGAAACATACCTGTAAGAGAAACTGCACAACAAGTTTAAGCGTGTTCCAGTCATGATTGGAAAATATGCCTTGCCCCCAAGAAGAGGTTCCACCCTCCCAATGCCCAATGGAACTCTTTTTGAGGTCAGGGCTATGTATCATGCAAGTGTAGCAGGTGCTACCTTACCTTTTCCTGGTTCCAACTTATGCAAAATACATCCACGGCTCGCTCGACCCCCAGTAAACCCGGACACATACTGTACCTGCAAGAGAAGCTGCACAACAGGTTTAAGGGTGTTCCAATCATGCCTGCCCCCAAGAAGAGGTTCCACCCTCCCAATGCCCACTGAACCTATTTTTGGGGGCAGGCCTATGTAGAATGCAAGTGTAGCAGGTGCTACCTTACCTTTTCCTGGTTGCAACTTATGCAAAATACAACCATGGTTCGCTCGACCCCCAGTAAACCGGAAACATACCTATAAGAGAAACTGCACAAAAGGTTAAAGGGTGTTCCAATCATGATGGAATAATATGTCCTGCCCACAAGAAGAGGCTCCACCCTCCTAATGCCCACTGTACCTCTTTCTGTGGGCAGGGCTATGTACCATTCAAGTGTAGCAGGTGCTACCTTACCATTTCCTGGTGCCAACTTATGCCAAAAAAAAGTAAAGCTCACTCGAACCCAAGTAAACAGGAAACATACCTGGTAGAGAAACTGCACAAAAGGCTTTATTTGGCTCCAGTCATCACGGAAAAACAATTCCTACCCCCAAGTAGAGTCTTCACCCCCCCCCCCCCCCCCCCTATGCCTAATGTACTTCTTTTTGGGGGGAAGGGCTATGTACAATGCAAGTGCAAGTGTAGCAGGTGCTACCTTACCTTTTCCTGGTTCCAACTTATGCAAAATACATCCATGGCTCGCTCGACCCCCAGTAAACCCGGACACATACTGTACCTGCAAGAGAAGCTGCACAACAGGTTTAAGGGTGTTCCAATCATGCCTGCCCCCAAGAAGAGGTTCCACCCTCCTAATGCCCACTGAACCTATTTTTGGGGGCAGGCCTATGTAGAATGCAAGTGTAGCAGGTGCTACCTTACCTTTTCCTGGTTGCAACTTATGCAAAATACAACCATGGTTCGCTCGACACCCAGTAAACCGGAAACATACCTATAAGAGAAACTGCACAAAAGGTTAAAGGGTGTTCCAATCATAATGGAATTATATGTCCTGCCCACGAGAAGAGGCTCCACCCTCCCAATGCCCACTGTACCTCTTTCTGTGGGCAGGGCTATGTACCATTCAAGTGTAGCAGGTGCTACCTTACCTTTTCCTGGTGCTAACTCATGCACAAAACAACCACGGCTCGCTCGACCCCCAGTACACCGGAAACATACCTGTAAGAGAAACTGCACAACAAGTTAAAACGTGTTCCAGTCATGATTGGAAAATATGCCTTGCCCCCAAGAAGAGGTTCCACCCTCCCAATGCCCAATGGAACTCTTTTTGAGGTCAGGGCTATGTATCATGCAAGTGTAGCAGGTGCTACCTTACCTTTTCCTGGTTCCAACTTATGCAAAATACATCCACGGCTCGCTCGACCCCCAGTAAACCCGGACACATACTGTACCTGCAAGAGAAGCTGCACAACAGGTTTACGGGTGTTCCAATCATGCCTGCCCCCAAGAAGAGGTTCCACCCTCCCAATGCCCACTAAACCTATTTTGGGGGGCAGGCCTATGTAGAATGCAAGTGTAGCAGGTGCTACCTTACCTTTTCCTGGTTGCAACTCATACAAAATACAACCATGGTTCGCTCGACACCCAGTAAACCGGAAACATACCTATAAGAGAAACTTCAGAAAAGGTTAAAGGATGTTCCAATCATGATGGAATAATATGTCCTGCCCACAAGAAGAGGCTCCACCCTCCCAATGCCCACTGTACCTCTTTCTGTGGGCAGGGCTATGTACCATTCAAGTGTAGCAGGTGCTACCTTACCTTTTCCTGGTGCTAACTCATGCACAAAACAACCACGGCTCGCTCGACCCCCAGTACACCGGAAACATACCTGTAAGAGAAACTGCACAACAAGTTTAAGCGTGTTCCAGTCATGATTGGAAAATATGCCTTGCCCCCAAGAAGAGGTTCCACCCTCCCAATGCCCAATGGAACTCTTTTTGAGGTCAGGGCTATGTATCATGCAAGTGTAGCAGGTGCTACCTTACCCGATCCTGGTTCCAACTTATGCAATATACAACCATGGCTCGCTCGACACCCCAGTAAACCGGAAACATACCTGTAAGAGAAACTGCACAACAGGTTTAAGGGTGTTCCAATATTGATGGGAATATATTATCTTCCCCATGGAAGAGATTACACCCTCTCAATTCCCACTGGACCTCTTTTTGGGGGCAGGCCTATGTAGAAAGCAAGTGTAGCAGGTGCTACCTTACCTTTTCCTTGTTGCAACTTATGCAAAATACAACCATGGTTCGCTCGACCCCCAGTAAACCGGAAACATACCTATAAGAGAAACTGCACAAAAGGTTAAAGGGTGTTCCAATCATGATGGAATAATATGTCCTGCCCACAAGAAGAGGCTCCACCCTCTCAATGCCCACTGTACCTCTTTCTGTGGGCAGGGCTATGTACCATTCAAGTGTAGCAGGTGCTACCTTACCTTTTCCTGGTGCTAACTCATGCACAAAACAACCATGGCTCGCTCGACCCCCAGTACACTGGAAACATACCTGTAAGAGAAACTGCACAACAAGTTTAAGCGTGTTCCAGTCATGATTGGGAAATATGCCTTGCCCCCAAGAAGAGGTTCCACCCTCCCAATGCCCAATGGAACTCTTTTTGAGGTCAGGGCTATGTATCATGCAAGTGTAGCAGGTGCTACCTTACCCGATCCTGGTTCCAACTTATGCAATATACAACCATGGCTCGCTCGACACCTCAGTAAACCGGAAACATACCTGTAAGAGAAACTGCACAACAGGTTTAAGGGTGTTCCAATATTGATGGGAATATATTATCTTCCCCATGGAAGAGATTACACCCTCTCAATTCCCACTGGACCTCTTTTTGGGGGCAGGCCTATGTAGAATGCAAGTATAGCAGGTGCTACCTTACCTTTTCCTGGTTGCAACTTATGCAAAATACAACCATGGTTCGCTCGACCCCCAGTAAACCGGAAACATACCTATAAGAGAAACTGCACAAACGGTTAAAGGGTGTTCCAATCATGATGGAATAATATGTCCTGCCCACAAGAAGAGGCTCCACCCTCCCAATGCCCACTGTACCTCTTTCTGTGGGCAGGGCTATGTACCATTCAAGTTAGCAGGTGCTACCTTACCTTTTCCTGGTGCCAACTTATGCCAAAAAAAAGTAAAGCTCACTCGAACCCAAGTAAACAGGAAACATACCTGGAAGAGAAACTGCACAAAAGGCTTTATTTGGCTCCAGTCATCAAGGAAAAACATTTCCTACCCAAAAGTAGAGTCTTCACCCCCCCCCCCCCCCCCTATGCCTAATGTACTTATTTTTTGGGGGAAGGGCTATGTACAATGCAAGTGCAAGTGTAGCAGGTGCTACCTTACCTTTTCCTGGTTCCAACTTATGCAAAATACATCCACGGCTCGCTCGACCCCCAGTAAACCCGGACACATACTGTACCTGCAAGAGAAGCTGCACAACAGGTTTAAGGGTGTTCCAATCATGCCTGCCCCCAAGAAGAGGTTCCACCCTCCCAATTCCCACTGAACCTATTTTTGGGGGCAGGCCTATGTAGAATGCAAGTGTAGCAGGTGCTACCTTACCTTTTCCTGGTTGCAACTTATGCAAAATATAACTATGGTTCGCTCGACCCCCAGTAAACCGGAAACATACCTATAAGAGAAACTGCACAAAAGGTTAAAGGGTGTTCCAATCATTATGGAATAATATGTCCTGCCCACAAGAAGAGGCTCCACCCTCCTAATGCCAACTGTACCTCTTTCTGTGGGCAGGGCTATGTACCATTCAAGTGTAGCAGGTGCTACCTTACCTTTTCCTGGTGCTAACTCATGCACAAAACAACCACGGCTCGCTCGACCCCCAGTACACCGGAAACATACCTGTAAGAGAAACTGCACAACAAGTTTAAGCGTGTTCCAGTCATGATTGGAAAATATGCCTTGCCCCCAAGAAGAGGTTCCACCCTCCCAATGCCCAATGGAACTCTTTTTGAGGTCAGGGCTATGTATCATGCAAGTGTAGCAGGTGCTACCTTACCTTTTCCTGGTTCCAACTTATGCAAAATACATCCACGGCTCGCTCGACCCCCAGTAAACCCGGACACATACTGTACTTGCAAGAGAAGCTGCACAACAGGTTTAAGGGTGTTCCAATCATGCCTGCCCCCAAGAAGAGGTTCCACCCTCCCAATGCCCACTGAACCTATTTTTGGGGGCAGGCCTATGTAGAATGCAAGTGTAGCAGGTGCTACCTTACCTTTTCCTTGTTGCAACTTATGCAAAATACAACCATGGTTCGCTCGACACCCAGTAAACCGGAAACATACCTATAAGAGAAACTTCAGAAAAGGTTAAAGGATGTTCCAATCATGATGGAATAATATGTCCTGCCCACAAGAAGAGGCTCCACCCTCCCAATGCCCACTGTACCTCTTTCTGTGGGCAGGGCTATGTACCATTCAAGTGTAGCAGGTGCTACCTTACCTTTTCCTGGTGCTAACTCATGCACAAAACAACCACGGCTCGCTCGACCCCCAGTACACCGGAAACATACCTGTAAGAGAAACTGCACAACAAGTTTAAGCGTGTTCCAGTCATGATTGGAAAATATGCCTTGCCCCCAAGAAGAGGTTCCACCCTCCCAATGCCCAATGGAACTCTTTTTGAGGTCAGGGCTATGTATCATGCAAGTGTAGCAGGTGCTACCTTACCCGATCCTGGTTCCAACTTATGCAATATACAACCATGGCTCGCTCGACACCCCAGTAAACCGGAAACATACCTGTAAGAGAAACTGCACAACAGGTTTAAGGGTGTTCCAATATTGATGGGAATATATTATCTTCCCCATGGAAGAGATTACACCCTCTCAATTCCCACTGGACCTCTTTTTGGGGGCAGGCCTATGTAGAAAGCAAGTGTAGCAGGTGCTACCTTACCTTTTCCTTGTTGCAACTTATGCAAAATACAACCATGGTTCGCTCGACCCCCAGTAAACCGGAAACATACCTATAAGAGAAACTGCACAAAAGGTTAAAGGGTGTTCCAATCATGATGGAATAATATGTCCTGCCCACAAGAAGAGGCTCCACCCTCTCAATGCCCACTGTACCTCTTTCTGTGGGCAGGGCTATGTACCATTCAAGTGTAGCAGGTGCTACCTTACCTTTTCCTGGTGCTAACTCATGCACAAAACAACCATGGCTCGCTCGACCCCCAGTACACTGGAAACATACCTGTAAGAGAAACTGCACAACAAGTTTAAGCGTGTTCCAGTCATGATTGGGAAATATGCCTTGCCCCCAAGAAGAGGTTCCACCCTCCCAATGCCCAATGGAACTCTTTTTGAGGTCAGGGCTATGTATCATGCAAGTGTAGCAGGTGCTACCTTACCCGATCCTGGTTCCAACTTATGCAATATACAACCATGGCTCGCTCGACACCCCAGTAAACCGGAAACATACCTGTAAGAGAAACTGCACAACAGGTTTAAGGGTGTTCCAATATTGATGGGAATATATTATCTTCCCCATGGAAGAGATTACACCCTCTCAATTCCCACTGGACCTCTTTTTGGGGGCAGGCCTATGTAGAATGCAAGTATAGCAGGTGCTACCTTACCTTTTCCTGGTTGCAACTTATGCAAAATACAACCATGGTTCGCTCGACCCCCAGTAAACCGGAAACATACCTATAAGAGAAACTGCACAAACGGTTAAAGGGTGTTCCAATCATGATGGAATAATATGTCCTGCCCACAAGAAGAGGCTCCACCCTCCCAATGCCCACTGTACCTCTTTCTGTGGGCAGGGCTATGTACCATTCAAGTTAGCAGGTGCTACCTTACCTTTTCCTGGTGCCAACTTATGCCAAAAAAAAGTAAAGCTCACTCGAACCCAAGTAAACAGGAAACATACCTGGAAGAGAAACTGCACAAAAGGCTTTATTTGGCTCCAGTCATCAAGGAAAAACATTTCCTACCCAAAAGTAGAGTCTTCACCCCCCCCCCCCCCCCCATGCCTAATGTACTTATTTTTTGGGGGAAGGGCTATGTACAATGCAAGTGCAAGTGTAGCAGGTGCTACCTTACCTTTTCCTGGTTCCAACTTATGCAAAATACATCCACGGCTCGCTCGACCCCCAGTAAACCCGGACACATACTGTACCTGCAAGAGAAGCTGCACAACAGGTTTAAGGGTGTTCCAATCATGCCTGCCCCCAAGAAGAGGTTCCACCCTCCCAATTCCCACTGAACCTATTTTTGGGGGCAGGCCTATGTAGAATGCAAGTGTAGCAGGTGCTACCTTACCTTTTCCTGGTTGCAACTTATGCAAAATATAACTATGGTTCGCTCGACCCCCAGTAAACCGGAAACATACCTATAAGAGAAACTGCACAAAAGGTTAAAGGGTGTTCCAATCATTATGGAATAATATGTCCTGCCCACAAGAAGAGGCTCCACCCTCCTAATGCCAACTGTACCTCTTTCTGTGGGCAGGGCTATGTACCATTCAAGTGTAGCAGGTGCTACCTTACCTTTTCCTGGTGCTAACTCATGCACAAAACAACCACGGCTCGCTCGACCCCCAGTACACCGGAAACATACCTGTAAGAGAAACTGCACAACAAGTTTAAGCGTGTTCCAGTCATGATTGGAAAATATGCCTTGCCCCCAAGAAGAGGTTCCACCCTCCCAATGCCCAATGGAACTCTTTTTGAGGTCAGGGCTATGTATCATGCAAGTGTAGCAGGTGCTACCTTACCTTTTCCTGGTTCCAACTTATGCAAAATACATCCACGGCTCGCTCGACCCCCAGTAAACCCGGACACATACTGTACTTGCAAGAGAAGCTGCACAACAGGTTTAAGGGTGTTCCAATCATGCCTGCCCCCAAGAAGAGGTTCCACCCTCCCAATGCCCACTGAACCTATTTTTGGGGGCAGGCCTATGTAGAATGCAAGTGTAGCAGGTGCTACCTTACCTTTTCCTTGTTGCAACTTATGCAAAATACAACCATGGTTCGCTCGACACCCAGTAAACCGGAAACATACCTATAAGAGAAACTGCACAAAAGGTTAAAGGGTGTTCCAATCATGATGGAATAATATGTCCTGCCCACAAGAAGAGGCTCCACCCTCCCAATGCCCACTGTACCTCTTTCTGTGGGCAGGGCTATGTACCATTCAAGTGTAGCAGGTGCTACCTTACCTTTTCCTGGTGCTAACTCATGCACAAAACAACCACGGCTCGCTCGACCCCCAGTACACCGGAAACATACCTGTAAGAGAAACTGCACAACAAGCGTGTTCCAGTCATGATTGGAAAATATGCCTTGCCCCCAAGAAGAGGTTCCACCCTCCCAATGCCCAATGGAACTCTTTTTGAGGTCAGGGCTATGTATCATGCAAGTGTAGCAGGTGCTACCTTACCTTTTCCTGGTTACAACTTATGCAAAATACATCCACGGCTCGCTCGACCCCCAGTAAACCCGGACACATACTGTACCTGCAAGAGAAGCTGCACAACAGGTTTAAGGGTGTTCCAATCATGCCTGCCCCCAAGAAGAGGTTCTACCCTCCCAATGCCCACTGAACCTATTTTTGGGGGCAGGCCTATGTAGAATGCAAGTGTAGCAGGTGCTACCTTACCTTTTCCTGGTTGCAACTTATGCAAAATACAACCATGGTTCGCTCGACACCCAGTAAACCGGAAACATACCTATAAGAGAAACTGCACAAAAGGTTAAAGGGTGTTCCAATCATGATGGAATAATATGTCCTGCCCACAAGAAGAGGCTCCACCCTCCCAATGCCCACTGTACCTCTTTCTGTGGGCAGGGCTATGTACCATTCAAGTGTAGCAGGTGCTACCTTACCTTTTCTTTGTGCTAACTCATGCACAAAACAACCACGGCTCGCTCGACCCCCAGTACACCGGAAACATACCTGTAAGAGAAACTGCACAACAAGTTTAAGCGTGTACCAGTCATGATTGGAAAATATGCCTTGCCCCCAAGAAGAGGTTCCACCCTCCCAATGCCCAATGGAACTCTTTTTGAGGTCAGGGCTATGTATCATGCAAGTGTAGCAGGTGCTACCTTACCTTTTCCTGGTTCCAACTTATGCAAAATACTTCCACGGCTCGCTCGACCCCCAGTAAACCCGGACACATACTGTACCTGCAAGAGAAGCTGCACAATAGGTTTAAGGGTGTTCCAATCATGCCTGCCCCCAAGAAGAGGTTCCACCCTCCCAATGCCCACTGAACCTATTTTTGGGGGCAGGCCTATGTAGAATGCAAGTGTAGCAGGTGCTACCTTACCTTTTCCTGGTTGCAACT
Source organism: Crinia signifera (assembly GCF_055691185.1). Lineage (NCBI taxonomy): Eukaryota > Metazoa > Chordata > Amphibia > Anura > Myobatrachidae > Crinia > Crinia signifera. Next base: position 313,968,568 of record NC_139217.1, read on the forward strand.
TATGCAAAATACAACCATGGTTCGCACGACCCCCAGTAAACCGGAAACATACCTATAAGAGAAACTGCACAAAAGGTTAAAGGGTGTTCCAATCATGATGGAATAATATGTCCTGCCCACAAGAAGAGGCTCCACCCTCCTAATGCCCACTGTACCTCTTTTTGTGGGCAGGGCTATGTACCATTCAAGTGTAGCAGGTGCTACCTTACCTTTTCCTGGTGCCAACTTATGCCAAAAAAAAGTAAAGCTCACTCAAACCCAAGTAAACAGGAAACATACCTGGAAGAGAAACTGCACAAAAGGCTTTATTTGGCTCCAGTCATCAAGGAAAAACATTTCCTACCCCCAAGTAGAGTCTTCACCCCCCCCCCCCCCCCTATGCCTAATGTACTTCTTTTTGGGGGGAAGGGCTATGTACAATGCAAGTGCAAGTGTAGCAGGTGCTACCTTACCTTTTCCTGGTTCCAACTTATGCAAAATACATCCACGGCTCGCTCGACCCCCAGTAAACCCGGACACATACTGTACCTGCAAGAGAAGCTGCACAACAGGTTTAAGGGTGTTCCAATCATGCCTGCCCCCAAGAAGAGGTTCCACCCTCCCAATGCCCACTGAACCTATTTTTGGGGGCAGGCCTATGTAGAATGCAAGTGTAGCAGGTGCTACCTTACCTTTTCCTGGTTGCAACTTATGCAAAATACAACCATGGTTCGCTCGACACCCAGTAAACCTGAAACATACCTATAAGAGAAACTGCACAAAAGGTTAAATGGTGTTCCAATCATGATGGAATAATATGTCCTGCCCACAAGAAGAGGCTCCACCCTCCCAATGCCCACTGTACCTCTTTCTGTGGGCAGGGCTATGTACCATTCAAGTGTAGCAGGTGCTACCTTACCTTTTCCTGGTGCTAACTCATGCACAAAACAACCACGGCTCGCTCGACCCCCAGTACACCGGAAACATACCTGTAAGAGAAACTGCACAACAAGTTTAAGCGTGTTCCAGTCATGATTGGAAAATATGCCTTGCCCCCAAGAAGAGGTTCCACCCTCCCAATGCCCAATGGAACTCTTTTTGAGGTCAGGGCTATGTATCATGCAAGTGTAGCAGGTGCTACCTTACCTTTTCCTGGTTCCAACTTATGCAAAATACATCCACGGCTCGCTCGACCCCCAGCATACCCGGACACATACTGTACCTGCAAGAGAAGCTGCACAACAGGTTTAAGGGTGTTCCAATCATGTCTGCCCCCAAGAAGAGGTTCCACCCTCCCAATGCCCACTGAACCTATTTTTGGGGGCAGGCCTATGTAGAATGCAAGTGTAGCAGGTGCTACCTTACCTTTTCCTGGTTGCAACTTATGCAAAATACAACCATGGTTCGCTTGACCCCCAGTAAACCGGAAACATACCTATAAGAGAAACTGCACAAAAGGTTAAAGGGTGTTCCAATCATGATGGAATAATATGTCCTGCCCACAAGAAGAGGCTCCACCCTCCTAATGCCCACTGTACCTCTTTCTGTGGGCAGGGCTATGTACCATTTAAGTGTAGCAGCTGCTACCTTACCTTTTCCTGGTGCTAACTCATGCACAAAACAACCACGGCTCGCTCGACCCCCAGTACACCGGAAACATACCTGTAAGAGAAACTGCACAACATGTTTAAGCGTGTTCCAGTCATGATTGGAAAATACGCCTTGCCACCAAGAAGAGGTTCCACCCTCCCAATGCCCAATGGAACTCTTTTTGAGGGCAGGGTTATGTATCATGCAAGTGTAGCAGGTGCTACCTTACCCGATTCTGGTTCCAACTTATGCAATATACAACCATGGCTCGCTCGACACCCCAGTAAACCGGAAACATACCTGTAAGAGAAACTGCACAACAGGTTTAAGGGTGTTCCAATATTGATGGGAATATATTATCTTCCCCATGGAAGAGATTACACCCTCTTAATTCCCACTGGACCTCTTTTTGGGGGCAGGCCTATGTAGAATGCAAGTGTAGCAGGTGCTACCTTACCTTTTCCTTGTTGAAACTTATGCAAAATACAACCATGGTTCGCTCGACCCCCAGTAAACCGGAAACATACCTATAAGAGAAACTGCACAAAAGGTTAAAGGGTGTTCCAATCATGATGAAATAATATGTCCTGCCCACAAGAAGAGGCTCCACCCTCCCAATGCCCACTGTACCTCTTCCTGTGGGCAGGGCTATGTACCATTCAAGTGTAGCAGGTGCTACCTTACCTTTTCCTGGTGCTAACTCTTGCACAAAACAACCACGGCTCGCTCGACCCCCAGTACACCAGAAACATACCTGTAAGAGAAACTGCACAACAAGTTTAAGCGTGTTCCAGTCATGATTGGAAAATATGCCTTGCCCCCAAGAAGAGGTTCCACCCTCCCAATGCCCAATGGAACTCTTCTTGAGGTCAGGGCTATGTATCATGCAAGTGTAGCAGGTGCTACCTTACCTTTTCCTGGTTCCAACTTATGCAAAATACATCCACGGCTCGCTCGACCCCCAGTAAACCCGGACACATACTGTACCTGCAAGAGAAGCTGCACAACAGGTTTAAGGGTGTTCCAATCATGCCTGCCCCCAAGAAGAGGTTCCACCCTCCCAATGCCCACTGAACCTATTTTTGGGGGCAGGCCTATGTAGAATGCAAGTGTAGCAGGTGCTACCTTACCTTTTCCTGGTTGCAACTTATGCAAAATACAACCATGGTTCGCTCGACCCCCAGTAAACCGGAAACATACCTATAAGAGAAACTGCACAAAAGGTTAAAGGGTGTTCCAATCATGATGGAATAATATGTCCTGCCCACAAGAAGAGGCTCCACTCTCCTAATGCCCACTGTACCTCTTTCTGTGGGCAGGGCTATGTACCATTCAAGTGTAGCAGGTGCTACCTTACCTTTTCCTGGTGCTAACTAATGCACAAAACAACCACGGCTCGCTCGACCCCCAGTACACCGGAAACATACCTGTAAGAGAAACTGCACAACAAGTTTAAGCGTGTTCCAGTCATGATTGGAAAATACGCCTTGCCACAAAGAAGAGGTTCCACCCTCCCAATGCCCAATGGAACTCTTTTTGAGGGAAGGGCTATGCATCATGCAAGTGTAGCAGGTGCTACCTTACCCGATCCTGGTTCCAACTTATGCAATATACAACCATGGCTCGCTCGACACCCCAGTAAACCGGAAACATACCTGTAAGAGAAACTGCACAACAGGTTTAGGGGTGTTCCAATATTGATGGGAATATATTATCATCCCCATGGAAGAGATTACACCCTCTCAATTCCCACTGGACCTCTTTTTGGGGGCAGGCCTATGTAGAATGCAAGTGTAGCAGGTGCTACCTTACCTTTTCCTGGTTGCAACTTATGCAAAATACAACCATGGTTCGCTCGACCCCCAGTAAACCGGAAACATACCTATAAGAGAAACTGCACAAAAGGTTAAAGGGTGTTCCAATCATGATGGAATAATATGTCCTGCCCACAAGAAGAGGCTCCACCCTCCCAATGCCCACTGTACCTCTTTCTGTGGGCAGGGCTATGTACCATTCAAGTGTAGCAGGTGCTACCTTACCTTTTCCTGGTGCTAACTCATGCACAAAACAACCACGGCTCGCTCGACCCCCAGTACACCGGAAACATACCTGTAAGAGAAACTGCACAATAAGTTTAAGCGTGTTCCAGTCATGATTGGAAAATATGCCTTGCCCCCAAGAAGAGGTTCCACCCTCCCAATGCCCAATGGAACTCTTTTTGAGGTCAGGGCTATGTATCATGCAAGTGTAGCAGGTGCTACCTTACCTTTTCCTGGTTCCAACTTATGCAAAATACATCCACGGCTCGCTCGACCCCCAGTAAACCTGGACACATACTGTACCTGCAAGAGAAGCTGCACAACAGGTTTAAGGGTGTTCCAATCATGCCTGCCCCCAAGAAGAGGTTCCACCCTCCCAATGCCCACTGAACCTATTTTTGGGGGCAGGCCTATGTAGAATGCAAGTGTAGCAGGTGCTACCTTACCTTTTCCTGGTTGCAACTTATGCAAAATACAACCATGGTTCGCTCGACCCCCAGTAAACCGGAAACATACCTATAAGAGAAACTGCACAAAAGGTTAAAGGGTGTTCCAATCATGATGGAATAATATGTCCTGCCCACAAGAAGAGGCTCCACCCTCCTAATGCCCACTGTACCTCTTTCTGTGGGCAGGGCTATGTACCATTCAAGTGTAGCAGGAGCTACCTTACCTTTTCCTGGTGCTAACTCATGCACAAAACAACCACGGCTCGCTCGACCCCCAGTACACCGGAAACATACCTGTAAGAGAAACTGCACAACAAGTTTAAGCGTGTTCCAGTCATGATTGGAAAATACGCCTTGCCACAAAGAAGAGGTTCCACCCTCCCAATGCCCAATGGAACTCTTTTTGAGGGAAGGGCTATGCATCATGCAAGTGTAGCAGGTGCTACCTTACCCGATCCTGGTTCCAACTTATGCAATATACAACCATGGCTCGCTCGACACCCCAGTAAACCGGAAACATACCTGTAAGAGAAACTGCACAACAGGTTTAGGGGTGTTCCAATATTGATGGGAATATATTATCATCCCCATGGAAGAGATTACACCCTCTCAATTCCCACTGGACCTCTTTTTGGGGGCAGGCCTATGTAGAATGCAAGTGTAGCAGGTGCTACCTTACCTTTTCCTGGTTGCAACTTATGCAAAATACAACCATGGTTCGCTCGACCCCCAGTAAACCGGAAACATACCTATAAGAGAAACTGCACAAAAGATTAAAGGGTGTTCCAATCATGATGGAATAATATGTCCTGCCCACAAGAAGAGGCTCCACCCTCCCAATGCCCACTGTACCTCTTTCTGTGGGCAGGGCTATGTACCATTCAAGTGTAGCAGGTGCTACCTTACCTTTTCCTGGTGCTAACTCATGCACAAAACAACCACGGCTCGCTCGACCCCCAGTACACCGGAAACATACCTGTAAGAGAAACTGCACAACAAGTTTAAGCGTGTTCCAGTCATGATTGGAAAATATGCCTTGCCCCCAAGAAGAGGTTCCACCCTCCCAATGCCCAATGGAACTCTTTTTGAGGTCAGGGCTATGTATCATGCAAGTGTAGCAGGTGCTACCTTACCTTTTCCTGGTTCCAACTTATGCAAAATACATCCACGGCTCGCTCGACCCCCAGTAAACCTGGACACATACTGTACCTGCAAGAGAAGCTGCACAACAGGTTTAAGGGTGTTCCAATCATGCCTGCCCCCAAGAAGAGGTTCCACCCTCCCAATGCCCACTGAACCTATTTTTGGGGGCAGGCCTATGTAGAATGCAAGTGTAGCAGGTGCTACCTTACCTTTTCCTGGTTGCAACTTATGCAAAATACAACCATGGTTCGCTCGACCCCCAGTAAACCGGAAACATACCTATAAGAGAAACTGCACAAAAGGTTAAAGGGTGTTCCAATCATGATGGAATAAGATGTCCTGCCCACAAGAAGAGGCTTTACCCTCCTAATGCCCACTGTACCTCTTTCTGTGGGCAGGGCTATGTACCATTCAAGTGTAGCAGGTGCTACCTTACCTTTTCCTGGTGCTAACTCATGCACAAAACAACCACGGCTCGCTCGACCCCCAGTACACCGGAAACATACCTGTAAGAGAAACTGCACAACAAGTTTAAGCGTGTTCCAGTCATGATTGGAAAATATGCCTTGCCACCAAGAAGAGGTTCCACCCTCCCAATGCCCAATGGAACTCTTTTTGAGGGCAGGGCTATGTATCATGCAAGTGTAGCAGGTGCTACCTTACCCGTTCCTGGATCCAACTTATGCAATATACAACCATGGCTCGCTCGACACCCCAGTAAACCGGAAACATACCTGTAAGAGAAACTGCACAACAGGTTTAGGGGTGTTCCAATATTGATGGGAATATATTATCTTCCCCATGGAAGAGATTACACCCTCTCAATTCCCACTGGACCTCTTTTTGGGGGCAGGCCTATGTAGAATGCAAGTGTAGCAGGTGCTACCTTACCTTTTCCTGGTTGCAACTTATGCAAAATACAACCATGGTTCGCTCGACCCCCAGTAAACCGGAAACATACCTATAAGAGAAACTGCACAAAAGGTTAAAGGGTGTTCCAATCATGATGGAATAATATGTCCTGCCCACAAGAAGAGGCTCCACCCTCCTAATGCCCACTGTACCTCTTTCTGTGGGCAGGGCTATGTACCATTCAAGTGTAGCAGGTGCTACCTTACCTTTTCCTGGTGCTAACTCATGCACAAAACAACCACGGCTCGCTCGACCCCCAGTACACCGGAAACATACCTGTAAGAGAAACTGCACAACAAGTTTAAGCGTGTTCCAGTCATGATTGGAAAATATGCCTTGCCCCCAAGAAGAGGTTCCACCCTCCCAATGCCCAATGGAACTCTTTTTGAGGTCAGGGCTATGTATCATGCAAGTGTAGCAGGTGCTACCTTACCTTTTCCTGGTTCCAACTTATGCAAAATACATCCACGGCTCGCTCGACCCCCAGTAAACCCGGACACATACTGTACCTGCAAGAGAAGCTGCACAACAGGTTTAAGGGTGTTCCAATCATGCCTGCCCCCAAGAAGAGGTTCCACCCTCCCAATGCCCACTGAACCTATTTTTGGGGGCAGGCCTATGTAGAATGCAAGTGTAGCAGGTGCTACCTTACCTTTTCCTGGTTGCAACTTATGCAAAATACAACCATGGTTCGCTCGACCCCCAGTAAACCGGAAACATACCTATAAGAGAAACTGCACAAAAGGTTAAAGGGTGTTCCAATCATGATGGAATAATATGTCCTGCCCACAAGAAGAGGCTCCACCCTCCTAATGCCCACTGTACCTCTTTCTGTGGGCAGGGCTATGTACCATTCAAGTGTAGCAGGTGCTACCTTACCATTTCCTGGTGCCAACTTATGCCAAAAAAAAGTAAAGCTCACTCAAACCCAAGTAAACAGGAAACATACCTGGAAGAGAAACTGCACAAAAGGCTTTATTTGGCTCCAGTCATCACGGAAAAACAATTCCTACCCCCAAGTAGAGTCTTCACCCCCCCCCCCCCCCCCTATGCCTAATGTACTTCTTTTTGGGGGGAAGGGCTATGTACAATGCAAGTGCAAGTGTAGCAGGTGCTACCTTACCTTTTCCTGGTTCCAACTTATGCAAAATACATCCATGGCTCGCTCGACCCCCAGTAAACCCGGACACATACTGTACCTGCAAGAGAAGCTGCACAACAGGTTTAAGGGTGTTCCAATCATGCCTGCCCCCAAGAAGAGGTTCCACCCTCCTAATGCCCACTGAACCTATTTTTGGAAGCAGGCCTATGTAGAATGCAAGTGTAGCAGGTGCTACCTTACCTTTTCCTGGTGCTAACTCATGCACAAAACAACCACGGCTCGCTCGACACCCAGTACACCGGAAACATACCTGTAAGAGAAACTGCACAACAAGTTAAAACGTGTTCCAGTCATGATTGGAAAATATGCCTTGCCCCCAAGAAGAGGTTCCACCCTCCCAATGCCCAATGGAACTCTTTTTGAGGTCAGGGCTATGTATCTTGCAAGTGTAGCAGGTGCTACCTTACCTTTTCCTGGTTCCAACTTATGCAAAATACATCCACGGCTCGCTCGACCCCCAGTAAACCCGGACACATACTGTACCTGCAAGAGAAGCTGCACAACAGGTTTACGGGTGTTCCAATCATGCCTGCCCCCAAGAAGAGGTTCCACCCTCCCAATGCCCACTGAACCTATTTTGGGGGGCAGGCCTATGTAGAATGCAAGTGTAGCAGGTGCTACCTTACCTTTTCCTGGTTGCAACTCATACAAAATACAACCATGGTTCGCTCGACACCCAGTAAACCGGAAACATACCTATAAGAGAAACTTCAGAAAAGGTTAAAGGATGTTCCAATCATGATGGAATAATATGTCCTGCCCACAAGAAGAGGCTCCACCCTCCCAATGCCCACTGTACCTCTTTCTGTGGGCAGGGCTATGTACCATTCAAGTGTAGCAGGTGCTACCTTACCTTTTCCTGGTGCTAACTCATGCACAAAACAACCACGGCTCGCTCGACCCCCAGTACACCGGAAACATACCTGTAAGAGAAACTGCACAACAAGTTTAAGCGTGTTCCAGTCATGATTGGAAAATATGCCTTGCCCCCAAGAAGAGGTTCCACCCTCCCAATGCCCAATGGAACTCTTTTTGAGGTCAGGGCTATGTATCATGCAAGTGTAGCAGGTGCTACCTTACCCGATCCTGGTTCCAACTTATGCAATATACAACCATGGCTCGCTCGACACCCCAGTAAACCGGAAACATACCTGTAAGAGAAACTGCACAACAGGTTTAAGGGTGTTCCAATATTGATGGGAATATATTATCTTCCCCATGGAAGAGATTACACCCTCTCAATTCCCACTGGACCTCTTTTTGGGGGCAGGCCTATGTAGAAAGCAAGTGTAGCAGGTGCTACCTTACCTTTTCCTTGTTGCAACTTATGCAAAATACAACCATGGTTCGCTCGACCCCCAGTAAACCGGAAACATACAGTACCTATAAGAGAAACTGCACAAAAGGTTAAAGGGTGTTCCAATCATGATGGAATAATATGTCCTGCCCACAAAAAGAGGCTCCACCCTCTCAATGCCCACTGTACCTCTTTCTGTGGGCAGGGCTATGTACCATTCAAGTGTAGCAGGTGCTACCTTACCTTTTCCTGGTGCTAACTCATGCACAAAACAACCATGGCTCGCTCGACCCCCAGTACACTGGAAACATACCTGTAAGAGAAACTGCACAACAAGTTTAAGCGTGTTCCAGTCATGATTGGGAAATATGCCTTGCCCCCAAGAAGAGGTTCCACCCTCCCAATGCCCAATGGAACTCTTTTTGAGGTCAGGGCTATGTATCATGCAAGTGTAGCAGGTGCTACCTTACCCGATCCTGGTTCCAACTTATGCAATATACAACCATGGCTCGCTCGACACCCCAGTAAACCGGAAACATACCTGTAAGAGAAACTGCACAACAGGTTTAAGGGTGTTCCAATATTGATGGGAATATATTATCTTCCCCATGGAAGAGATTACACCCTCTCAATTCCCACTGGACCTCTTTTTGGGGGCAGGCCTATGTAGAATGCAAGTGTAGCAGGTGCTACCTTACCTTTTCCTGGTTGCAACTTATGCAAAATACAACCATGGTTCGCTCGACCCCCAGTAAACCGGAAACATACCTATAAGAGAAACTGCACAAACGGTTAAAGGGTGTTCCAATCATGATGGAATAATATGTCCTGCCCACAAGAAGAGGCTCCACCCTCCCAATGCCCACTGTACCTCTTTCTGTGGGCAGGGCTATGTACCATTCAAGTTAGCAGGTGCTACCTTACCTTTTCCTGGTGCCAACTTATGCCAAAAAAAAGTAAAGCTCACTCGAACCCAAGTAAACAGGAAACATACCTGGAAGAGAAACTGCACAAAAGGCTTTATTTGGCTCCAGTCATCAAGCAAAAACATTTCCTACCCAAAAGTAGAGTCTTCACCCCCCCCCCCCCCCCCCTATGCCTAATGTACTTATTTTTTGGGGGAAGGGCTATGTACAATGCAAGTGCAAGTGTAGCAGGTGCTACCTTACCTTTTCCTGGTTCAAACTTATGCAAAATACATCCACGGCTCGCTCGACCCCCAGTAAACCCGGACACATACTGTACCTGCAAGAGAAGCTGCACAACAGGTTTAAGGGTGTTCCAATCATGCCTGCCCCCAAGAAGAGGTTCCACCCTCCCAATGCCCACTGAACCTATTTTTGGGGGCAGGCCTATGTAGAATGCAAGTGTAGCAGGTGCTACCTTACCTTTTCCTGGTTGCAACTTATGCAAAATATAACTATGGTTCGCTCGACCCCCAGTAAACCGGAAACATACCTATAAGAGAAACTGCACAAAAGGTTAAAGGGTGTTCCAATCATTATGGAATAATATGTCCTGCCCACAAGAAGAGGCTCCACCCTCCTAATGCCAACTGTACCTCTTTCTGTGGGCAGGGCTATGTACCATTCAAGTGTAGCAGGTGCTACCTTACCTTTTCCTGGTGCTAACTCATGCACAAAACAACCACGGCTCGCTCGACCCCCAGTACACCGGAAACATACCTGTAAGAGAAACTGCACAACAAGTTTAAGCGTGTTCCAGTCATGATTGGAAAATATGCCTTGCCCCCAAGAAGAGGTTCCACCCTCCCAATGCCCAATGGAACTCTTTTTGAGGTCAGGGCTATGTATCATGCAAGTGTAGCAGGTGCTACCTTACCTTTTCCTGGTTCCAACTTATGCAAAATACATCCACGGCTCGCTCGACCCCCAGCAAACCCGGACACATACTGTACCTGCAAGAGAAGCTGCACAACAGGTTTAAGGGTGTTCCAATCATGCCTGCCCCCAAGAAGAGGTTCCACCCTCCCAATGCCCACTGAACCTATTTTTGGGGGCAGGCCTATGTAGAATGCAAGTGTAGCAGGTGCTACCTTACCTTTTCCTGGTTGCAACTTATGCAAAATACAACCATGGTTCGCTCGACCCCCAGTAAACCGGAAACATACCTATAAGAGAAACTGCACAAAAGGTTAAAGGGTGTTCCAATCATGATGGAATAATATGTCCTGCCCACAAGAAGAGGCTCCACCCTCCTAATGCCCACTGTACCTCTTTCTGTGGGCAGGGCTATGTACCATTCAAGTGTAGCAGGTGCTACCTTACCTTTTCCTGGTGCTAACTCATGCACAAAACAACCACGGCTCGCTCGACCCCCAGTACACCGGAAACATACCTGTAAGAGAAACTGCACAACAAGTTTAAGCGTGTTCCAGTCATGATTGCAAAATATGCCTTGCCCCCAAGAAGAGGTTCCACCCTCCCAATGCCCAATGGAACTCTTTTTGAGGTCAGGGCTATGTATCATGCAAGTGTAGCAGGTGCTACCTTACCTTTTCCTGGTTCCAACTTATGCAAAATACATCTACAGCTCGCTCGACCCCCAGTAAACCTGGACACATACTGTACCTGCAAGAGAAGCTGCACAACAGGTTTAAGGGTGTTCCAATCATGCTTGCACCCAAGAAGAGGTTCCACCCTCCCAATGCCCACTGAACCTATTTTTGGGGGCAGGCCTATGTAGAATGCAAGTGTAGCAGGTGCTACCTTACCTTTTCCTGGTTGCAACTTATGCAAAATACAACCATGGTTCGCTCGACCCCCAGTAAAACGGAAACATACCTATAAGAGAAACTGCACAAAAGATTAAATGGTGTTCCAATCATGATGGAATAATATGTCCTGCCCACAAGAAGAGGCTCCACCCTCCTAATGCCCACTGTACCTCTTTCTGTGGGCAGGGCTATGTACCATTCAAGTGTAGCAGGTGCTAACTTACCTTTTCCTGGTGCTAACTCATGCACAAAACAACCACGGCTCGCTCGACCCCAAGTACACCGGAAACATACCTGTAAGAGAAACTGCACAACAAGTTTAAGCGTGTTCCAGTCATGATTGGAAAATATGCCTTGCCACCAAGAAGAGGTTCCACCCTCCCAATGCCCAATGGAACTCTTTTTGAGGGCAGGGCTATGTATCATGCAAGTGTAGCAGGTGCTACCTTACCCGATTCTGGATCCAACTTATGCAATATACAACCATGGCTCGCTCGACACCCCAGTAAACCGGAAACATGCCTGTAAGAGAAACTGCACAACAGGTTTAGGGGTGTTCCAATATTGATGGGAATATATTATCTTCCCCATGGAAGAGATTACACCCTCTCAATTCCCACTGGACCTCTTTTTGGGGGCAGGCCTATGTAGAATGCAAGTGTAGCAGGTGCTACCTTACCTTTTCCTTGTTGCAACTTATGCAAAATACAACCATGGTTCGCTCGACCCCCAGTAAACCGGAAACATACCTATAAGAGAAACTGCACAAAAGGTTAAAGGGTGTTCCAATCATGATGAAATAATATGTCCTGCCCACAAGAAGAGGCTCCACCCTCCCAATGCCCACTGTACCTCTTTCTGTGGGCAGGGCTATGTACCATTCAAGTGTAGCAGGTGCTACCTTACCTTTTTCTGGTGTTAACTCATGCACAAAACAACCACGGCTCGCTCGACCCCCAGTACACCCGAAACATACCTGTAAGAGAAACTGCACAACAAGTTTAAGCGTGTTCCAGTCATGATTGGAAAATATGCCTTGCCCCCAAGAAGAGGTTCCACCCTCCCAATGCCCAAAGGAACTCTTTTTGAGGTCAGGGCTATGTATCATGCAAGTGTAGCAGGTGCTACCTTACCTTTTCCTGGTTCCAACTTATGCAAAATACATCCACGGCTCGCTCGACCCCCAGTAAACCCGGACACATACTGTACCTGCAAGAGAAGCTGCACAACAGGTTTAAGGGTGTTCCAATCATGCCTGCCCCCAAGAAGAGGTTCCACCCTCCCAATGCCCACTGAACCTATTTTTGGGGGCAGGCCTATGTAGAATGCAAGTGTAGCAGGTGCTTCCTTACCTTTTCCTGGTTGCAACTTATGCAAAATACAACCATGGTTCGCTCGACCCCCAGTAAACCGGAAACATACCTATAAGAGAAACTGCACAAAAGGTTAAAGGGTGTTCCAATCATGATGGAATAATATGTCCTGCCCACAAGAAGAGGCTCCACCCTCCTAATGCCCACTGTAACTCTTTCTGTGGGCAGGCCTATGTAGAATGCAAGTGTAGCAGGTGCTACCTTACCTTTTCCTTGTTGCAACTTATGCAAAATACAACCATGGTTCGCTCGACCCCCAGTAAACCGGAAACATACCTATAAGAGAAACTGCACAAAAGGTTTAAGGGTGTTCCAATCATGATGGAATAATATGTCCTGCCCACAAGAAGAGGCTCCACCCTCCCAATGCCCACTGTACCTCTTTCTGTGGGCAGGGCTATGTACCATTCAAGTGTAGCAGGTGCTACCTTACCTTTTCCTGGTGCTAACTCATGCACAAAACAACCACGGCTCGCTCGACCCCCAGTACACCGGAAACATACCTATAAGAGAAACTACACAACAAGTTTAAGCGTGTTCCAGTCATGATTGGAAAATATGCCTTGCCACCAAGAAGAGGTTCCACCCTCCCAATGCCCAATGGAACTCTTTTTGAGGGCAGGGCTATGTATCATGCAAGTGTAGCAGGTGCTACCTTACCCGATCCTGGTTCCAACTTATGCAAAATACAACCATGGTTCGCTCGACCCCCAGTAAACCGGAAACATACCTATAAGAGAAACTGCACAAAAGGTTAAAGGGTGTTCCAATCATGATGGAATAATATGTCCTGCCCACAAGAAGAGGCTCCACCCTCCTAATGCCCACTGTACCTCTTTCTGTGGGCAGGGCTATGTACCATTCAAGTGTAGCAGGTGCTACCTTACCTTTTCCTGGTTGCAACTTATGCAAAATACAACCATGGTTCGCTCGACCCCCAGTAAACCGGAAACATACCTATAAGAGAAACTGCACAAAAGGTTAAAGGGTGTTCCAATCATGATGGAATAATGGGGGAAATTTACCAATATGAAAAACCTAGTTTTTCGTATTGGTATTTTCCCTACGACTGCATACGACTGTTTAAGTCGTATGCAAAGTCGTGTTCCGGAGGATCAGTTACAAAGCAGTCATATACGACTGCTTTGTAACCCTCCGATGGTGTAATGATTCGTATTAGCGGCCGTATATACGGCTGCTAATACGAATTATTTCTAGCAGTCTGCACGGATCAGTCAGATCCGTGCAGGCTGCATGGTGTAAAAAAAATAGAAAAATAAATAAATAAAAAAAAAACCGGCGTGGGGTCCCCCCCACAGCCGAAACCAGCACCAGGCTGACAGAGCCTGGAGCCGGTAATTAAAAATCAGGGAACCCGACAAATAGGGGTTCCCCGATTTTTAACAACCAGCCCCAGGCTCCTGCTCTGGGGCTGGTTCCCAAAATACGGGGGACAAAATGACTAGGGGTCCCCCGTATTTTAAGAACCAGCCCCAGGCAAAACCAGCCAGCAGGCTAATGCCACAGCCGGGGGGAGACTTTTTATGCAAGTCCCCCCGGCCAAAGCATTAACACTACCGACCAGTCAGCCTGGCCAGGGGCCCTGGGGGAGTGGGGACCCCCCCAATAAAGGGGTCCCCCCCCTCCAGGACTTACCTGACCAGGCTGAAGCCTGGTGCTGTCCTCGATGCCCCTGGGCGGTGGGCATCGAGCTGATAGTTGTGTAAAAAATAGAAGAAACCATTGTTTTTTACTGTGGCACTACAAGTGCCAGCAAGCCTCCCCAGCAAGCTGGGACTTGGAGAACCACAAGTCCCAGCCTGCTGGGCATTAAAGGGCCCGCTGGGTCTTGTAGTGCCACAGTAAAAAAAATAGTTAAATAAAACACACTGACACACATTTTAAATAAAAGTTTAATACATACAAAACACACATACTGATACTTACCTAGCTTGATCCCGTTGGTAGGTCGCTGGCTCCGGTGTCGGCGGCTCCGTGTCGGCGGCTCCGTTGTCGGCGGCTCCGTGTCGGCGGCTCCGGGGTCGTCGGCGTCCTGTCCGAAGATAATCCATGTTGGACCTGTGGAAGGAAATCCTACTCACCCAGGTCCTGCATGGATGATCTTCGTTCTTCATCCGTCGACATCCCGGTCTTCTGACAGCTGCTGGCGACTTCCAGCAGCTGTCGGCATCTTCCGCGACGCTCCCCGGCTTTCAGAGCCGGAGAGAGAACCTTCCTGGTCGGCGTCTGGGCTCAGAATGAATTCTGGCCAATCAGGAGCCGCCTAGCCGCCTAGCGGCCAATCAGGAAAGGTCTTTCCTGATTGGCCGCTAGGCGGCTAGGCGGCTCCTGATTGGCCAGAATTCATTCTGAGCCCAGACGCCGACCAGGAAGGTTCTCTCTCCGGCTCTGAAAGCCGGGGAGCGTCGCGGAAGATGCCGACAGCTGCTGGAAGTCGCCAGCAGCTGTCAGAAGACCGGGATGTCGACGGATGAAGAACGAAGATCATCCATGCAGGACCTGGGTGAGTAGGATTTCCTTCCACAGGTCCAACATGGATTATCTTCGGACAGGACGCCGACGACCCCGGAGCCGCCGACACGGAGCCGCCGACAACGGAGCCGCCGACACGGAGCCGCCGACACCGGAGCCAGCGACCTACCAACGGGATCAAGCTAGGTAAGTATCAGTATGTGTGTTTTGTATGTATTAAACTTTTATTTAAAATGTGTGTCAGTGTGTTTTATTTAACTATTTTTTTTACTGTGGCACTACAAGACCCAGCGGGCCCTTTAATGCCCAGCAGGCTGGGACTTGTGGTTCTCCAAGTCCCAGCTTGCTGGGGAGGCTTGCTGGCACTTGTAGTGCCACAGTAAAAAACAATGGTTTCTTCTATTTTTTACACAACTATCAGCTCGATGCCCACCGCCCAGGGGCATCGAGGACAGCACCAGGCTTCAGCCTGGTCAGGTAAGTCCTGGAGGGGGGGGACCCCTTTATTGGGGGGGTCCCCACTCCCCCAGGGCCCCTGGCCAGGCTGACTGGTCGGTAGTGTTAATGCTTTGGCCGGGGGGACTTGCATAAAAAGTCTCCCCCCGGCTGTGGCATTAGCCTGCTGGCTGGTTTTGCCTGGGGCTGGTTCTTAAAATACGGGGGACCCCTAGTCATTTTGTCCCCCGTATTTTGGGAACCAGCCCCAGAGCAGGAGCCTGGGGCTGGTTGTTAAAAATCGGGGAACCCCTATTTGTCGGGTTCCCTGATTTTTAATTACCGGCTCCAGGCTCTGTCAGCCTGGTGCTGGTTTCGGCTGTGGGGGGGACCCCACGCCGGTTTTTTTTTTATTTATTTATTTTTTCTATTTTTTTACACTGAAGCCTGCACGGATCTGACTGATCCGTGCAGGCTAAAACGCAAATACGACATGAAAATGGTGTTCTATTTTCCTGTCGTATTTGCGTGGGTGTTTTACACCACTAAGCAGCCGTATTATCAGTACGGCTGCTTAGTAAATCAGAAACCACCATTCTTTTGAATGGTGATTTCTGTCGTATTCTATCGATGGTGTAGACATTCGTATTTGTAAATACAAATACGAATGTTCCATCTTTAGGACTACGAATTTTTGTATTTTTGGGATTGTAAATCCCGAAAATACAAATTCGTAAAAAAAAGGTGTATTTCTCCCTACGAATACACCTTTTTTCTACGAATCCATTTTGGTAAATGTCCCCCAATATGTCCTGCCCACAAGAAGAGGCTCCACCCTCCTAATGCCCACTGTACCTCTTTCTGTGGGCAGGGCTATGTACCATTCAAGTGTAGCAGGTGCTACCTTACCTTTTCCTGGTGCTAACTCATGCACAAAACAACCACGGCTCGCTCGACCCCCAGTACACCGGAAACATACCTGTAAGAGAAACTACACAACAAGTTTAAGCGTGTTCCAGTCATGATTGGAAAATATGCCTTGCCACCAAGAAGAGGTTCCACCCTCCCAATGCCCAATGGAACTCTTTTTGAGGGCAGGGCTATGTATCATGCAAGTGTAGCAGGTGCTACCTTACCCGATCCTGGTTCCAACTTATGCAATATTCAACCATGGCTCGCTCGACACCCCAGTAAACCGGAAACATACCTGTAAGAGAAACTGAACAACAGGTTTAAGGGTGTTCCAATATTGATGGGAATATATTATCTTCCCCATGAAAGAGATTACACCCTCTCAATTCCCACTGGACCTCTTTTTGGGGGCAGGCCTATGTAGAATGCAAGTGTAGCAGGTGCTACCTTACCTTTTCCTGGTTGCAACTTATGCAAAATACAACCATGGTTCGCTCGACCCCCAGTAAACCGGAAACATACCTATAAGAGAAACTGCACAAAAGGTTAAAGGGTGTTCCAATCATGATGGAATAAGATGTCCTGCCCACAAGAAGAGGCTCCACCCTCCTAATGCCCACTGTACCTCTTTCTGTGGGCAGGGCTATGTACCATTCAAGTGTAGCAGGTGCTACCTTACCTTTTCCTGGTGTAAACTCATGCACAAAACAACCACGGCTCGCTCGACCCCCAGTACACCGGAAACATACCTGTAAGAGAAACTACACAACAAGTTTAAGCGTGTTCCAGTCATGATTGGAAAATATGCCTTGCCACCAAGAAGAGGTTCCACCCTCCCAATGCCCAATGGAACTCTTTTTGAGGGCAGGGCTATGTATCATGCAAGTGTAGCAGGTGCTACCTTACCCGATCCTGGTTCCAACTTATGCAATATTCAACCATGGCTCGCTCGACACCCCAGTAAACCGGAAACATACCTGTAAGAGAAACTGCACAACAGGTTTAAGGGTGTTCCAATATTGATGGGAATATATTATCTTCCCCATGGAAGAGATTACACCCTCTCAATTCCCACTGGACCTCTTTTTGGGGGCAGGCCTATGTAGAATGCAAGTGTAGCAGGTGCTACATTACCTTTTCCTTGTTGCAACTTATGCAAAATACAACCATGGTTTGCTCGACCCCCAGTAAACCGGAAACATACCTATAAGAGAAACTGCACAAAAGGTTAAAGGGTGTTCCAATCATGATGGAATAATATGTCCTGCCCACAAGAAGAGGCTCCACCCTCCCAATGCCCACTGTACCTCTTTCTGTGGGCAGGGCTATGTACCATTCAAGTGTAGCAGGTGCTACCTTACCTTTTCCTGGTGCTAACTCATGCACAAAACAACCACGGCTCGCTCGACCACCAGTACACCGGAAACATACCTGTAAGAGAAACTGCACAACAGGTTTAAGGGTGTTCCAATATTGATGGGAATATATTATCTTCCCCATGGAAGAGATTTCACCCTCTCAATTCCCACTGGACCTCTTTTTGGGGGCAGGCCTATGTAGAATGCAAGTGTAGCAGGTGCTACATTACCTTTTTCTGGTGCTAACTCATGCTCAATACAACCATGGCTCGCTCGACCCCCAGTAAACGGGAAACATACCTGCAAAAGAAGCGGCACAAAATGTTAATGGGTGTTCCAGTCAGGATGCAAAAAACACCCTGCCCCCAAAAAGAGGCTCCACTCTCCCAATTCCCACTGTACCTCTTTCTGCGGGTATGGCTATGTACCATGCAAGTGTAGCAGGTGCTACCTTACCTTTTCCTGGTGCCAACTTATGCCAAAAAAAAGTAAAGCTCACTCGAACCCAAGTAAACAGGAGACATACCTGGAAGAGAAACTGCACAAAAGGCTTTATTTGGCTCCAGCCATGAAGGAAAAACATTTCCTACCCCCAAGTAGAGTCTTCACACCCCCCCCCCCTATGCCTAATGTACTTCTTTTTGGGGGGAAGGGCTATGTACAATGCAAGTGCAAGTGTAGCAGGTGCTACCTTACCTTTTCCTGGTTCCAACTTATGCAAAATACATCCACGGCTCGCTCGACCCCCAGTAAACCCGGACACATACTGTACCTGCAACAGCAGCTGCACAACAGGTTTAAGGGTGTTCCAATCATGCCTGCCCCCAAGAAGAGGTTCCACCCTCCCAATGCCCACTGAACCTATTTTTGGGGGCAGGCCTATGTAGAATGCAAGTGTAGCAGGTGCTACCTTACCTTTTCCTGGTTGCAACTTATGCAAAATACTACCATGGTTCGCTTGACCCCCAGTAAACCGGAAACATACCTATAAGAGAAACTGCACAAAAGGTTAAAGGGTGTTCCAATCATGATGGAATAATATGTCCTGCCCACAAGAAGAGGCTCCACCCTCCTAATGCCCACTGTACCTCTTTCTGTGGGCAGGGCTATGTACCATTCAAGTGTAGCAGGTGCTACCTTACCTTTTCCTGGTGCTAACTCATGCACAAAACAACCACGGCTCGCTCGACCCCCAGTACACCGGAAACATACCTGTAAGAGAAACTGCACAACAAGTTTAAGCGTGTTCCAGTCATGATTGGAAAATATGCCTTGCCCCCAAGAAGAGGTTCCACCCTCCCAATGCCCAATGGAACTCTTTTTTAGGTCAGGGCTATGTATCATGCAAGTGTAGCAGGTGCTACCTTACCTTTTCCTGGTTCCAACTTATGCAAAATACATCCACGGCTCGCTCGACCCCCAGTAAACCCGGACACATACTGTACCTGCAAGAGAAGCTGCACAACAGGTTTAAGGGTGTTCCAATCATGCCTGCCCCCAAGAAGAGGTTCCACCCTCCCAATGCCCACTGAACCTATTTTTGGGGGCAGGCCTATGTAGAATGCAAGTGTAGCAGGTGCTACCTTACCTTTTCTTGGTTGCAACTTATGCAAAATACAACCATGGTTCGCTCGACCCCCAGTAAACCGGAAACATACCTATAAGAGAAACTGCACAAAAGGTTAAAGGGTGTTCCAATCATGATGGAATAATATGTCCTGCCCACAAGAAGAGGCTCCACCCTCCTAATGCCCACTGTACCTCTTTCTGTGGGCAGGGCTATGTACCATTCAAGTGTAGCAGGTGCTACCTTACCTTTTCCTGGTGCTAACTCATGCACAAAACAACCACGGCTCGCTCGACCCCCAGTACACCGGAAACATACCTGTAAGAGAAACTGCACAACAAGTTTAAGCTTGTTCCAGTCATGATTGGAAAATATGCCTTGCCCCCAAGAAGAGGTTCCACCCTCCCAATGCCCAATGGAACTCTTTTTGAGGTCAGGGCTATGTATCATGCAAGTGTAACAGGTGCTACCTTACCCGATCCTGGTTCCAACATATGCAATAAACAACCATGGCTCGCTCGACACCCCAGTAAACCGGAAACATACCTGTAAGAGAAACTGCACAACAGGTTTAAGGGTGTTCCAATATTGATGGGAATATATTATCTTCCCCATGGAAGAGATTACACCCTCTCAATTCCCACTGGACCTCTTTTTGGGGGCAGGCCTATGTAGAATGCAAGTGTAGCAGGTGCTACCTTACCTTTTCCTGGTTGCAACTTATGCAAAATACAACCATGGTTCGCTCAACCCCCAGTAAACCGGAAACATACCTATAAGAGAAACTGCACAAAAGGTTAAAGGGTGTTCCAATCATGATGGAATAATAAGTCCTGCCCACAAGAAGAGGCTCCACCCTCCCAATGCCCACTGTACCTCTCTCTGTGGGCAGGGCGATGTACAATTCAAGTGTAGCAGGTGCTACCTTACCTTTTCCTGGTGCCAACTTATGCAAAAAAAGTAAAGCTCACTCGAACCCAAGTAAACAGGAAACATACCTGGAAGAGAAACTGCATAAAAGGCTTTATTTGGCTCCAGTCATCAAGGAAAAACATTTCCTACCCCCAAGTAGAGTCTTCACCCCCCCCCCCTATGCCTAATGTACTTCTTTTTGGGAGGAAGGGCTATGTACAATGCAAGTGCAAGTGTAGCAGGTGCTACCTTACCTTTTTCTGGTTCCAACTTATGCAAAATACATCCACGGCTCGCTCGACCCCCAGTAAACCCGGACACATACTGTACTTGCAAGAGAAGCTGCACAACAGGTTTAAGGGTGTTCCAATCATGCCTGCCCCCAAGAAGAGGTTCCACCCTCCCAATGCCCACTGAACCTATTTTTGGGGGCAGGCCTATGTAGAATGCAAGTGTAGCAGGTGCTACCTTACCTTTTCCTTGTTGCAACTTATGCAAAATACAACCATGGTTCGCTCGACACCCAGTAAACCGGAAACATACCTATAAGAGAAACTGCACAAAAGGTTAAAGGGTGTTCCAATCATGATGGAATAATATGTCCTGCCCACAAGAAGAGGCTCCACCCTCCCAATGCCCACTGTACCTCTTTCTGTGGGCAGGGCTATGTACCATTCAAGTGTAGCAGGTGCTACCTTACCTTTTCCTGGTGCTAACTCATGCACAAAACAACCACGGCTCGCTCGACCCCCAGTACACCGGAAACATACCTGTAAGAGAAACTGTACAACAAGCGTGTTCCAGTCATGATTGGAAAATATGCCTTGCCCCCAAGAAGAGGTTCCACCCTCCCAATGCCCAATGGAACTCTTTTTGAGGTCAGGGCTATGTATCATGCAAGTGTAGCAGGTGCTACCTTACCTTTTCCTGGTTCCAACTTATGCAAAATACATCCACGGCTCGCTCGACCCCCAGTAAACCCGGACACATACTGTACCTGCAAGAGAAGCTGCACAACAGGTTTAAGGGTGTTCCAATCATGCCTGCCCCCAAGAAGAGGTTCCACCCTCCCAATGCCCACTGAACCTATTTTTGGGGGCAGGCCTATGTAGAATGCAAGTGTAGCAGGTGCTACCTTACCTTTTCCTGGTTGCAACTTATGCAAAATACAACCATGGTTCGCTCGACACCCAGTAAACCGGAAACATACCTATAAGAGAAACTTCAGAAAAGGTTAAAGGGTGTTCCAATCATGATGGAATAATATGTCCTGCCCTCAAGAAGAGGCTCCACCCTCCCAATGCCCACTGTACCTCTTTCTGTGGGCAGGGCTATGTACCATTCAAGTGTAGCAGGTGCTACCTTACCTTTTCCTGGTGCTAACTCATGCACAAAACAACCACGGCTCGCTTGACCCCCAGTACACCGGAAACATACCTGTAAGAGAAACTGCACAACATGTTTAAGCGTGTTCCAGTCATGACTGGAAAATATGCCTTGCCCCCAAGAAGAGGTTCCACCCTCCCAATGCCCAATGGAACTCTTCTTGAGGTCAGGGCTATGTATCATGCAAGTGTAGCAGGTGCTACCTTACCTTTTCCTGGTTCCAACTTATGCAAAATACATCCACGGCTCGCTCGACCCCCAGTAAACCCGGACACATACTGTACCTGCAAGAGAAGCTGCACAACAGGTTTAAGGGTGTTCCAATCATGCCTGCCCCCAAGAAGAGGTTCCACCCTCCCAATGCCCACTGAACCTATTTTTGGGGGCAGGCCTATGTAGAATGCACGTGTAGCAGGTGCTACCTTACCTTTTCCTGGTTGCAACTTATGCAAAATACAACCATGGTTCGCTCGACCCCCAGTAAACCGGAAACATACCTATAAGAGAAACTGCACAAAAGGTTAAAGGGTGTTCCAATCATGATGGAATAATATGTCCTGCCCACAAGAAGAGGCTCCACCCTCCTAATGCCCACTGTACCTCTTTCTGTGGGCAGGGCTATGTACCATTCAAGTGTAGCAGGTGCTACCTTACCTTTTCCTGGTGCTAACTAATGCACAAAACAACCACGGCTCGCTCGACCCCCAGTACACCGGAAACATACCTGTAAGAGAAACTGCACAACAAGTTTAAGCGTGTTCCAGTCATGATTGGAAAATAAGCCTTGCCACCAAGAAGAGGTTCCACCCTCCCAATGCCCAATGGAACTCTTTTTGAGGGCAGGGCTATGTATCATGCAAGTGTAGCAGGTGCTACCTTACCCGATCCTGGTTCCAACTTATGCAATATACAACCATGGCTCGCTCGACACCCCAGTAAACCGGAAACATACCTGTAAGAGAAACTGCACAACAGGTTTAGGGGTGTTCCAATATTGATGGGAATATATTATCTTCCCCATGGAAGAGATTACACCCTCTCAATTCCCACTGGACCTCTTTTTGGGGGCAGGGCTATGTAGAATGCAAGTGTAGCAGGTGCTACCTTACCTTTTCCTGGTTGCAACCTATGCAAAATACAACCATGGTTCGCTCGACCCCCAGTAAACCAGAAACATACCTATAAGAGAAACTGCACAAAAGGTTAAAGGGTGTTCCAATCATGATGGAATAATATGTCCTGCCCACAAGAAGAGGCTCCACCCTCCCAATGCCCACTGTACCTCTTTCTGTGGGCAGGGCTATGTACCATTCAAGTGTAGCAGGTGCTACCTTACCTTTTCCTGGTGCTAACTCATGCACAAAACAACCACGGCTCGCTCGACCCCGAGTACACCGGAAACATACCTGTAAGAGAAACTGCACAACAAGTTTAAGCGTGTTCCAGTCATGATTGGAAAATATGCCTTGCCCCCAAGAAGAGGTTCCACCCTCCCAATGCCCAATGGAACTCTTTTTGAGGTCAGGGCTATGTATCATGCAAGTGTAGCAGGTGCTACCTTACCTTTTCCTGGTTCCAACTTATGCAAAATACATCCACGGTTTGCTAGACCCCCAGTAAACCTGGACACATACTGTACCTGCAAGAGAAGCTGCACAACAGGTTTAAGGGTGTTCCAATCATGCCTGCCCCCAAGAAGAGGTTCCACCCTCCCAATGCCCACTGAACCTATTTTTGGGGGCAGGCCTATGTAGAATGCAAGTGTAGCAGGTGCTACCTTACCTTTTCCTGGTTGCAACTTATGCAAAATACAACCATGGTTCGCTCGACCCCCAGTAAACCGGAAACATACCTATAAGAGAAACTGCACAAAAGGTTAAAGGGTGTTCCAATCATGATGGAATAATATGTCCTGCCCACAAGAAGAGGCTCCACCCTCCTAATGCCCACTGTACCTCTTTCTGTGGGCAGGGCTATGTACCATTCAAGTGTAGCAGGTGCTACCTTACCTTTTCCTGGTGCTAACTAATGCACAAAACAACCACGGCTCGCTCGACCCCCAGTACACCGGAAACATACCTGTAAGAGAAACTGCACAACAAGTTTAAGCGTGTTCCAGTCATGATTGGAAAATAAGCCTTGCCACCAAGAAGAGGTTCCACCCTCCCAATGCCCAATGGAACTCTTTTTGAGGGCAGGGCTATGTATCATGCAAGTGTAGCAGGTGCTACCTTACCCGATCCTGGTTCCAACTTATGCAATATACAACCATGGCTCGCTCGACACCCCAGTAAACCGGAAACATACCTGTAAGAGAAACTGCACAACAGGTTTAGGGGTGTTCCAATATTGATGGGAATATATTATCTTCCCCATGGAAGAGATTACACCCTCTCAATTCCCACTGGACCTCTTTTTGGGGGCAGGCCTATGTAGAATGCAAGTGTAGCAGGTGCTACCTTACCTTTTCCTGGTTGCAACTTATGCAAAATACAACCATGGTTCGCTCGACCCCCAGTAAACCAGAAACATACCTATAAGAGAAACTGCACAAAAGGTTAAAGGGTGTTCCAATCATGATGGAATAATATGTCCTGCCCACAAGAAGAGGCTCCACCCTCCCAATGCCCACTGTACCTCTTTCTGTGGGCAGGGCTATGTACCATTCAAGTGTAGCAGGTGCTACCTTACCTTTTCCTGGTGCTAACTCATGCACAAAACAACCACGGCTCGCTCGACCCCGAGTACACCGGAAACATACCTGTAAGAGAAACTGCACAACAAGTTTAAGCGTGTTCCAGTAATGATTGGAAAATATGCCTTGCCCCCAAGAAGAGGTTCCACCCTCCCAATGCCCAATGGAACTCTTTTTGAGGTCAGGGCTATGTATCATGCAAGTGTAGCAGGTGCTACCTTACCTTTTCCTGGTTCCAACTTATGCAAAATACATCCACGGCTCGCTAGACCCCCAGTAAACCTGGACACATACTGTACCTGCAAGAGAAGCTGCACAACAGGTTTAAGGGTGTTCCAATCATGCCTGCCCCCAAGAAGAGGTTCCACCCTCCCAATGCCCACTGAACCTATTTTTGGGGGCAGGCCTATGTAGAATGCAAGTGTAGCAGGTGCTACCTTACCTTTTCCTGGTTGCAACTTATGCAAAATACAACCATGGTTCGCTCGACCCCCAGTAAACCGGAAACATACCTATAAGAGAAACTGCACAAAAGGTTAAAGGGTGTTCCAATCATGATGGAATAATAAGTCCTGCCCAGAAGAAGAGGCTCCACCCTCCTAATGCCCACTGTACCTCTTTCTGTGGGCAGGGCTATGTACCATTCAAGTGTAGCAGGTGCTACCTTACCTTTTCCTGGTGCTAACTCATGCACAAAACAACCACGGCTCGCTCGACCCCCAGTACACCGGAAACATACCTGTAAGAGAAACTGCACAACAAGTTTAAGCGTGTTCCAGTCATGATTGGAAAATATGCCTTGCCACCAAGAAGAGGTTCCACCCTCCCAATGCCCAATGGAACTCTTTTTGAGGGCAGGGCTATGTATCATGCAAGTGTAGCAGGTGCTACCTTACCCGATCCTGGATCCAACTTATGCAATATACAACCATGGCTCGCTCGACACCCCAGTAAAACGGAAACATACCTGTAAGAGAAACTGCAAAACGGGTTTAGGGGTGTTCCAATATTGATGGGAATATATTATCTTCCCCATGGAAGAGATTACACCCTCTCAATTCCCACTGGACCTCTTTTTGGGGGCAGGCCTATGTAGAATGCAAGTGTAGCAGGTGCTACCTTACCTTTTCCTTGTTGCAACTTATGCAAAATACAACCATGGTTCGCTCGACCCCCAGTAAACCGGAAACATACCTATAAGAGAAACTGCACAAAAGGTTAAAGGGTGTTCCAATCATGATGAAATAATATGTCCTGCCCACAAGAAGAGGCTCCACCCTCCCAATGCCCACTGTACCTCTTTCTGTGGGAAGGGCTATGTACCATTCAAGTGTAGCAGGTGCTACCTTACCTTTTCCTGGTGCTAACTCATGCACAAAACAACCACGGCTCGCTCGACCCCCAGTACACCAGAAACATACCTGTAAGAGAAACTGCACAACAAGTTTAAGCGTGTTCCAGTCATGATTGGAAAATATGCCTTGCCCCCAAGAAGAGGTTCCACCCTCCCAATGCCCAATGGAACTCTTTTTGAGGTCAGGGCTATGTATCATGCAAGTGTAGCAGGTGCTACCTTACCTTTTCCTGGTTCCAACTTATGCAAAATACATCCACGGCTCGCTAGACCCCCAGTAAACCTGGACACATACTGTACCTGCAAGAGAAGCTGCACAACAGGTTTAAGGGTGTTCCAATCATGCCTGCCCCCAAGAAGAGGTTCCACCCTCCCAATGCCCACTGAACCTATTTTTGGGGGCAGGCCTATGTAGAATGCAAGTGTAGCAGGTGCTACCTTACCTTTTCCTGGTTGCAACTTATGCAAAATACAACCATGGTTCGCTCGACCCCCAGTAAACCGGAAACATACCTATAAGAGAAACTGCACAAAAGGTTAAAGGGTGTTCCAATCATGATGGAATAATATGTCCTGCCCACAAGAAGAGGCTCCACCCTCCTAATGCCCACTGTACCTCTTTCTGTGGGCAGGGCTATGTACCATTCAAGTGTAGCAGGTGCTACCTTACCTTTTCCTGGTGCTAACTCATGCACAAAACAACCACGGCTCGCTCGACCCCCAGTACACCGGAAACATACCTGTAAGAGAAACTGCACAACAAGTTTAAGCGTGTTCCAGTCATGATTGGAAAATATGCCTTGCCACCAAGAAGAGGTTCCACCCTCCCAATGCCCAATGGAACTCTTTTTGAGGGCAGGGCTATGTATCATGCAAGTGTAGCAGGTGCTACCTTACCCGATCCTGGATCCAACTTATGCAATATACAACCATGGCTCGCTCGACACCCCAGTAAAACGGAAACATACCTGTAAGAGAAACTGCAAAACGGGTTTAGGGGTGTTCCAATATTGATGGGAATATATTATCTTCCCCATGGAAGAGATTACACCCTCTCAATTCCCACTGGACCTCTTTTTGGGGGCAGGCCTATGTAGAATGCAAGTGTAGCAGGTGCTACCTTACCTTTTCCTTGTTGCAACTTATGCAAAATACAACCATGGTTCGCTCGACCCCCAGTAAACCGGAAACATACCTATAAGAGAAACTGCACAAAAGGTTAAAGGGTGTTCCAATCATGATGAAATAATATGTCCTGCCCACAAGAAGAGGCTCCACCCTCCCAATGCCCACTGTACCTCTTTCTGTGGGAAGGGCTATGTACCATTCAAGTGTAGCAGGTGCTACCTTACCTTTTCCTGGTGCTAACTCATGCACAAAACAACCACGGCTCGCTCGACCCCCAGTACACCAGAAACATACCTGTAAGAGAAACTGCACAACAAGTTTAAGCGTGTTCCAGTCATGATTGGAAAATATGCCTTGCCCCCAAGAAGAGGTTCCACCCTCCCAATGCCCAATGGAACTCTTTTTGAGGTCAGGGCTATGTATCATGCAAGTGTAGCAGGTGCTACCTTACCTTTTCCTGGTTCCAACTTATGCAAAATACATCCACGGCTCGCTCGACCCCCAGTAAACCTGGACACATACTGTACCTGCAAGAGAAGCTGCACAACAGGTTTAAGGGTGTTCCAATCATGCCTGCCCCCAAGAAGAGGTTCCACCCTCCCAATGCCCACTGAACCTATTTTTGGGGGCAGGCCTATGTAGAATGCAAGTGTAGCAGGTGCTACCTTACCTTTTCCTGGTTGCAACTTATGCAAAATACAACCATGGTTCGCTCGACCCCCAGTAAACCGGAAACATACCTATAAGAGAAACTGCACAAAAGGTTAAAGGGTGTTCCAATCATGATGGAATAATATGTCCTGCCCACAAGAAGAGGCTCCACCCTCCTAATGCCCACTGTACCTCTTTCTGTGGGCAGGGCTATGTACCATTCAAGTGTAGCAGGTGCTACCTTACCTTTTCCTGGTGCTAACTCATGCACAAAACAACCACGGCTCGCTCGACCCCCAGTACACCGGAAACATACCTGTAAGAGAAACTGCACAACAAGTTTAAGCGTGTTCCAGTCATGATTGGAAAATATGCCTTGCCACCAAGAAGAGGTTCCACCCTCCCAATGCCCAATGAAACTCTTTTTGAGGGCAGGGCTATGTATCATGCAAGTGTAGCAGGTGCTACCTTACCCGATCCTGGATCCAACTTATGCAATATACAACCATGGCTCGCTCGACACCCCAGTAAACCGGAAACATACCTGTAAGAGAAACTGCACAACGGGTTTAGGGGTGTTCCAATATTGATGGGAATATATTATCTTCCCCATGGAAGAGATTACACCCTCTCAATTCCCACTGGACCTCTTTTTGGGGGCAGGCCTATGTAGAATGCAAGTGTAGCAGGTGCTACCTTACCTTTTCCTTGTTGCAACTTATGCAAAATACAACCATGGTTCGCTCGACCCCCAGTAAACCGGAAACATACCTATAAGAGAAACTGCACAAAAGGTTAAAGGGTGTTCCAATCATGATGAAATAATATGTCCTGCCCACAAGAAGAGGCTCCACCCTCCCAATGCCCACTGTACCTCTTTCTGTGGGAAGGGCTATGTACCATTCAAGTGTAGCAGGTGCTACCTTACCTTTTCCTGGTGCTAACTCATGCACAAAACAACCACGGCTCGCTCGACCCCCAGTACACCGGAAACATACCTGTTAGACAAACTGCACAACAAGTTTAAGCGTGTTCCAGTCATGATTGGAAAATATGCCTTGCCCCCAAGAAGAGGTTCCACCCTCCCAATGCCCAATGGAACTCTTTTTGAGGTCAGGGCTATGTATCATGCAAGTGTAGCAGGTGCTACCTTACCTTTTCCTGGTTCCAACTTATGCAAAATACATCCACGGCTCGCTCGACCCCCAGTAAACCCGGACACATACTGTACCTGCAAGAGAAGCTGCACAACAGGTTTAAGGGTGTTCCAATCATGCCTGCCCCCAAGAAGAGGTTCCACCCTCCCAATGCCCACTGAACCTATTTTTGGGGGCAGGCCTATGTAGAATGCAAGTGTAGCAGGTGCTACCTTACCTTTTCCTGGTTGCAACTTATGCAAAATACAACCATGATTCGCTCGACCCCCAGTAAACCGGAAACATACCTATAAGAGAAACTGCACAAAAGGTTAAAGGGTGTTCCAATCATGATGGAATAATATGTCCTGCCCACAAGAAGAGGCTCCACCCTCCTAATGCCCACTGTACCTCTTTCTGTGGGCAGGGCTATGTACCATTCAAGTGTAGCAGGTGCTACCTTACCTTTTCCTGGTGCCAACTTATGCCAAAAAAAAGTAAAGCTCACTCGAACCCAAGTAAACAGGAAACATACCTGGAAGAGAAACTGCACAAAAGGCTTTATTTGGCTCCAGTCATCAAGGAAAAACATTTCCTACCCCCAAGTAGAGTCTTCACCACCCCCCCCCCCCCCCTATGCCTAACGTACTTCTTTTTGGGGGGAAGGGCTATGTACAATACAAGTGCAAGTGTAGCAGGTGCTACCTTACCTTTTCCTGGTTCCAACTTATGCAAAATACATCCATGGCTCGCTCGACCCCCAGTAAACCCGGACACATACTGTACCTGCAAGAGAAGCTGCACAACAGGTTTAAGGGTGTTCCAATCATGCCTGCCCCCAAGAAGAGGTTCCACCCTCCCAATGCCCACTGAACCTATTTTTGGGGGCAGGCCTATGTAGAATGCAAGTGTAGCAGGTGCTACCTTACCTTTTCTTGGTTGCAACTTATGCAAAATACAACCATGGTTCGCTCGACACCCAGTAAACCGGAAACATACCTATAAGAGAAACTGCACAAAAGGTTAAAGGGTGTTCCAATCATGATGGAATAATATGTCCTGCCCACAAGAAGAGGCTC
Source organism: Crinia signifera (assembly GCF_055691185.1). Taxonomy (NCBI): domain Eukaryota; kingdom Metazoa; phylum Chordata; class Amphibia; order Anura; family Myobatrachidae; genus Crinia; species Crinia signifera. The sequence goes on from NC_139217.1 coordinate 313,998,355, forward strand.
CACCCTCCCAATGCACACTGTACCTCTTTCTGTGGGCAGGGCTATGTACCATTCATGTGTAGCAGGTGCTACCTTACCTTCTCCTGGTGCTAACTCATGCACAAAACAACCAAGGCTCGCTCGACCCCCAGTACACCGGAAACATACCTGTAAGAGAAACTGCACAACAAGTTTAAGCGTGTTCCAGTCATGATTGAAAAATATGCCTTGCCCCCAAGAAGAGGTTCCACCCTCCCAATGCCCAATGGAACTCTTTTTGAGGTCAGGGCTATGTATCATGCAAGTGTAGCAGGTGCTACCTTACCTTTTCCTGGTTCCAACTTATGCAAAATACATCCACGTCTCGCTCGACCCCCAGAAAACCCGGACACATACTGTACCTGCAAGAGAAGCTGCACAACAGGTTTAAGGGTGTTCCAATCATGCCTGCCCCCAAGAAGAGGTTCCACCCTCCCAATGCCCACTGAACCTATTTTTGGGGGCAGGCCTATGTAGAATGCAAGTGTAGCAGGTGCTACCTTACCTTTTCCTGGTTGCAACTTATGCAAAATACAACCATGGTTCGCTCGACACCCAGTAAACCGGAAACATACCTATAAGAGAAACTGCACAAAAGGTTAAAGGGTGTTCCAATCATGATGGAATAATATGTCCTGCCCACAAGAAGAGGCTCCACCCTCCCAATGCACACTGTACCTCTTTCTGTGGGCAGGGCTATGTACCATTCATGTGTAGCAGGTGCTACCTTACCTTCTCCTGGTGCTAACTCATGCACAAAACAACCAAGGCTCGCTCGACCCCCAGTACACCGGAAACATACCTGTAAGAGAAACTGCACAACAAGTTTAAGCGTGTTCCAGTCATGATTGAAAAATATGCCTTGCCCCCAAGAAGAGGTTCCACCCTCCCAATGCCCAATGGAACTCTTTTTGAGGTCAGGGCTATGTATCATGCAAGTGTAGCAGGTGCTACCTTACCTTTTCCTGGTTCCAACTTATGCAAAATACATCCACGTCTCGCTCGACCCCCAGAAAACCCGGACACATACTGTACCTGCAAGAGAAGCTGCACAACAGGTTTAAGGGTGTTCCAATCATGCCTGCCCCCAAGAAGAGGTTCCACCCTCCCAATGCCCACTGAACCTATTTTTGGGGGCAGGCCTATGTAGAATGCAAGTGTAGCAGGTGCTACCTTACCTTTTCCTGGTTGCAACTTATGCAAAATACAACCATGGTTCGCTCGACACCCAGTAAACCGGAAACATACCTATAAGAGAAACTGCACAAAAGGTTAAAGGGTGTTCCAATCATGATGGAATAATATGTCCTGCCCACAAGAAGAGGCTCCACCCTCCCAATGCCCACTGTACTTCTTTCTGTGGGCAGGGCTTTGTACCATTCAAGTGTAGCAGGTGCTACCTTACCTTTTCCTGGTGCTAACTCATGCCAAAAAAAAGTAAAGCTCACTCGAACCCAAGTAAGCAGGAAACATACCTGGAAGAGAAACTGCACAAAAGGCTTTATTTGGCTCCAGTCATCAAGGAAAAAATTTTCCTACCCCCAAGTAGAGTCTTCACCCCCCCCCCCCCCCCCCTATGCCTAATGTACTTCTTTTTGGGGGGAAGGGCTATGTACAATGCAAGTGCAAGTGTAGCAGGTGCTACCTTACCTTTTCCTGGTTCCAACTTATGCAAAATACATCCATGCCTCGCTCGACCCCCAGTAAACCCGGACACATACTGTACCTGCAAGAGAAGCTGCACAACAGGTTTAAGGGTGTTCCAATCATGCCTGCCCCCAAGAAGAGGTTCCACCCTCCCAATGCCCACTGAACCTCTTTTTGGGGGCAGGCCTATGTAGAATGCAAGTGTAGCAGGTGCTACCTTACCTTTTCCTGGTTGCAACTTATGCAAAATACAACCATGGTTCGCTCGACCCCCAGTAAACCGGAAACATACCTATAAGAGAAACTGCACAAAAGGTTAAAGGGTGTTCCAATCATGATGGAATAATATGTCCTGCCCACAAGAAGAGGCTCCACCCTCCCAATGCCCACTGTACCTCTTTCTGTGGGCAGGGCTATGTACCATTCAAGTGTAGCAGGTGCTACCTTACCTTTTCCTGGTGCTAACTCATGCACAAAACAACCACGGCTCGCTCGACCCCCAGTACACCGGAAACATACCTGTAAGAGAAACTGCACAACAAGTTTAAGCGTGTTCCAGTCATGATTGGAAAATATGCCTTGCCCCCAAGAAGAGGTTCCACCCTCCCAATGCCCAATGGAACTCTTTTTGAGGTCAGGGCTATGTATCATGCAAGTGTAGCAGGTGCTACCTTACCTTTTCCTGGTTCCAACTTATGCAAAATACATCCACGGCTCGCTCGACCCCCAGTAAACCTGGACACATACTGTACCTGCAAGAGAAGCTGCACAACAGGTTTAAGGGTGTTCCAATCATGCCTGCCCCCAAGAAGAGGTTCCACCCTCCCAATGCCCACTGAACCTATTTTTGGGGGCAGGCCTATGTAGAATGCAAGTGTAGCAGGTGCTACCTTACCTTTTCCTGGTTGCAACTTATGCAAAATACAACCATGGTTCGCTCGACCCCCAGTAAACCGGAAACATACCTATAAGAGAAACTGCACAAAAGGTTAAAGGGTGTTCCAATCATGATGGAATAATATGTCCTGCCCACAAGAAGAGGCTCCACCCTCCTAATGCCCACTGTACCTCTTTCTGTGGGCAGGGCTATGTACCATTCAAGTGTAGCAGGTGCTACCTTACCTTTTCCTGGTGCTAACTCATGCACAAAACAACCACGGCTCGCTCGACCCCCAGTACACCGGAAACATACCTGTAAGAGAAACTGCACAACAAGTTTAAGCGTGTTCCAGTCATGATTGGAAAATATGCCTTGCCCCCAAGAAGAGGTTCCACCCTCCCAATGCCCAATGGAACTCTTTTTGAGGTCAGGGCTATGTATCATGCAAGTGTAGCAGGTGCTACCTTACCTTTTCCTGGTTCCAACTTATGCAAAATACATCCACGGCTCGCTCGACCCCCAGTAAACCTGGACACATACTGTACCTGCAAGAGAAGCTGCACAACAGGTTTAAGGGTGTTCCAATCATGCCTGCCCCCAAGAAGAGGTTCCACCCTCCCAATGCCCACTGAACCTATTTTTGGGGGCAGGCCTATGTAGAATGCAAGTGTAGCAGGTGCTACCTTACCTTTTCCTGGTTGCAACTTATGCAAAATACAACCATGGTTCGCTCGACCCCCAGTAAACCGGAAACATACCTATAAGAGAAACTGCACAAAAGGTTAAAGGGTGTTCCAATCATGATGGAATAATATGTCCTGCCCACAAGAAGAGGCTCCACCCTCCTAATGCCCACTGTACCTCTTTCTGTGGGCAGGGCTATGTACCATTCAAGTGTAGCAGGTGCTACCTTACCTTTTCCTGGTGCTAACTCATGCACAAAACAACCACGGTTCGCTCGACCCCCAGTACACCGGAAACATACCTGTAAGAGAAACTGCACAACAAGTTTAAGCGTGTTCCAGTCATGATTGGAAAATATGCCTTGCCACCAAGAAGAGGTTCCACCCTCCCAATGCCCAATGGAACTCTTTTTGAGGGCAGGGCTATGTATCATGCAAGTGTAGCAGGTGCTACCTTACTTGTTCCTGGATCCAACTTATGCAATATACAACCATGGCTCGCTCGACACCCCAGTAAACCGGAAACATACCTGTAAGAGAAACTGCACAACAGGTTTAAGGGTGTTCCAATATTGATGGGAATATATTATCTTCCCCATGGAAGAGATTACACCCTCTCAATTCCCACTGGACCTCTTTTTGGGGGCAGGCCTATGTAGAATGCAAGTGTAGCAGGTGCTACCTTACCTTTTCCTTGTTGCAACTTATGCAAAATACAACCATGGTTCGCTCGACCCCCAGTAAACCGGAAACATACCTATAAGAGAAACTGCACAAAAGGTTAAAGGGTGTTCCAATCATGATGAAATAATATGTCCTGCCCACAAGAAGAGGCTCCACCCTCCCAATGCCCACTGTACCTCTTTCTGTGGGCAGGGCTATGTACCATTCAAGTGTAGCAGGTGCTACCTTACCTTTTCCTGGTGCTAACTCATGCACAAAACAACCACGGCTCGCTCGACCCCCAGTACACCGGAAACATACCTGTAAGAGAAACTGCACAACAAGTTTAAGCGTGTTCCAGTCATGATTGGAAAATATGCCTTGCCCCCAAGAAGAGGTTCCACCCTCCCAATGCCCAATGGAACTCTTTTTGAGGTCAGGGCTATGTATCATGCAATTGTAGCAGGTGCTACCTTACCTTTTCCTGGTTCCAACTTATGCAAAATACATCCACGGCTCGCTCGACCCCCAGTAAACCCGGACACATACTGTACCTGCAAGAGAAGCTGCACAACAGGTTTAAGGGTGTTCCAATCATGCCTGCCCCCAAGAAGAGGTTCCACCCTCCCAATGCCCACTGAACGTATTTTTGGGGGCAGGCCTATGTAGAATGCAAGTGTAGCAGGTGCTACCTTACCTTTTTACTGGTTGCAACTTATGCAAAATACAACCATGGTTCGCTCGACCCCCAGTAAACCGGAAACATACCTATAAGAGAAACTGCACAAAAGGTTAAAGGGTGTTCCAATCATGATGGAATAATATGTCCTGCCCACAAGAAGAGGCTCCACCCTCCTAATGCCCACTGTACCTCTTTCTGTGGGCAGGGCTATGTATGCCAACTTATGCCAAAAAAAAGTAAAGCTCACTCGAACCCAAGTAAACAGGAAACATACCTGGAAGAGAAACTGCACAAAAGGCTTTATTTGGCTCCAGTCATCACGGAAAAACATTTCCTACCCCCAAGTAGAGTCTTCACCCCCAACCCCCCTATGCCTAATGTACTTCTTTTTGGGGGGAAGGGCTATGTACAATGCAAGTGCAAGTGTAGCAGGTGCTACCTTACCTTTTCCTGGTTCCAACTTATGCAAAATACATCCATGGCTCGCTCGACCCCCAGTAAACCCGGACACATACTGTACCTGCAAGAGAAGCTGCACAACAGGTTTAAGGGTGTTCCAATCATGCCTGCCCCCAAGAAGAGGTTCCACCCTCCCAATGCCCACTGAACCTATTTTTGGGGGCAGGCCTATGTAGAATGCAAGTGTAGCAGGTGCTACCTTACCTTTTCCTATTTGCAACTTATGCAAAATACAACCATGGTTCGCTCGACACCCAGTAAACCGGAAACATACCTATAAGAGAAACTGCACAAAAGGTTAAAGGGTGTTCCAATCATAATGGAATTATATGTCCTGCCCACGAGAAGAGGCTCCACCCTCCCAATGCCCACTGTACCTCTTTCTGTGGGCAGGGCTATGTACCATTCAAGTGTAGCAGGTGCTACCTTACCTTTTCCTGGTGCTAACTCATGCACAAAACAACCACGGCTCGCTCGACCCCCAGTACACCGGAAACATACCTGTAAGAGAAACTGCACAACAAGTTAAAACGTGTTCCAGTCATGATTGGAAAATATGCCTTGCCCCCAAGAAGAGGTTCTACCCTCCCAATGCCCAATGGAACTCTTTTTGAGGTCAGGGCTATGTATCATGCAAGTGTAGCAGGTGCTACCTTACCTTTTCCTGGTTCCAACTTATGCAAAATACATCCACGGCTCGCTCGACCCCCAGTAAACCCGGACACATACTGTACCTGCAAGAGAAGCTGCACAACAGGTTTAAGGGTGTTCCAATCATGCCTGCCCCCAAGAAGAGGTTCCACCCTCCCAATGCCCACTGAACCTATTTTGGGGGGCAGGCCTATGTAGAATGCAAGTGTAGCAGGTGCTACCTTACCTTTTCCTGGTTGCAACTCATACAAAATACAACCATGGTTCGCTCGACACCCAGTAAACCGGAAACATACCTATAAGAGAAACTTCAGAAAAGGTTAAAGGATGTTCCAATCATGATGGAATAATATGTCCTGCCCACAAGAAGAGGCTCCACCCTCCCAATGCCCACTGTACCTCTTTCTGTGGGCAGGGCTATGTACCATTCAAGTGTAGCAGGTGCTACCTTACCTTTTCCTGGTGCTAACTCATGCACAAAACAACCACGGCTCGCTCGACCCCCAGTACACCGGAAACATACCTGTATAAGAAACTGCACAACAAGTTTAAGCGTGTTCCAGTCATGATTGGAAAATATGCCTTGCCCCCAAGAAGAGGTTCCACCCTCCCAATGCCCAATGGAACTCTTTTTGAGGTCAGGGCTATGTATCATGCAAGTGTAGCAGGTGCTACCTTACCCGATCCTGGTTCCAACTTATGCAATATACAACCATGGCTCGCTCGACACCCCAGTAAACCGGAAACATACCTGTAAGAGAAACTGCACAACAGGTTTAAGGGTGTTCCAATATTGATGGGAATATATTATCTTCCCCATGGAAGAGATTACACCCTCTCAATTCCCACTGGACCTCTTTTTGGGGGCAGGCCTATGTAGAAAGCAAGTGTAGCAGGTGCTACCTTACCTTTTCCTTGTTGCAACTTATGCAAAATACAACCATGGTTCGCTCGACCCCCAGTAAACCGGAAACATACCTATAAGAGAAACTGCACAAAAGGTTAAAGGGTGTTCCAATCATGATGGAATAATATGTCCTGCCCACAAGAAGAGGCTCCACCCTCTCAATGCCCACTGTACCTCTTTCTGTGGGCAGGGCTATGTACCATTCAAGTGTAGCAGGTGCTACCTTACCTTTTCATGGTGCTAACTCATGCACAAAACAACCATGGCTCGCTCGACCCCCAGTACACTGGAAACATACCTGTAAGAGAAACTGCACAACAAGTTTAAGCGTGTTCCAGTCATGATTGGGAAATATGCCTTGCCCCCAAGAAGAGGTTCCACCCTCCCAATGCCCAATGGAACTCTTTTTGAGGTCAGGGCTATGTATCATGCAAGTGTAGCAGGTGCTACCTTACCCGATCCTGGTTCCAACTTATGCAATATACAACCATGGCTCGCTCGACACCCCAGTAAACCGGAAACATACCTGTAAGAGAAACTGCACAACAGGTTTAAGGGTGTTCCAATATTGATGGGAATATATTATCTTCCCCATGGAAGAGATTACACCCTCTCAATTCCCACTGGACCTCTTTTTGGGGGCAGGCCTATGTAGAATGCAAGTGTAGCAGGTGCTACCTTACCTTTTCCTGGTTGCAACTTATGCAAAATACAACCATGGTTCGCTCGACCCCCAGTAAACCGGAAACATACCTATAAGAGAAACTGCACAAACGGTTAAAGGGTGTTCCAATCATGATGGAATAATATGTCCTGCCCACAAGAAGAGGCTCCACCCTCCCAATGCCCACTGTACCTCTTTCTGTGGGCAGGGCTATGTACCATTCAAGTTAGCAGGTGCTACCTTACCTTTTCCTGGTGCCAACTTATGCCCAAAAAAAGTAAAGCTCACTCGAACCCAAGTAAACAGGAAACATACCTGGAAGAGAAACTGCACAAAAGGCTTTATTTGGCTCCAGTCATCAAGGAAAAACATTTCCTACCCCCAAGTAGAGTCTTCACCCCCCCCCCCCCCCTATGCCTAATGTACTTCTTTTTTGGGGGAAGGGCTATGTACAATGCAAGTGCAAGTGTAGCAGGTGCTACCTTACCTTTTCCTGGTTCCAACTTATGCAAAATACATCCACGGCTCGCTCGACCCCCAGTAAACCCGGACACATACTGTACCTGCAAGAGAAGCTGCACAACAGGTTTAAGGGTGTTCCAATCATGCCTGCCCCCAAGAAGAGGTTCCACCCTCCCAATGCCCACTGAACCTATTTTTGGGGGCAGGCCTATGTAGAATGCAAGTGTAGCAGGTGCTACCTTACCTTTTCCTGGTTGCAACTTATGCAAAATATAACTATGGTTCGCTCGACCCCCAGTAAACCGGAAACATACCTATAAGAGAAACTGCACAAAAGGTTAAAGGGTGTTCCAATCATTATGGAATAATATGTCCTGCCCACAAGAAGAGGCTCCACCCTCCTAATGCCCACTGTACCTCTTTCTGTGGGCAGGGCTATGTACCATTCAAGTGTAGCAGGTGCTACCTTACCTTTTCCTGTTGCTAACTCATGCACAAAACAACCACGGCTCGCTCGACCCCCAGTACACCGGAAACATACCTGTAAGAGAAACTGCACAACAAGTTTAAGCGTGTTCCAGTCATGATTGGAAAATATGCCTTGCCCCCAAGAAGAGGTTCCACCCTCCCAATGCCCAATGGAACTCTTTTTGAGGTCAGGGCTATGTATCATGCAAGTGTAGCAGGTGCTACCTTACCTTTTCCTGGTTCCAACTTATGCAAAATACATCCACGGCTCGCTCGACCCCCAGCAAACCCGGACACATACTGTACCTGCAAGAGAAGCTGCACAACAGGTTTAAGGGTGTTCCAATCATGCCTGCCCCCAAGAAGAGGTTCCACCCTCCCAATGCCCACTGAACCTATTTTTGGGGGCAGGCCTATGTAGAATGCAAGTGTAGCAGGTGCTACCTTACCTTTTCCTGGTTGCAACTTATGCAAAATACAACCATGGTTCGCTCGACCCCCAGTAAACCGGAAACATACCTATAAGAGAAACTGCACAAAAGGTTAAAGGGTGTTCCAATCATGATGGAATAATATGTCCTGCCCACAAGAAGAGGCTCCACCCTCCTAATGCCCACTGTACCTCTTTCTGTGGGCAGGGCTATGTACCATTCAAGTGTAGCAGGTGCTACCTTACCTTTTCCTGGTGCTAACTCATGCACAAAACAACCACGGCTCGCTCGACCCCCAGTACACCGGAAACCTACCTGTAAGAGAAACTGCACAACAAGTTTAAGCGTGTTCCAGTCATGATTGGAAAATATGCCTTGCCCCCAAGAAGAGGTTCCACCCTCCCAATGCCCAATGGAACTCTTTTTGAGGTCAGGGCTATGTATCATGCAAGTGTAGCAGGTGCTACCTTACCTTTTCCTGGTTCCAACTTATGCAAAATACATCCACAGCTCGCTCGACCCCCAGTAAACCTGGACACATACTGTACCTGCAAGAGAAGCTGCACAACAGGTTTAAGGGTGTTCCAATCATGCTTGCACCCAAGAAGAGGTTCCACCCTCCCAATGCCCACTGAACCTATTTTTGGGGGCAGGCCTATGTAGAATGCAAGTGTAGCAGGTGCTACCTTACCTTTTCCTGGTTGCAACTTATGCAAAATACAACCATGGTTCGCTCGACCCCCAGTAAAACGGAAACATACCTATAAGAGAAACTGCACAAAAGGTTAAAGGGTGTTCCAATCATGATGGAATAATATGTCCTGCCCACAAGAAGAGGCTCCACCCTCCTAATGCCCACTGTACCTCTTTCTGTGGGCAGGGCTATGTACCATTCAAGTGTAGCAGGTGCTACCTTACCTTTTCCTGGTGCTAACTCATGCACAAAACAACCACGGCTCGCTCGACCCCCAGTACACCGGAAACATACCTGTAAGAGAAACTGCACAACAAGTTTAAGCGTGTTCCAGTCATGATTGGAAAATATGCCTTGCCACCAAGAAGAGGTTCCACCCTCCCAATGCCCAATGGAACTCTTTTTGAGGGCAGGGCTATGTATCATGCAAGTGTAGCAGGTGCTACCTTACCCGATCCTGGATCCAACTTATGCAATATACAACCATGGCTCGCTCGACACCCCAGTAAACCGGAAACATGCCTGTAAGAGAAACTGCACAACAGGTTTAGGGGTGTTCCAATATTGATGTGAATATATTATCTTCCCCATGGAAGAGATTACACCCTCTCAATTCCCACTGGACCTCTTTTTGGGGGCAGGCCTATGTAGAATGCAAGTGTAGCAGGTGCTACCTTACCTTTTCCTTGTTGCAACTTATGCAAAATACAACCATGGTTCGCTCGACCCCCAGTAAACCGGAAACATACCTATAAGAGAAACTGCACAAAAGGTTAAAGGGTGTTCCAATCATGATGAAATAATATGTCCTGCCCACAAGAAGAGGCTCCACCCTCCCAATGCCCACTGTACCTCTTTCTGTGGGCAGGGCTATGTACCATTCAAGTGTAGCAGGTGCTACCTTACCTTTTCCTGGTGTTAACTCATGCACAAAACAACCACGGCTCGCTCGACCCCCAGTACACCCGAAACATACCTGTAAGAGAAACTGCACAACAAGTTTAAGCGTGTTCCAGTCATGATTGGAAAATATGCCTTGCCCCCAAGAAGAGGTTCCACCCTCCCAATGCCCAAAGGAACTCTTTTTGAGGTCAGGGCTATGTATCATGCAAGTGTAGCAGGTGCTACCTTACCTTTTCCTGGTTCCAACTTATGCAAAATACATCCACGGCTCGCTCGACCCCCAGTAAACCCGGACACATACTGTACCTGCAAGAGAAGCTGCACAACAGGTTTAAGGGTGTTCCAATCATGCCTGCCCCCAAGAAGAGGTTCCACCCTCCCAATGCCCACTGATCCTATTTTTGGGGGCAGGCCTATGTAGAATGCAAGTGTAGCAGGTGCTTCCTTACCTTTTCCTGGTTGCAACTTATGCAAAATACAACCATGGTTCGCTCGACCCCCAGTAAACCGGAAACATACCTATAAGAGAAACTGCACAAAAGGTTAAAGGGTGTTCCAATCATGATGGAATAATATGTCCTGCCCACAAGAAGAGGCTCCACCCTCCTAATGCCCACTGTAACTCTTTCTGTGGGCTGGCCTATGTAGAATGCAAGTGTAGCAGGTGCTACCTTACCTTTTCCTTGTTGCAACTTATGCAAAATACAACCATGGTTCGCTCGACCCCCAGTAAACCGGAAACATACCTATAAGAGAAACTGCACAAAAGGTTAAAGGGTGTTCCAATCATGATGGAATAATATGTCCTGCCCACAAGAAGAGGCTCCACCCTCCCAATGCCCACTGTACCTCTTTCTGTGGGCAGGGCTATGTACCATTCAAGTGTAGCAGGTGCTACCTTACCTTTTCCTGGTGCTAACTCATGCACAAAACAACCACGGCTCGCTCGACCCCCAGTACACCGGAAACATACCTATAAGAGAAACTACACAACAAGTTTAAGCGTGTTCCAGTCATGATTGGAAAATATGCCTTGCCACCAAGAAGAGGTTCCACCCTCCCAATGCCCAATGGAACTCTTTTTGAGGGCAGGGCTATGTATCATGCAAGTGTAGCAGGTGCTACCTTACCCGATCCTGGTTTCAACTTATGCAAAATACAACCATGGTTCGCTCGACCCCCAGTAAACCGGAAACATACCTATAAGAGAAACTGCACAAAAGGTTAAAGGGTGTTCCAATCATGATGGAATAATATGTCCTGCCCACAAGAAGAGGCTCCACCCTCCTAATGCCCACTGTACCTCTTTCTGTGGGCAGGGCTATGTACCATTCAAGTGTAGCAGGTGCTACCTTACCTTTTCCTGGTGCTAACTCATGCACAAAACAACCACGGCTCGCTCGACCCCCAGTACACCGGAAACATACCTGTAAGAGAAACTACACAACAAGTTTAAGCGTGTTCCAGTCATGATTGGAAAATATGCCTTGCCACCAAGAAGAGGTTCCACCCTCCCAATGCCCAATGGAACTCTTTTTGAGGGCAGGGCTATGTATAATGCAAGTGTAGCAGGTGCTACCTTACCCGATCCTGGTTCCAACTTATGCAATATTCAACCATGGCTCGCTCGACACCCCAGTAAACCGGAAACATACCTGTAAGAGAAACTGAACAACAGGTTTAAGGGTGTTCCAATATTGATGGGAATATATTATCTTCCCCATGAAAGAGATTACACCCTCCCAATGCCCACTGAACCTATTTTTGGGGGCAGGCCTATGTAGAATGCAAGTGTAGCAGGTGCTACCTTACCTTTTCCTGGTTGCAACTTATGCAAAATACAACCATGGTTCGCTCGACCCCCAGTAAACCGGAAACATACCTATAAGAGAAACTGCACAAAAGGTTAAAGGGTGTTCCAATCATGATGGAATAATATGTCCTGCCCACAAGAAGAGGCTCCACCCTCCTAATGCCCACTGTACCTCTTTCTGTGGGCAGGGCTATGTACCATTCAAGTGTAGCAGGTGCTACCTTACCTTTTCCTGGTGCTAACTCATGCACAAAACAACCACGGCTCGCTCGACCCCCAGTACACCGGAAACATACCTGTAAGAGAAACTGCACAACAAGTTTAAGCGTGTTCCAGTCATGATTGGAAAATATGCCTTGCCCCCAAGAAGAGGTTCCACCCTCCCAATGCCCAATGGAACTCTTTTTTAGGTCAGGGCTATGTATCATGCAAGTGTAGCAGGTGCTACCTTACCTTTTCCTGGTTCCAACTTATGCAAAATTCATCCACGGCTCGCTCGACCCCCAGTAAACCCGGACACCTACTGTACCTGCAAGAGAAGCTGCACAACAGGTTTAAGGGTGTTCCAATCATGCCTGCCCCCAAGAAGAGGTTCCTCCCTCCCAATGCCCACTGAACCTATTTTTGGGGGCAGGCCTATGTAGAATGCAAGTGTAGCAGGTGCTACCTTACCTTTTCTTGGTTGCAACTTATGCAAAATACAACCATGGTTCGCTCGACCCCCAGTAAACCGGAAACATACCTATAAGAGAAACTGCACAAAAGGTTAAAGGGTGTTCCAATCATGATGGAATAATATGTCCTGCCCACAAGAAGAGGCTCCACCCTCCTAATGCCCACTGTACCTCTTTCTGTGGGCAGGGCTATGTACCATTCAAGTGTAGCAGGTGCTACCTTACCTTTTCCTGGTGCTAACTCATGCACAAAACAACCACGGCTCGCTCGACCCCCAGTACACCGGAAACATACCTGTAAGAGAAACTGCACAACAAGTTTAAGCTTGTTCCAGTCATGATTGGAAAATATGCCTTGCCCCCAAGAAGAGGTTCCACCCTCCCAATGCCCAATGGAACTCTTTTTGAGGTCAGGGCTATGTATCATGCAAGTGTAACAGGTGCTACCTTACCCGATCCTGGTTCCAACTTATGCAATATACAACCATGGCTCGCTCGACACCCCAGTAAACCGGAAACATACCTGTAAGAGAAACTGCACAACAGGTTTAAGGGTGTTCCAATATTGATGGGAATATATTATCTTCCCCATGGAAGAGATTACACCCTCTCAATTCCCACTGGACCTCTTTTTGGGGGCAGGCCTATGTAGAATGCAAGTGTAGCAGGTGCTACCTTACCTTTTCCTGGTTGCAACTTATGCAAAATACAACCATGGTTCGCTCAACCCCCAGTAAACCGGAAACATACCTATAAGAGAAACTGCACAAAAGGTTAAAGGGTGTTCCAATCATGATGGAATAATAAGTCCTGCCCACAAGAAGAGGCTCCACCCTCCCAATGCCCACTGTACCTCTCTCTGTGGGCAGGGCGATGTACCATTCAAGTGTAGCAGGTGCTACCTTACCTTTTCCTGGTGCCAACTTATGCAAAAAAAGTAAAGCTCACTCGAACCCAAGTAAACAGGAAACATACCTGGAAGAGAAACTGCACAAAAGGCTTTATTTGGCTCCAGTCATCAAGGAAAAACATTTCCTACCCCCAAGTAGAGTCTTCACCCCCCCCCCCCCCCCCCCCCCCCCCTATGCCTAATGTACTTCTTTTTGGGAGGAAGGGCTATGTACAATGCAAGTGCAAGTGTAGCAGGTGCTACCTTACCTTTTCCTGGTTCCAACTTATGCAAAATACATCCACGGCTCGCTCGACCCCCAGTAAACCCGGACACATACTGTACTTGCAAGAGAAGCTGCACAACAGGTTTAAGGGTGTTCCAATCATGCCTGCCCCCAAGAAGAGGTTCCACCCTCCCAATGCCCACTGAACCTATTTTTGGGGGCAGGCCTATGTAGAATGCAAGTGTAGCAGGTGCTACCTTACCTTTTCCTTGTTGCAACTTATGCAAAATACAACCATGGTTCGCTCGACACCCAGTAAACCGGAAACATACCTATAAGAGAAACTGCACAAAAGGTTAAAGGGTGTTCCAATCATGATGGAATAATATGTCCTGCCCACAAGAAGAGGCTCCACCCTCCCAATGCCCACTGTACCTCTTTCTGTGGGCAGGGCTATGTACCATTCAAGTGTAGCAGGTGCTACCTTACCTTTTCCTGGTGCTAACTCATGCACAAAACAACCACGGCTCGCTCGACCCCCAGTACACCGGAAACATACCTGTAAGAGAAACTGCACAACAAGCGTGTTCCAGTCATGATTGGAAAATATGCCTTGCCCCCAAGAAGAGGTTCCACCCTCCCAATGCCCAATGGAACTCTTTTTGAGGTCAGGGCTATGTATCATGCAAGTGTAGCAGGTGCTACCTTACCTTTTCCTGGTTCCAACTTATGCAAAATACATCCACGGCTCGCTCGACCCCCAGTAAACCCGGACACATACTGTACCTGCAAGAGAAGCTGCACAACAGGTTTAAGGGTGTTCCAATCATGCCTGCCCCCAAGAAGAGGTTCCACCCTCCCAATGCCCACTGAACCTATTTTTGGGGGCAGGCCTATGTAGAATGCAAGTGTAGCAGGTGCTACCTTACCTTTTCCTGGTTGCAACTTATGCAAAATACAACCATGGTTCGCTCGACACCCAGTAAACCGGAAACATACCTATAAGAGAAACTTCAGAAAAGGTTAAAGGGTGTTCCAATCATGATGGAATAATATGTCCTGCCCTCAAGAAGAGGCTCCACCCTCCCAATGCCCACTGTACCTCTTTCTGTGGGCAGGGCTATGTACCATTCAAGTGTAGCAGGTGCTACCTTACCTTTTACTGGTGCTAACTCATGCACAAAACAACCACGGCTCGCTCGACCCCCAGTACACCGGAAACATACCTGTAAGAGAAACTGCACAACAAGTTTAAGCGTGTTCCAGTCATGACTGGAAAATATGCCTTGCCCCCAAGAAGAGGTTCCACCCTCCCAATGCCCAATGGAACTCTTTTTGAGGTCAGGGCTATGTATCATGCAAGTGTAACAGGTGCTACCTTACCCGATCCTGGTTCCAACTTATGCAATATACAACCATGGCTCGCTCGACACCCCAGTAAACCGAAAACATACCTGTAAGAGAAACTGCACAACAGGTTTAAGGGTGTTCCAATATTGATGGGAATATATTATCTTCCCCATGGAAGAGATTACACCCTCTCAATTCCCACTGGACCTCTTTTTGGGGGCAGGCCTATGTAGAATGCAAGTGTAGCAGGTGCTACCTTACCTTTTCCTGGTTGCAACTTATGCAAAATACAACCATGGTTCGCTCAACCCCCAGTAAACCGGAAACATACCTATAAGAGAAACTGCACAAAAGGTTAAAGGGTGTTCCAATCATGATGGAATAATAAGTCCTGCCCACAAGAAGAGGCTCCACCCTCCCAATGCCCACTGTACCTCTCTCTGTGGGCAGGGCGATATACCATTCAAGTGTAGCAGGTGCTACCTTACCTTTTCCTGGTGCCAACTTATGCAAAAAAAGTAAAGCTCACTCGAACCCAAGTAAACAGGAAACATACCTGGAAGAGAAACTGCACAAAAGGCTTTATTTGGCTCCAGTCATCAAGGAAAAACATTTCCTACCCCCAAGTAGAGTCTTCACCCCCCCCCCCCCCCCCTATGCCTAATGTACTTCTTTTTGGGAGGAAGGGCTATGTACAATGCAATTGCAAGTGTAGCAGGTGCTACCTTACCTTTTCCTGGTTCCAACTTATGCAAAATACATCCACGGCTCGCTCGACCCCCAGTAAACCCGGACACATACTGTACTTGCAAGAGAAGCTGCACAACAGGTTTAAGGGTGTTCCAATCATGCCTGCCCCCAAGAAGAGGTTCCACCCTCCCAATGCCCACTGAACCTATTTTTGGGGGCAGGCCTATGTAGAATGCAAGTGTAGCAGGTGCTACCTTACCTTTTCCTTGTTGCAACTTATGCAAAATACAACCATGGTTCGCTCGACACCCAGTAAACCGGAAACATACCTATAAGAGAAACTGCACAAAAGGTTAAAGGGTGTTCCAATCATGATGGAATAATATGTCCTGCCCACAAGAAGAGGCTCCACCCTCCCAATGCCCACTGTACCTCTTTCTGTGGGCAGGGCTATGTACCATTCAAGTGTAGCAGGTGCTACCTTACCTTTTCCTGGTGCTAACTCATGCACAAAACAACCACGGCTCGCTCGACCCCCAGTACACCGGAAACATACCTGTAAGAGAAACTGCACAACAAGCGTGTTCCAGTCATGATTGGAAAATATGCCTTGCCCCCAAGAAGAGGTTCCACCCTCCCAATGCCCAATGGAACTCTTTTTGAGGTCAGGGCTATGTATCATGCAAGTGTAGCAGGTGCTACCTTACCTTTTCCTGGTTCCAACCTATGCAAAATACATCCACGGCTCGCTCGACCCCCAGTAAACCCGGACACATACTGTACCTGCAAGAGAAGCTGCACAACAGGTTTAAGGGTGTTCCAATCATGCCTGCCCCCAAGAAGAGGTTCCACCCTCCCAATGCCCACTGAACCTATTTTTGGGGGCAGGCCTATGTAGAATGCAAGTGTAGCAGGTGCTACCTTACCTTTTCCTGGTTGCAACTTATGCAAAATACAACCATGGTTCGCTCGACACCCAGTAAACCGG
Source organism: Crinia signifera (assembly GCF_055691185.1). Lineage (NCBI taxonomy): Eukaryota > Metazoa > Chordata > Amphibia > Anura > Myobatrachidae > Crinia > Crinia signifera. Next base: position 314,015,197 of record NC_139217.1, read on the forward strand.
AAACATACCTATAAGAGAAACTTCAGAAAAGGTTAAAGGGTGTTCCAATCATGATGGAATAATATGTCCTGCCCTCAAGAAGAGGCTCCACCCTCCCAATGCCCACTGTACCTCTTTCTGTGGGCAGGGCTATGTACCATTCAAGTGTAGCAGGTGCTACCTTACCTTTTCCTGGTGCTAACTCATGCACAAAACAACCACGGCTCGCTCGACCCCCAGTACACCGGAAACATACCTGTAAGAGAAACTGCACAACAAGTTTAAGCGTGTTCCAGTCATGACTGGAAAATATGCCTTGCCCCCAAGAAGAGGTTCCACCCTCCCAATGCCCAATGGAACTCTTTTTGAGGTCAGGGCTATGTATCATGCAAGTGTAGCAGGTGCTACCTTACCCAATCCTGGTTCCAACTTATGCAATATACAACCATGGCTCGCTCGACACCCCAGTAAACCGGAAACATACCTGTAAGAGAAACTGCACAACAGGTTTAAGGGTGTTCCAATATTGATGGGAATATATCATCTTCCCCATGGAAGAGATTACACCCTCTCAATTCCCACTGGACCTCTTTTTGGGGGCAGGCCTATGTAGAAAGCAAGTGTAGCAGGTGCTACCTTACCTTTTCCTTGTTGCAACTTATGCAAAATACAACCATGGTTCGCTCGACCCCCAGTAAACCGAAAAACATACCTATAAGAGAAACTGCACAAAAGGTTAAAGGGTGTTCCAATCATGATGGAATAATATGTCCTGCCCACAAGAAGAGGCTCCACCCTCTCAATGCCCACTGTACCTCTTTCTGTGGGCAGGGCTATGTACCATTCAAGTGTAGCAGGTGCTACCTTACCTTTTCCTGGTGCTAACTCATGCACAAAACAACCACGGCTCGCTCGACCCCCAGTACACCAGAAACATACCTGTAAGAGAAACTGCACAACAAGTTTAAGCGTGTTCCAGTCATGATTGGAAAATATGCCTTGCCCCCAAGAAGAGGTTCCACCCTCCCAATGCCCAATGGAACTCTTCTTGAGGTCAGGGCTATGTATCATGCAAGTGTAGCAGGTGCTACCTTACCTTTTCCTGGTTCCAACTTATGCAAAATACATCCACGGCTCGCTCGACCCCCAGTAAACCCGGACACATACTGTACCTGCAAGAGAAGCTGCACAACAGGTTTAAGGGTGTTCCAATCATGCCTGCCCCCAAGAAGAGGTTCCACCCTCCCAATGCCCACTGAACCTATTTTTGGGGGCAGGCCTATGTAGAATGCAAGTGTAGCAGGTGCTACCTTACCTTTTCCTGGTTGCAACTTATGCAAAATACAACCATGGTTCGCTCGACCCCCAGTAAACCGGAAACATACCTATAAGAGAAACTGCACAAAAGGTTAAAGGGTGTTCCAATCATGATGGAATAATATGTCCTGCCCACAAGAAGAGGCTCCACCCTCCTAATGCCCACTGTACCTCTTTCTTTGGGCAGGGCTATGTACCATTCAAGTGTAGCAGGTGCTACCTTACCTTTTCCTGGTGCTAACTAATGCACAAAACAACCACGGCTCGCTCGACCCCCAGTACACCGGAAACATACCTGTAAGAGAAACTGCACAACAAGTTTAAGCGTGTTCCAGTCATGATTGGAAAATACGCCTTGCCACCAAGAAGAGGTTCCACCCTCCCAATGCCCAATGGAACTCTTTTTGAGGGCAGGGCTATGTATCATGCAAGTGTAGCAGGTGCTACCTTACCCGATCCTGGTTCCAACTTATGCAATATACAACCATGGCTCGCTCGACACCCCAGTAAACCGGAAACATACCTGTAAGAGAAACTGCACAACAGGTTTAGGGGTGTTCCAATATTGATGGGAATATATTATCTTCCCCATGGAAGAGATTACACCCTCTCAATTCCCACTGGACCTCTTTTTGGGGGCAGGCCTATGTAGAATGCAAGTGTAGCAGGTGCTACCTTACCTTTTCCTGGTTGCAACTTATGCAAAATACAACCATGGTTCGCTCGACCCCCAGTAAACCGGAAACATACCTATAAGAGAAACTGCACAAAAGGTTAAAGGGTGTTCCAATCATGATGGAATAATATGTCCTGCCCACAAGAAGAGGCTCCACCCTCCCAATGCCCACTGTACCTCTTTCTGTGGGCAGGGCTATGTACCATTCAAGTGTAGCAGGTGCTACCTTACCTTTTCCTGGTGCTAACTCATGCACAAAACAACCACGGCTCGCTCGACCCCGAGTACACCGGAAACATACCTGTAAGAGAAACTGCACAACAAGTTTAAGCGTGTTCCAGTCATGATTGGAAAATATGCCTTGCCCCCAAGAAGAGGTTCCACCCTCCCAATGCCCAATGGAACTCTTTTTGAGGTCAGGGCTATGTATCATGCAAGTGTAGCAGGTGCTACCTTACCTTTTCCTGGTTCCAACTTATGCAAAATACATCCACGGCTCGCTCGACCCCCAGTAAACCTGGACACATACTGTACCTGCAAGAAAAGCTGCACAACAGGTTTAAGGGTGTTCCAATCATGCCTGCCCCCAAGAAGAGGTTCCACCCTCCCAATGCCCACTGAACCTATTTTTGGGGGCAGGCCTATGTAGAATGCAAGTGTAGCAGGTGCTACCTTACCTTTTCCTGGTTGCAACTTATGCAAAATACAACCATGGTTCGCTCGACCCCCAGTAAACCGGAAACATACCTATAAGAGAAACTGCACAAAAGGTTAAAGGGTGTTCCAATCATGATGGAATAATATGTCCTGCCCACAAGAAGAGGCTCCACCCTCCTAATGCCCACTGTACCTCTTTCTGTGGGCAGGGCTATGTACCATTCAAGTGTAGCAGGTGCTACCTTACCTTTTCCTGGTGCTAACTCATGCACAAAACAACCACGGCTCGCTCGACCCCCAGTACACCGGAAACATACCTGTAAGAGAAACTGCACAACAAGTTTAAGCGTGTTCCAGTCATGATTGGAAAATATGCCTTGCCACCAAGAAGAGGTTCCACCCTCCCAATGCCCAATGGAACTCTTTTTGAGGGCAGGGCTATGTATCATGCAAGTGTAGCAGGTGCTACCTTACCCGATCCTGGATCCAACTTATGCAATATACAACCATGGCTCGCTCGACACCCCAGTAAACCGGAAACATACCTGTAAGAGAAACTGCAAAACGGGTTTAGGGGTGTTCCAATATTGATGTGAATATATTATCTTCCCCATGGAAGAGATTACACCCTCTCAATTCCCACTGGACCTCTTTTTGGGGGCAGGCCTATGTAGAATGCAAGTGTAGCAGGTGCTACCTTACCTTTTCCTTGTTGCAACTTATGCAAAATACAACCATGGTTCGCTCGACAACCAGTAAACCGGAAACATACCTATAAGAGAAACTGCACAAAAGGTTAAAGGGTGTTCCAATCATGATGAAATAATATGTCCTGCCCACAAGAAGAGGCTCCACCCTCCCAATGCCCACTGTACCTCTTTCTGTGGGAAGGGCTATGTACCATTCAAGTGTAGCAGGTGCTACCTTACCTTTTCCTGGTGCTAACTCATGCACAAAACAACCACGGCTCGCTCGACCCCCAGTACACCAGAAACATACCTGTAAGAGAAACTGCACAACAAGTTTAAGCGTGTTCCAGTCATGATTGGAAAATATGCCTTGCCCCCAAGAAGAGGTTCCACCCTCCCAATGCCCAATGGAACTCTTTTTGAGGTCAGGGCTATGTATCATGCAAGTGTAGCAGGTGCTACCTTACCCGATCCTGGTTCCAACTTATGCAATATTCAACCATGGCTCGCTCGACACCCCAGTAAACCGGAAACATACCTGTAAGAGAAACTGAACAACAGGTTTAAGGGTGTTCCAATATTGATGGGAATATATTATCTTCCCCATGAAAGAGATTACACCCTCCCAATGCCCACTGAACCTATTTTTGGGGGCAGGCCTATGTAGAATGCAAGTGTAGCAGGTGCTACCTTACCTTTTCCTGGTTGCAACTTATGCAAAATACAACCATGGTTCGCTCGACCCCCAGTAAACCGGAAACATACCTATAAGAGAAACTGCACAAAAGGTTAAAGGGTGTTCCAATCATGATGGAATAATATGTCCTGCCCACAAGAAGAGGCTCCACCCTCCTAATGCCCACTGTACCTCTTTCTGTGGGCAGGGCTATGTACCATTCAAGTGTAGCAGGTGCTACCTTACCTTTTCCTGGTGCTAACTCATGCACAAAACAACCACGGCTCGCTCGACCCCCAGTACACCGGAAACATACCTGTAAGAGAAACTGCACAACAAGTTTAAGCGTGTTCCAGTCATGATTGGAAAATATGCCTTGCCCCCAAGAAGAGGTTCCACCCTCCCAATGCCCAATGGAACTCTTTTTTAGGTCAGGGCTATGTATCATGCAAGTGTAGCAGGTGCTACCTTACCTTTTCCTGGTTCCAACTTATGCAAAATTCATCCACGGCTCGCTCGACCCCCAGTAAACCCGGACACCTACTGTACCTGCAAGAGAAGCTGCACAACAGGTTTAAGGGTGTTCCAATCATGCCTGCCCCCAAGAAGAGGTTCCTCCCTCCCAATGCCCACTGAACCTATTTTTGGGGGCAGGCCTATGTAGAATGCAAGTGTAGCAGGTGCTACCTTACCTTTTCTTGGTTGCAACTTATGCAAAATACAACCATGGTTCGCTCGACCCCCAGTAAACCGGAAACATACCTATAAGAGAAACTGCACAAAAGGTTAAAGGGTGTTCCAATCATGATGGAATAATATGTCCTGCCCACAAGAAGAGGCTCCACCCTCCTAATGCCCACTGTACCTCTTTCTGTGGGCAGGGCTATGTACCATTCAAGTGTAGCAGGTGCTACCTTACCTTTTCCTGGTGCTAACTCATGCACAAAACAACCACGGCTCGCTCGACCCCCAGTACACCGGAAACATACCTGTAAGAGAAACTGCACAACAAGTTTAAGCTTGTTCCAGTCATGATTGGAAAATATGCCTTGCCCCCAAGAAGAGGTTCCACCCTCCCAATGCCCAATGGAACTCTTTTTGAGGTCAGGGCTATGTATCATGCAAGTGTAACAGGTGCTACCTTACCCGATCCTGGTTCCAACTTATGCAATATACAACCATGGCTCGCTCGACACCCCAGTAAACCGGAAACATACCTGTAAGAGAAACTGCACAACAGGTTTAAGGGTGTTCCAATATTGATGGGAATATATTATCTTCCCCATGGAAGAGATTACACCCTCTCAATTCCCACTGGACCTCTTTTTGGGGGCAGGCCTATGTAGAATGCAAGTGTAGCAGGTGCTACCTTACCTTTTCCTGGTTGCAACTTATGCAAAATACAACCATGGTTCGCTCAACCCCCAGTAAACCGGAAACATACCTATAAGAGAAACTGCACAAAAGGTTAAAGGGTGTTCCAATCATGATGGAATAATAAGTCCTGCCCACAAGAAGAGGCTCCACCCTCCCAATGCCCACTGTACCTCTCTCTGTGGGCAGGGCGATGTACCATTCAAGTGTAGCAGGTGCTACCTTACCTTTTCCTGGTGCCAACTTATGCAAAAAAAGTAAAGCTCACTCGAACCCAAGTAAACAGGAAACATACCTGGAAGAGAAACTGCACAAAAGGCTTTATTTGGCTCCAGTCATCAAGGAAAAACATTTCCTACCCCCAAGTAGAGTCTTCACCCCCCCCCCCCCCCCCCCCCCCCTATGCCTAATGTACTTCTTTTTGGGAGGAAGGGCTATGTACAATGCAAGTGCAAGTGTAGCAGGTGCTACCTTACCTTTTCCTGGTTCCAACTTATGCAAAATACATCCACGGCTCGCTCGACCCCCAGTAAACCCGGACACATACTGTACTTGCAAGAGAAGCTGCACAACAGGTTTAAGGGTGTTCCAATCATGCCTGCCCCCAAGAAGAGGTTCCACCCTCCCAATGCCCACTGAACCTATTTTTGGGGGCAGGCCTATGTAGAATGCAAGTGTAGCAGGTGCTACCTTACCTTTTCCTTGTTGCAACTTATGCAAAATACAACCATGGTTCGCTCGACACCCAGTAAACCGGAAACATACCTATAAGAGAAACTGCACAAAAGGTTAAAGGGTGTTCCAATCATGATGGAATAATATGTCCTGCCCACAAGAAGAGGCTCCACCCTCCCAATGCCCACTGTACCTCTTTCTGTGGGCAGGGCTATGTACCATTCAAGTGTAGCAGGTGCTACCTTACCTTTTCCTGGTGCTAACTCATGCACAAAACAACCACGGCTCGCTCGACCCCCAGTACACCGGAAACATACCTGTAAGAGAAACTGCACAACAAGCGTGTTCCAGTCATGATTGGAAAATATGCCTTGCCCCCAAGAAGAGGTTCCACCCTCCCAATGCCCAATGGAACTCTTTTTGAGGTCAGGGCTATGTATCATGCAAGTGTAGCAGGTGCTACCTTACCTTTTCCTGGTTCCAACTTATGCAAAATACATCCACGGCTCGCTCGACCCCCAGTAAACCCGGACACATACTGTACCTGCAAGAGAAGCTGCACAACAGGTTTAAGGGTGTTCCAATCATGCCTGCCCCCAAGAAGAGGTTCCACCCTCCCAATGCCCACTGAACCTATTTTTGGGGGCAGGCCTATGTAGAATGCAAGTGTAGCAGGTGCTACCTTACCTTTTCCTGGTTGCAACTTATGCAAAATACAACCATGGTTCGCTCGACACCCAGTAAACCGGAAACATACCTATAAGAGAAACTTCAGAAAAGGTTAAAGGGTGTTCCAATCATGATGGAATAATATGTCCTGCCCTCAAGAAGAGGCTCCACCCTCCCAATGCCCACTGTACCTCTTTCTGTGGGCAGGGCTATGTACCATTCAAGTGTAGCAGGTGCTACCTTACCTTTTACTGGTGCTAACTCATGCACAAAACAACCACGGCTCGCTCGACCCCCAGTACACCGGAAACATACCTGTAAGAGAAACTGCACAACAAGTTTAAGCGTGTTCCAGTCATGACTGGAAAATATGCCTTGCCCCCAAGAAGAGGTTCCACCCTCCCAATGCCCAATGGAACTCTTTTTGAGGTCAGGGCTATGTATCATGCAAGTGTAACAGGTGCTACCTTACCCGATCCTGGTTCCAACTTATGCAATATACAACCATGGCTCGCTCGACACCCCAGTAAACCGAAAACATACCTGTAAGAGAAACTGCACAACAGGTTTAAGGGTGTTCCAATATTGATGGGAATATATTATCTTCCCCATGGAAGAGATTACACCCTCTCAATTCCCACTGGACCTCTTTTTGGGGGCAGGCCTATGTAGAATGCAAGTGTAGCAGGTGCTACCTTACCTTTTCCTGGTTGCAACTTATGCAAAATACAACCATGGTTCGCTCAACCCCCAGTAAACCGGAAACATACCTATAAGAGAAACTGCACAAAAGGTTAAAGGGTGTTCCAATCATGATGGAATAATAAGTCCTGCCCACAAGAAGAGGCTCCACCCTCCCAATGCCCACTGTACCTCTCTCTGTGGGCAGGGCGATATACCATTCAAGTGTAGCAGGTGCTACCTTACCTTTTCCTGGTGCCAACTTATGCAAAAAAAGTAAAGCTCACTCGAACCCAAGTAAACAGGAAACATACCTGGAAGAGAAACTGCACAAAAGGCTTTATTTGGCTCCAGTCATCAAGGAAAAACATTTCCTACCCCCAAGTAGAGTCTTCACCCCCCCCCCCCCCCCCCTATGCCTAATGTACTTCTTTTTGGGAGGAAGGGCTATGTACAATGCAATTGCAAGTGTAGCAGGTGCTACCTTACCTTTTCCTGGTTCCAACTTATGCAAAATACATCCACGGCTCGCTCGACCCCCAGTAAACCCGGACACATACTGTACTTGCAAGAGAAGCTGCACAACAGGTTTAAGGGTGTTCCAATCATGCCTGCCCCCAAGAAGAGGTTCCACCCTCCCAATGCCCACTGAACCTATTTTTGGGGGCAGGCCTATGTAGAATGCAAGTGTAGCAGGTGCTACCTTACCTTTTCCTTGTTGCAACTTATGCAAAATACAACCATGGTTCGCTCGACACCCAGTAAACCGGAAACATACCTATAAGAGAAACTGCACAAAAGGTTAAAGGGTGTTCCAATCATGATGGAATAATATGTCCTGCCCACAAGAAGAGGCTCCACCCTCCCAATGCCCACTGTACCTCTTTCTGTGGGCAGGGCTATGTACCATTCAAGTGTAGCAGGTGCTACCTTACCTTTTCCTGGTGCTAACTCATGCACAAAACAACCACGGCTCGCTCGACCCCCAGTACACCGGAAACATACCTGTAAGAGAAACTGCACAACAAGCGTGTTCCAGTCATGATTGGAAAATATGCCTTGCCCCCAAGAAGAGGTTCCACCCTCCCAATGCCCAATGGAACTCTTTTTGAGGTCAGGGCTATGTATCATGCAAGTGTAGCAGGTGCTACCTTACCTTTTCCTGGTTCCAACCTATGCAAAATACATCCACGGCTCGCTCGACCCCCAGTAAACCCGGACACATACTGTACCTGCAAGAGAAGCTGCACAACAGGTTTAAGGGTGTTCCAATCATGCCTGCCCCCAAGAAGAGGTTCCACCCTCCCAATGCCCACTGAACCTATTTTTGGGGGCAGGCCTATGTAGAATGCAAGTGTAGCAGGTGCTACCTTACCTTTTCCTGGTTGCAACTTATGCAAAATACAACCATGGTTCGCTCGACACCCAGTAAACCGGAAACATACCTATAAGAGAAACTTCAGAAAAGGTTAAAGGGTGTTCCAATCATGATGGAATAATATGTCCTGCCCTCAAGAAGAGGCTCCACCCTCCCAATGCCCACTGTACCTCTTTCTGTGGGCAGGGCTATGTACCATTCAAGTGTAGCAGGTGCTACCTTACCTTTTCCTGGTGCTAACTCATGCACAAAACAACCACGGCTCGCTCGACCCCCAGTACACCGGAAACATACCTGTAAGAGAAACTGCACAACAAGTTTAAGCGTGTTCCAGTCATGACTGGAAAATATGCCTTGCCCCCAAGAAGAGGTTCCACCCTCCCAATGCCCAATGGAACTCTTTTTGAGGTCAGGGCTATGTATCATGCAAGTGTAGCAGGTGCTACCTTACCCAATCCTGGTTCCAACTTATGCAATATACAACCATGGCTCGCTCGACACCCCAGTAAACCGGAAACATACCTGTAAGAGAAACTGCACAACAGGTTTAAGGGTGTTCCAATATTGATGGGAATATATCATCTTCCCCATGGAAGAGATTACACCCTCTCAATTCCCACTGGACCTCTTTTTGGGGGCAGGCCTATGTAGAAAGCAAGTGTAGCAGGTGCTACCTTACCTTTTCCTTGTTGCAACTTATGCAAAATACAACCATGGTTCGCTCGACCCCCAGTAAACCGAAAAACATACCTATAAGAGAAACTGCACAAAAGGTTAAAGGGTGTTCCAATCATGATGGAATAATATGTCCTGCCCACAAGAAGAGGCTCCACCCTCTCAATGCCCACTGTACCTCTTTCTGTGGGCAGGGCTATGTACCATTCAAGTGTAGCAGGTGCTACCTTACCTTTTCCTGGTGCTAACTCATGCACAAAACAACCACGGCTCGCTCGACCCCCAGTACACCAGAAACATACCTGTAAGAGAAACTGCACAACAAGTTTAAGCGTGTTCCAGTCATGATTGGAAAATATGCCTTGCCCCCAAGAAGAGGTTCCACCCTCCCAATGCCCAATGGAACTCTTCTTGAGGTCAGGGCTATGTATCATGCAAGTGTAGCAGGTGCTACCTTACCTTTTCCTGGTTCCAACTTATGCAAAATACATCCACGGCTCGCTCGACCCCCAGTAAACCCGGACACATACTGTACCTGCAAGAGAAGCTGCACAACAGGTTTAAGGGTGTTCCAATCATGCCTGCCCCCAAGAAGAGGTTCCACCCTCCCAATGCCCACTGAACCTATTTTTGGGGGCAGGCCTATGTAGAATGCAAGTGTAGCAGGTGCTACCTTACCTTTTCCTGGTTGCAACTTATGCAAAATACAACCATGGTTCGCTCGACCCCCAGTAAACCGGAAACATACCTATAAGAGAAACTGCACAAAAGGTTAAAGGGTGTTCCAATCATGATGGAATAATATGTCCTGCCCACAAGAAGAGGCTCCACCCTCCTAATGCCCACTGTACCTCTTTCTTTGGGCAGGGCTATGTACCATTCAAGTGTAGCAGGTGCTACCTTACCTTTTCCTGGTGCTAACTAATGCACAAAACAACCACGGCTCGCTCGACCCCCAGTACACCGGAAACATACCTGTAAGAGAAACTGCACAACAAGTTTAAGCGTGTTCCAGTCATGATTGGAAAATACGCCTTGCCACCAAGAAGAGGTTCCACCCTCCCAATGCCCAATGGAACTCTTTTTGAGGGCAGGGCTATGTATCATGCAAGTGTAGCAGGTGCTACCTTACCCGATCCTGGTTCCAACTTATGCAATATACAACCATGGCTCGCTCGACACCCCAGTAAACCGGAAACATACCTGTAAGAGAAACTGCACAACAGGTTTAGGGGTGTTCCAATATTGATGGGAATATATTATCTTCCCCATGGAAGAGATTACACCCTCTCAATTCCCACTGGACCTCTTTTTGGGGGCAGGCCTATGTAGAATGCAAGTGTAGCAGGTGCTACCTTACCTTTTCCTGGTTGCAACTTATGCAAAATACAACCATGGTTCGCTCGACCCCCAGTAAACCGGAAACATACCTATAAGAGAAACTGCACAAAAGGTTAAAGGGTGTTCCAATCATGATGGAATAATATGTCCTGCCCACAAGAAGAGGCTCCACCCTCCCAATGCCCACTGTACCTCTTTCTGTGGGCAGGGCTATGTACCATTCAAGTGTAGCAGGTGCTACCTTACCTTTTCCTGGTGCTAACTCATGCACAAAACAACCACGGCTCGCTCGACCCCGAGTACACCGGAAACATACCTGTAAGAGAAACTGCACAACAAGTTTAAGCGTGTTCCAGTCATGATTGGAAAATATGCCTTGCCCCCAAGAAGAGGTTCCACCCTCCCAATGCCCAATGGAACTCTTTTTGAGGTCAGGGCTATGTATCATGCAAGTGTAGCAGGTGCTACCTTACCTTTTCCTGGTTCCAACTTATGCAAAATACATCCACGGCTCGCTCGACCCCCAGTAAACCTGGACACATACTGTACCTGCAAGAAAAGCTGCACAACAGGTTTAAGGGTGTTCCAATCATGCCTGCCCCCAAGAAGAGGTTCCACCCTCCCAATGCCCACTGAACCTATTTTTGGGGGCAGGCCTATGTAGAATGCAAGTGTAGCAGGTGCTACCTTACCTTTTCCTGGTTGCAACTTATGCAAAATACAACCATGGTTCGCTCGACCCCCAGTAAACCGGAAACATACCTATAAGAGAAACTGCACAAAAGGTTAAAGGGTGTTCCAATCATGATGGAATAATATGTCCTGCCCACAAGAAGAGGCTCCACCCTCCTAATGCCCACTGTACCTCTTTCTGTGGGCAGGGCTATGTACCATTCAAGTGTAGCAGGTGCTACCTTACCTTTTCCTGGTGCTAACTCATGCACAAAACAACCACGGCTCGCTCGACCCCCAGTACACCGGAAACATACCTGTAAGAGAAACTGCACAACAAGTTTAAGCGTGTTCCAGTCATGATTGGAAAATATGCCTTGCCACCAAGAAGAGGTTCCACCCTCCCAATGCCCAATGGAACTCTTTTTGAGGGCAGGGCTATGTATCATGCAAGTGTAGCAGGTGCTACCTTACCCGATCCTGGATCCAACTTATGCAATATACAACCATGGCTCGCTCGACACCCCAGTAAACCGGAAACATACCTGTAAGAGAAACTGCAAAACGGGTTTAGGGGTGTTCCAATATTGATGTGAATATATTATCTTCCCCATGGAAGAGATTACACCCTCTCAATTCCCACTGGACCTCTTTTTGGGGGCAGGCCTATGTAGAATGCAAGTGTAGCAGGTGCTACCTTACCTTTTCCTTGTTGCAACTTATGCAAAATACAACCATGGTTCGCTCGACAACCAGTAAACCGGAAACATACCTATAAGAGAAACTGCACAAAAGGTTAAAGGGTGTTCCAATCATGATGAAATAATATGTCCTGCCCACAAGAAGAGGCTCCACCCTCCCAATGCCCACTGTACCTCTTTCTGTGGGAAGGGCTATGTACCATTCAAGTGTAGCAGGTGCTACCTTACCTTTTCCTGGTGCTAACTCATGCACAAAACAACCACGGCTCGCTCGACCCCCAGTACACCAGAAACATACCTGTAAGAGAAACTGCACAACAAGTTTAAGCGTGTTCCAGTCATGATTGGAAAATATGCCTTGCCCCCAAGAAGAGGTTCCACCCTCCCAATGCCCAATGGAACTCTTTTTGAGGTCAGGGCTATGTATCATGCAAGTGTAGCAGGTGCTACCTTACCTTTTCCTGGTTCCAACTTATGCAAAATACATCCACGGCTCGCTCGACCCCCAGTAAACCCGGACACATACTGTACCTGCAAGAGAAGCTGCACAACAGGTTTAAGGGTGTTCCAATCATGCCTGCCCCCAAGAAGAGGTTCCACCCTCCCAATGCCCACTGAACCTATTTTTGGGGGCAGGCCTATGTAGAATGCAAGTGTAGCAGGTGCTACCTTACCTTTTCCTGGTTGCAACTTATGCAAAATACAACCATGGTTCGCTCGACCCCCAGTAAACCGGAAACATACCTATAAGAGAAACTGCACAAAAGGTTAAAGGGTGTTCCAATCATGATGGAATAATATGTCCTGCCCACAAGAAGAGGCTCCACCCTCCTAATGCCCACTGTACCTCTTTCTGTGGGCAGGGCTATGTACCATTCAAGTGTAGCAGGTGCTACCTTACCTTTTCCTGGTGCTAACTCATGCACAAAACAACCACGGCTCGCTCGACCCCCAGTACACCGGAAACATACCTGTAAGAGAAACTGCACAACAAGTTTAAGCGTGTTCCAGTCATGATTGGAAAATATGCCTTGCCACCAAGAAGAGGTCCCACCCTCCCAATGCCCAATGGAACTCTTTTTGAGGGCAGGGCTATGTATCATGCAAGTGTAGCAGGTGCTACCTTACCCGATCCTGGATCCAACTTATGCAATATACAACCATGGCTCGCTCGACACCCCAGTAAACCGGAAACATACCTGTAAGAGAAACTGCACAACGGGTTTAGGGGTGTTCCAATATTGATGGGAATATATTATCTTCCCCATGGAAGAGATTACACCCTCTCAATTCCCACTGGACCTCTTTTTGGGGGCAGGCCTATGTAGAATGCAAGTGTAGCAGGTGCTACCTTACCTTTTCCTTGTTGCAACTTATGCAAAATACAACCATGGTTCGCTCGACCCCCAGTAAACCGGAAACATACCTATAAGAGAAACTGCACAAAAGGTTAAAGGGTGTTCCAATCATGATGAAATAATATGTCCTGCCCACAAGAAGAGGCTCCACCCTCCCAATGCCCACTGTACCTCTTTCTGTGGGAAGGGCTATGTACCATTCAAGTGTAGCAGGTGCTACCTTACCTTTTCCTGGTGCTTACTCATGCACAAAACAACCACGGCTCGCTCGACCCCCAGTACACCGGAAACATACCTGTAAGAGAAACTGCACAACAAGTTTAAGCGTGTTCCAGTCATGATTGGAAAATATGCCTTGCCCCCAAGAAGAGGTTCCACCCTCCCAATGCCCAATGGAACTCTTTTTGAGGTCAGGGCTATGTATCATGCAAGTGTAGCAGGTGCTACCTTACCTTTTCCTGGTTCCAACTTATGCAAAATACATCCACGGCTCGCTCGACCCCCAGTAAACCCGGACACATACTGTACCTGCAAGAGAAGCTGCACAACAGGTTTAAGGGTGTTCCAATTATGCCTGCCCCCAAGAAGAGGTTCCACCCTCCCAATGCCCACTGAACCTATTTTTGGGGGCAGGCCTATGTAGAATGCAAGTGTAGCAGGTGCTACCTTACCTTTTCCTGGTTGCAACCTATGCAAAATACAACCATGATTCGCTCGACCCCCAGTAAACCGGAAACATACCTATAAGAGAAACTGCACAAAAGGTTAAAGGGTGTTCCAATCATGATGGAATAATATGTCCTGCCCACAAGAAGAGGCTCCCCCCTCCTAATGCTCACTGTACCTCTTTCTGTGGGCAGGGCTATGTACCATTCAAGTGTAGCAGGTGCTACCTTACCTTTTCCTGGTGCCAACTTATGCCAAAAAAAAGTAAAGCTCACTCGAACCCAAGTAAACAGGAAACATACCTGGAAGAGAAACTGCACAAAAGGCTTTATTTGGCTCCAGTCATCAAGGAAAAACATTTCCTACCCCCAAGTAGAGTCTTCACCACCCCCCCCCCCCCCCCCCCCTATGCCTAATGTACTTCTTTTTGGGGGGAAGGGCTATGTACAATACAAGTGCAAGTGTAGCAGGTGCTACCTTACCTTTTCCTGGTTCCAACTTATGCAAAATACATCCATGGCTCGCTCGAACCCCAGTAAACCCGGACACATACTGTACCTGCAAGAGAAGCTGCACAACAGGTTTAAGGGTGTTCCAATCATGCCTGCCCCCAAGAAGAGGTTCCACCCTCCCAATGCCCACTGAACCTATTCTTGGGGGCAGGCCTATGTAGAATGCAAGTGTAGCAGGTGCTACCTTACCTTTTCTTGGTTGCAACTTATGCAAAATACAACCATGGTTCGCTCGACACCCAGTAAACCGGAAACATACCTATAAGAGAAACTGCACAAAAGGTTAAAGGGTGTTCCAATCATGATGAAATAATATGTCCTGCCCACAAGAAGAGGCTCCACCCTCCCAATGCCCACTGTACCTCTTTCTGTGGGCAGGGCTATGTACCATTCATGTGTAGCAGGTGCTACCTTACCTTTTCCTGGTGCTAACTCATGCACAAAACAACCAAGGCTCGCTCGACCCCCAGTACACCGGAAACATACCTGTAAGAGAAACTGCACAACAAGTTTAAGCGTGTTCCAGTCATGATTGGAAAATATGCCTTGCCCCCAAGAAGAGGTTCCACCCTCCCAATGCCCAATGGAACTCTTTTTGAGGTCAGGGCTATGTATCATGCAAGTGTAGCAGGTGCTACCTTACCTTTTCCTGGTTCCAACTTATGCAAAATACATCCACGTCTCGCTCGACCCCCAGAAAACCCGGACACATACTGTACCTGCAAGAGAAGCTGCACAACAGGTTTAAGGGTGTTCCAATCATGCCTGCCCCCAAGAAGAGGTTCCACCCTCCCAATGCCCACTGAACCTATTTTTGGGGGCAGGCCTATGTAGAATGCAAGTGTAGCAGGTGCTACCTTACCTTTTCCTGGTTGCAACTTATGCAAAATACAACCATGGTTCGCTCGACACCCATTAAACCGGAAACATACCTATAAGAGAAACTGCACAAAAGGTTAAAGGGTGTTCCAATCATGATGGAATAATATGTCCTGCCCACAAGAAGAGGCTCCACCCTCCCAATGCCCACTGTACTTCTTTCTGTGGGCAGGGCTTTGTACCATTCAAGTGTAGCAGGTGCTACCTTACCTTTTCCTGGTGCTAACTCATGCCAAAAAAAAGTAAAGCTCACTCGAACCCAAGTAAACAGGAAACATACCTGGAAGAGAAACTGCACAAAAGGCTTTATTTGGCTCCAGTCATCAAGGAAAAACATTTCCTACCCCCAAGTAGAGTCTTCACCCCCCCCCCTATGCCTAATGTACTTCTTTTTGGGGGGAAGGGCTATGTACAATGCAAGTGCAAGTGTAGCAGGTGCTACCTTACCTTTTCCTGGTTCCAACTTATGCAAAATACATCCATGGCTCGCTCGACCCCCAGTAAACCCGGACACATACCTATAAGAGAAACTGCACAAAAGGTTAAAGGGTGTTCCAATCATGATGGAATAATATGTCCTGCCCATAAGAAGAGGCTCCACCCTCTCAATGCCCACTGTACCTCTTTCTGTGGGCAGGGCTATGTACCATTCAAGTGTAGCAGGTGCTACCTTACCTTTTCCTGGTGCTAACTCATGCACAAAACAACCACGGCTCGCTCGACCCCCAGTACACTGGAAACATACCTGTAAGAGAAACTGCACAACAAGTTTAAGCGTGTTCCAGTCATGATTGGGAAATATGCCTTGCCCCCAAGAAGAGGTTCCACCCTCCCAATGCCCAATGGAACTCTTTTTGAGGTCAGGGCTATGTATCATGCAAGTGTAGCAGGTGCTACCTTACCCGATCCTGGTTCCAACTTATGCAATATACAACCATGGCTCGCTCGACACCCCAGTAAACCGAAAACATACCTGTAAGAGAAACTGCACAACAGGTTTAAGGTTGTTCCAATATTGATGGGAATAAATTATCTTCCCCATGGAAGAGATTACACCCTCTCAATTCCCACTGGACCTCTTTTTGGGGGCAGGCCTATGTAGAATGCAAGTGTAGCAGGTGCTACCTTACCTTTTCCTGGTTGCAACTTATGCAAAATACAACCATGGTTCGCTCGACCCCCAGTAAACCGGAAACATACCTATAAGAGAAACTGCACAAACGGTTAAAGGGTGTTCCAATCATGATGGAATAATATGTCCTACCCACAAGAAGAGGCTCCACCCTCCCAATGCCCACTGTACCTCTTTCTGTGGGCAGGGCTATGTGCCATTCAAGTTAGCAGGTGCTACCTTACCTTTTCCTGGTGCCAACTTATGCCAAAAAAAAGTAAAGCTCACTCGAACCCAAGTAAACAGGAAACATACCTGGAAGAGAAACTGCACAAAAGGCTTTATTTGGCTCCAGTCATCAAGGAAAAACATTTCCTACCCCCAAGTAGAGTCTTCACACCCCCCCCCCCCCCCCTATGCCTAATGTACTTCTTTTTTGGGGGAAGGGCTATGTACAATGCAAGTGGAAGTGTAGCAGGTGCTACCTTACCTTTTCCTGGTTCCAACTTATGCAAAATACATCCACGGCTCGCTCGACCCCCAGTAAACCCGGACACATACTGTACCTGCAAGAGAAGCTGCACAACAGGTTTAAGGGTGTTCCAATCATGCCTGCCCCCAAGAAGAGGTTCCACCCTCCCAATGCCCAATGGAACTCTTTTTGAGGGCAGGGCTATGTATCATGCAAGTGTAGCAGGTGCTACCTTACCCGATCCTGGTTCCAACTTATGCAATATACAACCATGGCTCGCTCGACACCCCAGTAAACCGGAAACATACCTGTAAGAGAAACTGCACAACAGGTTTAGGGGTGTTCCAATATTGATGGGAATATATTATCTTCCCCATGGAAGAGATTACACCCTCTCAATTCCCACTGGACCTCTTTTTGGGGGCAGGCCTATGTAGAATGCAAGTGTAGCAGGTGCTACCTTACCTTTTCCTTGTTGCAACTTATGCAAAATACAACCATGGTTCGCTCGACCCCCAGTAAACCGGAAACATACCTATAAGAGAAACTGCACAAAAGGTTAAAGGGTGTTCCAATCATGATGAAATAATATGTCCTGCCCACAAGAAGAGGCTCCACCCTCCCAATGCCCACTGTACCTCTTTCTGTGGGCAGGGCTATGTACCATTCAAGTGTAGCAGGTGCTACCTTACCTTTTCCTGGTGCTAACTCATGCACAAAACAACCACGGCTCGCTCGACCCCCAGTACACCGAAAACATACATGTAAGAGAAACTGCACAACAAGTTTAAGCGTGTTCCAGTCATGATTGGAAAATATGCCTTGCCCCCAAGAAGAGGTTCCACCCTCCCAATGCCCAATGGAACTCTTTTTGAGGTCAGGGCTATGTATCATGCAAGTGTAGCAGGTGCTACCTTACCTTTTCCTGGTTCCAACTTATGCAAAATACATCCACGGCTCGCTCGACCCCCAGTAAACCCGGACACATACTGTACCTGCAAGAGAAGCTGCACAACAGGTTTAAGGGTGTTCCAATCATGCCTGCCCCCAAGAAGAGGTTCCACCCTCCCAATGCCCACTGAACCTATTTTTGGGGGCAGGCCTATGTAGAATGCAAGTGTAGCAGGTGCTACCTTACCTTTTCCTGGTTGCAACTCATGCAAAATACAACCATGGTTCGCTCGACACCCAGTAAACCGGAAACATACCTATAAGAGAAACTTCAGAAAAGGTTAAAGGGTGTTCCAATCATGATGGAATAATATGTCCTGCCCACAAGAAGAGGCTCCACCCTCCCAATGCCCACTGTACCTCTTTCTGTGGGCAGGGCTATGTACCATTCAAGTGTAGCAGGTGCTACCTTACCTTTTCCTGGTGCTAACTCATGCACAAAACAACCACGGCTCGCTCGACCCCCAGTACACCGGAAACATACCTGTAAGAGAAACTGCACAACAAGTTTAAGCGTGTTCCAGTCATGATTGGAAAATATGCCTTGCCCCCAAGAAGAGGTTCCACCCTCCCAATGCCCAATGGAACTCTTTTTGAGGTCAGGGCTATGTATCATGCAAGTGTAGCAGGTGCTACCTTACCCGATCCTGGTTCCAACTTATGCAATATACAACCATGGCTCGCTCGACACCCCAGTAAACCGGAAACATACCTGTAAAAGAAACTGCACAACAGGTTTAAGGGTGTTCCAATATTGATGGGAATATATTATCTTCCCCATGGAAGAGATTACACCCTCTCAATTCCCACTGGACCTCTTTTTGGGGGCAGGCCTATGTAGAAAGCAAGTGTAGCAGGTGCTACCTTACCTTTTCCTTGTTGCAACTTATGCAAAATACAACCATGGTTCGCTCGACCCCCAGTAAACCGGAAACATACCTATAAGAGAAACTGCACAAAAGGTTAAAGGGTGTTCCAATCATGATGGAATAATATGTCCTGCCCACAAGAAGAGGCTCCACCCTCCCAATGCCCACTGTACCTCTTTCTGTGGGCAGGGCTATGTACCATTCAAGTGTAGCAGGTGCTACCTTACCTTTTCCTGGTGCTAACTCATGCACAAAACAACCACGGCTCGCTCGACCCCCAGTACACCGGAAACATACCTGTAAGAGAAACTGCACAACAAGTTTAAGCGTGTTCCAGTCATGATTGGAAAATATGCCTTGCCCCCAAGAAGAGGTTCCACCCTCCCAATGCCCAATGGAACTCTTTTTGAGGTCAGGGCTATGTATCATGCAAGTGTAGCAGGTGCTACCTTACCCGATCCTGGTTCCAACTTATGCAATATACAACCATGGCTCGCTCGACACCCCAGTAAACCGGAAACATACCTGTAAGAGAAACTGCACAACAGGTTTAAGGGTGTTCCAATATTGATGGGAATATATTATCTTCCCCATGGAAGAGATTACACCCTCTCAATTCCCACTGGACCTCTTTTTGGGGGCAGGTCTATGTAGAAAGCAAGTGTAGCAGGTGCTACCTTACCTTTTCCTTGTTGCAACTTATGCAAAATACAACCATGGTTCGCTCGACCCCCAGTAAACCGGAAACATACCTATAAGAGAAACTGCACAAAAGGTTAAAGGGTGTTCCAATCATGATGGAATAATATGTCCTGCCCACAAGAAGAGGCTCCACCCTCTCAATGCCCACTGTACCTCTTTCTGTGGGCAGGGCTATGTACCATTCAAGTGTAGCAGGTGCTACCTTACCTTTTCCTGGTGCTAACTCATGCACAAAACAACCACGGCTCGCTCGACCCCCAGTGCACTGGAAACATACCTGTAAGAGAAACTGCACAACAAGTTTAAGCGTGTTCCAGTCATGATTGGGAAATATGCCTTGCCCCCAAGAAGAGGTTCCACCCTCCCAATGCCCAATAGAACTCTTTTTGAGGTCAGGGCTATGTATCATGCAAGTGTAGCAGGTGCTACCTTACCCGATCCTTGTTCCAACTTATGCAATATACAACCATGGCTCGCTCGACACCCCAGTAAACCGGAAACATACCTGTAAGAGAAACTGCACAACAGGTTTAAGGTTGTTCCAATATTGATGGGAATATATTATCTTCCCCATGGAAGAGATTACACCCTCTCAATTCCCACTGTACCTCTTTTTGGGGGCAGGCCTATGTAGAATGCAAGTGTAGCAGGTGCTACCTTACCTTTTCCTGGTTGCAACTTATGCAAAATACAACCATGGTTCGCTCGACCCCCAGTAAACCGGAAACAGACCTATAAGAGAAACTGCACAAACGGTTAAAGGGTGTTCCAATCATGATGGAATAATATGTCCTGCCCACAAGAAGAGGCTCCACCCTCCCAATGCCCACTGTACCTCTTTCTGTGGGCAGGGCTATGTACCATTCAAGTTAGCAGGTGCTACATTACCTTTTCCTGGTGCTAACTTATGCCAAAAAAAAGTAAAGCTCACTCGAACCCAAGTAAACAGGAAACATACCTGGAAGAGAAACTGCACAAAAGGCTTTATTTGGCTCCAGTCATCAAGGAAAAACATTTCCTACCCCAAAGTAGAGTCTTCACCCCCCCCCCCATGCCTAATGTACTTCTTTTTTGGGGGAAGGGCTATGTACAATGCAAGTGCAAGTGTAGCAGGTGCTACCTTACCTTTTCCTGGTTCCAACTTATGCAAAATACATCCACGGCTCGCTCGACCCCCAGTAAACCCGGACACATACTGTACCTGCAAGAGAAGCTGCACAACAGGTTTAAGGGTGTTCCAATCATGCCTGCCCCCAAGAAGAGGTTCCACCCTCCCAATGCCCACTGAACCTATTTTTGGGGGCAGGCCTATGTAGAATGCAAGTGTAGCAGGTGCTACCTTACCTTTTCCTGGTTGCAACTTATGCAAAATATAACTATGGTTCGCTCGACCCCCAGTAAACCGGAAACATACCTATAAGAGAAACTGCACAAAAGGTTAAAGGGTGTTCCAATCATGATGGAATAATATGTCCTGCCCACAAGAAGAGGCTCCACCCTCCCAATGCCCACTGTACCTCTTTCTGTGGGCAGGGCTATGTACCATTCAAGTGTAGCAGGTAATACCTTACCTTTTCCTGGTGCTAACTCATGCACAAAACAACCACGGCTCGCTCGACCCCCAGTACACCGGAAACATACCTGTAAGAGAAACTGCACAACAAGTTTAAGCGTGTTCCAGTCATGATTGGAAAATATGCCTTGCCCCCAAGAAGAGGTTCCACCCTCCCAATGCCCAATGGAACTCTTTTTGAGGTCAGGGCTATGTATCATGCAAGTGTAGCAGGTGCTACCTTACCTTTTCCTGGTTCCAACTTATGCAAAATACATCCACGGCTCGCTCGACCCCCAGCAAACCCGGACACATACTGTACCTGCAAGAGACGCTGCACATCAGGTTTAAGGGTGTTCCAATCATGCCTGCCCCCAAGAAGAGGTTCCACACTCCCAATGCCCACTGAACCTATTTTTGGGGGCAGGCCTATGTAGAATGCAAGTGTAGCAGGTGCTACCTTACCTTTTCCTGGTTGCAACTTATGCAAAATACAACCATGGTTCGCTCGACCCCCAGTAAACCGGAAACATACCTATAAGAGAAACTGCACAAAAGGTTAAAGGGTGTTCCAATCATGATGGAATAATATGTCCTGCCCACAAGAAGAGGCTCCACCCTCCTAATGCCCACTGTACCTCTTTCTGTGGGCAGGGCTATGTACCATTCAAGTGTAGCAGGTGCTACCTTACCTTTTCCTGGTGCTAACTCATGCACAAAACAACCACGGCTCGCTCGACCCCCAGTACACCGGAAACATACCTGTAAGAGAAACTGCACAACAAGTTTAAGCGTGTTCCAGTCATGATTGGAAAATATGCCTTGCCCCCAAGAAGAGGTTCCACCCTCCCAATGCCCAATGGAACTCTTTTTGAGGTCAGGGCTATGTATCATGCAAGTGTAGCAGGTGCTACCTTACCTTTTCCTGGTTCCAACTTATGCAAAATACATCCACGGCTCGCTCGACCCCCAGTAAACCCGGACACATACTGTACCTGCAAGAGAAGCTGCACAACAGGTTTAAGGGTGTTCCAATCATGCCTGCCCCCAAGTAGAGGTTCCACCCTCCCAATGCCCACTGAACCTATTTTTGGGGGCAGGCCTATGTAGAATGCAAGTGTAGCAGGTGCTACCTTACCTTTTCCTGGTTGCAACTTATGCAAAATACAACCATGGGTCGCTCGACTCCCAGTAAACCGGAAACATACCTATAAGAGAAACTGCACAAAAGGTTAAAGGGTGTTCCAATCATGATGGAATAATATGTCGTGCCCACAAGAAGAGGCTCCACCCTCCTAATGCCCACTGTACCTCTTTCTGTGGGCAGGGCTATGTACCATTCAAGTGTAGCAGGTGCTACCTTACCTTTTCCTGGTGTTAACTCATGCACAAAACAACCACGGCTCGCTCGACCCCCAGTACACCGGAAACATACCTGTAAGAGAAACTGCTCAACATGTTTAAGCGTGTTCCAGTCATGATTGGAAAATACGCCTTGCCACCAAGAAGAGGTTCCACCCTCCCAATGCCCAATGGAACTCTTTTTGAGGGCAGGGCTATGTATCATGCAAGTGTAGCAGGTGCTACCTTTCCCGATCCTGGTTCCAACTTATGCAATATACAACCATGGCTCGCTCGACACCCCAGTAAACCGGAAACATACCTGTAAGAGAAACTGCACAACAGGTTTAGGGGTGTTCCAATATTGATGGGAATATATTATCTTCCCCATGGAAGAGATTACACCCTCTCAATTCCCACTGGACCTCTTTTTGGGGGCAGGCCTATGTAGAATGCAAGTGTAGCAGGTGCTACCTTACCTTTTCCTTGATGCAACTTATGCAAAATACAACCATGGTTCGCTCGACCCCCAGTAAACCGGAAACATACCTATAAGAGAAACTGCACAAAAGGTTAAAGGGTGTTCCAATCATGATGAAATAATATGTCCTGTCCACAAGAAGAGGCTCCACCCTCTCAATGCCCACTGTACCTCTTTCTGTGGGCAGGGCTATGTACCATTCAAGTGTAGCAGGTGCTACCTTACCTTTTCCTGGTGCTAACTCATGCACAAAACAACCACGGCTCGCTCGACCCCCAGTGCACTGGAAACATACCTGTAAGAGAAACTGCACAACAAGTTTAAGCGTGTTCCAGTCATGATTGGGAAATATGCCTTGCCCCCAAGAAGAGGTTCCACCCTCCCAATGCCCAATGGAACTCTTTTTGAGGTCAGGGCTATGTATCATGCAAGTGTAGCAGGTGCTACCTTACCCGATCCTGGTTCCAACTTATGCAATATACAACCATGGCTCGCTCGACACCCCAGTAAACCGGAAACATACCTGTAAGAGAAACTGCACAACAGGTTTAAGGTTGTTCCAATATTGATGGGAATATATTATCTTCCCCATGGAAGAGATTACACCCTTTTAATTCCCACTGGACTTTTTTTTGGGGGCAGGCCTATGTAGAATGCAAGTGTAGCAGGTGCTACCTTACCTTTTCCTGGTTGCAACTTATGCAAAATACAACCATGGTTCGCTCGACCCCCAGTAAACCGGAAACATACCTATAAGAGAAACTGCACAAACGGTTAAAGGGTGTTCCAATCATGATGGAATAATATGTCCTGCCCACAAGAAGAGGCTCCACCCTCCCAATGCCCACTGTACCTCTTTCTGTGGGCAGGGCTATGTACCATTCAAGTTAGCAGGTGCTACATTACCTTTTCCTGGTGCCAACTTATGCCCAAAAAAAGTAAAGCTCACTCGAACCCAAGTAAAAAGGAAACATACCTGGAAGAGAAACTGCACAAAAGGCTTTATTTGGCTCCAGTCATCAAGGAAAAACATTTCCTACCCCCAAGTAGAGTCTTCACCCCCCCCCCCCCCCCCCCCTATGCCTAATGTACTTCTTTTTGGGGGGAAGGGCTATGTACAATGCAAGTGCAAGTGTAGCAGGTGCTACCTTACCTTTTCCTGGTTCCAACTTATGCAAAATACATCCATGGCTCGCTCGACCCCCAGTAAACCCGGACACATACTGTACCTGCAAGAGAAGCTGCACAACAGGTTTAAGGGTGTTTCAATCATGCCTGCCCCCAAGAAGAGGTTCCACCCTCCCAATGCCCACTGAAACTATTTTTGGGGGCAGGCCTATGTAGAATGCAAGTGTAGCAGGTGCTACCTTACCTTTTCCTGGTTGCAACTTATGCAAAATACAACCATGGTTCGCTCGACCCCCAGTAAACCGGAAACATACCTATAAGAGAAACTGCACAAAAGGTTAAAGGGTGTTCCAATCATGATGGAATAATATGTCCTGCCCACAAGAAGAGGCTCCACCCTCCCAATGCCCACTGTACCTCTTTCTGTGGGCAGGGCTATGTACCATTCAAGTGTAGCAGGTGCTACCTTACCTTTTCCTGGTGCTAACTCATGCACAAAACAACCACGGCTCGCTCGACCCCCAGTACACCGGAAACATACCTGTAAGAGAAACTGCACAACAAGTTTAAGCGTGTTCCAGTCATGATTGGAAAATATGCCTTGCCCCCAAGAAGAGGTTCCACCCTCCCAATGCCCAATGGAACTCTTTTTGAGGTCAGGGCTATGTATCATGCAAGTGTAGCAGGTGCTACCTTACCCGATCCTGGTTTCAACTTATGCAATATACAACCATGGCTCGCTCGACACCCCAGTAAACCGGAAACATACCTGTAAGAGAAACTGCACAACAGGTTTAAGGGTGTTCCAATATTGATGGGAATATATTATCTTCCCCATGGAAGAGCTTACACCCTCTCAATTCCCACTGGGCCTCTTTTTGGGGGCAGGCCTATGTAGAAAGCAAGTGTAGCAGGTGCTACCTTACCTTTTCCTTGTTGCAACTTATGCAAAATACAACCATGGTTCGCTCGACCCCCAGTAAACCGGAAACATACCTATAAGAGAAACTGCACAAAAGGTTAAAGGGTGTTCCAATCATGATGGAATAATATGTCCTGCCCACAAGAAGAGGCTTCACCCTCTCAATGCCCACTGTACCTCTTTCTGTGGGCAGGGCTATGTACCATTCAAGTGTAGCAGGTGCTACCTTACCTTTTCCTGGTGCTAACTCATGCACAAAACAACCACGGCTCGCTCGACCCCCAGTGCACTGGAAACATACCTGTAAGAGAAACTGCACAACAAGTTTAAGCGTTTTCCAGTCATGATTGGGAAATATGCCTTGCCCCCAAGAAGAGGTTCCACCCTCCCAATGCCCAATGGAACTCTTTTTGAGGTCAGGGCTATGTATCATGCAAGTGTAGCAGGTGCTACCTTACCCGATCCTTGTTCCAACTTATGCAATATACAACCATGGCTCGCTCGACACCCCAGTAAACCGGAAACATACCTGTAAGAGAAACTGCACAACAGGTTTAAGGTTGTTCCAATATTGATGGGAATATATTATCTTCCCCATGGAAGAGATTACACCCTCTCAATTCCCACTGGACCTCTTTTTGGGGGCAGGCCTATGTAGAATGCAAGTGTAGCAGGTGCTACCTTACCTTTTCCTGGTTGCAACTTATGCAAAATACAACCATGGTTCGCTCGACCCCCAGTAAACCGGAAACAGACCTATAAGAGAAACTGCACAAACGGTTAAAGGGTGTTCCAATCATGATGGAATAATATGTCCTGCCCACAAGAAGAGGCTCCACCCTCCCAATGCCCACTGTACCTCTTTCTGTGGGCAGGGCTATGTACCATTCAAGTTAGCAGGTGCTACATTACCTTTTCCTGGTGCTAACTTATGCCAAAAAAAAGTAAAGCTCACTCGAACCCAAGTAAACAGGAAACATACCTGGAAGAGAAACTGCACAAAAGGCTTTATTTGGCTCCAGTCATCAAGGAAAAACATTTCCTACCCCAAAGTAGAGTCTTCACCCCCCCCCCCCCCATGCCTAATGTACTTCTTTTTTGGGGGAAGGGCTATGTACAATGCAAGTGCAAGTGTAGCAGGTGCTACCTTACCTTTTCCTGGTTCCAACTTATGCAAAATACATCCACGGCTCGCTCGACCCCCAGTAAACCCGGACACATACTGTACCTGCAAGAGAAGCTGCACAACAGGTTTAAGGGTGTTCCAATCATGCCTGCCCCCAAGAAGAGGTTCCACCCTCCCAATGCCCACTAAACCTATTTTTGGGGGCAGGCCTTTGTAGAATGCAAGTGTAGCAGGTGCTACCTTACCTTTTCCTGGTTGCAACTTATGCAAAATATAACTATGGTTCGCTCGACCCCCAGTAAACCGGAAACATACCTATAAGAGAAACTGCACAAAAGGTTAAAGGGTGTTCCAATCATGATGGAATAATATGTCCTGCCCACAAGAAGAGGCTCCACCCTCCCAATGCCCACTGTACCTCTTTCTGTGGGCAGGGCTATGTACCATTCAAGTGTAGCAGGTGCTACCTTACCTTTTCCTGGTGCTAACTCATGCACAAAACAACCACGGCTCGCTCGACCCCCAGTACACCGGAAACATACCTGTAAGAGAAACTGCACAACAAGTTTAAGCGTGTTCCAGTCATGATTGGAAAATATGCCTTGCCCCCAAGAAGAGGTTCCACCCTCCCAATGCCCAATGGAACTCTTTTTGAGGTCAGGGCTATGTATCATGCAAGTGTAGCAGGTGCTACCTTACCTTTTCCTGGTTCCAACTTATGCAAAATACATCCACGGCTCGCTCGACCCCCAGCAAACCCGGACACATACTGTACCTGCAAGAGAAGCTGCACATCAGGTTTAAGGGTGTTCCAATCATGCCTGCCCCCAAGAAGAGGTTCCACACTCCCAATGCCCACTGAACCTATTTTTGGGGGCAGGCCTATGTAGAATGCAAGTGTAGCAGGTGCTACCTTACCTTTTCCTGGTTGCAACTTATGCAAAATACAACCATGGTTCGCTCGACCCCCAGTAAACCGGAAACATACCTATAAGAGAAACTGCACAAAAGGTTAAAGGGTGTTCCAATCATGATGGAATAATATGTCCTGCCCACAAGAAGAGGCTCCACCCTCCTAATGCCCACTGTACCTCTTTCTGTGGGCAGGGCTATGTACCATTCAAGTGTAGCAGGTGCTACCTTACCTTTTCCTGGTGCTAACTCATGCACAAAACAACCACGGCTCGCTCGACCCCCAGTACACCGGAAACATACCTGTAAGAGAAACTGCACAACAAGTTTAAGCGTGTTCCAGTCATGATTGGAAAATATGCCTTGCCCCCAAGAAGAGGTTCCACCCTCCCAATGCCCAATGGAACTCTTTTTGAGGTCAGGGCTATGTATCATGCAAGTGTAGCAGGTGCTACCTTACCTTTTCCTGGTTCCAACTTATGCAAAATACATCCACGGCTCGCTCGACCCCCAGCAAACCCGGACACATACTGTACCTGCGTAAGAAGCTGCACATCAGGTTTAAGGGTGTTCCAATCATGCCTGCCCCCAAGAAGAGGTTCCACCCTCCCAATGCCCACTGAACCTATTTTTGGGGGCAGGCCTATGTAGAATGCAAGTGTAGCAGGTGCTACCTTACCTTTTCCTGGTTGCAACTTATGCAAAATACAACCATGGTTCGCTCGACCCCCAGTAAACCGGAAACATACCTATAAGAGAAACTGCACAAAAGGTTAAAGGGTGTTCCAATCATGATGGAATAATATGTCCTGCCCACAAGAAGAGGCTCCACCCTCCTAATGCCCACTGTACCTCTTTCTGTGGGCAGGGCTATGTACCATTCAAGTGTAGCAGGTGCTACCTTACCTTTTCCTGGTGCTAACTCATGCACAAAACAACCACGGCTCGCTCGACCCCCAGTACACCAGAAACATACCTGTAAGAGAAACTGCACAACAAGTTTAAGCGTGTTCCAGTCATGATTGGAAAATATGCCTTGCCCCCAAGAAGAGGTTCCACCCTCCCAATGCCCAATGGAACTCTTTTTGAGGTCAGGGCTATGTATCATGCAAGTGTAGCAGGTGCTACCTTACCTTTTCCTGGTTCCAACTTATGCAAAATACATCCACGGCTCGCTCGACCCCCAGTAAACCCGGACACATACTGTACCTGCAAGAGAAGCTGCACAACAGGTTTAAGGGTGTTCCAATCATGCCTGCCCCCAAGAAGAGGTTCCACCCTCCCAATGCCCACTGAACCTATTTTTGGGGGCAGGCCTATGTAGAATGCAAGTGTAGCAGGTGCTACCTTACCTTTTCCTGGTTGCAACTTATGCAAAATATAACTATGGTTCGCTCGACCCCCCAGTAAACCGGAAACATACCTATAAGAGATACTGCACAAAAGGTTAAAGGGTGTTCCAATCATGATGGAATAATATGTCCTGCCCACAAGAAAAGGCTCCACCCTCCTAATGCCCACTGTACCTCTTTCTGTGGGCAGGGCTATGTACCATTCAAGTGTAGCAGGTGCTACCTTACCTTTTCCTGGTGCTAACTCATGCACAAAACAACCACGGCTCGCTCGACCCCCAGTACACCGGAAACATACCTGTAAGAGAAACTGCACAACAAGTTTAAGCGTGTTCCAGTCATGATTGGAAAATATGCCTTGCCCCCAAGAAGAGGTTCCACCCTCCCAATGCCCAATGGAACTCTTTTTGAGGTCAGGGCTATGTATCATGCAAGTGTAGCAGGTGCTACCTTACCCGATCCTGGTTCCAACTTATGCAATATACAACCATGGCTCACTCGACACCCCAGTAAACCGGAAACATACCTGTAAGAGAAACTGCACAACAGGTTTAAGGGTGTTCCAATATTGATGGGAATATATTATCTTCCCCATGGAAGAGATTACACCCTCTCAATTCCCACTGGACCTCTTTTTGGGGGCAGGCCTATGTAGAAAGCAAGTGTAGCAGGTGCTACCTTACCTTTTCCTTGTTGCAACTAATGCAAAATACAACCATGGTTCGCTCGACCCCCAGTAAACCGGAAACATACCTATAAGAGAAACTGCACAAAAGGTTAAAGGGTGTTCCAATCATGATGGAATAATATGTCCTGCCCACAAGAAGAGGCTCCACCCTCTCAATGCCCACTGTACCTCTTTCTGTGGGCAGGGCTATGTACCATTCAAGTGAAGCAGGTGCTACCTTACCTTTTCCTGGTGCTAACTCATGCACAAAACAACCACGGCTCGCTCGACCCCCAGTGCACTGGAAACATACCTGTAAGAGAAACTGCACAACAAGTTTAAGCGTGTTCCAGTCATGATTGGGAAATATGCCTTGCCCCCAAGAAGAGGTTCCACCCTCCCAATGCCCAATGGAACTCTTTTTGAGGTCAGGGCTATGTATCATGCAAGTGTAGCAGGTGCTACCTTACCCGATCCTGGTTCCAACTTATGCAATATACAACCATGGCTCGCTCGACACCCCAGTAAACCGGAAACATACCTGTAAGAGAAACTGCACAACAGGTTTAAGGTTGTTCCAATATTGATGGGAATATATTATCTTCCCCATGGAAGAGATTACACCCTCTCAATTCCCACTGGACCTCTTTTTGGGGGCAGGCCTATGTAGAATGCAAGTGTAGCAGGTGCTACCTTACCTTTTCCTGGTTGCAACTTACGCAAAATACAACCATGGTTCGCTCGACCCCCAGTAAACCGGAAACATACCTATAAGAGAAACTGCACAAACGGTTAAAGGGTGTTCCAATCATGATGGAATAATATGTCCTGCCCACAAGAAGAGGCTCCACCCTCCCAATGCCCACTGTACCTCTTTCTGTGGGCAGGGCTATGTACCATTCAAGTTAGCAGGTGCTACATTACCTTTTCCTGGTGCCAACTTATGCCAAAAAAAAGTAAAGCTCACTCGAACCCAAGTAAACAGGAAACATACCTGGAAGAGAAACTGCACAAAAGGCTTTATTTGGCTCCAGTCATCAAGGAAAAACATTTCCTACCCCCAAGTAGAGTCTTCACCCCCCCGATGCCTAATGTACTTCTTTTTTGGGGGAAGGGCTATGTACAATGCAAGTGCAAGTGTAGCAGGTGCTACCTTACCTTTTCCTGGTTCCAACTTATGCAAAATACATCCACGGCTCGCTCGACCCCCAGTAAACCCGGACACATACTGTACCTGCAAGAGAAGCTGCACAACAGGTTTAAGGGTGTTCCAATCATGCCTGCCCCCAAGAAGAGGTTCCACCCTCCCAATGCCCACTGAACCTATTTTTGGGGGCAGGCCTATGTAGAATGCAAGTGTAGCAGGTGCTACCTTACCTTTTCCTGGTTGCAACTTATGCAAAATATAACTATGGTTCGCTCGACCCCCCAGTAAACCGGAAACATACCTATAAGAGATACTGCACAAAAGGTTAAAGGGTGTTCCAATCATGATGGAATAATATGTCCTGCCCACAAGAAAAGGCTCCACCCTCCTAATGCCCACTGTACCTCTTTCTGTGGGCAGGGCTATGTACCATTCAAGTGTAGCAGGTGCTACCTTACCTTTTCCTGGTGCTAACTCATGCACAAAACAACCACGGCTCGCTCGACCCCCAGTACACCGGAAACATACCTGTAAGAGAAACTGCACAACAAGTTTAAGCGTGTTCCAGTCATGATTGGAAAATATGCCTTGCCCCCAAGAAGAGGTTCCACCCTCCCAATGCCCAATGGAACTCTTTTTGAGGTCAGGGCTATGTATCATGCAAGTGTAGCAGGTGCTACCTTACCTTTTCCTGGTTCCAACTTATGCAAAATACATCCACGGCTCGCTCGACCCCCAGTAAACCCGGACACATACTGTACCTGCAAGAGAAGCTGCACAACAGGTTTAAGGGTGTTCCAATCATGCCTGCCCCCAAGAAGAGGTTCCACCCTCCCAATGCCCACTGAACCTATTTTGGGGGGCAGGCCTATGTAGAATGCAAGTGTAGCAGGTGCTACCTTACCTTTTCCTGGTTGCAACTCATGCAAAATATTACCATGGTTCGCTCGACACCCAGTAAACCGGAAACATACCTATAAGAGAAACTTCAGAAAAGGTTAAAGGGTGTTCCAATCATGATGGAATAATATGTCCTGCCCACAAGAAGAGGCTCCACCCTCCCAATGCCCACTGTACCTCTTTCTGTGGGCAGGGCTATGTACCATTCAAGTGTAGCAGGTGCTACCTTACCTTTTCCTGGTGCTAACTCATGCACAAAACAACCACGGCTCGCTCGACCCCCAGTACACCGGAAACATACCTGTAAGAGAAACTGCACAACAAGTTTAAGCGTGTTCCAGTCATGATTGGAAAATATGCCTTGCCCCCAAGAAGAGGTTCCACCCTCCCAATGCCCAATGGAACTCTTTTTGAGGTCAGGGCTATGTATCATGCAAGTGTAGCAGGTGCTACCTTACCCGATCCTGGTTCCAACTTATGCAATATACAACCATGGCTCACTCGACACCCTAGTAAACCGGAAACATACCTGTAAGAGAAACTGCACAACAGGTTTAAGGGTGTTCCAATATTGATGGGAATATATTATCTTCCCCATGGAAGAGATTACACCCTCTCAATTCCCACTGGACCCAGAGGCGTAGGGAGGGCGGAGCCACCGGAGCTCACGCTCCGGGCGCCGATTGGACGACTGGCGCCGCCGGCCCGCCCCCCCTCCGCAAATGTTCTATACTAAATAGTACTAACGGCGGGCAGCATGTTCCGACGGGTGGCGTTTAATAGGGAACATCGGGCAGTCACACTCACACTGACTGTCAGCCCGCAGCCCCATCACCCGATTCTCTGGCAGCGGCACAGCGCTGTGTGCAGCCCCAGCGTCCGTGATGCCCTTCTGCGCATGCGCCGCTGCCAGCCTGTGCTTAAAAGCACGGGCTGATTTACAGCTCTAGGGTGCGCACGCACACAGCGCTCTGCCGAGTCTGATGTGTCTCAGCAGCAGCGTAAAGCACAGGCTGGCCGCGGCCCATGCGCAGAAGGACAACACGGACGCTGGGGCTGCGCCGCTGCCGGAGAATCGGGTGATGGGGCTGCCAGTCAGTGTGAGTGTGACTGCCCGATGTTCCCTTACTATTGAAAGCCACCGTGTGGCACTGGTAGGCTTTGAGGAGTTTTTTCCTCCCTGGCCTCTGCTGCTGCCAAGGGCTCAGGCTGCCCTAGCAAAGCCCGGCCAGGCTCCAGCCCATTGATTGTGGGCCCACCCTCTTGAGTCCTGTGGCAGCCACTATGTGGCTGTCTCTGAGAAGCCCTAAATTGCCCCCATGGCCCCTGCTGCCCTAGCTGGGCCCTCCTATTTGGCCTGTTGTCCACCGGGAAGGCTGAGTGACACTGACACCACACAGGTGTCACTGGCTGCCTGTCACAGAGACCCCAGACAAAGCATGAAACCCCTGGCATCGAGTATGAAACCCTTAGCAACAAGCATGCAGGTAAGTAGCACTTATGTGGCATAATATGTAATAGGCAGTACGTTGTTTGTTATTATATAATGGGCATTACGGTGTTTGGTGTAATGGGCATTACAGTGTTTGGTATAGCGTGTAATGGGCATTACAGTGTTTGGTGTAACATGTAATGGGCATTATGGGGTTTGGTATACTGTGTAATGGGCATTACGGGGTTTGGTATACTGTGTAATGGGCATTACGGGGTTTGGTATAATGTGTAATGGGCATTACGGGGTTTGGTATAATGTGTAATGGGCATTACGGGGTTTGGTATAATGTGTAATGGGCATTACGGGGTTTGGTATAATGTGTAATGGGCATTACGGGGTTTGGTATAATGTGTAATGGGCATTACGGGGTTTGGTATAATGTGTATTGGGCATTTTACGGGGTTTGGTATAATGTGTATTGGGCATTACGGGGTTTGGTATAGCGTGTATTGGGCATTACGGGGTTTGGTATAGCGTGTATTGGGCATTACGGGGTTTGGTATAGCGTGTATTGGGCATTACGGGGTTTGGTATAGCGTGTATTGGGCATTACGGGGTTTGGTATAGCGTGTATTGGGCATTACGGGGTTTGGTATAGCGTGTATTGGGCATTACGGTGTTTGGCATAACATGTAATGGGCATTATGGTGTTTGGTATAGCGTGTAATGGGCATTACGACATGTGGTGTAATAGGTATTATGGTGCGTGGCATAATGTGTAATGGGCATTATGGCATGCGGTATAATATGTAATGGGTGTGTGATGACATCAAGTACATGGTAAAAATAGTGTTGTTTTAATTCAGCATGGTGACTCCTCCTGGAGACTGCTATAACCATGTTGAATTAAAACAACACTATTTTACCAACATGTCAGTCAGTCTCCGAGCGGGGGGGGGGGGGGGGCGCGAAATATGCCCTTGCTCCGGGCACCATGGCACCTAGCTACACCGCTGACTGGACCTCTTTTTGGGGGCAGGCCTATGTAGAAAGCAAGTGTAGCAGGTGCTACCTTACCTTTTCCTTGTTGCAACTTATGCAAAATACAACCATGGTTCGCTCGACCCCCAGTAAACCGGAAACATACCTATAAGAGAAACTGCACAAAAGGTTAAAGGGTGTTCCAATCATGATGGAATAATATGTCCTGCCCACAAGAAGAGGCTCCACCCTCTCAATGCCCACTGTACCTCTTTCTGTGGGCAGGGCTATGTACCATTCAAGTGTAGCAGGTGCTACCTTACCTTTTCCTGGTGCTAACTCATGCACAAAACAACCACGGCTCGCTCGACCCCCAGTGCACTGGAAACATACCTGTAAGAGAAACTGCACAACAAGTTTAAGCGTGTTCCAGTCATGATTGGGAAATATGCCTTGCCCCCAAGAAGAGGTTCCACCCTCCCAATGCCCAATGGAACTCTTTTTGAGGTCAGGGCTATGTATCATGCAAGTGTAGCAGGTGCTACCTTACCCGATCCTTGTTCCAACTTATGCAATATACAACCATGGCTCGCTCGACACCCCAGTAAACCGGAAACATACCTGTAAGAGAAACTGCACAACAGGTTTAAGGTTGTTCCAATATTGATGGGAATATATTATCTTCCCCATGGAAGAGATTACACCCTCTCAATTCCCACTGGACCTCTTTTTGGGGGCAGGCCTATGTAGAATGCAAGTGTAGCAGGTGCTACCTTACCTTTTCCTGGTTGCAACTTATGCAAAATACAACCATGGTTCGCTCGACCCCCAGTAAACCGGAAACAGACCTATAAGAGAAACTGCACAAACGGTTAAAGGGTGTTCCAATCATGATGGAATAATATGTCCTGCCCACAAGAAGAGGCTCCACCCTCCCAATGCCCACTGTACCTCTTTCTGTGGGCAGGGCTATGTACCATTCAAGTTAGCAGGTGCTACATTACCTTTTCCTGGTGCTAACTTATGCCAAAAAAAAGTAAAGCTCACTCGAACCCAAGTAAACAGGAAACATACCTGGAAGAGAAACTGCACAAAAGGCTTTATTTGGCTCCAGTCATCAAGGAAAAACATTTCCTACCCCAAAGTAGAGTCTTCACCCCCCCCCCCCCCCCATGCCTAATGTACTTCTTTTTTGGGGGAAGGGCTATGTACAATGCAAGTGCAAGTGTAGCAGGTGCTACCTTACCTTTTCCTGGTTCCAACTTATGCAAAATACATCCAAGGCTCGCTCGACCCCCAGTAAACCCGGACACATACTGTACCTGCAAGAGAAGCTGCACAACAGGTTTAAGGGTGTTCCAATCATGCCTGCCCCCAAGAAGAGGTTCCACCCTCCCAATGCCCACTAAACCTATTTTTGGGGGCAGGCCTTTGTAGAATGCAAGTGTAGCAGGTGCTACCTTACCTTTTCCTGGTTGCAACTTATGCAAAATATAACTATGGTTCGCTCGACCCCCAGTAAACCGGAAACATACCTATAAGAGAAACTGCACAAAAGGTTAAAGGGTGTTCCAATCATGATGGAATAATATGTCCTGCCCACAAGAAGAGGCTCCACCCTCCCAATGCCCACTGTACCTCTTTCTGTGGGCAGGGCTATGTACCATTCAAGTGTAGCAGGTGCTACCTTACCTTTTCCTGGTGCTAACTCATGCACAAAACAACCACGGCTCGCTCGACCCCCAGTACACCGGAAACATACCTGTAAGAGAAACTGCACAACAAGTTTAAGCGTGTTCCAGTCATGATTGGAAAATATGCCTTGCCCCCAAGAAGAGGTTCCACCCTCCCAATGCCCAATGGAAATCTTTTTGAGGTCAGGGCTATGTATCATGCAAGTGTAGCAGGTGCTACCTTACCTTTTCCTGGTTCCAACTTATGCAAAATACATCCACGGCTCGCTCGACCCCCAGCAAACCCGGACACATACTGTACCTGCAAGAGAAGCTGCACATCAGGTTTAAGGGTGTTCCAATCATGCCTGCCCCCAAGAAGAGGTTCCACACTCCCAATGCCCACTGAACCTATTTTTGGGGGCAGGCCTATGTAGAATGCAAGTGTAGCAGGTGCTACCTTACCTTTTCCTGGTTGCAACTTATGCAAAATACAACCATGGTTCGCTCGACCCCCAGTAAACCGGAAACATACCTATAAGAGAAACTGCACAAAAGGTTAAAGGGTGTTCCAATCATGATGGAATAATATGTCCTGCCCACAAGAAGAGGCTCCACCCTCCTAATGCCCACTGTACCTCTTTCTGTGGGCAGGGCTATGTACCATTCAAGTGTAGCAGGTGCTACCTTACCTTTTCCTGGTGCTAACTCATGCACAAAACAACCACGGCTCGCTCGACCCCCAGTACACCGGAAACATACCTGTAAGAGAAACTGCACAACAAGTTTAAGCGTGTTCCAGTCATGATTGGAAAATATGCCTTGCCCCCAAGAAGAGGTTCCACCCTCCCAATGCCCAATGGAACTCTTTTTGAGGTCAGGGCTATGTATCATGCAAGTGTAGCAGGTGCTACCTTACCTTTTCCTGGTTCCAACTTATGCAAAATACATCCACGGCTCGCTCGACCCCCAGCAAACCCGGACACATACTGTACCTGCAAGAGAAGCTGCACATCAGGTTTAAGGGTGTTCCAATCATGCCTGCCCCCAAGAAGAGGTTCCACCCTCCCAATGCCCACTGAACCTATTTTTGGGGGCAGGCCTATGTAGAATGCAAGTGTAGCAGGTGCTACCTTACCTTTTCCTGGTTGCAACTTATGCAAAATACAACCATGGTTCGCTCGACCCCCAGTAAACCGGAAACATACCTACTGTATAAGAGAAACTGCACAAAAGGTTAAAGGGTGTTCCAATCATGATGGAATAAATTGTCCTGCCCACAAGAAGAGGCTCCACCCTCCTAATGCCCACTGTACCTCTTTCTGTGGGCAGGGCTATGTACCATTCAAGTGTAGCAGGTGCTACCTTACCTTTTCCTGGTGCTAACTCATGCACAAAACAACCACGGCTCGCTCGACCCCCAGTACACCAGAAACATACCTGTAAGAGAAACTGCACAACAAGTTTAAGCGTGTTCCAGTCATGATTGGAAAATATGCCTTGCCCCCAAGAAGAGGTTCCACCCTCCCAATGCCCAATGGAACTCTTTTTGAGGTCAGGGCTATGTATCATGCAAGTGTAGCAGGTGCTACCTTACCTTTTCCTGGTTCCAACTTATGCAAAATACATCCACGGCTCGCTCGACCCCCAGTAAACCCGGACACATACTGTACCTGCAAGAGAAGCTGCACAACAGGTTTAAGGGTGTTCCAATCATGCCTGCCCCCAAGTAGAGGTTCCACCCTCCCAATGCCCACTGAACCTATTTTTGGGGGCAGGCCTATGTAGAATGCAAGTGTAGCAGGTGCTACCTTACCTTTTCCTGGTTGCAACTTATGCAAAATACAACCATGGTTCGCTCGACCCCCAGTAAACCGGAAACATACCTATAAGAGAATCTGCACAAAAGGTTAAAGGGTGTTCCAATCATGATGGAATAATATGTCCTGCCCACAAGAAGAGGCTCCACCCTCCTAATGCCCACTGTACCTCTTTCTGTGGGCAGGGCTATGTACCATTCAAGTGTAGCAGGTGCTACCTTACCTTTTCCTGGTGCTAACTCATGCACAAAACAACCACGGCTCGCTCGACCCCCAGTACACCGGAAACATACCTGTAAGAAAAAACTGCACAACATGTTTAAGCGTGTTCCAGTCATGATTGGAAAATACGCCTTGCCACCAAGAAGAGGTTCCACCCTCCCAATGCCCAATGGAACTCTTTTTGAGGGCAGGGCTATGTATCATGCAAGTGTAGCAGGTGCTACCTTACCCGATCCTGGTTCCAACTTATGCAATATACAACCATGGCTCACTCGACACCCCAGTAAACCGGAAACATACCTGTAAGAGAAACTGCACAACAGGTTTAGGGGTGTTCCAATTTTGATGGGAATATATTATCTTCCCCATGGAAGAGATTACACCCTCTCAATTCCCACTGGACCTCTTTTTGGGGGCAGGCCTATGTAGAATGCAAATGTAGCAGGTGCTACCTTACCTTTTCCTTGTTGCAACTTATGCAAAATACAACCATGGTTCGCTCGACCCCCAGTAAACCGGAAACATACCTATAAGAGAAACTGCACAAAAGGTTAAAGGGTGTTCCAATCATGATGAAATAATATGTCCTGCCCACAAGAAGAGGCTCCACCCTCCCAATGCCCACTGTACCTCTTCCTGTGGGCAGGGCTATGTACCATTCAAGTGTAGCAGGTGCTACCTTACCTTTTCCTGGTGCTAACTCATGCACAAAACAACCACGGCTCGCTCGACCCCCAGTACACCGGAAACATACCTGTAAGAGAAACTGCACAACAAGTTTAAGCGTGTTCCAGTCATGATTGGAAAATATGCCTTGCCCCCAAGAAGAGGTTCCACCCTCCCAATGCCCAATGGAACTCTTCTTGAGGTCAGGGCTATGTATCATGCAAGTGTAGCAGGTGCTACCTTACCTTTTCCTGGTTCCAACTTATGCAAAATACATCCACGGCTCGCTCGACCCCCAGTAAACCCGGACACATACTGTACCTGCAAGAGAAGCTGCACAACAGGTTTAAGGGTGTTCCAATCATGCCTGCCCCCAAGAAGAGGTTCCACCCTCCCAATGCCCACTGAACCTATTTTGGGGGGCAGGCCTATGTAGAATGCAAGTGTAGCAGGTGCTACCTTACCTTTTCCTGGTTGCAACTCATGCAAAATACAACCATGGTTCGCTCGACACCCAGTAAACCGGAAACATACCTATAAGAGAAACTTCAGAAAAGGTTAAAGGGTGTTCCAATCATGATGGAATAATATGTCCTGCCCACAAGAAGAGGCTCCACCCTCCCAATGCCCACTGTACCTCTTTCTGTGGGCAGGGCTATGTACCATTCAAGTGTAGCAGGTGCTACCTTACCTTTTCCTGGTGCTAACTCATGCACAAAACAACCACGGCTCGCTCGACCCCCAGTACACCGGAAACATACCTGTAAGAGAAACTGCACAACAAGTTTAAGCGTGTTCCAGTCATGATTGGAAAATATGCCTTGCCCCCAAGAAGAGGTTCCACCCTCCCTATGCCCAATGGAACTCTTTTTGAGGTCAGGGCTATGTATCATGCAAGTGTAGCAGGTGCTACCTTACCCGATCCTGGTTCCAACTTATGCAATATACAACCATGGCTCACTCGACACCCCAGTAAACCGGAAACATACCTGTAAGAGAAACTGCACAACAGGTTTAAGGGTGTTCCAATATTGATGGGAATATATTATCTTCCCCATGGAAGAGATTACACCCTCTCAATTCCCACTGGACCTCTTTTTGGGGGCAGGCCTGTGTAGAATGCAAGTGTAGCAGGTGCTACCTTACCTTTTCCTGGTTGCAACTTATGCAAAATACAACCATGGTTCGCTCGACCCCCAGTAAACCGGAAACATACCTATAAGAGAAACTGCACAAACGGTTAAAGGGTGTTCCAATCATGATGGAATAATATGTCCTGCCCACAAGAAGAGGCTCCACCCTCCCAATGCCCACTGTACCTCTTTCTGTGGGCAGGGCTATGTACCATTCAAGTGTAGCAGGTGCTACCTTACCTTTTCCTGGTGCTAACTCATGCACAAAACAACCACGGCTCGCTCGACCCCCAGTACACCGGAAACATACCTGTAAGAGAAACTGCACAACAAGTTTAAGCGTGTTCCAGTCATGATTGGAAAATATGCCTTGCCCCCAAGAAGAGGTTCCACCCTCCCAATGCCCAATGGAACTCTTTTTGAGGTCAGGGCTATGTATCATGCAAGTGTAGCAGGTGCTACCTTACCCGATCCTGGTTCCAACTTATGCAATATACAACCATGGCTCGCTCGACACCCCAGTAAACCGGAAACATACCTGTAAGAGAAACTGCACAACAGGTTTAAGGTTGTTCCAATATTGATGGGAATATATTATCTTCCCCATGGAAGAGATTACACCCTCTCAATTCCCACTGGACCTCTTTTTGGGGGCAGGCCTATGTAGAATGCAAGTGTAGCAGGTGCTACCTTACCTTTTCCTGGTTGCAACTTATGCAAAATACAACCATGGTTCGCTCGACCCCCAGTAAACCGGAAACATACCTATAAGAGAAACTGCACAAACGGTTAAAGGGTGTTCCAATCATGATGGAATAATATGTCCTGCCCACAAGAAGAGGCTCCACCCTCCCAATGCCCACTGTACCTCTTTCTGTGGGCAGGGCTATGTACCATTCAAGTTAGCAGGTGCTACATTACCTTTTCCTGGTGCCAACTTATGCCAAAAAAAAGTAAAAGCTCACTCGAACCCAAGTAAACAGGAAACATACCTGGAAGAGAAACTGCACAAAAGGCTTTATTTGGCTCCAGTCATCAAGGAAAAACATTTCCTACCCCCAAGTAGAGTCTTCACCCCCCCCCCCCCCCCCCCCGATGCCTAATGTACTTCTTTTTTGGGGGAAGGGCTATGTACATGCAAGTGCAAGTGTAGCAGGTGCTACCTTACCTTTTCCTGGTTCCAACTTATGCAAAATACATCCACGGCTCGCTCGACCCCCAGTAAACCCGGACACATACTGTACCTTGCAAGAGAAGCTGCCACAACAGGTTTAAGGGTGTTCCCATCATGCCTGCCCCCAAGAAGAGGTTCCACCCTCCCAATGCCCACTGAACCTATTTTTGGGGGGCAGGCCTATGTAGAATGCAAGTGTAGCAGGTGCTACCTTACTTTTCCTGGTTGCAACTTATGCAAAATATAACTATGGTTCGCTCGACCCCCCAGTAAACCGGAAACATACCTATAAGAGATACTGCACAAAAGGTTAAAGGGTGTTCAATCATGAGGAATAATATGTCCTGCCCACAAGAAAAGGCTCCACCTCCTAATGCCCACTGTACCTCTTTCTGTGGGCAGGGCTATGTACCATTCAAGTGTAGCAGGTGCTACCTTACCTTTTCCTGGTGCTAACTCATGCACAAAACAACCACGGCTCGCTCGACCCCCAGTACACCGGAAACATACCTGTAAGAGAAACTGCACAATAAGTTTAAGCGTGTTCCAGTCATGATTTGGAAAATATGCCTTGCCCCCAAGAAGAGGTTCACCCTCCCAATGCCCAATGGAACTCTTTTTGAGGTCAGGGCTATGTATCATGCAAGTGTAGCAGGTTGCTACCTTACCTTTTCCTGTTCCAACTTATGCAAAATACATCCACGGCTCGCTCGACCCCCAGCAAACCCGGACACATACTGTACCTGCAAGAGAAGCTGCACATCAGGTTTAAGGGTGTTCCAATCATGCCTGCCCCCAAGAAGAGGTTCCACCCTCCCAATGCCCACTGAACCTATTTTTGGGGGCAGGCCTATGTAGAATGCAAGTGTAGCAGGTGCTACCTTACCTTTTCCTGGTTGCAACTTATGCAAAATACAACCATGGTTCGCTCGACCCCCAGTAAACCGGAAACATACCTATAAGAGAAACTGCACAAAAGGTTAAAGGGTGTTCCAATCATGATGGAATAATATGTCCTGCCCACAAGAAGAGGCTCCACCCTCCTAATGCCCACTGTACCTCTTTCTGTGGGCAGGGCTATGTACCATTCAAGTGTAGCAGGTGCTACCTTACCTTTTCCTGGTGCTAACTAATGCACAAAACAACCACGGCTCGCTCGACCCCCAGTACACCGGAAACATACCTGTAAGAGAAACTGCACAACAAGTTTAAGCGTGTTCCAGTCATGATTGGAAAATACGCCTTGCCACCAAGAAGAGGTTCCACCCTCCCAATGCCCAATGGAACTCTTTTTGAGGGCAGGGCTATGTATCATGCAAGTGTAGCAGGTGCTACCTTACCCGATCCTGGTTCCAACTTATGCAATATACAACCATGGCTCGCTCGACACCCCAGTAAACCGGAAACATACCTGTAAGAGAAACTGCACAACAGGTTTAAGGTTGTTCCAATATTGATGGGAATATATTATCTTCCCCATGGAAGAGATTACACCCTCTCAATTCCCACTGGACCTCTTTTTGGGGGCAGGCCTATGTAGAATGCAAGTGTAGCAGGTGCTACCTTACCTTTTCCTGGTTGCAACTTATGCAAAATACAACCATGGTTCGCTCGACCCCCAGTAAACCGGAAACATACCTATAAGAGAAACTGCACAAACGGTTAAAGGGTGTTCCAATCATGATGGAATAATATGTCCTGCCCACAAGAAGAGGCTCCACCCTCCCAATGCCCACTGTACCTCTTTCTGTGGGCAGGGCTATGTACCATTCAAGTTAGCAGGTGCTACATTACCTTTTCCTGGTGCCAACT
Source organism: Crinia signifera (assembly GCF_055691185.1). Lineage (NCBI taxonomy): Eukaryota > Metazoa > Chordata > Amphibia > Anura > Myobatrachidae > Crinia > Crinia signifera. The sequence continues at coordinate 314,057,321 of NC_139217.1, forward strand.
TATGCCAAAAAAAAGTAAAGCTCACTCGAACCCAAGTAAACAGGAAACATACCTGGAAGAGAAACTGCACAAAAGGCTTTATTTGGCTCCAGTCATCAAGGAAAAACATTTCCTACCCCCAAGTAGAGTCTTCACCCCCCCCCCCCCCCCCCCCCCCCCCGATGCCTAATGTACTTCTTTTTTGGGGGAAGGGCTATGTACAATGCAAGTGCAAGTGTAGCAGGTGCTACCTTACCTTTTCCTGGTTCCAACTTATGCAAAATACATCCACGGCTCGCTCGACCCCCAGTAAACCCGGACACATACTGTACCTGCAAGAGAAGCTGCACAACAGGTTTAAGGGTGTTCCAATCATGCCTGCCCCCAAGAAGAGGTTCCACCCTCCCAATGCCCACTGAACCTATTTTTGGGGGCAGGCCTATGTAGAATGCAAGTGTAGCAGGTGCTACCTTACCTTTTCCTGGTTGCAACTTATGCAAAATATAACTATGGTTCGCTCGACCCCCCAGTAAACCGGAAACATACCTATAAGAGATACTGCACAAAAGGTTAAAGGGTGTTCCAATCATGATGGAATAATATGTCCTGCCCACAAGAAAAGGCTCCACCCTCCTAATGCCCACTGTACCTCTTTCTGTGGGCAGGGCTATGTACCATTCAAGTGTAGCAGGTGCTACCTTACCTTTTCCTGGTGCTAACTCATGCACAAAACAACCACGGCTCGCTCGACCCCCAGTACACCGGAAACATACCTGTAAGAGAAACTGCACAACAAGTTTAAGCGTGTTCCAGTCATGATTGGAAAATATGCCTTGCCCCCAAGAAGAGGTTCCACCCTCCCAATGCCCAATGGAACTCTTTTTGAGGTCAGGGCTATGTATCATGCAAGTGTAGCAGGTGCTACCTTACCTTTTCCTGGTTCCAACTTATGCAAAATACATCCACGGCTCGCTCGACCCCCAGCAAACCCGGACACATACTGTACTTGCAAGAGAAACTGCACATCAGGTTTAAGGGTGTTCCAATCATGCCTGCCCCCAAGAAGAGGTTCCACCCTCCCAATGCCCACTGAACCTATTTTTGGGGGCAGGCCTATGTAGAATGCAAGTGTAGCAGGTGCTACCTTACCTTTTCCTGGTTGCAACTTATGCAAAATACAACCATGGTTCGCTCGACCCCCAGTAAACCGGAAACATACCTATAAGAGAAACTGCACAAAAGGTTAAAGGGTGTTCCAATCATGATGGAATAATATGTCCTGCCCACAAGAAGAGGCTCCACCCTCCTAATGCCCACTGTACCTCTTTCTGTGGGCAGGGCTATGTACCATTCAAGTGTAGCAGGTGCTACCTTACCTTTTCCTGGTGCTAACTCATGCACAAAACAACCACGGCTCGCTCGACCCCCAGTACACCGGAAACATACCTGTAAGAGAAACTGCACAACATGTTTAAGCGTGTTCCAGTCATGATTGGAAAATACGCCTTGCCACCAAGAAGAGGTTCCACCCTCCCAATGCCCAATGGAACTCTTTTTGAGGGCAGGGCTATGTATCATGCAAGTGTAGCAGGTGCTACCTTACCCGATCCTGGTTCCAACTTATGCAATATACAACCATGGCTCACTCGACACCCCAGTAAACCGGAAACATACCTGTAAGAGAAACTGCACAACAGGTTTAGGGGTGTTCCAATATTGATGGGAATATATTGTCTTCCCCATGGAAGAGATTACACCCTCTCAATTCCCACTGGACCTCTTTTTGGGGGCAGGCCTATGTAGAATGCAAGTGTAGCAGGTGCTACCTTACCTTTTCCTTGTTGCAACTTATGCAAAATACAACCATGGTTCGCTCGACCCCCAGTAAACCGGAAACATACCTATAAGAGAAACTGCACAAAAGGTTAAAGGGTGTTCCAATCATGATGAAATAATATGTCCTGCCCACAAGAAGAGGCTCCACCCTCCCAATGCCCACTGTACCTCTTCCTGTGGGCAGGGCTATGTACCATTCAAGTGTAGCAGGTGCTACCTTACCTTTTCCTGGTGCTAACTCATGCACAAAACAACCACTGCTCGCTCGACCCCCAGTACACCGGAAACATACCTGTAAGAGAAACTGCACAACAAGTTTAAGCGTGTTCCAGTCATGATTGGAAAATATGCCTTGCCCCCAAGAAGAGGTTCCACCCTCCCAATGCCCAATGGAACTCTTCTTGAGGTCAGGGCTATGTATCATGCAAGTGTAGCAGGTGCTACCTTACCTTTTCCTGGTTCCAACTTATGCAAAATACATCCACGGCTCGCTCGACCCCCAGTAAACCCGGACACATACTGTACCTGCAAGAGAAGCTGCACAACAGGTTTAAGGGTGTTCCAATCATGCCTGCCCCCAAGAAGAGGTTCCACCCTCCCAATGCCCACTGAACCTATTTTTGGGGGCAGGCCTATGTAGAATGCAAGTGTAGCAGGTACTACCTTACCTTTTCCTGGTTGCAACTTATGCAAAATACAACCATGGTTCGCTCGACCCCCAGTAAACCGGAAACATACTATAAGAGAAACTGCACAAAAGTTTAAAGGCTGTTCCAATCATGATGGAATAATATGTCCTGCCCACAAGAAGAGGCTCCACCCTCCTAATGCCCACTGTACCTCTTTCTGTGGGCAGGGCTATGTACCATTCAAGTGTAGCAGGTGCTACCTTACCTTTTCCTGGTGCTAACTAATGCACAAAACAACCACGGCTCGCTCGACCCCCAGTACACCGGAAACATACCTGTAAGAGAAACTGCACAACAAGTTTAAGCGTGTTCCAGTCATGATTGGAAAATACGCCTTGCCACCAAGAAGAGGTTCCACCCTCCCAATGCCCAATGGAACTCTTTTTGAGGGCAGGGCTATGTATCATGCAAGTGTAGCAGGTGCTACCTTACCCGATCCTGGTTCCAACTTATGCAATATACAACCATGGCTCGCTCGACACCCCAGTAAACCGGAAACATACCTGTAAGAGAAACTGCACAACAGGTTTAGGGGTGTTCCAATATTGATGGGAATATATTATCTTCCCCATGGAAGAGATTACACCCTCTCAATTCCCACTGGACCTCTTTTTGGGGGCAGGCCTATGTAGAATGCAAGTGTAGCAGGTGCTACCTTACCTTTTCCTTGTTGCAACTTATGCAAAATACAACCATGGTTCGCTCGACCCCCAGTAAACCGGAAACATACCTATAAGAGAAACTGCACAAAAGGTTAAAGGGTGTTCCAATCATGATGGAATAATATGTCCTGCCCACAAGAAGAGGCTCCACCCTCCCAATGCCCACTGTACCTCTTTCTGTGGGCAGGGCTATGTACCATTCAAGTGTAGCAGGTGCTACCTTACCTTTTCCTGGTGCTAACTCATGCACAAAACAACCACGGCTCGCTCGACCCCCAGTACACCGGAAACATACCTGTAAGAGAAACTGCACAACAAGTTTAAGCGTGTTCCAGTCATGATTGGAAAATATGCCTTGCCCCCAAGAAGAGGTTCCACCCTCCCAATGCCCAATGGAACTCTTTTTGAGGTCAGGGCTATGTATCATGCAAGTGTAGCAGGTGCTACCTTACCTTTTCCTGGTTCCAACTTATGCAAAATACATCCACGGCTCGCTCGACCCCCAGTAAACCTGGACACATACTGTACCTGCAAGAGAAGCTGCACAACAGGTTTAAGGGTGTTCCAATCATGCCTGCCCCCAAGAAGAGGTTCCACCCTCCCAATGCCCACTGAACCTCTTTTTGGGGGCAGGCCTATGTAGAATGCAAGTGTAGCAGGTGCTACCTTACCTTTTCCTGGTTGCAACTTATGCAAAATACAACCATGGTTCGCTCGACCCCCAGTAAACCGGAAACATACCTATAAGAGAAACTGCACAAAAGGTTAAAGGGTGTTCCAATCATGATGGAATAATATGTCCTGCCCACAAGAAGAGGCTCCACCCTCCTAATGCCCACTGTACCTCTTTCTGTGGGCAGGGCTATGTACCATTCAAGTGTAGCAGGTGCTACCTTACCTTTTCCTGGTGCTAACTCATGCACAAAACAACCACGGCTCGCTCGACCCCCAGTACACCGGAAACATACCTGTAAGAGAAACTGCACAACAAGTTTAAGCGTGTTCCAGTCATGATTGGAAAATATGCCTTGCCCCCAAGAAGAGGTTCCACCCTCCCAATGCCCAATGGAACTCTTTTTGAGGTCAGGGCTATGTATCATGCAAGTGTAGCAGGTGCTACCTTACCTTTTCCTGGTTCCAACTTATGCAAAATACATCCACGGCTCGCTCGACCCCCAGTAAACCTGGACACATACTGTACCTGCAAGAAAAGCTGCACAACAGGTTTAAGGGTGTTCCAATCATGCCTGCCCCCAAGAAGAGGTTCCACCCTCCCAATGCCCACTGAACCTATTTTTGGGGGCAGGCCTATGTAGAATGCAAGTGTAGCAGGTGCTACCTTACCTTTTCCTGGTTGCAACTTATGCAAAATACAACCATGGTTCGCTCGACCCCCAGTAAAACGGAAACATACCTATGAGAGAAACTGCACAAAAGGTTAAAGGGTGTTCCAATCATGATGGAATAATATGTCCTGCCCACAAGAAGAGGCTCCACCCTCCTAATGCCCACTGTACCTCTTTCTGTGGGCAGGGCTATGTACCATTCAAGTGTAGCAGGTGCTACCTTACCTTTTCCTGGTGCTAACTCATGCACAAAACAACCACGGCTCGCTCGACCCCCAGTACACCGGAAACATACCTGTAAGAGAAACTGCACAACAAGTTTAAGCGTGTTCCAGTCATGATTGGAAAATATGCCTTGCCCCCAAGAAGAGGTTCCACCCTCCCAATGCCCAATGGAACTCTTTTTGAGGTCAGGGCTATGTATCATGCAAGTGTAGCAGGTGCTACCTTACCCGATCCTGGTTCCAACTTATGCAATATACAACCATGGCTCGCTCGACACCCCAGTAAACCGGAAACATACCTGTAAGAGAAACTGCACAACAGGTTTAAGGGTGTTCCAATCATGATGGAATAATATGTCCTGCCCATAAGAAGAGGCTCCACCCTCTCAATGCCCACTGTACCTCATTCTGTGGGCAGGGCTATGTAGAAAGCAAGTGTAGCAGGTGCTACCTTACCTTTTCCTTGTTGCAACTTATGCAAAATACAACCATGGTTCGCTCGACCCCCAGTAAACCAGAAACATACCTATAAGAGAAACTGCACAAAAGGTTAAAGGGTGTTCCAATCATGATGGAATAATATGTCCTGCCCATAAGAAGAGGCTCCACCCTCTCAATGCCCACTGTACCTCTTTCTGTGGGCAGGGCTATGTACCATTCAAGTGTAGCAGGTGCTACCTTACCTTTTCCTGGTGCTAACTCATGCACAAAACAACCACGGCTCGCTCGACCCCCAGTACACTGGAAACATACCTGTAAGAGAAACTGCACAACAAGTTTAAGCGTGTTCCAGTCATGATTGGGAAATATGCCTTGCCCCCAAGAAGAGGTTCCACCCTCCCAATGCCCAGTGGAACTCTTTTTGAGGTCAGGGCTATGTATCATGCAAGTGTAGCAGGTGCTACCTTACCCGATCCTGGTTCCAACTTATGCAATATACAACCATGGCTCGCTCGACACCCCAGTAAACCGGAAACATACCTGTAAGAGAAACTGCACAACAGGTTTAAGGTTGTTCCAATATTGATGGGAATATATTATCTTCCCCATGGAAGAGATTACACCCTCTCAATTCCCACTGGACCTCTTTTTGGGGGCAGGCCTATGTAGAATGCAAGTGTAGCAGGTGCTACCTTACCTTTTCCTGGTTGCAACTTATGCAAAATACAACCATGGTTCGCTCGATCCCCAGTAAACCGGAAACATACCTATAAGAGAAACTGCACAAACGGTTAAAGGGTGTTCCAATCATGATGGAATAATATGTCCTACCCACAAGAAGAGGCTCCACCCTCCCAATGCCCACTGTACCTCTTTCTGTGGGCAGGGCTATGTACCATTCAAGTTAGCAGGTGCTACCTTACCTTTTCCTGGTGCCAACTTATGCCAAAAAAAAGTAAAGCTCACTCGAACCCAAGTAAACAGGAAACATACCTGGAAGAGAAACTGCACAAAAGGCTTTATTTGGCTCCAGTCATCAAGGAAAAACATTTCCTACCCCCAAGTAGAGTCTTCACACCCCCCCCCCCCCCCCCCCCTATGCCTTAATGTACTTCTTTTTTGGGGGAAGGGCTATGTACAATGCAAGTGCAAGTGTAGCAGGTGCTACCTTACCTTTTCCTGGTTCCAACTTATGCAAAATACATCCACGGCTCGCTCGACCCCCAGTAAACCCGGACACATACTGTACCTGCAAGAGAAGCTGCACAACAGGTTTAAGGGTGTTCCAATCATGCCTGCCCCCAAGAAGAGGTTCCACCCTCCCAATGCCCACTGAACCTATTTTTGGGGGCAGGCCTATGTAGAATGCAAGTGTAGCAGGTGCTACCTTACCTTTTCCTGGTTGCAACTTATGCAAAATATAACTATGATTCGCTCGACCCCCAGTAAACCGGAAACATACCTATAAGAGAAACTGCACAAAAGGTTAAAGGGTGTTCCAATCATGATGGAATAATATGTCCTGCCCACAAGAAGAGGCTCCACCCTCCTAATGCCCACTGTACCTCTTTCTGTGGGCAGGGCTATGTACCATTCAAGTGTAGCAGGTGCTACCTTACCTTTTCCTGGTGCTAACTCATGCACAAAACAACCACGGCTCGCTCGACCCCCAGTACACCGGAAACATACCTGTACGAGAAACTGCACAACAAGTTTAAGCGTGTTCCAGTCATGATTGGAAAATATGCCTTGCCCCCAAGAAAAGGTTCCACCCTCCCAATGCCCAATGGAACTCTTTTTGAGGTCAGGGCTATGTATCATGCAAGTGTAGCAGGTGCTACCTTACCTTTTCCTGGTTCCAACTTATGCAAAATACATCCACGGCTCGCTCGACCCCCAGCAAACCCGGACACATACTGTACCTGCAGAAGAAGCTGCACATCAGGTTTAAGGGTGTTCCAATTATGCCTGCCCCCAAGAAGAGGTACCACCCTCCCAATGCCCACTGAACCTATTTTTGGGGGCAGGCCTATGTAGAATGCAAGTGTAGCAGGTGCTACCTTACCTTTTCCTGGTTGCAACTTATGCAAAATACAACCATGGTTCGCTCGACCCCCAGTAAACCGGAAACATACCTATAAGAGAAACTGCACAAAAGGTTAAAGGGTGTTCCAATCATGATGGAATAATATGTCCTGCCCACAAGAAGAGGCTCCACCCTCCTAATGCCCACTGTACCTCTTTCTGTGGGCAGGGCTATGTACCATTCAAGTGTAGCAGGTGCTACCTTACCTTTTCCTGGTGCTAACTCATGCACAAAACAACCACGGCTCGCTCGACCCCCAGTACACCGGAAACATACCTGTAAGAGAAACTGCACAACAAGTTTAAGCGTGTTCCAGTCATGATTGGAAAATATGCCTTGCCCCCAAGAAGAGGTTCCACCCTCCCAATGCCCAATGGAACTCTTTTTGAGGTCAGGGCTATGTATCATGCAAGTGTAGCAGGTGCTACCTTACCTTTTCCTGGTTCCAACTTATGCAAAATACATCCACGGCTCGCTCGACCCCCAGTAAACCCGGACACATACTGTACCTGCAAGAGAAGCTGCACAACAGGTTTAAGGGTGTTCCAATCATGCCTGCCCCCAAGTAGAGGTTCCACCCTCCCAATGCCCACTGAACCTATATTTGGGGGCAGGCATATTTAGAATGCAAGTGTAGCAGGTGCTACCTTACCTTTTCCTGGTTGCAACTTATGCAAAATACAACCATGGTTCGCTCGACCCCCAGTAAACCGGAAACATACCTATAAGAGAAACTGCACAAAAGGTTAAAGGGTGTTCCAATCATGATGGAATAATATGTCCTGCCCACAAGAAGAGGCTCCACCCTCCTAATGCCCACTGTACCTCTTTCTGTGGGCAGGGCTATGTACCATTCAAGTGTAGCAGGTGCTACCTTACCTTTTCCTGGTGCTAACTCATGCACAAAACAACCACGGCTCGCTCGACCCCCAGTACACCGGAAACATACCTGTAAGAGAAACTGCACAACATGTTTAAGCGTGTTCCAGTCATGATTGGAAAATACGCCTTGCCACCAAGAAGAGGTTCCACCCTCCCAATGCCCAATGGAACTCTTTTTGAGGGCAGGGCTATATATCATGCAAGTGTAGCAGGTGCTACCTTACCCGATCCTGGTTCCAACTTATGCAATATACAACCATGGCTCACTCGACACCCCAGTAAACCGGAAACATACCTGTAAGAGAAACTGCACAACAGGTTTAGGGGTGTTCCAATATTGATGGGAATATATTATCTTCCCCATGGAAGAGATTACACCCTCTCAATTCCCACTGGACCTCTTTTTGGGGGCAGGCCTATGTAGAATGCAAGTGTAGCAGGTGCTACCTTACCTTTTCCTTGTTGCAACTTATGCAAAATACAACCATGGTTCGCTCGACCCCCAGTAAACCGGAAACATACCTATAAGAGAAACTGCACAAAAGGTTAAAGGGTGTTCCAATCATGATGAAATAATATGTCCTGCCCACAAGAAGAGGCTCCACCCTCCCAATGCCCACTGTACCTCTTCCTGTGGGCAGGGCTATGTACCATTCAAGTGTAGCAGGTGCTACCTTACCTTTTCCTGGTGCTAACTCATGCACAAAACAACCACGGCTCGCTCGACCCCCAGTACACCGGAAACACACCTGTAAGAGAAACTGCACAACAAAATTAAGCGTGTTCCAGTCATGATTGGAAAATATGCCTTGCCCCCAAGAAGAGGTTCCACCCTCCCAATGCCCAATGGAACTCTTCTTGAGGTCAGGGCTATGTATCATGCAAGTGTAGCAGGTGCTACCTTACCTTTTCCTGGTTCCAACTTATGCAAAATACATCCACGGCTCGCTCGACCCCCAGTAAACCCGGACACATACTGTACCTGCAAGAGAAGCTGCACAACAGGTTTAAGGGTGTTCCAATCATGCCTGCCCCCAAGAAGAGGTTCCACCCTCCCAATGCCCACTGAACCTATTTTTGGGGGCAGGCCTATGTAGAATGCAAGTGTAGCAGGTACTACCTTACCTTTTCCTGGTTGCAACTTATGCAAAATACAACCATGGTTCGCTCGACCCCCAGTAAACCGGAAACATACTATAAGAGAAACTGCACAAAACTTTAAAGGCTGTTCCAATCATGATGGAATAATATGTCCTGCCCACAAGAAGAGGCTCCACCCTCCTAATGCCCACTGTACCTCTTTCTGTGGGCAGGGCTATGTACCATTCAAGTGTAGCAGGTGCTACCTTACCTTTTCCTGGTGCTAACTAATGCACAAAACAACCACGGTTTGCTCAACCCCCAGTACACCGGAAACATACCTGTAAGAGAAACTGCACAACAAGTTTAAGCGTGTTCCAGTCATGATTGGAAAATACGCCTTGCCACCAAGAAGAGGTTCCACCCTCCCAATGCCCAATGGAACTCTTTTTGAGGGCAGGGCTATGTATCATGCAAGTGTAGCAGGTGCTACCTTACCCGATCCTGGTTCCAACTTATGCAATATACAACCATGGCTCGCTCGACACCCCAGTAAACCGGAAACATACCTGTAAGAGAAACTGCACAACAGGTTTAGGGGTGTTCCAATATTGATGGGAATATATTATCTTCCCCATGGAAGAGATTACACCCTCTCAATTCCCACTGGACCTCTTTTTGGGGGCAGGCCTATGTAGAATGCAAGTGTAGCAGGTGCTACCTTACCTTTTCCTTGTTGCAACTTATGCAAAATACAACCATGGTTCGCTCGACCCCCAGTAAACCGGAAACATACCTATAAGAGAAACTGCACAAAAGGTTAAAGGGTGTTCCAATCATGATGGAATAATATGTCCTGCCCACAAGAAGAGGCTCCACCCTCCCAATGCCCACTGTACCTCTTTCTGTGGGCAGGGCTATGTACCATTCAAGTGTAGCAGGTGCTACCTTACCTTTTCCTGGTGCTAACTCATGCACAAAACAACCACGGCTCGCTCGACCCCCAGTACACCAGAAACATACCTGTAAGAGAAACTGCACAACAAGTTTAAGCGTGTTCCAGTCCTGATTGGAAAATATGCCTTGCCCCCAAGAAGAGGTTCCACCCTCCCAATGCCCAATGGAACTCTTTTTGAGGTCAGGGCTATGTATCATGCAAGTGTAGCAGGTGCTACCTTACCTTTTCCTGGTTCCAACTTATGCAAAATACAACCATGGTTCGCTCGACCCCCAGTACACCGGAAACATACCTGTAAGAGAAACTGCACAACAAGCTTAAGCGTGTTCCAGTCATGATTGGAAAATATGCCTTGCCACCAAGAAGAGGTTCCACCCTCCAAATGCCCAATGGAACTCTTTTTGAGGGCAGGGCTATGTATCATGCAAGTGTAGCAGGTGCTACCACCTTACCCGATCCTAGATCCAACTTATGCAATATACAGCCATGGCTCGCTCGACACCCCAGTAAACCGGAAACATACCTGTAAGAGAAACTGCACAACAGGTTTAGGGGTGTTCCTATATTGATGGGAATATATTATCTTCCCCATGGAAGAGATTACACCCTCTCAATTCCCACTGGACCTCTTTTTGGGGGCAGGCCTATGTAGAATGCAAGTGTAGCAGGTGCTACCTTACCTTTTCCTTGTTGCAACTTATGCAAAATACAACCATGGTTGGCTCGACCCCCAGTAAACCGGAAACATACCTATAAGAGAAACTGCACAAAAGGTTAAAGGGTGTTCCAATCATGATGGAATAATATGTCCTGCCCACAAGAAGAGGCTCCACCCTCCCAATGCCCACTGTACCTCTTTCTGTGGGCAGGACTATGTACCATTCAAGTGTAGCAGGTGCTACCTTACCTTTTCCTGGTGCTAACTCATGCAAAAAACAACCACGGCTCGCTCGACCCCCAGTACACCGGAAACATACCTGTAAGAGAAACTGCACAACAAGTTTAAGCGTGTTCCAGTCATGATTGGAAAATATGCCTTGCCCCCAAGAAGAGGTTCCACCCTCCCAATGCCCAATGGAACTCTTTTTGAGGTCAGGGCTATGTATCATGCAAGTGTAGCAGGTGCTACCTTACCTTTTCCTGGTTCCAACTTATGCAAAATACATCCACGGCTCGCTCGACCCCCAGTAAACCCGGACACATACTGTACCTGCAAGAGAAGCTGCACAACAGGTTTAAGGGTGTTCCAATCATGCCTGCCCCCAAGAAGAGGTTCCACCCTCCCAATGCCCACTGAACCTATTTTTGGGGGCAGGCCTATGTAGAATGCAAGGGTAGCAGGTGCTACCTTACCTTTTCCTGGTTGCAACTTATGCAAAATACAACCATGGTTCGCTCGACCCCCAGTAAACCAGAAACATACCTATAAGAGAAACTGCACAAAAGGTTAAAGGGTGTTCCAATCATGATGGAATAATATGTCCTGCCCACAAGAAGAGGCTCCACCCTCCTGAAGCCCACTGTACCTCTTTCTGTGGGCAGGCCTATGTAGAATGCAAGTGTAGCAGGTGTTACCTTACCTTTTCCTTGTTGCAACTTATGCAAAATACAACCATGGTTCGCTCGACCCCCAGTAAACCGGAAACATACCTATAAGAGAAACTGCACAAAAGGTTAAAGGGTGTTCCAATCATGATGAAATAATATGTCCTGCCCACAAGAAGAGGCTCCACCCTCCCAATGCCCACTGTACCTCTTCCTGTGGGCAGGGCTATGTACCATTCAAGTGTAGCAGGTGCTACCTTACCTTTTCCTGGTGCTAACTCATGCACAAAACAACCACGGCTCGCTCGACCCCCAGTACACCGGAAACATACCTGTAAGAGAAACTGCACAACAAGTTTAAGCGTGTTCCAGTCATGATTGGAAAATATGCCTTGCCCCCAAGAAGAGGTTCCACCCTCCCAATGCCCAATGGAACTCTTCTTGAGGTCAGGGCTATGTATCATGCAAGTGTAGCAGGTGCTACCTTACCTTTTCCTGGTTCCAACTTATGCAAAATACATCCACGGCTCGCTCGACCCCCAGTAAACCCAGACACATACTGTACCTGCAAGAGAAGCTGCACAACAGGTTTAAGGGTGTTCCAATCATGCCTGCCCCCAAGAAGAGGTTCCACCCTCCCAATGCCCACTGAACCTATTTTTGGGGGCAGGCCTATGTAGAATGCAAGTGTAGCAGGTACTACCTTACCTTTTCCTGGTTGCAACTTATGCAAAATACAACCATGGTTCGCTCGACCCCCAGTAAACCGGAAACATACTATAAGAGAAACTGCACAAAAGGTTAAAGGCTGTTCCAATCATGATGGAATAATATGTCCTGCCCACAAGAAGAGGCTCCACCCTCCTAATGCCCACTGTACCTCTTTCTGTGGGCAGGGCTATGTACCATTCAAGTGTAGCAGGTGCTACCTTACCTTTTCCTGGTGCTAACTAATGCACAAAACAACCACGGCTCGCTCGACCCCCAGTACACCGGAAACATACCTGTAAGAGAAACTGCACAACAAGTTTAAGCGTGTTCCAGTCATGATTGGAAAATACGCCTTGCCACCAAGAAGAGGTTCCACCCTCCCAATGCCCAAAGGAACTCTTTTTGAGGGCAGGGCTATGTATCATGCAAGTGTAGCAGGTGCTACCTTACCCGATCCTGGTTCCAACTTATGCAATATACAACCATGGCTCGCTCGACACCCCAGTAAACCGGAAACATACCTGTAAGAGAAACTGCACAACAGGTTTAGGGGTGTTCCAATATTGATGGGAATATATTATCTTCCCCATGGAAGAGATTACACCCTCTCAATTCCCACTGGACCTCTTTTTGGGGGCAGGCCTATGTAGAATGCAAGTGTAGCAGGTGCTACCTTACCTTTTCCGTGTTGCAACTTATGCAAAATACAACCATGGTTCGCTCGACCCCCAGTAAACCGGAAACATACCTATAAGAGAAACTGCACAAAAGGTTAAAGGGTGTTCCAATCATGATAGAATAATATGTCCTGCCCACAAGAAGAGGCTCCACCCTCCCAATGCCCACTGTACCTCTTTCTGTGGGCAGGGCTATGTACCATTCAAGTGTAGCAGGTGCTACCTTACCTTTTCCTGGTGCTAACTCATGCACAAAACAACCACGGCTCGCTCGACCCCCAGTACACCGGAAACATACCTGTAAGAGAAACTGCACAACAAGTTTAAGCGTGTTCCAGTCATGATTGGAAAATATGCCTTGCCACCAAGAAGAGGTTCCACCCTCCCAATGCCCAATGGAACTCTTTTTGAGGGCAGGGCTATGTATCATGCAAGTGTAGCAGGTACTACCTTACCCGATCCTGGATCCAACTTATGCAATATACAACCATGGCTCGCTCGACACCCCAGTAAACCGGAAACATACCTGTAAGAGAAACTGCACAACAGGTTTAGGGGTGTTCCAATATTGATGGGAATATATTATCTTCCCCATGGAAGAGATTACACCCTCTCAATTCCCACTGGACCTCTTTTTGGGGGCAGGCCTATGTAGAATGCAAGTGTAGCAGGTGCTACCTTACCTTTTCCTTGTTGCAACTTATGCAAAATACAACCATGGTTCGCTCGACCCCCAGTAAACCGGAAACATACCTATAAGAGAAACTGCACAAAAGGTTAAAGGGTGTTCCAATCATGATGAAATAATATGTCCTGCCCACAAGAAGAGGCTCCACCCTCCCAATGCCCACTGTACCTCTTTCTGTGGGCAGGGCTATGTACCATTCAAGTGTAGCAGGTGCTACCTTACCTTTTCCTGGTGCTAACTCATGCACAAAACAACCACGGCTCGCTCGACCCCCAGTACACCGGAAACATACCTGTAAGAGAAACTGCACAACAAGTTTAAGCGTGTTCCAGTCATGATTGGAAAATATGCCTTGCCCCCAAGAAGAGGTTCCACCCTCCCAATGCCCAATGGAACTCTTGTTGAGGTCAGAGCTATGTATCATGCAAGTGTAGCAGGTGCTACCTTACCTTTTCCTGGTTCCAACTTATGCAAAATACATCCACGGCTCGCTCGACCCCCAGGAAACCCGGACACATACTGTACCTGCAAGAGAAGCTGCACAACAGGTTTAAGGGTGTTCCAATCATGCCTGCCCCCAAGAAGAGGTTCCACCCTCCCAATGCCCACTGAACCTATTTTTGGGGGCAGGCCTATGTAGAATGCAAGTGTAGCAGGTGCTACCTTACCTTTTCCTGGTTGCAACTTATGCAAAATACAACCATGGTTCGCTCGACCCCCAGTAAACCGGAAACATACCTATAAGAGAAACTGCACAAAAGGTTAAAGGGTGTTCCAATCATGATGGAATAATATGTCCTGCCCACAAGAAGAGGCTCCACCCTCCTAATGCCCACTGTACCTCTTTCTGTGGGCAGGGCTATGTACCATTCAAGTGTAGCAGGTGCTACCTTACCTTTTCCTGGTGCTAACTCATGCACAAAACAATCACGGCTCGCTCGACCCCCAGTACACCGGAAACATACCTGTAAGAGAAACTGCACAACAAGTTTAAGCGTGTTCCAGTCATGATTGGAAAATACGCCTTGCCACCAAGAAGAGGTTCCACCCTCCCAATGCCCAATTGAACTCTTTTTGAGGGCAGGGCTATGTATCATGCAAGTGTAGCAGGTGCTACCTTACCCGATCCTGGTTCCAACTTATGCAATATACAACCATGGCTCGCTCGACACCCCAGTAAACCGGAAACATACCTGTAAGAGAAACTGCACAACAGGTTTAGGGGTGTTCCAATATTAATGGGAATATATTATCTTCCCCATGGAAGAGATTACACCCTCTCAATTCCCACTGGACCTCTTTTTGGGGGCAGGCCTATGTAGAATGCAAGTGTAGCAGGTGCTACCTTACCTTTTCCTTGTTGCAACTTATGCAAAATACAACCATGGTTCGCTCGACCCCCAGTAAACCGGAAACATACCTATAAGAGAAACTGCACAAAAGGTTAAAGGGTGTTCCAATCATGATGAAATAATATGTCCTGCCCACAAGAAGAGGCTCCACCCTCCCAATGCCCACTGTACCTCTTTCTGTGGGCAGGGCTATGTACCATTCAAGTGTAGCAGGTGCTACCTTACCTTTTCCTGGTGCTAACTCATGCACAAAACAACCACGGCTCGCTCGACCCCCAGTACACCGGAAACATACCTGTAAGAGAAACTGCACAACAAGTTTAAGCGTGTTCCAGTCATGATTGGAAAATATGCCTTGCCCCCAAGAAGAGGTTCCACCCTCCCAATGCCCAATGGAACTCTTGTTGAGGTCAGGGCTATGTATCATGCAAGTGTAGCAGGTGCTACCTTACCTTTTCCTGGTTCCAACTTATGCAAAATACATCCACGGCTCACTCGACCCCCAGTAAACCCGGACACATACTGTACCTGCAAGAGAAGCTGCACAACAGGTTTAAGGGTGTTCCAATCATGCCTGCCCCCAAGAAGAGGTTCCACCCTCCCAATGCCCACTGAACCTATTTTTGGGGGCAGGCCTATGTAGAATGCAAGTGTAGCAGGTGCTACCTTACCTTTTCCTGGTTGCAACTTATGCAAAATACAACCATGGTTCGCTCGACCCCCAGTAAACCGGAAACATACCTATAAGAGAAACTGCACAAAAGGTTAAAGGGTGTTCCAATCATGATGGAATAATATGTCCTGCCCACAAGAAGAGGCTCCACCCTCCTAATGCCCACTGTACCTCTTTCTGTGGGCAGGGCTATGTACCATTCAAGTGTAGCAGGTGCTACCTTACCTTTTCCTGGTGCTAACTCATGCACAAAACAATCACGGCTCGCTCGACCCCCAGTACACCGGAAACATACCTGTAAGAGAAACTGCACAACAAGTTTAAGCGTGTTCCAGTCATGATTGGAAAATACGCCTTGCCACCAAGAAGAGGTTCCACCCTCCCAATGCCCAATGGAACTCTTTTTGAGGGCAGGGCTATGTATCATGCAAGTGTAGCAGGTGCTACCTTACCCGATCCTGGTTCCAACTTATGCAATATACAACCATGGCTCGCTCGACACCCCAGTAAACCGGAAACATACCTGTAAGAGAAACTGCACAACAGGTTTAGGGGTGTTCCAATATTGATGGGAATATATTATCTTCCCCATGGAAGAGATTACACCCTCTCAATTTCCACTGGACCTCTTTTTGGGGGCAGGCCTATGTAGAATGCAAGTGTAGCAGGTGCTACCTTACCTTTTCCTTTTTGCAACTTATGCAAAATACAACCATGGTTCGCTCGACCCCCAGTAAACCAGAAACATACCTATAAGAGAAACTGCACAAAAGGTTAAAGGGTGTTCCAATCATGATGGAATAATATGTCCTGCCCACAAGAAGAGGCTCCACCCTCCCCATGCCCACTGTACCTCTTTCTGTGGGCAGGGCTATGTACCATTCAAGTGTAGCAGGTGCTACCTTACCTTTTCCTGGTGCTAACTCATGCACAAAACAACCACGGCTCGCTCGACCCCCAGTACACCGGAAACATACCTGTAAGAGAAACTGCACAACAAGTTTAAGCGTGTTCCAGTCATGATTGAAAATATGCCTTGCCCCCAAGAAGAGGTTCCACCCTCCCAATGCCCAATGGAACTCTTCTTGAGGTCAGGGCTATGTATCATGCAAGTGTAGCAGGTGCTACCTTACCTTTTCCTGGTTCCAACTTATGCAAAATACATCCACGGCTCGCTCGACCCCCAGTAAACCCAGACACATACTGTACCTGCAAGAGAAGCTGCACAACAGGTTTAAGAGTGTTCCAATCATGCCTGCCCCCAAGAAGAGGTTCCACCCTCCCAATGCCCACTGAACCTATTTTTGGGGGCAGGCCTATGTAGAATGCAAGTGTAGCAGGTGCTACCTTACCTTTTCCTGGTGCTAACTCATGCACAAAACAACCACGGCTCGCTCGACCCCCAGTACACCGGAAACATACCTGTAAGAGAAACTGCACAACAAGTTTAAGCGTGTTCCAGTCATGATTGGAAAATACGCCTTGCCACCAAGAAGAGGTTCCACCCTCCAAATGCCCAATGGAACTCTTTTTGAGGGCAGGGCTATGTATCATGCAAGTGTAGCAGGTGCTACCTTACCCGATCCTGGTTCCAACTTATGCAATATACAACCATGGCTCGCTCGACACCCCAGTAAACCGGAAACATACCTGTAAGAGAAACTGCACAACAGGTTTAGGGGTGTTCCAATATTGATGGGAATATATTATCTTCCCCATGGAAGAGATTACACCCTCTCAATTCCCACTGGACCTCTTTTTGGGGGCAGGCCTATGTAGAATGCAAGTGTAGCAGGTGCTACCTTACCTTTTCCTTGTTGCAACTTATGCAAAATACAACCATGGTTCGCTCGACCCCCAGTAAACCGGAAACATACCTATAAGAGAAACTGCACAAAAGGTTAAAGGGTGTTCCAATCATGATGGAATAATATGTCCTGCCCACAAGAAGAGGCTCCACCCTCCCAATGCCCACTGTACCTCTTTCTGTGGGCAGGGCTATGTACCATTCAAGTGTAGCAGGTGCTACCTTACCTTTTCCTGGTGCTAACTCATGCACAAAACAACCACGGCTCGCTCGACCCCCAGTACACCAGAAACATACCTGTAAGAGAAACTGCACAACAAGTTTAAGCGTGTTCCAGTCCTGATTGGAAAATATGCCTTGCCCCTAAGAAGAGGTTCCACCCTCCCAATGCCCAATGGAACTCTTTTTGAGGTCAGGGCTATGTATCATGCAAGTGTAGCAGGTGCTACCTTACCTTTTCCTGGTTCCAACTTATGCAAAATACAACCATGGTTCGCTCGACCCCCAGTACACCGGAAACATACCTGTAAGAGAAACTGCACAACAAGCTTAAGCGTGTTCCAGTCATGATTGGAAAATATGCCTTGCCACCAAGAAGAGGTTCCACCCTCCAAATGCCCAATGGAACTCTTTTTGAGGGCAGGGCTATGTATCATGCAAGTGTAGCAGGTGCTACCACCTTACCCGATCCTAGATCCAACTTATGCAATATACAGCCATGGCTCGCTCGACACCCCAGTAAACCGGAAACATACCTGTAAGAGAAACTGCACAACAGGTTTAGGGGTGTTCCTATATTGATGGGAATATATTATCTTCCCCATGGAAGAGATTACACCCTCTCAATTCCCACTGGACCTCTTTTTGGGGGCAGGCCTATGTAGAATGCAAGTGTAGCAGGTGCTACCTTACCTTTTCCTTGTTGCAACTTATGCAAAATACAACCATGGTTGGCTCGACCCCCAGTAAACCGGAAACATACCTATAAGAGAAACTGCACAAAAGGTTAAAGGGTGTTCCAATCATGATGAAATAATATGTCCTGCCCACAAGAAGAGGCTCCACCCTCCCAATGCCCACTGTACCTCTTTCTGTGGGCAGGACTATGTACCATTCAAGTGTAGCAGGTGCTACCTTACCTTTTCCTGGTGCTAACTCATGCAAAAAACAACCACGGCTCGCTCGACCCCCAGTACACCGGAAACATACCTGTAAGAGAAACTGCACAACAAGTTTAAGCGTGTTCCAGTCATGATTGGAAAATATGCCTTGCCCCCAAGAAGAGGTTCCACCCTCCCAATGCCCAATGGAACTCTTTTTGAGGTCAGGGCTATGTATCATGCAAGTGTAGCAGGTGCTACCTTACCTTTTCCTGGTTCCAACTTATGCAAAATACATCCACGGCTCGCTCGACCCCCAGTAAACCCGGACACATACTGTACCTGCAAGAGAAGCTGCACAACAGGTTTAAGGGTGTTCCAATCATGCCTGCCCCCAAGAAGAGGTTCCACCCTCCCAATGCCCACTGAACCTATTTTTGGGGGCAGGCCTATGTAGAATGCAAGGGTAGCAGGTGCTACCTTACCTTTTCCTGGTTGCAACTTATGCAAAATACAACCATGGTTCGCTCGACCCCCAGTAAACCAGAAACATACCTATAAGAGAAACTGCACAAAAGGTTAAAGGGTGTTCCAATCATGATGGAATAATATGTCCTGCCCACAAGAAGAGGCTCCACCCTCCTAATGCCCACTGTACCTCTTTCTGTGGGCAGGCCTATGTAGAATGCAAGTGTAGCAGGTGTTACCTTACCTTTTCCTTGTTGCAACTTATGCAAAATACAACCATGGTTCGCTCGACCCCCAGTAAACCGGAAACATACCTATAAGAGAAACTGCACAAAAGGTTAAAGGGTGTTCCAATCATGATGAAATAATATGTCCTGCCCACAAGAAGAGGCTCCACCCTCCCAATGCCCACTGTACCTCTTCCTGTGGGCAGGGCTATGTACCATTCAAGTGTAGCAGGTGCTACCTTACCTTTTCCTGGTGCTAACTCATGCACAAAACAACCACGGCTCGCTCGACCCCCAGTACACCGGAAACATACCTGTAAGAGAAACTGCACAACAAGTTTAAGCGTGTTCCAGTCATGATTGGAAAATATGCCTTGCCCCCAAGAAGAGGTTCCACCCTCCCAATGCCCAATGGAACTCTTCTTGAGGTCAGGGCTATGTATCATGCAAGTGTAGCAGGTGCTACCTTACCTTTTCCTGGTTCCAACTTATGCAAAATACATCCACGGCTCGCTCGACCCCCAGTAAACCCAGACACATACTGTACCTGCAAGAGAAGCTGCACAACAGGTTTAAGGGTGTTCCAATCATGCCTGCCCCCAAGAAGAGGTTCCACCCTCCCAATGCCCACTGAACCTATTTTTGGGGGCAGGCCTATGTAGAATGCAAGTGTAGCAGGTACTACCTTACCTTTTCCTGGTTGCAACTTATGCAAAATACAACCATGGTTCGCTCGACCCCCAGTAAACCGGAAACATACTATAAGAGAAACTGCACAAAAGGTTAAAGGCTGTTCCAATCATGATGGAATAATATGTCCTGCCCACAAGAAGAGGCTCCACCCTCCTAATGCCCACTGTACCTCTTTCTGTGGGCAGGGCTATGTACCATTCAAGTGTAGCAGGTGCTACCTTACCTTTTCCTGGTGCTAACTAATGCACAAAACAACCACGGCTCGCTCGACCCCCAGTACACCGGAAACATACCTGTAAGAGAAACTGCACAACAAGTTTAAGCGTGTTCCAGTCATGATTGGAAAATACGCCTTGCCACCAAGAAGAGGTTCCACCCTCCCAATGCCCAAAGGAACTCTTTTTGAGGGCAGGGCTATGTATCATGCAAGTGTAGCAGGTGCTACCTTACCCGATCCTGGTTCCAACTTATGCAATATACAACCATGGCTCGCTCGACACCCCAGTAAACCGGAAACATACCTGTAAGAGAAACTGCACAACAGGTTTAGGGGTGTTCCAATATTGATGGGAATATATTATCTTCCCCATGGAAGAGATTACACCCTCTAAATTACCACTGGACCTCTTTTTGGGGGCAGGCCTATGTAGAATGCAAGTGTAGCAGGTGCTACCTTACCTTTTCCGTGTTGCAACTTATGCAAAATACAACCATGGTTCGCTCGACCCCCAGTAAACCGGAAACATACCTATAAGAGAAACTGCACAAAAGGTTAAAGGGTGTTCCAATCATGATAGAATAATATGTCCTGCCCACAAGAAGAGGCTCCACCCTCCCAATGCCCACTGTACCTCTTTCTGTGGGCAGGGCTATGTACCATTCAAGTGTAGCAGGTGCTACCTTACCTTTTCCTGGTGCTAACTCATGCACAAAACAACCACGGCTCGCTCGACCCCCAGTACACCGGAA
This sequence comes from Crinia signifera, assembly GCF_055691185.1. Taxonomy (NCBI): domain Eukaryota; kingdom Metazoa; phylum Chordata; class Amphibia; order Anura; family Myobatrachidae; genus Crinia; species Crinia signifera. Next base: position 314,078,414 of record NC_139217.1, read on the forward strand.
ACATACCTGTAAGAGAAACTGCACAACAAGTTTAAGCGTGTTCCAGTCATGATTGGAAAATATGCCTTGCCACCAAGAAGAGGTTCCACCCTCCCAATGCCCAATGGAACTCTTTTTGAGGGCAGGGCTATGTATCATGCAAGTGTAGCAGGTACTACCTTACCCGATCCTGGATCCAACTTATGCAATATACAACCATGGCTCGCTCGACACCCCAGTAAACCGGAAACATACCTGTAAGAGAAACTGCACAACAGGTTTAGGGGTGTTCCAATATTGATGGGAATATATTATCTTCCCCATGGAAGAGATTACACCCTCTCAATTCCCACTGGACCTCTTTTTGGGGGCAGGCCTATGTAGAATGCAAGTGTAGCAGGTGCTACCTTACCTTTTCCTTGTTGCAACTTATGCAAAATACAACCATGGTTCGCTCGACCCCCAGTAAACCGGAAACATACCTATAAGAGAAACTGCACAAAAGGTTAAAGGGTGTTCCAATCATGATGAAATAATATGTCCTGCCCACAAGAAGAGGCTCCACCCTCCCAATGCCCACTGTACCTCTTTCTGTGGGCAGGGCTATGTACCATTCAAGTGTAGCAGGTGCTACCTTACCTTTTCCTGGTGCTAACTCATGCACAAAACAACCACGGCTCGCTCGACCCCCAGTACACCGGAAACATACCTGTAAGAGAAACTGCACAACAAGTTTAAGCGTGTTCCAGTCATGATTGGAAAATATGCCTTGCCCCCAAGAAGAGGTTCCACCCTCCCAATGCCCAATGGAACTCTTCTTGAGGTCAGGGCTATGTATCATGCAAGTGTAGCAGGTGCTACCTTACCTTTTCCTGGTTCCAACTTATGCAAAATACATCCACGGCTCGCTCGACCCCCAGTAAACCCAGACACATACTGTACCTGCAAGAGAAGCTGCACAACAGGTTTAAGGGTGTTCCAATCATGCCTGCCCCCAAGAAGAGGTTCCACCCTCCCAATGCCCACTGAACCTATTTTTGGGGGCAGGCCTATGTAGAATGCAAGTGTAGCAGGTACTACCTTACCTTTTCCTGGTTGCAACTTATGCAAAATACAACCATGGTTCGCTCGACCCCCAGTAAACCGGAAACATACTATAAGAGAAACTGCACAAAAGGTTAAAGGCTGTTCCAATCATGATGGAATAATATGTCCTGCCCACAAGAAGAGGCTCCACCCTCCTAATGCCCACTGTACCTCTTTCTGTGGGCAGGGCTATGTACCATTCAAGTGTAGCAGGTGCTACCTTACCTTTTCCTGGTGCTAACTAATGCACAAAACAACCACGGCTCGCTCGACCCCCAGTACACCGGAAACATACCTGTAAGAGAAACTGCACAACAAGTTTAAGCGTGTTCCAGTCATGATTGGAAAATACGCCTTGCCACCAAGAAGAGGTTCCACCCTCCCAATGCCCAAAGGAACTCTTTTTGAGGGCAGGGCTATGTATCATGCAAGTGTAGCAGGTGCTACCTTACCCGATCCTGGTTCCAACTTATGCAATATACAACCATGGCTCGCTCGACACCCCAGTAAACCGGAAACATACCTGTAAGAGAAACTGCACAACAGGTTTAGGGGTGTTCCAATATTGATGGGAATATATTATCTTCCCCATGGAAGAGATTACACCCTCTCAATTCCCACTGGACCTCTTTTTGGGGGCAGGCCTATGTAGAATGCAAGTGTAGCAGGTGCTACCTTACCTTTTCCGTGTTGCAACTTATGCAAAATACAACCATGGTTCGCTCAACCCCCAGTAAACCGGAAACATACCTATAAGAGAAACTGCACAAAAGGTTAAAGGGTGTTCCAATCATGATAGAATAATATGTCCTGCCCACAAGAAGAGGCTCCACCCTCCCAATGCCCACTGTACCTCTTTCTGTGGGCAGGGCTATGTACCATTCAAGTGTAGCAGGTGCTACCTTACCTTTTCCTGGTGCTAACTCATGCACAAAACAACCACGGCTCGCTCGACCCCCAGTACACCGGAAACATACCTGTAAGAGAAACTGCACAACAAGTTTAAGCGTGTTCCAGTCATGATTGGAAAATATGCCTTGCCACCAAGAAGAGGTTCCACCCTCCCAATGCCCAATGGAACTCTTTTTGAGGGCAGGGCTATGTATCATGCAAGTGTAGCAGGTACTACCTTACCCGATCCTGGATCCAACTTATGCAATATACAACCATGGCTCGCTCGACACCCCAGTAAACCGGAAACATACCTGTAAGAGAAACTGCACAACAGGTTTAGGGGTGTTCCAATATTGATGGGAATATATTATCTTCCCCATGGAAGAGATTACACCCTCTCAATTCCCACTGGACCTCTTTTTGGGGGCAGGCCTATGTAGAATGCAAGTGTAGCAGGTGCTACCTTACCTTTTCCTTGTTGCAACTTATGCAAAATACAACCATGGTTCGCTCGACCCCCAGTAAACCGGAAACATACCTATAAGAGAAACTGCACAAAAGGTTAAAGGGTGTTCCAATCATGATGAAATAATATGTCCTGCCCACAAGAAGAGGCTCCACCCTCCCAATGCCCACTGTACCTCTTTCTGTGGGCAGGGCTATGTACCATTCAAGTGTAGCAGGTGCTACCTTACCTTTTCCTGGTGCTAACTCATGCACAAAACAACCACGGCTCGCTCGACCCCCAGTACACCGGAAACATACCTGTAAGAGAAACTGCACAACAAGTTTAAGCGTGTTCCAGTCATGATTGGAAAATATGCCTTGCCCCCAAGAAGAGGTTCCACCCTCCCAATGCCCAATGGAACTCTTGTTGAGGTCAGAGCTATGTATCATGCAAGTGTAGCAGGTGCTACCTTACCTTTTCCTGGTTCCAACTTATGCAAAATACATCCACGGCTCGCTCGACCCCCAGGAAACCCGGACACATACTGTACCTGCAAGAGAAGCTGCACAACAGGTTTAAGGGTGTTCCAATCATGCCTGCCCCCAAGAAGAGGTTCCACCCTCCCAATGCCCACTGAACCTATTTTTGGGGGCAGGCCTATGTAGAATGCAAGTGTAGCAGGTGCTACCTTACCTTTTCCTGGTTGCAACTTATGCAAAATACAACCATGGTTCGCTCGACCCCCAGTAAACCGGAAACATACCTACTATAAGAGAAACTGCACAAAAGGTCAAAGGGTGTTCCAATCATGATGGAATAATATGTCCTGCCCACAAGAAGAGGCTCCACCCTCCTAATGCCCACTGTACCTCTTTCTGTGGGCAGGGCTATGTACCATTCAAGTGTAGCAGGTGCTACCTTACCTTTTCCTGGTGCTAACTCATGCACAAAACAATCACGGCTCGCTCGACCCCCAGTACACCGGAAACATACCTGTAAGAGAAACTGCACAACAAGTTTAAGCGTGTTCCAGTCATGATTGGAAAATACGCCTTGCCACCAAGAAGAGGTTCCACCCTCCCAATGCCCAATTGAACTCTTTTTGAGGGCAGGGCTATGTATCATGCAAGTGTAGCAGGTGCTACCTTACCCGATCCTGGTTCCAACTTATGCAATATACAACCATGGCTCGCTCGACACCCCAGTAAACCGGAAACATACCTGTAAGAGAAACTGCACAACAGGTTTAGGGGTGTTCCAATATTAATGGGAATATATTATCTTCCCCATGGAAGAGATTACACCCTCTCAATTCCCACTGGACCTCTTTTTGGGGGCAGGCCTATGTAGAATGCAAGTGTAGCAGGTGCTACCTTACCTTTTCCTTGTTGCAACTTATGCAAAATACAACCATGGTTCGCTCGACCCCCAGTAAACCGGAAACATACCTATAAGAGAAACTGCACAAAAGGTTAAAGGGTGTTCCAATCATGATGAAATAATATGTCCTGCCCACAAGAAGAGGCTCCACCCTCCCAATGCCCACTGTACCTCTTTCTGTGGGCAGGGCTATGTACCATTCAAGTGTAGCAGGTGCTACCTTACCTTTTCCTGGTGCTAACTCATGCACAAAACAACCACGGCTCGCTCGACCCCCAGTACACCGGAAACATACCTGTAAGAGAAACTGCACAACAAGTTTAAGCGTGTTCCAGTCATGATTGGAAAATATGCCTTGCCCCCAAGAAGAGGTTCCACCCTCCCAATGCCCAATGGAACTCTTCTTGAGGTCAGGGCTATGTATCATGCAAGTGTAGCAGGTGCTACCTTACCTTTTCCTGGTTCCAACTTATGCAAAATACATCCACGGCTCGCTCGACCCCCAGTAAACCCAGACACATACTGTACCTGCAAGAGAAGCTGCACAACAGGTTTAAGGGTGTTCCAATCATGCCTGCCCCCAAGAAGAGGTTCCACCCTCCCAATGCCCACTGAACCTATTTTTGGGGGCAGGCCTATGTAGAATGCAAGTGTAGCAGGTACTACCTTACCTTTTCCTGGTTGCAACTTATGCAAAATACAACCATGGTTCGCTCGACCCCCAGTAAACCGGAAACATACTATAAGAGAAACTGCACAAAAGGTTAAAGGCTGTTCCAATCATGATGGAATAATATGTCCTGCCCACAAGAAGAGGCTCCACCCTCCTAATGCCCACTGTACCTCTTTCTGTGGGCAGGGCTATGTACCATTCAAGTGTAGCAGGTGCTACCTTACCTTTTCCTGGTGCTAACTAATGCACAAAACAACCACGGCTCGCTCGACCCCCAGTACACCGGAAACATACCTGTAAGAGAAACTGCACAACAAGTTTAAGCGTGTTCCAGTCATGATTGGAAAATACGCCTTGCCACCAAGAAGAGGTTCCACCCTCCCAATGCCCAAAGGAACTCTTTTTGAGGGCAGGGCTATGTATCATGCAAGTGTAGCAGGTGCTACCTTACCCGATCCTGGTTCCAACTTATGCAATATACAACCATGGCTCGCTCGACACCCCAGTAAACCGGAAACATACCTGTAAGAGAAACTGCACAACAGGTTTAGGGGTGTTCCAATATTGATGGGAATATATTATCTTCCCCATGGAAGAGATTACACCCTCTCAATTCCCACTGGACCTCTTTTTGGGGGCAGGCCTATGTAGAATGCAAGTGTAGCAGGTGCTACCTTACCTTTTCCGTGTTGCAACTTATGCAAAATACAACCATGGTTCGCTCAACCCCCAGTAAACCGGAAACATACCTATAAGAGAAACTGCACAAAAGGTTAAAGGGTGTTCCAATCATGATAGAATAATATGTCCTGCCCACAAGAAGAGGCTCCACCCTCCCAATGCCCACTGTACCTCTTTCTGTGGGCAGGGCTATGTACCATTCAAGTGTAGCAGGTGCTACCTTACCTTTTCCTGGTGCTAACTCATGCACAAAACAACCACGGCTCGCTCGACCCCCAGTACACCGGAAACATACCTGTAAGAGAAACTGCACAACAAGTTTAAGCGTGTTCCAGTCATGATTGGAAAATATGCCTTGCCACCAAGAAGAGGTTCCACCCTCCCAATGCCCAATGGAACTCTTTTTGAGGGCAGGGCTATGTATCATGCAAGTGTAGCAGGTACTACCTTACCCGATCCTGGATCCAACTTATGCAATATACAACCATGGCTCGCTCGACACCCCAGTAAACCGGAAACATACCTGTAAGAGAAACTGCACAACAGGTTTAGGGGTGTTCCAATATTGATGGGAATATATTATCTTCCCCATGGAAGAGATTACACCCTCTCAATTCCCACTGGACCTCTTTTTGGGGGCAGGCCTATGTAGAATGCAAGTGTAGCAGGTGCTACCTTACCTTTTCCTTGTTGCAACTTATGCAAAATACAACCATGGTTCGCTCGACCCCCAGTAAACCGGAAACATACCTATAAGAGAAACTGCACAAAAGGTTAAAGGGTGTTCCAATCATGATGAAATAATATGTCCTGCCCACAAGAAGAGGCTCCACCCTCCCAATGCCCACTGTACCTCTTTCTGTGGGCAGGGCTATGTACCATTCAAGTGTAGCAGGTGCTACCTTACCTTTTCCTGGTGCTAACTCATGCACAAAACAACCACGGCTCGCTCGACCCCCAGTACACCGGAAACATACCTGTAAGAGAAACTGCACAACAAGTTTAAGCGTGTTCCAGTCATGATTGGAAAATATGCCTTGCCCCCAAGAAGAGGTTCCACCCTCCCAATGCCCAATGGAACTCTTGTTGAGGTCAGAGCTATGTATCATGCAAGTGTAGCAGGTGCTACCTTACCTTTTCCTGGTTCCAACTTATGCAAAATACATCCACGGCTCGCTCGACCCCCAGGAAACCCGGACACATACTGTACCTGCAAGAGAAGCTGCACAACAGGTTTAAGGGTGTTCCAATCATGCCTGCCCCCAAGAAGAGGTTCCACCCTCCCAATGCCCACTGAACCTATTTTTGGGGGCAGGCCTATGTAGAATGCAAGTGTAGCAGGTGCTACCTTACCTTTTCCTGGTTGCAACTTATGCAAAATACAACCATGGTTCGCTCGACCCCCAGTAAACCGGAAACATACCTACTATAAGAGAAACTGCACAAAAGATCAAAGGGTGTTCCAATCATGATGGAATAATATGTCCTGCCCACAAGAAGAGGCTCCACCCTCCTAATGCCCACTGTACCTCTTTCTGTGGGCAGGGCTATGTACCATTCAAGTGTAGCAGGTGCTACCTTACCTTTTCCTGGTGCTAACTCATGCACAAAACAATCACGGCTCGCTCGACCCCCAGTACACCGGAAACATACCTGTAAGAGAAACTGCACAACAAGTTTAAGCGTGTTCCAGTCATGATTGGAAAATACGCCTTGCCACCAAGAAGAGGTTCCACCCTCCCAATGCCCAATTGAACTCTTTTTGAGGGCAGGGCTATGTATCATGCAAGTGTAGCAGGTGCTACCTTACCCGATCCTGGTTCCAACTTATGCAATATACAACCATGGCTCGCTCGACACCCCAGTAAACCGGAAACATACCTGTAAGAGAAACTGCACAACAGGTTTAGGGGTGTTCCAATATTAATGGGAATATATTATCTTCCCCATGGAAGAGATTACACCCTCTCAATTCCCACTGGACCTCTTTTTGGGGGCAGGCCTATGTAGAATGCAAGTGTAGCAGGTGCTACCTTACCTTTTCCTTGTTGCAACTTATGCAAAATACAACCATGGTTCGCTCGACCCCCAGTAAACCGGAAACATACCTATAAGAGAAACTGCACAAAAGGTTAAAGGGTGTTCCAATCATGATGAAATAATATGTCCTGCCCACAAGAAGAGGCTCCACCCTCCCAATGCCCACTGTACCTCTTTCTGTGGGCAGGGCTATGTACCATTCAAGTGTAGCAGGTGCTACCTTACCTTTTCCTGGTGCTAACTCATGCACAAAACAACCACGGCTCGCTCGACCCCCAGTACACCGGAAACATACCTGTAAGAGAAACTGCACAACAAGTTTAAGCGTGTTCCAGTCATGATTGGAAAATATGCCTTGCCCCCAAGAAGAGGTTCCACCCTCCCAATGCCCAATGGAACTCTTGTTGAGGTCAGGGCTATGTATCATGCAAGTGTAGCAGGTGCTACCTTACCTTTTCCTGGTTCCAACTTATGCAAAATACATCCACGGCTCGCTCGACCCCCAGTAAACCCGGACACATACTGTACCTGCAAGAGAAGCTGCACAACAGGTTTAAGGGTGTTCCAATCATGCCTGCCCCCAAGAAGAGGTTCCACCCTCCCAATGCCCACTGAACCTATTTTTGGGGGCAGGCCTATGTAGAATGCAAGTGTAGCAGGTGCTACCTTACCTTTTCCTGGTTGCAACTTATGCAAAATACAACCATGGTTCGCTCGACCCCCAGTAAACCGGAAACATACCTATAAGAGAAACTGCACAAAAGGTTAAAGGGTGTTCCAATCTTGATGGAATAATATGTCCTGCCCACAAGAAGAGGCTCCACCCTCCTAATGCCCACTGTACCTCTTTCTGTGGGCAGGGCTATGTACCATTCAAGTGTAGCAGGTGCTACCTTACCTTTTCCTGGTGCTAACTCATGCACAAAACAATCACGGCTCGCTCGACCCCCAGTACACCGGAAACATACCTGTAAGAGAAACTGCACAACAAGTTTAAGCGTGTTCCAGTCATGATTGGAAAATACGCCTTGCCACCAAGAAGAGGTTCCACCCTCCCAATGCCCAATGGAACTCTTTTTGAGGGCAGGGCTATGTATCATGCAAGTGTAGCAGGTGCTACCTTACCCGATCCTGGTTCCAACTTATGCAATATACAACCATGGCTCGCTCGACACCCCAGTAAACCGGAAACATACCTGTAAGAGAAACTGCACAACAGGTTTAGGGGTGTTCCAATATTGATGGGAATATATTATCTTCCCCATGGAAGAGATTACACCCTCTCAATTCCCACTGGACCTCTTTTTGGGGGCAGGCCTATGTAGAATGCAAGTGTAGCAGGTGCTACCTTACCTTTTCCTTTTTGCAACTTATGCAAAATACAACCATGGTTCGCTCGACCCCCAGTAAACCAGAAACATACCTATAAGAGAAACTGCACAAAAGGTTAAAGGGTGTTCCAATCATGATGGAATAATATGTCCTGCCCACAAGAAGAGGCTCCACCCTCCCCATGCCCACTGTACCTCTTTCTGTGGGCAGGGCTATGTACCATTCAAGTGTAGCAGGTGCTACCTTACCTTTTCCTGGTGCTAACTCATGCACAAAACAACCACGGCTCGCTCGACCCCCAGTACACCGGAAACATACCTGTAAGAGAAACTGCACAACAAGTTTAAGCGTGTTCCAGTCATGATTGAAAATATGCCTTGCCCCCAAGAAGAGGTTCCACCCTCCCAATGCCCAATGGAACTCTTCTTGAGGTCAGGGCTATGTATTATGCAAGTGTAGCAGGTGCTACCTTACCTTTTCCTGGTTCCAACTTATGCAAAATACATCCACGGCTCGCTCGACCCCCAGTAAACCCAGACACATACTGTACCTGCAAGAGAAGCTGCACAACAGGTTTAAGAGTGTTCCAATCATGCCTGCCCCCAAGAAGAGGTTCCACCCTCCCAATGCCCACTGAACCTATTTTTGGGGGCAGGCCTATGTAGAATGCAAGTGTAGCAGGTGCTACCTTACCTTTTCCTGGTGCTAACTCATGCACAAAACAACCACGGCTCGCTCGACCCCCAGTACACCGGAAACATACCTGTAAGAGAAACTGCACAACAAGTTTAAGCGTGTTCCAGTCATGATTGGAAAATACGCCTTGCCACCAAGAAGAGGTTCCACCCTCCCAATGCCCAATGGAACTCTTTTTGAGGGCAGGGCTATGTATCATGCAAGTGTAGCAGGTGCTACCTTACCCGATCCTGGTTCCAACTTATGCAATATACAACCATGGCTCGCTCGACACCCCAGTAAACCGGAAACATACCTGTAAGAGAAACTGCACAACAGGTTTAGGGGTGTTCCAATATTGATGGGAATATATTATCTTCCCCATGGAAGAGATTACACCCTCTCAATTCCCACTGGACCTCTTTTTGGGGGCAGGCCTATGTAGAATGCAAGTGTAGCAGGTGCTACCTTACCTTTTCCTGGTGCTAACTCATGCACAAAACAACCACGGCTCGCTCGACCCCCAGTACACCGGAAACATACCTGTAAGAGAAACTGCACAACAAGTTTAAGCGTGTTCCAGTCATGATTGGAAAATATGCCTTGCCCCCAAGAAGAGGTTCCACCCTCCCAATGCCCAATGGAACTCTTGTTGAGGTCAGGGCTATGTATCATGCAAGTGTAGCAGGTGCTACCTTACCTTTTCCTGGTTCCAACTTATGCAAAATACATCCACGGCTTGCTCGACCCCCAGTAAACCCGGACACATACTGTACCTGCAAGAGAAGCTGCACAACAGGTTTAAGGGTGTTCCAATCATGCCTGCCCCCAAGAAGAGGTTCCACCCTCCCAATGCCCACTGAACCTATTTTTGGGGGCAGGCCTATGTAGAATGCAAGTGTAGCAGGTGCTACCTTACCTTTTCCTGGTTCCAACTTATGCAAAATACATCCACGGCTCGCTCGACCCCCAGTTAACCCGGACACATACTGTACCTGCAAGAGAAGCTGCACAACAGGTTTAAGGGTGTTCCAATCATGCCTGCCCCCAAGAAGAGGTTCCACCCTCCCAATGCCCACTGAACCTATTTTTGGGGGCAGGCCTATGTAGAATGCAAGTGTAGCAGGTGCTACCTTACCTTTTACTGGTTGCAACTTATGCAAAATACAACCATGGTTCGCTCGACCCCCAGTAAACCGGAAACATACCTATAAGAGAAACTGCACAAAAATTCCAATCATGATGGAATAATATGTCCTGCCCACAAGAAGAGGCTCCACCCTCCTAATGCCCACTGTACCTCTTTCTGTGGGCAGGGCTATGTACCATTGAAGTGTAGCAGGTGCTACCTTACCTTTTCCTGGTGCTAACTCATGCACAAAACAACCACGGCTCGCTCGACCCCCAGTACACCGGAAACATACCTGTAAGAGAAACTGCACAACAAGTTTAAGCGTGTTCCAGTTATGATTGGAAAATATGCGATGCCACCAAGAAGAGGTTCCACCCTCCCAATGCCCAATGCAACTCTTTTTGAGGTCAGGGCTATGTATCATGCAAGTGTAGCAGGTGCTACCTTACCCGATCCTGGTTCCAACTTATGCAATATACAACCATGGCTCGCTCGACACCCCAGTAAACCAGAAACATACCTGTAAGAGAAACTGCACAACAGGTTTAAGGGTGTTCCAATATTGATGGGAATATATTATCTTCCCCATGGAAGAGATTACACCCTCTCAATTCCCACTGGACCTCTTTTTGGGGGCAGGCCCAAGTAGAATGCAAGTGTAGCAGGTGCTACCTTACCTTTTCCTTGTTGCAACTTATGCAAAATACAACCATGGTTTGCTCGACCCCCAGTAAACCGGAAACATACCTATAAGAGAAACTGCACAAAAGGTTAAAGGGTGTTCCAATCATGATGGAATAATATGTCCTGCCCACAAGAAGAGGCTCCACCCTCCCAATGCCCACTGTACCTCTTTCTGTGGGCAGGGCTATGTACCATTCAAGTGTAGCAGGTGCTACCTTACCTTTTCCTGGTGCTAACTCATGCACAAAACAACCACGGCTCGCTCGACCCCCAGTACACCGGAAACATACCTGTAAGAGAAACTGCACAACATGTTTAAGCGTGTTCCAGTCATGATTGGAAAATACGCCTTGCCACCAAGAAGAGGTTCCACCCTCCCAATGCCCAATGGAACTCTTTTTGAGGGCAGGGCTATGTATCATGCAAGTGTAGCAGGTGCTACCTTACCTTTTCCTGGTTCCAACTTATGCAAAATACATCCACGGCTCGCTCGACCCCCAGTAAACCTGGACACATACTGTACCTGCAAGAGAAGCTGCACAACAGGTTTAAGGGTGTTCCAATTATGCCTGCCCCCAAGAAGAGGTTTCACCCTCCCAATGCCCACTGAACCTATTTTTGGGGGCAGGCCTATGTAGAATGCAAGTGTAGCAGGTACTACCTTACCTTTTCCTGGTTGCAACTTATGCAAAATACAACCATGGTTCGCTCGACCCCCAGTAAACCGGAAACATACTATAAGAGAAACTGCACAAAAGTTTAAAGGCTGTTCCAATCATGATGGAATAATATGTCCTGCCCACAAGAAGAGGCTCCACCCTCCTAATGCCCACTGTACCTCTTTCTGTGGGCAGGGCTATGTACCATTCAAGTGTAGCAGGTGCTACCTTACCTTTTCCTGGTGCTAACGAATGCACAAAACAACCACGGCTCGCTCGACCCCCAGTACACCGGAAACATACCTGTAAGAGAAACTGCACAACAAGTTTAAGCGTATTCCAGTCATGATTGGAAAATACGCCTTGCCACCAAGAAGAGGTTCAACCCTCCCAATGCCCAATGGAACTCTTTTTGAGGGCAGGGCTATGTATCATGCAAGTGTAGCAGGTGCTACCTTACCCGATCCTGGTTCCAACTTATGCAATATACAACCATGGCTCGCTCGACACCCCAGTAAACCGGAAACATACCTGTAAGAGAAACTGCACAACAGGTTTAGGGGTGTTCCAATATTGATGGGAACATATTATCTTCCCCATGGAAGAGATTACACCCTCTCAATTCCCACTGGACCTCTTTTTGGGGGCAGGCCTATGTAGAATGCAAGTGTAGCAGGTGCTACCTTACCTTTTCCTTGTTGCAACTTATGCAAAATACAACCATGGTTCGCTTGACCCCCAGTAAATCGGAAACATACCTATAAGAGAAACTGCACAAAAGGTTAAAGGGTGTTCCAATCATGATGGAATAATATGTCCTGCCCACAAGAAGAGGCTCCACCCTCCCAATGCCCACTGTACCTCTTTCTGTGGGCAGGGCTATGTACCATTAAAGTGTAGCAGGTGCTACCTTACCTTTTCCTGGTGCTAACTCATGCACAAAACAACCACGGCTCGCTCGACCCCCAGTACACCGGAAACATACCTGTAAGAGAAACTGCACAACAAGTTTAAGCGTGTTCCAGTCATGATTGTAAAATATGCCTTGTCCCCAAGAAGAGGTTCCACCCTCCCAATGCCCAATGGAACTCTTTTTGAGGTCAGGGCTATGTATCATGCAAGTGTAGCAGGTGCTACCTTACCTTTTCCTGGTTCCAACTTATGCAAAATACATCCACGGCTCGCTCGACCCCCAGTAAACCTGGACACATACTGTACCTGCAAGAGAAGCTGCACAACAGGTTTAAGGGTGTTCCAATCATGCCTGCCCCCAAGAAGAGGTTCCACCCTCCCAATGCCCACTGAACCTATTTTTAGGGGCAGGCCTATGTAGAATGCAAGTGTAGCAGGTGCTACCTTACCTTTTCCTGGTTGCAACTTATGCAAAATACAACCATGGTTCGCTCGACCCCCAGTAAAACGGAAACATACCTATAAGAGAAACTGCACAAAAGGTTAAAGGGTGTTCCAATCATGATGAAATAATATGTCCTGCCCACAAGAAGAGGCTCCACCCTCCTAATGCCCACTGTACCTCTTTCTGTGGGCAGGGCTATGTACCATTCAAGTGTAGCAGGTGCTACCTTACCTTTTCCTGGTGCTAACTCATGCACAAAACAACCACGGCTCGCTCGACCCCCAGTACACCGGAAACATACCTGTAAGAGAAACTGCACAACAAGCTTAAGCGTGTTCCAGTCATGATTGGAAAATATGCCTTGCCACCAAGAAGAGGTTCCACCCTCCCAATGCCCAATGGAACTCTTTTTGAGGGCAGGGCTATGTATCATGCAAGTGTAGCAGGTGCTACCTTACCCGATCCTAGATCCAACTTATGCAATATACAACCATGGCTAGCTCTACACCCCAGTAAACCGGAAACATACCTGTAAGAGAAACTGCACAACAGGTTTAGGGGTGTTCCTATATTGATGGGAATATATAATCTTCCCAATGGAAGAGATTACACCCTCTCAATTCCCACTGGACCTCTTTTTGGGGGCAGGCCTATGTAGAATGCAAGTGTAGCAGGTGCTACCTTACCTTTTCCTTGTTGCAACTTATGCAAAATACAACCATGGTTGGCTCGACCCCCAGTAAACCGGAAACATACCTATAAGAGAAACTGCACAAAAGGTTAAAGGGTGTTCCAATCATGATGAAATAATATGTCCTGCCCACAAGAAGAGGCTCCACCCTCCCAATGCCCACTGTACCTCTTTCTGTGGGCAGGGCTATGTACCTCTCAAGTGTAGCAGGTGCTACCTTACCTTTTCCTGGTGCTAACTCATGCACAAAACAACCACGGCTCGCTCGACCCCCAGTACACCGGAAACATACCTGTAAGAGAAACTGCACAACAAGTTTAAGCGTGTTCCAGTCATGATTGGAAAATATGCCTTGCCCCCAAGAAGAGGTTCCACCCTCCCAATGCCCAATGGAACTCTTTTTGAGGTCAGGGATATGTATCATGCAAGTGTAGCAGGTGCTACCTTACCTTTTCCTGGTTCCAACTTATGCAAAATACATCCACGGCTCGCTCGACCCCCAGTAAACCCGGACACATACTGTACCTGCAAGAGAAGCTGCACAACAGGTTTAAGGGTGTTCCAATCATGCCTGCCCCCAAGAAGAGGTTCCACCCTCCCAATGCCCACTGAACCTATTTTTGGGGGCAGGCCTATGTAGAATGCAAGGGTAGCAGGTGCTACCTTACCTTTTCCTGGTTGCAACTTATGCAAAATACAACCATGGTTCGCTCGACCCCCAGTAAACCAGAAACATACCTATAAGAGAAACTGCACAAAAGGTTAAAGGGTGTTCCAATCATGATGGAATAATATGTCCTGCCCACAAGAAGAGGCTCCACCCTCCTAATGCCCACTGTACCTCTTTCTGTGGGCAGGCCTATGTAGAATGCAAGTGTAGCAGGTGTTACCTTACCTTTTCCTTGTTGCAACTTATGCAAAATACAACCATGGTTCGCTCGACCCCCAGTAAACCGGAAACATACCTATAAGGGAAACTGCACAAAAGGTTAAAGGGTGTTCCAATCATGATGAAATAATATGTCCTGCCCACAAGAAGAGGCTCCACCCTCCCAATGCCCACTGTACCTCTTCCTGTGGGCAGGGCTATGTACCATTCAAGTGTAGCAGGTGCTACCTTACCTTTTCCTGGTGCTAACTCATGCACAAAACAACCACGGCTCGCTCGACCCCCAGTACACCGGAAACATACCTGTAAGAGAAACTGCACAACAAGTTTAAGCGTGTTCCAGTCATGATTGGAAAATATGCCTTGCCCCCAAGAAGAGGTTCCACCCTCCCAATGCTTAATGGAACTCTTCTTGAGGTCAGGGCTATGTATCATGCAAGTGTAGCAGGTGCTACCTTACCTTTTCCTGGTTCCAACTTATGCAAAATACATCCACGGCTCGCTCGACCCCCAGTAAACCCGGACACATACTGTACCTGCAAGAGAAGCTGCACAACAGGTTTAAGGGTGTTCCAATCATGCCTGCCCCCAAGAAGAGGTTCCACCTTCCCAATGCCCACTGAACCTATTTTTGGGGGCAGGCCTATGTAGAATGCAAGTGTAGCAGGTACTACCTTACCTTTTCCTGGTTGCAACTTATGCAAAATACAACCATGGTTCGCTCGACCCCCAGTAAACCAGAAACATACCATAAGAGAAACTGCACAAAAGGTTAAAGGGTGTTCCAATCATGATGGAATAATATGTCCTGCCCACAAGAAGAGGCTCCACCCTCCTAATGCCAACTGTACTCCTTTCTGTGGGCAGGCCTATGTAGAATGCAAGTGTAGCAGGTGTTACCTTACCTTTTCCTTGTTGCAACTTATGCAAAATACAACCATGGTTCGCTCGACCCCCAGTAAACCGGAAACATACCTATAAGGGAAACTGCACAAAAGGTTAAAGGGTGTTCCAATCATGATGAAATAATATGTCCTGCCCACAAGAAGAGGCTCCACCCTCCCAATGCCCACTGTACCTCTTCCTGTGGGCAGGGCTATGTACCATTCAAGTGTAGCAGGTGCTACCTTACCTTTTCCTGGTGCTAACTCATGCACAAAATAACCACGGCTCGCTCGACCCCCAGTACACCGGAAACATACCTGTAAGAGAAACTGCACAACAAGTTTAAGCGTGTTCCAGTCATGATTGGAAAATATGCCTTGCCCCCAAGAAGAGGTTCCACCCTCCCAATGCCCAATGGAACTCTTCTTGAGGTCAGGGCTATGTATCATGCAAGTGTAGCAGGTGCTACCTTACCTTTTCCTGGTTCCAACTTATGCAAAATACATCCACGGCTCGCTCGACCCCCAGTAAACCCGGACACATACTGTACCTGCAAGAGAAGCTGCACAACAGGTTTAAGGGTGTTCCAATCATGCCTGCCCCCAAGAAGAGGTTCCACCTTCCCAATGCCCACTGAACCTATTTTTGGGGGCAGGCCTATGTAGAATGCAAGTGTAGCAGGTACTACCTTACCTTTTCCTGGTTGCAACTTATGCAAAATACAACCATGGTTCGCTCGACCCCCAGTAAACCGGAAACATACTATAAGAGAAACTGCACAAAAGGTTAAAGGCTGTTCCAATCATGATGGAATAATATGTCCTGCCCACAAGAAGAGGCTCCACCCTCCTAATGCCCACTGTACCTCTTTCTGTGGGCAGGGCTATGTACCATTCAAGTGTAGCAGGTGCTACCTTACCTTTTCCTGGTGCTAACTCATGCACAAAACAACCACGGCTCGCTCGACCCCCAGTACACCGGAAACATACCTGTAAGAGAAACTGCACAACAAGTTTAAGCGTGTTCCAGTCATGATTGTAAAATACGCCTTGCCACCAAGAAGAGGTTCCACCCTCCCAATGCCCAAGGAACTCTTTTTGAGGGCAGGGCTATGTATCATGCAAGTGTAGCAGGTGCTACCTTACCCGATCCTGGTTCCAACTTATGCAATATACAACCATGGCTCGCTCGACACCCCAGTAAACCGGAAACATACCTGTAAGAGAAACTGCACAACAGGTTTAGGGGTGTTCCAATATTGATGGGAATATATTATCTTCCCCATGGAAGAGATTACACCCTCTCAATTCCCACTGGACCTCTTTTTGGGGGCAGGCCTATGTAGAATGCAAGTGTAGCAGGTGCTACCTTACCTTTTCCTTTTTGCAACTTATGCAAAATACAACCATGGTTCGCTCGACCCCCAGTAAACCAGAAACATACCTATAAGAGAAACTGCACAAAAGGTTAAAGGGTGTTCCAATCATGATGGAATAATATGTCCTGCCCACAAGAAGAGGCTCCACCCTCCCCATGCCCACTGTACCTCTTTCTGTGGGCAGGGCTATGTACCATTCAAGTGTAGCAGGTGCTACCTTACCTTTTCCTGGTGCTAACTCATGCACAAAACAACCACGGCTCGCTCGACCCCCAGTACACCGGAAACATACCTGTAAGAGAAACTGCACAACAAGTTTAAGCGTGTTCCAGTCATGATTGAAAATATGCCTTGCCCCCAAGAAGAGGTTCCACCCTCCCAATGCCCAATGGAACTCTTCTTGAGGTCAGGGCTATGTATTATGCAAGTGTAGCAGGTGCTACCTTACCTTTTCCTGGTTCCAACTTATGCAAAATACATCCACGGCTCGCTCGACCCCCAGTAAACCCAGACACATACTGTACCTGCAAGAGAAGCTGCACAACAGGTTTAAGAGTGTTCCAATCATGCCTGCCCCCAAGAAGAGGTTCCACCCTCCCAATGCCCACTGAACCTATTTTTGGGGGCAGGCCTATGTAGAATGCAAGTGTAGCAGGTGCTACCTTACCTTTTCCTGGTGCTAACTCATGCACAAAACAACCACGGCTCGCTCGACCCCCAGTACACCGGAAACATACCTGTAAGAGAAACTGCACAACAAGTTTAAGCGTGTTCCAGTCATGATTGGAAAATACGCCTTGCCACCAAGAAGAGGTTCCACCCTCCCAATGCCCAATGGAACTCTTTTTGAGGGCAGGGCTATGTATCATGCAAGTGTAGCAGGTGCTACCTTACCCGATCCTGGTTCCAACTTATGCAATATACAACCATGGCTCGCTCGACACCCCAGTAAACCGGAAACATACCTGTAAGAGAAACTGCACAACAGGTTTAGGGGTGTTCCAATATTGATGGGAATATATTATCTTCCCCATGGAAGAGATTACACCCTCTCAATTCCCACTGGACCTCTTTTTGGGGGCAGGCCTATGTAGAATGCAAGTGTAGCAGGTGCTACCTTACCTTTTCCTGGTGCTAACTCATGCACAAAACAACCACGGCTCGCTCGACCCCCAGTACACCGGAAACATACCTGTAAGAGAAACTGCACAACAAGTTTAAGCGTGTTCCAGTCATGATTGGAAAATATGCCTTGCCCCCAAGAAGAGGTTCCACCCTCCCAATGCCCAATGGAACTCTTGTTGAGGTCAGGGCTATGTATCATGCAAGTGTAGCAGGTGCTACCTTACCTTTTCCTGGTTCCAACTTATGCAAAATACATCCACGGCTTGCTCGACCCCCAGTAAACCCGGACACATACTGTACCTGCAAGAGAAGCTGCACAACAGGTTTAAGGGTGTTCCAATCATGCCTGCCCCCAAGAAGAGGTTCCACCCTCCCAATGCCCACTGAACCTATTTTTGGGGGCAGGCCTATGTAGAATGCAAGTGTAGCAGGTGCTACCTTACCTTTTCCTGGTTCCAACTTATGCAAAATACATCCACGGCTCGCTCGACCCCCAGTTAACCCGGACACATACTGTACCTGCAAGAGAAGCTGCACAACAGGTTTAAGGGTGTTCCAATCATGCCTGCCCCCAAGAAGAGGTTCCACCCTCCCAATGCCCACTGAACCTATTTTTGGGGGCAGGCCTATGTAGAATGCAAGTGTAGCAGGTGCTACCTTACCTTTTACTGGTTGCAACTTATGCAAAATACAACCATGGTTCGCTCGACCCCCAGTAAACCGGAAACATATCTATAAGAGAAACTGCACAAAAATTCCAATCATGATGGAATAATATGTCCTGCCCACAAGAAGAGGCTCCACCCTCCTAATGCCCACTGTACCTCTTTCTGTGGGCAGGGCTATGTACCATTGAAGTGTAGCAGGTGCTACCTTACCTTTTCCTGGTGCTAACTCATGCACAAAACAACCACGGCTCGCTCGACCCCCAGTACACCGGAAACATACCTGTAAGAGAAACTGCACAACAAGTTTAAGCGTGTTCCAGTTATGATTGGAAAATATGCGATGCCACCAAGAAGAGGTTCCACCCTCCCAATGCCCAATGCAACTCTTTTTGAGGTCAGGGCTATGTATCATGCAAGTGTAGCAGGTGCTACCTTACCCGATCCTGGTTCCAACTTATGCAATATACAACCATGGCTCGCTCGACACCCCAGTAAACCAGAAACATACCTGTAAGAGAAACTGCACAACAGGTTTAAGGGTGTTCCAATATTGATGGGAATATATTATCTTCCCCATGGAAGAGATTACACCCTCTCAATTCCCACTGGACCTCTTTTTGGGGGCAGGCCCAAGTAGAATGCAAGTGTAGCAGGTGCTACCTTACCTTTTCCTTGTTGCAACTTATGCAAAATACAACCATGGTTTGCTCGACCCCCAGTAAACCGGAAACATACCTATAAGAGAAACTGCACAAAAGGTTAAAGGGTGTTCCAATCATGATGGAATAATATGTCCTGCCCACAAGAAGAGGCTCCACCCTCCCAATGCCCACTGTACCTCTTTCTGTGGGCAGGGCTATGTACCATTCAAGTGTAGCAGGTGCTACCTTACCTTTTCCTGGTGCTAACTCATGCACAAAACAACCACGGCTCGCTCGACCCCCAGTACACCGGAAACATACCTGTAAGAGAAACTGCACAACATGTTTAAGCGTGTTCCAGTCATGATTGGAAAATACGCCTTGCCACCAAGAAGAGGTTCCACCCTCCCAATGCCCAATGGAACTCTTTTTGAGGGCAGGGCTATGTATCATGCAAGTGTAGCAGGTGCTACCTTACCTTTTCCTGGTTCCAACTTATGCAAAATACATCCACGGCTCGCTCGACCCCCAGTAAACCTGGACACATACTGTACCTGCAAGAGAAGCTGCACAACAGGTTTAAGGGTGTTCCAATTATGCCTGCCCCCAAGAAGAGGTTTCACCCTCCCAATGCCCACTGAACCTATTTTTGGGGGCAGGCCTATGTAGAATGCAAGTGTAGCAGGTACTACCTTACCTTTTCCTGGTTGCAACTTATGCAAAATACAACCATGGTTCGCTCGACCCCCAGTAAACCGGAAACATACTATAAGAGAAACTGCACAAAAGTTTAAAGGCTGTTCCAATCATGATGGAATAATATGTCCTGCCCACAAGAAGAGGCTCCACCCTCCTAATGCCCACTGTACCTCTTTCTGTGGGCAGGGCTATGTACCATTCAAGTGTAGCAGGTGCTACCTTACCTTTTCCTGGTGCTAACGAATGCACAAAACAACCACGGCTCGCTCGACCCCCAGTACACCGGAAACATACCTGTAAGAGAAACTGCACAACAAGTTTAAGCGTATTCCAGTCATGATTGGAAAATACGCCTTGCCACCAAGAAGAGGTTCAACCCTCCCAATGCCCAATGGAACTCTTTTTGAGGGCAGGGCTATGTATCATGCAAGTGTAGCAGGTGCTACCTTACCCGATCCTGGTTCCAACTTATGCAATATACAACCATGGCTCGCTCGACACCCCAGTAAACCGGAAACATACCTGTAAGAGAAACTGCACAACAGGTTTAGGGGTGTTCCAATATTGATGGGAACATATTATCTTCCCCATGGAAGAGATTACACCCTCTCAATTCCCACTGGACCTCTTTTTGGGGGCAGGCCTATGTAGAATGCAAGTGTAGCAGGTGCTACCTTACCTTTTCCTTGTTGCAACTTATGCAAAATACAACCATGGTTCGCTTGACCCCCAGTAAATCGGAAACATACCTATAAGAGAAACTGCACAAAAGGTTAAAGGGTGTTCCAATCATGATGGAATAATATGTCCTGCCCACAAGAAGAGGCTCCACCCTCCCAATGCCCACTGTACCTCTTTCTGTGGGCAGGGCTATGTACCATTAAAGTGTAGCAGGTGCTACCTTACCTTTTCCTGGTGCTAACTCATGCACAAAACAACCACGGCTCGCTCGACCCCCAGTACACCGGAAACATACCTGTAAGAGAAACTGCACAACAAGTTTAAGCGTGTTCCAGTCATGATTGTAAAATATGCCTTGCCCCCAAGAAGAGGTTCCACCCTCCCAATGCCCAATGGAACTCTTTTTGAGGTCAGGGCTATGTATCATGCAAGTGTAGCAGGTGCTACCTTACCTTTTCCTGGTTCCAACTTATGCAAAATACATCCACGGCTCGCTCGACCCCCAGTAAACCTGGACACATACTGTACCTGCAAGAGAAGCTGCACAACAGGTTTAAGGGTGTTCCAATCATGCCTGCCCCCAAGAAGAGGTTCCACCCTCCCAATGCCCACTGAACCTATTTTTAGGGGCAGGCCTATGTAGAATGCAAGTGTAGCAGGTGCTACCTTACCTTTTCCTGGTTGCAACTTATGCAAAATACAACCATGGTTCGCTCGACCCCCAGTAAAACGGAAACATACCTATAAGAGAAACTGCACAAAAGGTTAAAGGGTGTTCCAATCATGATGAAATAATATGTCCTGCCCACAAGAAGAGGCTCCACCCTCCTAATGCCCACTGTACCTCTTTCTGTGGGCAGGGCTATGTACCATTCAAGTGTAGCAGGTGCTACCTTACCTTTTCCTGGTGCTAACTCATGCACAAAACAACCACGGCTCGCTCGACCCCCAGTACACCGGAAACATACCTGTAAGAGAAACTGCACAACAAGCTTAAGCGTGTTCCAGTCATGATTGGAAAATATGCCTTGCCACCAAGAAGAGGTTCCACCCTCCCAATGCCCAATGGAACTCTTTTTGAGGGCAGGGCTATGTATCATGCAAGTGTAGCAGGTGCTACCTTACCCGATCCTAGATCCAACTTATGCAATATACAACCATGGCTAGCTCTACACCCCAGTAAACCGGAAACATACCTGTAAGAGAAACTGCACAACAGGTTTAGGGGTGTTCCAATATTGATGGGAACATATTATCTTCCCCATGGAAGAGATTACACCCTCTCAATTCCCACTGGACCTCTTTTTGGGGGCAGGCCTATGTAGAATGCAAGTGTAGCAGGTGCTACCTTACCTTTTCCTTGTTGCAACTTATGCAAAATACAACCATGGTTCGCTTGACCCCCAGTAAATCGGAAACATACCTATAAGAGAAACTGCACAAAAGGTTAAAGGGTGTTCCAATCATGATGGAATAATATGTCCTGCCCACAAGAAGAGGCTCCACCCTCCCAATGCCCACTGTACCTCTTTCTGTGGGCAGGGCTATGTACCATTAAAGTGTAGCAGGTGCTACCTTACCTTTTCCTGGTGCTAACTCATGCACAAAACAACCACGGCTCGCTCGACCCCCAGTACACCGGAAACATACCTGTAAGAGAAACTGCACAACAAGTTTAAGCGTGTTCCAGTCATGATTGTAAAATATGCCTTGCCCCCAAGAAGAGGTTCCACCCTCCCAATGCCCAATGGAACTCTTTTTGAGGTCAGGGCTATGTATCATGCAAGTGTAGCAGGTGCTACCTTACCTTTTCCTGGTTCCAACTTATGCAAAATACATCCACGGCTCGCTCGACCCCCAGTAAACCTGGACACATACTGTACCTGCAAGAGAAGCTGCACAACAGGTTTAAGGGTGTTCCAATCATGCCTGCCCCCAAGAAGAGGTTCCACCCTCCCAATGCCCACTGAACCTATTTTTAGGGGCAGGCCTATGTAGAATGCAAGTGTAGCAGGTGCTACCTTACCTTTTCCTGGTTGCAACTTATGCAAAATACAACCATGGTTCGCTCGACCCCCAGTAAAACGGAAACATACCTATAAGAGAAACTGCACAAAAGGTTAAAGGGTGTTCCAATCATGATGAAATAATATGTCCTGCCCACAAGAAGAGGCTCCACCCTCCTAATGCCCACTGTACCTCTTTCTGTGGGCAGGGCTATGTACCATTCAAGTGTAGCAGGTGCTACCTTACCTTTTCCTGGTGCTAACTCATGCACAAAACAACCACGGCTCGCTCGACCCCCAGTACACCGGAAACATACCTGTAAGAGAAACTGCACAACAAGCTTAAGCGTGTTCCAGTCATGATTGGAAAATATGCCTTGCCACCAAGAAGAGGTTCCACCCTCCCAATGCCCAATGGAACTCTTTTTGAGGGCAGGGCTATGTATCATGCAAGTGTAGCAGGTGCTACCTTACCCGATCCTAGATCCAACTTATGCAATATACAACCATGGCTAGCTCTACACCCCAGTAAACCGGAAACATACCTGTAAGAGAAACTGCACAACAGGTTTAGGGGTGTTCCTATATTGATGGGAATATATAATCTTCCCAATGGAAGAGATTACACCCTCTCAATTCCCACTGGACCTCTTTTTGGGGGCAGGCCTATGTAGAATGCAAGTGTAGCAGGTGCTACCTTACCTTTTCCTTGTTGCAACTTATGCAAAATACAACCATGGTTGGCTCGACCCCCAGTAAACCGGAAACATACCTATAAGAGAAACTGCACAAAAGGTTAAAGGGTGTTCCAATCATGATGAAATAATATGTCCTGCCCACAAGAAGAGGCTCCACCCTCCCAATGCCCACTGTACCTCTTTCTGTGGGCAGGGCTATGTACCTCTCAAGTGTAGCAGGTGCTACCTTACCTTTTCCTGGTGCTAACTCATGCACAAAACAACCACGGCTCGCTCGACCCCCAGTACACCGGAAACATACCTGTAAGAGAAACTGCACAACAAGTTTAAGCGTGTTCCAGTCATGATTGGAAAATATGCCTTGCCCCCAAGAAGAGGTTCCACCCTCCCAATGCCCAATGGAACTCTTTTTGAGGTCAGGGATATGTATCATGCAAGTGTAGCAGGTGCTACCTTACCTTTTCCTGGTTCCAACTTATGCAAAATACATCCACGGCTCGCTCGACCCCCAGTAAACCCGGACACATACTGTACCTGCAAGAGAAGCTGCACAACAGGTTTAAGGGTGTTCCAATCATGCCTGCCCCCAAGAAGAGGTTCCACCCTCCCAATGCCCACTGAACCTATTTTTGGGGGCAGGCCTATGTAGAATGCAAGGGTAGCAGGTGCTACCTTACCTTTTCCTGGTTGCAACTTATGCAAAATACAACCATGGTTCGCTCGACCCCCAGTAAACCAGAAACATACCTATAAGAGAAACTGCACAAAAGGTTAAAGGGTGTTCCAATCATGATGGAATAATATGTCCTGCCCACAAGAAGAGGCTCCACCCTCCTAATGCCCACTGTACCTCTTTCTGTGGGCAGGCCTATGTAGAATGCAAGTGTAGCAGGTGTTACCTTACCTTTTCCTTGTTGCAACTTATGCAAAATACAACCATGGTTCGCTCGACCCCCAGTAAACCGGAAACATACCTATAAGGGAAACTGCACAAAAGGTTAAAGGGTGTTCCAATCATGATGAAATAATATGTCCTGCCCACAAGAAGAGGCTCCACCCTCCCAATGCCCACTGTACCTCTTCCTGTGGGCAGGGCTATGTACCATTCAAGTGTAGCAGGTGCTACCTTACCTTTTCCTGGTGCTAACTCATGCACAAAACAACCACGGCTCGCTCGACCCCCAGTACACCGGAAACATACCTGTAAGAGAAACTGCACAACAAGTTTAAGCGTGTTCCAGTCATGATTGGAAAATATGCCTTGCCCCCAAGAAGAGGTTCCACCCTCCCAATGCTTAATGGAACTCTTCTTGAGGTCAGGGCTATGTATCATGCAAGTGTAGCAGGTGCTACCTTACCTTTTCCTGGTTCCAACTTATGCAAAATACATCCACGGCTCGCTCGACCCCCAGTAAACCCGGACACATACTGTACCTGCAAGAGAAGCTGCACAACAGGTTTAAGGGTGTTCCAATCATGCCTGCCCCCAAGAAGAGGTTCCACCTTCCCAATGCCCACTGAACCTATTTTTGGGGGCAGGCCTATGTAGAATGCAAGTGTAGCAGGTACTACCTTACCTTTTCCTGGTTGCAACTTATGCAAAATACAACCATGGTTCGCTCGACCCCCAGTAAACCAGAAACATACCATAAGAGAAACTGCACAAAAGGTTAAAGGGTGTTCCAATCATGATGGAATAATATGTCCTGCCCACAAGAAGAGGCTCCACCCTCCTAATGCCAACTGTACCCCTTTCTGTGGGCAGGCCTATGTAGAATGCAAGTGTAGCAGGTGTTACCTTACCTTTTCCTTGTTGCAACTTATGCAAAATACAACCATGGTTCGCTCGACCCCCAGTAAACCGGAAACATACCTATAAGGGAAACTGCACAAAAGGTTAAAGGGTGTTCCAATCATGATGAAATAATATGTCCTGCCCACAAGAAGAGGCTCCACCCTCCCAATGCCCACTGTACCTCTTCCTGTGGGCAGGGCTATGTACCATTCAAGTGTAGCAGGTGCTACCTTACCTTTTCCTGGTGCTAACTCATGCACAAAATAACAACGGCTCGCTCGACCCCCAGTACACCGGAAACATACCTGTAAGAGAAACTGCACAACAAGTTTAAGCGTGTTCCAGTCATGATTGGAAAATATGCCTTGCCCCCAAGAAGAGGTTCCACCCTCCCAATGCCCAATGGAACTCTTCTTGAGGTCAGGGCTATGTATCATGCAAGTGTAGCAGGTGCTACCTTACCTTTTCCTGGTTCCAACTTATGCAAAATACATCCACGGCTCGCTCGACCCCCAGTAAACCCGGACACATACTGTACCTGCAAGAGAAGCTGCACAACAGGTTTAAGGGTGTTCCAATCATGCCTGCCCCCAAGAAGAGGTTCCACCTTCCCAATGCCCACTGAACCTATTTTTGGGGGCAGGCCTATGTAGAATGCAAGTGTAGCAGGTACTACCTTACCTTTTCCTGGTTGCAACTTATGCAAAATACAACCATGGTTCGCTCGACCCCCAGTAAACCGGAAACATACTATAAGAGAAACTGCACAAAAGGTTAAAGGCTGTTCCAATCATGATGGAATAATATGTCCTGCCCACAAGAAGAGGCTCCACCCTCCTAATGCCCACTGTACCTCTTTCTGTGGGCAGGGCTATGTACCATTCAAGTGTAGCAGGTGCTACCTTACCTTTTCCTGGTGCTAACTCATGCACAAAACAACCACGGCTCGCTCGACCCCCAGTACACCGGAAACATACCTGTAAGAGAAACTGCACAACAAGTTTAAGCGTGTTCCAGTCATGATTGTAAAATACGCCTTGCCACCAAGAAGAGGTTCCACCCTCCCAATGCCCAAGGAACTCTTTTTGAGGGCAGGGCTATGTATCATGCAAGTGTAGCAGGTGCTACCTTACCCGATCCTGGTTCCAACTTATGCAATATACAACCATGGCTCGCTCGACACCCCAGTAAACCGGAAACATACCTGTAAGAGAAACTGCACAACAGGTTTAGGGGTGTTCCAATATTGATGGGAATATATTATCTTCCCCATGGAAGAGATTACACCCTCTCAATTCCCACTGGACCTCTTTTTGGGGGCAGGCCTATGTAGAATGCAAGTGTAGCAGGTGCTACCTTACCTTTTCCGTGTTGCAACTTATGCAAAATACAACCATGGTTCGCTCGACCCCCAGTAAACCGGAAACATACCTATAAGAGAAATTGCACAAAAGGTTAAAGGGTGTTCCAATCATGATGGAATAATATGTCCTGCCCACAAGAAGAGGCTCCACCCTCCCAATGCCCACTGTACCTCTTTCTGTGGGCAGGGCTATGTACCATTCAAGTGTAGCAGGTGCTACCTTACCTTTTCCTGGTGCTAACTCATGCACAAAACAACCACGGCTCGCTCGACCCCCAGTACACCGGAAACATACCTGTAAGAGAAACTGCACAACAAGTTTAAGCGTGTTCCAGTCATGATTGGAAAATATGCCTTGCCACCAAGAAGAGATTCCACCCTCCCAATGCCCAATGGAACTCTTTTTGAGGGCAGGGCTATGTATCATGCAAGTGTAGCAGGTACTACCTTACCCGATCCTGGATCCAACTTATGCAATATACAACCATGGCTCGCTCGACACCCCAGTAAACCGGAAACATACCTGTAAGAGAAACTGCACAACAGGTTTAGGGGTGTTCCAATATTGATGGAAATATATTATCTTCCCCATGGAAGAGATTACACCCTCTCAATTCCCACTGGACCTCTTTTTGGGGGCAGGCCTATGTAGAATGCAAGTGTAGCAGGTGCTACCTTACCTTTTCCTTGTTGCAACTTATGCAAAATACAACCATGGTTCGCTCGACCCCCAGTAAACCGGAAACATACCTATAAGAGAAACTGCACAAAAGGTTAAAGGGTGTTCCAATCATGATGAAATAATATGTCCTGCCCACAAGAAGAGGCTCCACCCTCCCAATGCCCACTGTACCTCTTTCTGTGGGCAGGGCTATGTACCATTCAAGTGTAGCAGGTGCTACCTTACCTTTTCCTGGTGCTAACTCATGCACAAAACAACCACGGCTCGCTCGACCCCCAGTACACCGGAAACATACCTGTAAGAGAAACTGCACAACAAGTTTAAGCGTGTTCCAGTCATGATTGGAAAATATGCCTTGCCCCCAAGAAGAGGTTCCACCCTCCCAATGCCCAATGGAACTCTTTTTGAGGTCAGGGCTATGTATCATGCAAGTGTAGCAGGTGCTACCTTACCTTTTCCTGGTTCCAACTTATGCAAAATACATCCACGGCTCGCTCGACCCCCAGGAAACCCGGACACATACTGTACCTGCAAGAGAAGCTGCACAACAGGTTTAAGGGTGTTCCAATCATGCCTGCCCCCAAGAAGAGGTTCCACCCTCCCAATGCCCACTGAACCTATTTTTGGGGGCAGGCCTATGTAGAATGCAAGTGTAGCAGGTGCTACCTTACATTTTCCTGGTGCTAACTCATGCACAAAACAACCACGGCTCGCTCGACCCCCAGTAAACCGGAAACATACCTATAAGAGAAACTGCACAAAAGGTTAAAGGGTGTTCCAATCATGATGGAATAATATGTCCTGCCCACAAGAAGAGGCTCCACCCTCCCCATGCCCACTGTACCTCTTTCTGTGGGCAGGGCTATGTACCATTCAAGTGTAGCAGGTTCTACCTTACCTTTTCCTGGTGCTAACTCATGCACAAAACAACCACGGCTCGCTCGACCCCCAGTACACCGGAAACATACCTGTAAGAGAAACTGCACAACAAGTTTAAGCGTGTTCCAGTCATGATTGGAAAATACGCCTTGCCACCAAGAAGAGGTTCCACCCTCCCAATGCCCAATGGAACTCTTTTTGAGGGCAGGGCTATGTATCATGCAAGTGTAGCAGGTGCTACCTTACCCGATCCTGGTTCCAACTTATGCAATATACAACCATGGCTCGCTCGACACCCCAGTAAACCGGAAACATACCTGTAAGAGAAACTGCACAACAGGTTTAGGGGTGTTCCAATATTGATGGGAATATATTATCTTCCCCATGGAAGAGATTACACCCTCTCAATTCCCACTGGACCTCTTTTTGGGGGCAGGCCTATGTAGAATGCAAGTGTAGCAGGTGCTACCTTACCTTTTCCTTGTTGCAACTTATGCAAAATACAACCATGGTTCGCTCGACCCCCAGTAAACCGGAAACATACCTATAAGAGAAACTGCACAAAAGGTTAAAGGGTGTTCCAATCATGATGGAATAATATGACCTGCCCACAAGAAGAGGCTCCACCCTCCCAATGCCCACTGTACCTCCTTCTGTGGGCAGGGCTATGTACCATTCAAGTGTAGCAGGTGCTACCTTACCTTTTCCTGGTGCTAACTCATGCACAAAACAACCACGGCTCGCTCGACCCCCAGTTCACCGGAAACATACCTGTAAGAGAAACTGCACAACAAGTTTAAGCGTGTTCCAGTCATGATTGAAAATATGCCTTGCCCCCAAGAAGAGGTTCCAACCTCCCAATGCCCAATGGAACTCTTTTTGAGGTCAGGGCTATGTATCATGCAAGTGTAGCAGGTGCTACCTTACCTTTTCCTGGTTCCAACTTATGCAAAATACATCCACGGCTCGTTCGACCCCCAGTAAACCCAGACACATACTGTACCTGCAAGAGAAGCTGCACAACAGGTTTAAGGGTGTTCCAATCATGCCTGCCCCCAAGAAGAGGTTCCACCCTCTCAATGCCCACTGAACCTATTTTTGGGGGCAGGCCTATGTAGAATGCAAGTGTAGCAGGTGCTACCTTACCTTTTCCTGGTTGCAACTTATGCAAAATACAATAATGGTTCGCTCGACCCCCAGTAAACCAGAAACATACCTATAAGAGAAACTGCACAAAAGGTTAAAGGGTGTTCCAATCATGATGGAATAATATGTCCTGCCCACAAGAAGAGGCTCCACCCTCCCAATGCCCACTGTACCTCTTTCTGTGGGCAGGGCTATGTACCATTCAAGTGTAGCAGGTGCTACCTTACCTTTTCCTGGTGCTAACTCATGCACAAAACAATCACGGCTCTCTCGACCCCCAGTACACCGGAAACATACCTGTAAGAGAAACTGCACAACAAGTTTAAGCGTGTTCCAGTCATGATTGGAAAATATGCCTAGCCACCAAGAAGAGGTTCCACCCTCCCAATGCCCAATGGAACTCTTTTTGAGGGCAGGGCTATGTATCATGCAAGTGTAGCAGGTGCTACTTTACCCGATACTGGATCCAACTTATGCAATATACAACCATGGCTCGCTCGACACCCCAGTAAACCGGAAACATACCTGTAAGAGAAACTGCACAACAGGTTTAGGGGTGTTCCAATATTGATGGGAATATATTATCTTCCCCATGAAAGAGATTACACCCTCTCAATTCCCACTGGACCTCTTTTTGGGGGCAGGTCTATGTAGAATGCAAGTGTAGCAGGTGCTACCTTACCTTTTCCTTGTTGCAACTTATGCAAAATACAACCATGGTTCGCTCGACCCCCAGTAAACCGGAAACATACCTATAAGAGAAACTGCACAAAAGGTTAAAGGGTGTTCCAATCATGATGGAATAATATGTCCTGCTCACAAGAAGAGGCTCCACCCTCCCAATGCCCACTGTACCTCTTTCTGTGGGCATGGCTATGTACTATTCAAGTGTAGCAGGTGCTACAGTACCTTACCTTTTCCTGGTGCTAACTCATGCACAAAACAACCACAGCTCGCTCGACCCCCAGTACACCGGAAACATACCTGTAAGAGGAACTGCACAACAAGTTTAAGCGTGTTCCAGTCATGATTGGAAAATATGCCTTGCCCCCAAGAAGAGGTTCCACCCTCCCAATGCCCAATAGAACTCTTTTTGAGGTCAGGGCTATGTATCATGCAAGTGTGTAGCAGGTGCTACCTTACCTTTTCCTGGTTCCAACTTATGCAAAATACATCCAAGGCTCGCTCGACCCCCAGTAAACCCGGACACATACTGTACCTGCAAGAGAAGCTGCACAACAGGTTTAAGGGTGTTCCAATCATGCCTGCCCCCAAGAAGAGGTTCCACCCTCCCAATGCCCACTCAACCTAGTTTTGGGGGCAGGCCTATGTAGAATGCAAGTGTAGCAGGTGCTACCTTACCTTTTTTCTGGTTGCAACTTATGCAAAATATAACCATGGTTCGCTCGACCCCCAGTAAACCGGAAACATACCTATAAGAGAAACTGCACAAAAGGTTAAAGGGTTTTCCAATCATTATGGAATAATATGTCCTGCCCACAAGAAGAGGCTCCACCCTCCTAATGCCCACTGTACCTCTTTCTGTGGGCAGGGCTATGTACCATTCAAGTGTAGCAGGTGCTACCTTACCTTTTCCTGGTGCTAACTCATGCACAAAACAACCACAACTCGCTCGACCCCCAGTACACCGGAAACATACCTGTAAGAGAAACTGCACAAAAAGTTAAGCATGTTCAAGTCATGATTGGAAAATATGCCTTGCCCCCAAGAAGAGGTTCCACCCTCCCAATGCCCAATGGAACTCTTTTTGAGGTCAGGGCTATGTATCATGCAAGTGTAGCAGGTGCTACCTTACCCGATCCTGGTTCCAACTTATGCAATATACAACCATGGCTCGCTCGACACCCCAGTAAACCGGAAACATACCTGTAAGAGAAACTGCACAACAGGTTTAAGGGTGTTCCAATATTGATGGGAATATATTATCTTCCCCATGGAAAAGATTACACCCTCTCAATTCCCACTGGACCTCTTTTTGGGGGCAGGCCTATGTAGAATGCAAGTGTAGCAGGTGCTACCTTACCTTTTCCTGGTGCCAACTTATGCCAAAAAAAGTAAAGCTCACTCGAACCCAAGTAAACAGGAAACATACCTGGAAGAGAAACTGCACAAAAGGCTTTATTTGGCTCCAGTCATCAAGGAAAAACATTTCCTACCCCCAAGTAGAGTCTTCACCATCCCCCCCCCCCCCCATGCCTAATGTACTTCTTTTTGGGGGGGAAGGGCTATGTACAATGCAAGTGCAAGTGTAGCAGGTGCTACCTTACCTTTTCCTGGTTCCAACTTATGCAAAATACATCCACGGCTCGCTCGACCCCCAGTTAACCCGGACACATACTGTACCTGCAAGAGAAGCTGCACAACAGGTTTAAGGGTGTTCCAATCATGCCTGCCCCCAAGAAGAGGTTCCACCCTCCCAATGCCCACTGAACCTATTTTTGGGGGCAGGCCTATGTAGAATGCAAGTGTAGCAGGTGCTACCTTACCTTTTCCTGGTTGCAACTTATGCAAAATACAACCATGGTTCGCTCGACCCCCAGTAAACCGGAAACATACCTATAAGAGAAACTGCACAAAAGATTAAAGGGTGTTCCAATCATGATGGAATAATATGTCCT
This sequence comes from Crinia signifera, assembly GCF_055691185.1. Lineage (NCBI taxonomy): Eukaryota > Metazoa > Chordata > Amphibia > Anura > Myobatrachidae > Crinia > Crinia signifera. The sequence goes on from NC_139217.1 coordinate 314,110,299, forward strand.
GCCCACAAGAAGAGGCTCCACCCTCCTAATGCCCACTGTACCTCTTTCTGTGGGCAGGGCTATGTACCATTGAAGTGTAGCAGGTGCTACCTTACCTTTTCCTGGTGCTAACTCATGCACAAAACAACCACGGCTCGCTCGACCCCCAGTACACCGGAAACATACCTGTAAGAGAAACTGCACAACAAGTTTAAGCGTGTTCCAGTCATGATTGGAAAATATGCCTTGCCACCAAGAAGAGATTCCACCCTCCCAATGCCCAATGCAACTCTTTTTGAGGTCAGGGCTATGTATCATGCAAGTGTAGCAGGTGCTACCTTACCCGATCCTGGTTCCAACTTATGCAATATACAACCATGGCTCGCTCGACACCCCAGTAAACCAGAAACATACCTGTAAGAGAAACTGCACAACAGGTTTAAGGGTGTTCCAATATTGATGGGAATATATTATCTTCCCCATGGAAGAGATTACACCCTCTCAATTCCCACTGGACCTCTTTTTGGGGGCAGGCCTATGTAGAATGCAAGTGTAGCAGGTGCTACCTTACCTTTTCCTTGTTGCAACTTATGCAAAATACAACCATGGTTTGCTCGACCCCTAGTAAACCGGAAACATACCTATAAGAGAAACTGCACAAAAGGTTAAAGGGTGTTCCAATCATGATGGAATAATATGTCCTGCCCACAAGAAGAGGCTCCACCCTCCCAATGCCCACTGTACCTCTTTCTGTGGGCAGGGCTATGTACCATTCAAGTGTAGCAGGTGCTACCTTACCTTTTCCTGGTGCTAACTCATGCACAAAACAACCACGGCTCGCTCGACCCCCAGTACACCGGAAACATACCTGTAAGAGAAACTGCACAACAAGTTTAAGCGTGTTCCAGTCATGATTGGAAAATATGCCTTGCCCCCAAGAAGAGGTTCCACCCTCCCAATGCCCAATGGAACTCTTGTTGAGGTCAGGGCTATGTATCATGCAAGTGTAGCAGGTGCTACCTTACCTTTTCCTGGTTCCAACTTATGCAAAATACATCCACGGCTCGCTCGACCCCCAGTAAACCCGGACACATACTGTACCTGCAAGAGAAGCTGCACAACAGGTTTAAGGGTGTTCCAATCATGCCTGCCCCCAAGAAGAGGTTCCACCCTCCCAATGCCCACTGAACCTATTTTTGGGGGCAGGCCTATGTAGAATGCAAGTGTAGCAGGTGCTACCTTACCTTTTCCTGGTTCCAACTTATGCAAAATACATCCACGGCTCGCTCGACCCCCAGTTAACCCGGACACATACTGTACCTGCAAGAGAAGCTGCACAACAGGTTTAAGGGTGTTCCAATCATGCCTGCCCCCAAGAAGAGGTTCCACCCTCCTAATGCCCACTGAACCTATTTTTGGGGGCAGGCCTATGTAGAATGCAAGTGTAGCAGGTGCTACCTTACCTTTTACTGGTTGCAACTTATGCAAAATACAACCATGGTTCGCTCGACCCCCAGTAAACCGGAAACATACCTATAAGAGAAACTGCACAAAAATTCCAATCATGATGGAATAATATGTCCTGCCCACAAGAAGAGGCTCCACCCTCCTAATGCCCACTGTACCTCTTTCTGTGGGCAGGGCTATGTACCATTGAAGTGTAGCAGGTGCTACCTTACCTTTTCCTGGTGCTAACTCATGCACAAAACAACCACGGCTCGCTCGACCCCCAGTACACCGGAAACATACCTGTAAGAGAAACTGCACAACAAGTTTAAGCGTGTTCCAGTCATGATTGGAAAATATGCCTTGCCACCAAGAAGAGGTTCCACCCTCCCAATGCCCAATGCAACTCTTTTTGAGGTCAGGGCTATGTATCATGCAAGTGTAGCAGGTGCTACCTTACCCGATCCTGGTTCCAACTTATGCAATATACAACCATGGCTCGCTCGACACCCCAGTAAACCAGAAACATACCTGTAAGAGAAACTGCACAACAGGTTTAAGGGTGTTCCAATATTGATGGGAATATATTATCTTCCCCATGGAAGAGATTACACCCTCTCAATTCCCACTGGACCTCTTTTTGGGGGCAGGCCTATGTAGAATGCAAGTGTAGCAGGTGCTACCTTACCTTTTCCTTGTTGCAACTTATGCAAAATACAACCATGGTTTGCTCGACCCCCAGTAAACCGGAAACATACCTATAAGAGAAACTGCACAAAAGGTTAAAGGGTGTTCCAATCATGATGGAATAATATGTCCTGCCCACAAGAAGAGGCTCCACCCTCCCAATGCCCACTGTACCTCTTTCTGTGGGCAGGGCTATGTACCATTCAAGTGTAGCAGGTGCTACCTTACCTTTTCCTGGTGCTAACTCATGCACAAAACAACCACGGCTCACTCGACCCCCAGTACACCGGAAACATACCTGTAAGAGAAACTGCACAACAAGTTTAAGCGTGTTCCAGTCATGATTGGAAAATATGCCTTGCCCCCAAGAAGAGGTTCCACCCTCCCAATGCCCAATGGAACTCTTTTTGAGGTCAGGGCTATGTATCATGCAAGTGTAGCAGGTGCTACCTTACCTTTTCCTGGTTCCAACTTATGCAAAATACATCCACGGCTCGCTCGACCCCCAGTAAACCCGGACACATACTGTACCTGCAAGAGAAGCTGCACAACAGGTTTAAGGGTGTTCCAATCATGCCTGCCCCCAAGAAGAGGTTCCACCCTCCCAATGCCCACTGAACCTATTTTTGGGGGCATGCCTATGTAGAATGCAAGTGTAGCAGGTGCTACCTTACCTTTTCCTGGTTGCAACTTATGCAAAATACAACCATGGTTCGCTCGACCCCCAGTAAACCGGAAACATACCTATAAGAGAAACTGCACAAAAGGTTAAAGAGTGTTCCAATCATGATGGAATAATATGTCCTGCCCACAAGAAGAGGCTCCACCCTCCTAATGCTAACTGTACCTCTTTCTGTGGGCAGGGCTATGTACCATTCAAGTGTAGCAGGTGCTACCTTACCTTTTCCTGGTGCTAACTAATGCACAAAACAACCATGGCTCGCTCGACCCCCAGTACACCGGAAACATACCTGTAAGAGAAACTGCACAACAAGTTTAAGCGTGTTCCAGTCATGATTGGAAAATATGCCTTGCCACCAAGAAGAGGTTCCACCCTCCCAATGCCCAATGCAACTCTTTTTGAGGTCAGGGCTATGTATCATGCAAGTGTAGCAGGTGCTACCTTACCCGATCCTGGTTCCAACTTATGCAATATACAACCATGGCTCGCTCGACACCCCAGTAAACCGGAAACATACTGATGGGGCAGGTCCCATCTTGGCAGGGGATGGCGCTGGCGTCGCCAGCCGCCATCCCCCGCCAGTGCCATGGCGATGGTGAGAAGGGGACGCGCGCGCACGAGAGGCGCGCGCGTCCCCTTCCGACGGCGCTTCCATCCGTTCCCCCGGGTCCCCGCCGGCTTGCCGGCGGTAACCTGGGGTCCCCGCCGCCTGCCCGCATCCCCCCCTAACCCCCCCTAACCCTGTCCGTCTCCCTGAGGCGGAGACGGACAGGGTTTCCGTCGCGCTGGCGACGGAGACTGAGACGCGCGTGCGCGTGAGACGCACGCGCGTCTCAATGTATTCGCTGGCGCGGCTGCTGGCGGGTCGCCAGCGCGGACATTCTGGCGATCTGCCAGCCAGGATGGGACCTGCCCCATCTGTACCTGTAAGAGAAACTGGACAACAGTTTTAAGGGTGTTCCAATATTGATGGGAATATATTATCTTCCCAATGGAAGAGATTACACCCTCTCAATTCCCACTGGACCTCTTTTTGGGGGCAGGCCTATGTAGAATGCAAGTGTAGCAGGTGCTACCTTACCTATTCCTTGTTGCAACTTATGCAAAATACAACCATAGTTCGCTCGACCCCCAGTAAACCGGAAACATACCTATAAGAGAAACTGCACAAAAGGTTAAAGGGTGTTCCAATCATGATGGAATAATATGTCCTGCCCACAAGAAGAGGCTCCACCCTCCCAATGCCCACTGTACCTCTTTCTGTGGGCAGGGCTATGTACCATTCAAGTGTAGCAGGTGCTACCTTACCTTTTCCTGGTGCTAACTCATGCACAAAACAACCACGGCTCACTCGACCCCCAGTACACCGGAAACATACCTGTAAGAGGAACTGCACAACAAGTTTAAGCGTGTTCCAGTCATGATTGGAAAATATGCCTTGCCCCCAAGAAGAGGTTCCACCCACCCAATGCCCAATGGAACTCTTTTTGAGGTCAGGGCTATGTATCATGCAAGTGTAGCAGGTGCTACCTTACCTTTTCCTGGTTCCAACTTATGCAAAATACATCCACGGCTCGCTCGACCCCCAGTAAACCCGGACACATACTGTACCTGCAAGAGAAGCTGCACAACAGGTTTAAGAGTGTTCCAATTATGCCTGCCCCCAAGAAGAGGTTCCACCCTCCCAATGCCCACTGAATCTATTTTTGGGAGCATGCCTATGTAGAATGCAAGTGTAGCAGGTGCTACCTTACCTTTTCCTTGTTGCAACTTATGCAAAATACAACCATGGTTCGCTCGACCCCCAGTAAACCGGAAACATACCTATAAGAGAAACTGCACAAAAGGTTAAAGGGTGTTCCAATCATGATGGAATAATATGTCCTGCCCACAAGAAGAGGCTCCACCCTCCTAATGCCCACTGTACCTCTTTCTGTGGGCAGGGCTATGTACCATTCAAGTGTAGCAGTTGCTACCTTACCTTTTCCTGGTGCTAACTCATGCACAAAACAACCACGGCTCGCTCGACCCCCAGTACACTGGAAACATACCTGTAAGAGAAACTGCACAACAAGTTTAAGCGTGTTCCAGTCATGATTGGAAAATATGCCTTGCCACCAAGAAGAGGTTCCACCCTCCCAATGCCCAATGGAACTCTTTTTGAGGTCAGGGCTATGTATCACGCAAGTGTAGCAGGTGCTACCTTACCCGATCCTGGTTCCAACTTATGCAATATACAACCATGGCTCGCTCGACACCCCAGTAAACTGGAAACATACCTGTAAGAGAAACTGCACAACAGGTTTAAGGGTGTTCCAATATTGATGGGAATATATTATCTTCCCCATGGAAGAGATTACACCCTCTCAATTCCCACTGGACCTCTTTTTGGGGGCAGGCCTATTTAGAATGCAAGTGTAGCAGGTGCTACCTTACCTTTTCCTGGTTGCAACTTATGCAAAATACAACCATGGTTCGCTCGACCCCCAGTAAACTGGAAACATACCTGCAAAAGAAGCGGCACAAAATGTTAATGGGTGTTCCAGTCAGGATGCAAAAAACGCCCTGCCCCCAAAAAGAGGCTCCACTCTCCCAATTCCCATTGTACCTCTTTCTGCGGGTATGGCTATGTACCATGCAAGTGTAGCAGGTGCTACCTTACCTTTTCCTGGTGAAAACTTATGCCAAAAAAAAGTAAAGCTCACTTGAACCCAAGTAAAAAGGAAACATACCTGGAAGAGAAACTGCACAAAAGGTTTTATTTGGCTCCAGTCATCATGGAAAAACATTTCCTACCCCCAAGAAGAGTCTTCACCCCCCCCTTCCCCCCCCCCCCTATGCCTAATGTTTTTCTTTTTGGGAGGAAGGGCTATGTACAATGCAAGTGCAAGTGTAGCAGGTGCTACCTTACCTTTTCCTGGTTCCAACTTATGCAAAATACATCCACGGCTCGCTCGACCCCCAGTAAACCCGGACACATACTGTACCTGCAAGAGAAGCTGCACAACAGGTTTAAGGGTGTTCCAATCATGCCTGCCCCCAAGAAGAGGTTTCACCCTCCCAATGCCCACTGTACCTCTTTCTGTGGGCAGGGCTAAGTACCATTCAAGTGTAGCAGGTGCTACCTTACCTTTTCCTGGTGCTAACTCATGCACAAAACAACCACGGCTCGCTCGACCCCCAGTACACGGGAAACATATCTGTAAGGGAAACTGCACAACAGGTTTAAGCGTGTTCCAGTCATGATTGGAAAATATGCCTTGTCCCCAAGAAGAGGTTCCACCCTCCCAATGCCCAATGGACCTCTTTTTTTGGAGGTCAGGGTTATGTATCATGCAAGTGTAGCAGGTGCTACCTTACCCTATACTGGTTCCAACTTATGCAATATACAACCATGGCTCGCTTGACACCCCAGTAAACCGGAAACATACCTGTAAGAGAAACTGCACAACAGGATTAAGGGTGTTCCAATATTGATGGGAATATATTATCTTCCCCATGGAAGAGATTACACCCTCTCAATTCCCACTGGACCTCTTTTGGGGGCAAGCCTATGTAAAATGCAAGTGTAGCAGGTGCTACCCTACCTTTTCCTGGTGCTAACTCATGGACAATACAACGACAGCTTGCTTGACCCCAGTAAACAGGAAACATACCAGTAAGAGAAGCTGCACAACAGGTTTAAGGGTGTTCCAAGCATGGTGGGAAAACATGCCCTGCCTCCATAAAGAGGTTCCACCCTCCCAATGCCCACTGAACCTTTTTTGGGGGGTAGGCCTATGTAGAATGCAAGTGTAGCAGGTGCTACCTTACCTTTTTCTGGTGCTAACTCATGCACAATACAACCATGGCTCGCTCGACCCCCAGTAAACTGGAAACATACCTGCAAAAGAAGCGGCACAAAATGTTAAAGGGTGTTCCAGTCAGGATGCAAAAAACGCCCTCCCCCCAAAAAGAGGTTCCACTCTCCCAATTCCCACTGTACCTCTTTCTGCGGGTATGGCTATGTACCATGCAAGTGTAGCAGGTGCTACCTTACCTTTTCCTTGTGCCAACTTATGCCCAAAAAAAGTAAAGCTCACTTGAACCCAAGTAAACAGGACACATACCTGGAAGAGAAACTGCACAAAAGGTTTTATTTGACTCCAGTCATCATGGAAAAATATTTTCTGCCCCCAAGAAGAGGCTCCACCCCCCCCCCCTATGCCCAATGTACCTCTTTTTTGGGGGAGGGGCTATGTACAATGCAATTGCAAGTGTAGCAGGTGCTACCTTACCTTTTCCTGGTTCCAACTTATGCAAAATACATCCACGGCTCGCTCGACCCCCAGTAACCCGGACACATACCTGCATGAGGAGCTGCACAACAGGTTTAAGGGTGTTCCAATCACGATGGGAAAATATGCCCTGCCCCCAAGAAGAGTTTCCACCCTCCCAATGCCAATGGACCTCTTTTTGAGGTCAGGGCTATGTATCATGCAAGTGTAGCAGGTGCTACCTTACCCTATCCTGGTTCCAACTTATGCAAAATACAACCATGGCTCACTCGACACACCAGTAAACCGGAAACATACCTGTAAGAGAAACTGCACAACAGGTTTAATGGTGTTTCAATCATTATGGAATAAAATGCCCTGCCCACAAGGTGAGGATCCACCCTTCCAATGCCCACTGTTTTTCTGGACCTCTTTTTGGGGTTAGGGCTATGTATCATGCAAGTGTAGCAGGTGCTACCTTACCTTTTCCTGGTTCCAACTTATGCAAAATACAACCACGGCTCGCTTGACCCCCAGTAAACCGGAAACATACCTGCAAAAGTAGATGCACAACAGGTTTAAGGGTGTTCCAATCACGATGGGAAAATATGTTCTGCCCCCAAGAAGAGGTTCCACCCTCCCAATGCCCAATGGACCTCTTTTTGAGGTCAGGGCTATGTATCATGCAAGCGTAGCAGGCGCTACCTTACCTTTTTCTGGTGCTAACTCATGCGCAATACAACCACGGCTTGCTCGACCACCAGTAAACCGGAAACATACCTATAAGAGAAACTGCACAACAGGTTTAAGGGTGTTCCAATCATGATGGGAAAATATGCCCTGCCCCCAAGAAGAGGTTCCACCCTCCCAATGCCCAATGGACCTCTTTTTGATGGCAGGGTATGTACCATGCAAGTGTAGCAGGTGCTACCTTACCTTTTCCTGGTTCCAACTTATGCAAAATACAACCACGGCTCAATCGACCCCCAGTAAACCGGAAACATACCTATAAGAGAAACTGCACAATCGGTTTAAGAGTGTTCCAATTATGGGGAAAAATTCCCTACCCCCAAGAAGAGTTTCCATCCTCCCATTTCCCACTGGACCTCTTTTTGATGTCAGGGCTATGTACCATGCAAGTGTAGCAGGCGCTACCTTACCTTTTCCTGGTGCCAACTTATGCAAAATACAACCACGGCTCACTCGACCCCAGTAAACTGGAAGCCTACCTGCAAGAGAAGCTGCACAAAAAGATAAAGGGTGTTCCAGTCAGGATGCAAAAAATGCCTTGCCCCAAAAAGAGGTTCCACCCTCCTAATGCAGATTGTACCTCTTTCTGCGGGCAGGGCTATGTACCATGCAAGTGTAGCAGGTGCCACCTTACCTTTTCCTGGTGCCAACTTATGCCAAATAAAACTAAAGCTCACTTGAACCCAAGTAAACCGCAAACATACCTGGAAGAGAAACTGCACAAAAGGTTTTAGTTGGCTTCAGTCATCATGGACAAATATTTCCTGCCCCCAAAAAGAGGCTCCACCCTCCCAATGCCCCCTGTACCTCTTTTTTGGGGGCAGGGCTATGTACAAGTATGTGTAGCAGGTGCTACTTTACCTTTTCCTCGTTCCAACTTATACAAAATACAACCACGTCTCGCTCGACACCCCAGTATACCGGAAACATACCTGCAAGAGAAGCTGCACAAAAGGTTAAAGGGTGCTCCAGTCAGGATGCAAAAATGCCCTGCCCACAAAAAGAGGTTCCGCCCACCCAATGTCCACTGTACCTCTTTCTGCGGGCAGGGCTATGTACCATGAAAGTGTAGCAGGTGCTACTGTACCTTACCTTTTCCTTGTTTCAACTTATGCAAAATACAACTACGGCTCACTCGACCCCCAGTATTCCGGAAACATCCCTCTGAAAGAAACTGCACAACAGGTTTAAGGGTGTTCCAATCATGATGGAAAAAATATGCCCTGCCCCCAAGAAGAGGTGCCACCCTCCCAATGCCTACTGGACCACTTTTTGGGGGCAGGCCTATGTACAATGCAAGTGTAGCAGGTGCTACCTTACCTTTTCCTGGTGATAACTAATGCACAATACAACCACAGCACGCTCGACCCCTAGTAAACAGGAAACATACCTGGAAGCGAAACTGCACAACAGGTTTAAGGGAGGTTCCAATCATGATAGAAAAATATGCCCTTCCCCCAAGAAGAGGTGCCACCCTCGCAATGCCCACTGTACTTCTTTTTGGGGGCAGGCCTATGTACCATGCAATTGTAGCAGGTGCTACCTTACCATTTCCTGGTTCCAACTTCTGCAAAATACAACCACGGCTCGCTCGAACCCCACTCGTATTTATGTGTCTCTTCCAACCGCTGCCCACCGCTATTAGTACGCAGTCACATCAGCTGTATTGTGCTGCTAATTGTTACCTGTGCTCTGTTTTAGCTTTTCAGTTACTGTAGTGTTAAGTTCTGCATACCATGTAATGTTCTAATGTGTGCCATATGTATGGCATTACAAACCACCTGTTGTACCTTTTTGTTTTAATAATAATGTAATTATAATAATTTCAAATGAGTCCTTCTAAGCCAGGGGTCAGATATATTTTTTTACCTTTTACCCCAAAATATATTTAGATACGCCAACGTTACCCCTTGATTTGAAAGGAAGGAAATCATATCATTGTAATAAACACTGTACCCCCATAAATTAATAATATATCCTGCTGGTACGGTACACAGCCTGGCAGCCATTGATGATGATGATGATGACCATGTAAGGCTGTACGTGGTCATCATCATCATCATTAATGGCTGCCAGGCTGTGTGTGGTATAACCATTGATAATGTGATGTCCAGGCAACTATTTGTGTCAGTATTTCAATACTATATAGTGACAGTCTTGACTAGCCTAGAGATGGGTATACCTTAACAGGAGTCTATAACCAGGCAAAGATGCTCAACACCACAGCGACAAAACAGCCTGCAAGCTGCCGAGATGGCACAGCAACTAGTCTACTGTACTGCAGAAGTGGGCCAATTTGGAGGCAGGGCCCAGGGCACTAAGCAGGGAAGCGTGTTATACACAAGAGTCTGACGCACTGCACTGCGTCAGGTACTTGTACACTACAGTACTGTAACACACACAGCCGGGTATGCATATAGAATCGATATATAGATTATATATGGAATTAAATTAAATTGCAGGTGGTAATGGACAGTCGCGCTGCCGAGACACAGCCGGGCATACATATGTGTCAGGGCGACCGTGCATTTATACCCCATTTGGGGTCATTTACCTGTTTCCTGACCACTGTTCTAAGCTTATGTTTTTATTGCATAATGTTTACTCTGTATATTCTTACTGCAAATCCAGAGTAAATTAAAACTACACCGCTTTAAATCCAGCCACAAACGGTAATTAGAACTTTTTGACAAATTGCAGCTGTCTTAATAATTGCATTAAAAGAACATGTTATGTAGCAATGTGTATAATGTGTGCAACTTGTGTAATATGTGCAATGTGTGTAAAATGTCATTTTAGTTGTATTCCTAAATCTCAGATTGTTAACTATCAGGACAAACGCTCAGTGCGACTCGGATGCATGCGCATTGTGCTTGTATGTGACATCACTATTATGTGCACCTCGGATCCAGGCCTGAAAGAACATTGGTGTCTTTTTACAGTTGTGAATATATAATCCATCAGAAGTTTTGTTTTTTAAAGCAACACTTTTTGTGATTGAATGGCACAAAGGAAAATATAGATGATATTAATACAGAACACACACACACACACACACATATATAGTATGCACTTACCCCACATTGCAATGACTAGGGCAAATCAAGGTGCTTTTGTGGATAAAACCGGCATTACATTGTTCCGGTTAGCATCCACCCTCTTCACCAATAGTGACTGAAGAGTAAAAAAATCACAAGAGCTTAGAATGTGTTTTATATTGGATATGAACCATTTTAAATGTACTCACCTAGACTACACCTCTGCACATATCCCTAGTACTATATAAGGTATTATGGACAAGGCTCTATATCCCCTTGTCTTACCCTTAGAATGATCTTAGATATCTAAATCCATTCAACACCTCTGAAACCACAAAGCCGTTTCTGAGGGTCACATTTACCCACCCCTGTTATCAGACATGTAATACAGCAAAAAATTGTGAACAGCAGGCACTGTGAGCCTATTCTGCTTTCATATCAGCGGGCCCAAAATGATAGACATAGAGATGTACATGCCACTATTGCAATGGCCATGCCCACATAGCAGTGACCAGTGACCACACCTATTAATCACTCACAATAGACCAGTGGTTCCCAAACTTGATCCTCAAGGACCCTAAACAGTTCATGTTTTCTGGGTCACCTGTAGATTTTCAAAATGTGACAGTTGCACTTGCTGGATGACCTAGAAAATATGAGCTGCTAGCGGTGCCTGAGCACTGAGTTAGTTTGGGAACCACTGTTTTTCTATCACTATTTTAAAGCTAATTATTTCACTGTGTAGTTATGCTTAAAATGATTCATTTGCATAAACAATACATCTGAATACATATGCAAATAAAAAGAACCAAAGCCGGAATATAAATGTCACCAGGGCCGGCGCCACCACTAGGCAGCCTTAGGCATTCGTCTAGGGCGCCGGCCACTGGAGGGCAGCCACTGGGGAGCAGCCCTAGGATGAAAGTGAGTGTTCACGGTCTCCCTCTCTGCTCCCCCCCCCCATGGAGCGACGCATCTCCCGCCGCCACTGCCACCCCATGGAGAGCCCCCCGTCGGAGCGAGACGCGTCATGCTGCTCCCTCTCCCCCCCCCCCCCTGTGGAGTTACTCTATGCCCGCCGTAACTCTACGCCCGACGCATCTCCAACTGCCTGCACCCCCTTCCATCTCCCGCCGCCTGCACCCCCCTTCCATCTCCCGCCACCTGCACACCCACCGCCATCCCCGTGGAGCAGGAGGACGCCACTAGATGGTGCTCAACGGAGGAAGTCAAGTGTTGCTCCACTTGTCGCACACTGTCGCTGACACCGACATTACTGTTATGTTGTACCCTAATTTGATGGCTTGGTAACTGGTATTTTAATTATTTTATCTGAACAAGTATCATTCCCATATTGTATTATTACACATATTAAATGAATATCAATAATTGTATAACTTTTTGTTACATTTTATTTTATTATGCATTCATGAGTATTCTTAATCTTTCTATCCTATAAATATCAGATTATAGTATTGTCATCTCCTGGTGTTATTATTGTACATTTCCATTATAAAAAAAAAAATGTTGAGTTTTTAAGTATCCCGAGAAAACAGAATGCTTATTTGACTAAATATGTATTAGCTTGAATTGTCTTCTCACCAAGTACATATACAATATAAAACTATAGGCCTCCATACACTAGTGTGATTTGGCCAAATCACATGTGTTTGACATCCGCTCCAACCCAATGCGCAGCCCTGTGCTCATCAGGGCGGAGTCGGAGGTTGGAAATGTATGTGAAAGATAAATTGTATGTGCAGCCGTCAGCGGCACATCGAATAAGCACCTGCGATGTATTGCATCAGACTTCCCTGAACTCCCCTAGAGACCTTCTACATGATTTATCTCATGTAAAAAGTAGCACATCATGTGCCAAGTCGGATGTTAGCCCTCCCGGGGTGTTTCCGGGAACTCAAGACAAATTGGGTCTGACTTGCCCTTAAGACAACTTGGACTAGTGTATCACGCATGCCAAGGAGTTCGCACAGGTAGGTAAGAGTAGGCAGAGAGTGGCATAAGGAGAACGGCCAGCTGTTTATGGGCATCCCCATGGAAACGTTGGCCGTGCCCCTGGGAACACAGACGAGGTGTTCCCTGCTCAGGGCAGGTGGCTGACATCATCGGGGCAATGGGCAGCGTTTACCTGCTCACTAAGCAGCGAAAGAACGCTGCTTAGCGAGTGTGTCTGAAACAGACCCTATATACAATAGTATGCTCTTACATAGGACAAGTTGGACCAAATACTAGACAGCACCTTCATGGGACATGAAGGACTGGCATTATCCCATATACAAGAACTATACCTGTGAGTAAAGGTGCATACACTGTACAATTTTTTTGACCAACTTTTTTGACCAATTTTGTTCATTCCGGGCCCTTCTGAATGCAATTGGTCCAAAAAAATTGTAAATGACCCCCCAGATAGTGCGTTTGCCATGAATGATGAATGATGATGCGCATACCCGCCAGTTGTTCATCAAGGTTGTTCGACAACTGTGGATAGCTAAATTTGGATAGCTTTCAAAAAGAGCCTATAAACTGTAGCTAGATCTTTCGTCTTTCGTCTGTTGTCGATATCTTTCATCAACATCTTTCGTCCAGGACACTTGGTTCAAGGGAAATGTCTTTCAACGAAATTGGGCAAAAAAATGGTACAGTGTGTATGCACCTTTAGAAAATACTATATATAGAAGTTAGTTATATTGATTGCTACAAGTCATTTTGTTTTTTCTTTCAGAAAATTTGTATCAAGGAATTTAAATTTACACTCCAAATCAGGACTAAAGGGAACTAATTATTTTTAGAGAGAAATCTATGTGCTGATACCTATGAGTCAGCATAGCAGAGTAGCGGCGGGGGACGCAGAGAGGCAGGTGGGGGAGGCCACAAGCCAGCGAGGGAACGCAGAGAGGCAGGTGGAGGAAGCTGGTCGGCAGGCGAAATAATTTAAAAAAAACCATAAAAATAAATGGTGGCAACTCCTGAGGCAATCAAAGCTTGGGTACCAGCAGCCACAGTGAATGGCTGTCGGGCCACGAGCTGCGAATGGCTCACGAGTCAGTGCCATAGTTGAAATGACCGAATGCCACCAGAGAGGTAAGGGAAGCCTGTGGCCCTGAGCTCCACTCTCCTACTGGCAGCTTTGCATGTCAACCAGAATTACCTCCTAGGTGTGTGCCAGAGGGTGCACCTAGAGTACACATGCTCTGTGGGCAAGGCACAACTGACACACACCTAGTTATGGCCCTGTTTGTCCTCATATACGTCAATGTATTTAAGTGACTAATGTAATTACAAATGTCTATTATTATTATTATTATTATTATTATTAATAATGAATTTTCGGTACTTGTTTCCTAGCACGGCCACAATCTTGTGGATCGTGTACCTTTAAGTTAAGGTACACGATCCACACGATGGACCCGATTTCATTTGAAAAGGTACAAAATCGGGGGCATCGCGTCGGTCGGGACCATTAACATTGGTCCCGACGCGACCGACGCGATGCCCCCGATTTCCCCATAGGCTTCAATGTTAAAATATTTTTTAACATTGAAATCGTGAGGATCGCGTCGGTCTTGTGCCATTATAATGGCACAAGATGAGATGGACTTGATTAAGTCCATCTCACCTTTAAAAAAATGTGAAAAATGTGAAATGGGCCAATATGACCCATTTCACATTATAGATGTCCCCGTCGTCACCCCACGATAGACGCCAACCCGAAGCGTGGCGAGCGCAGCGAGCCCGCGAGGGGCGGCGGTGCGCGTCCTCCGACCTTTTCATTCCCCTACTATCCACGTCGGCGTGGAGTTGAGAATAGAATAGTGTGGCGAGCGCAGCGAGCCACCGAGCCCGAAGCGTGGCGAGCGCAGCGAGCCCCGCGAGGGGACGCGGATACCTTCACAGGTAAACGCGTCCCTTCGCGGGCTTCCCAGGTGTCCGCGTCGCCATGGACACCTGGGAAGCCCACGAGGGGACGCGTATAACTGTGAAGGTATCCGCGTCCCCTCGCGGGGCTCGCTGCGCTCGCCACGCTTCGGGCTCGGTGGCTCGCTGCGCTCGCCACACTATTCTATTCTCAACTCCACGCCGACGTGGATAGTAGGGCATGAAAAGGTCGGAGGACGCGAACCGCCGCCCCTCGCGGGCTCGCTGCGCTCGCCACGATTCGGGTTGGCGTCTATCGTGGGGTGGGGTTTACGTCGATAAATTTGGGGGTCTAGGGAATATTTTACATTGAATCCAATGTAAAATCGGGTCCCAGGGACCCGATTTACATTTCATTCAATCAAAAAATCGGGTCAAAAATCGGGTCGGTCGCGTCGATCGCATCGCATGCGATTTGATCGACCAGATTTTTCCGACACGACCACCCCGATGTAAATCGGGGTGGCCGTGCTAGGAAACAAGTACCGAATTTTCCCATTCTCCTTGACCATACTAACAAATTGGTACTTGATAACAAGAGGAGATACGCTCTCAGGAGTCTGCCACCAGGTTCTAAAGAATCATTTGTTAACACATAGATACCAATTTACAAGCAATTTCACTGAGCTCTATGTCAAGTATCACAAATCACAATTCATGAATGCAATCTTTAATATAAAACTTTCGAAATTACATTACAAGTATTTTTTATGACCCTCTTGGGCTGATCCATGATCCAAGCCATGCGTACACACTAGAAAGATCTGCCATCATAAGATGTGCCCATAAATTAGCCTTCAAATCTTTTGTCGGTCCTGGAAAAAATATTTCAGGCAAGCTCACATCTTCACAAAAGTTTTCTCTTAAGATCCGATGTGCATTCCTATGGATCTTTTGCTAAATCTTCTGATCTTTCATGCAGCATGTAAGATCAGAAGACTTAGCAAAAGATCTGCGGGAGCGCGCATCCGTAGGCACAGGGATGTGGCGACCTCTTACATAAGCTTTGATAGTTAATAATATGTTGGTTTACTCATTTAGGAACATGAATAATCAACAGTAACCTGCTTTATGCTTTATTACTACATGTATGTCATTAATGTAATTTATTCAGACAAAATAACCATCACTAGTCAACTCAAAACAAAAATATGGTTACATCAATGGTGCCCATACACATATGCAATCAGATGCGGTAAATTAGATTGTGGTAAATGGTTGTAATTGGATATCTCGATAGTACTATTGGGAGAAAAAGTCAATTTTTACAGTGCGGTAAATTAACACACAGCGGGCCTAATTCAGCTTGGGTTGTAATTTGAGAACCCTCACAAAACTACAACCCATAGCGGTATGCTGCGGGTGCAGCCCAACATAGAGCAAGGCCTCACTGCATGCGGGACTCACCCTGCAATGTGCCTATAGATCAGAGTTTCCCAATCTATGACATTACAGTCCAGGTATTAAGGATATCCTTGCTTGAGCGCAGATGACTTTATTAGTACCTCAGTCAATTTGATTGAACAATTTGATTTAACAATCTAGACTCAAGTATGGGTAACCTTAAAGCTGTAATGGTGGAGTTTGGGAAACTCTGCTATAGATTGCAAGCAGGCCTTTATATATCTTTGTTCTTTACAGCCAGTCTCTTGTTATTACTGATTTGAATACAAATGATAAAGCACAGTAGAATATGCTGCCTCTATATGAATGTCAAGAAGTAAAAAAATAAGTAAATATGAAGTTATTTTATTTAACACCTTCCTTCTATATTCCAGGAGATAAAAAAATCCTGATCCCCCCATTTTGCCGACATCTAAACTGTTCCCCCGCACCCCAATAGTGCCCACCTGCAAAGTCACAGCTATTATACCTGACTGATGCATGCACAGCTGGGCGTCACAGCGACATCTGTTGGCACATAGCACATTCCAAGATATGTACAATATCCCCTCCCCATGCAACCTACTGGGAACAGAGGGATAAGAATATAATAAATATAAACAACCTTGCAATAAACATACACAAAAAATAAACCACTTACACTCTAAGCACAGATTTATTGCCCAAGGCAATACATTTTGGTCTTCAATGTATAATTATATATGTATAAATTGTCGATTAGCAAAAATCATAATTTGGCGATTTTTGATAATCTGCGCATGCCAGAGCGTGTATGTATGTACAAGCCCTGAAATGGTGTTTATGGACCGTGTCTGGAACAGGCCTCTGCGACCTGAAGCATGGCAGACTGGTGACTGGCTTCCCAGGTAGATGGGGCAGTCTATCCCAAGTCCTTCACTGTTTAGCAAAACACTCGCATACTAGCGATGTGATAGCAAAATTTAGCGATTGCATCATGGGGAGGTACCCCGGCACATAGCCGAATCTAAGGGGTGCTCCGGGGGTGCACCGAACCACCCATTAGACCACCAGCCGCTTAAAATTTAAAGAAATGACAGCCGGGCAGAGAGAGCTGTGTGCTGCCTGGCTGTTTAGTCTAAGGAATTGAGCGTTGCCAAGGGGGATGTTACACGCCGCTGGATGCACCTAATTGAAAGAAATGACAGCCGGGCAGAGAGCGATGTGCGCTGCCCGGCTGTAGTCTAAGCAGTGGCATCAATATTTTCAGTTTTCCCTTTGCACCGCCAGCAGACTCTCTGCCCAACTGTCATTTCCTAAAATTAGGTGCATCCAGTAGTATGACATCCCCCTTGCCAACAAGCAATTCCATCCCCCCCCTTGGCAATTAGCAATTCCCTCCCCCCCCTTGGCAACAAGCTAACCCTCCTCCCTTGACAACGAGCTAACCCTCCCCACCTTGGCAACAAGCAATTTCCTCCCCACCTTGGCAACGAGCAATTTCACTCCCCCCTTGGCAACGAGCAATTTCACTCCCCCCTTGGCAACGAGCAATTTCACTCCCCCCTTGGCAACGAGCAATTTCACTCCCCCCTTGGCAACAAGCAATTTCACTCCCTCTTGGCAACAATTAGGCCCAATAGGCAAAACAAATTTAACATAATTTCAACAGCACGGTAATACTGAGCTCTAATAAATGTTATTTAGCATTATTACAACTCACAATGGGGTAGATGTATGAAGCAGTGATAAGAGTGGAGAAGTGAGACAGTGGGGAATTTGCCAATGGCAACCAATCAGTAATAATATAACATAAAAATATACAGAATAGCTGATTGGTTGCCTATACATTTACCCTGGTGTGTATAGTCAAAAAAAGCCCATATTAATTATTCTGACTTACTTGGCTTGCTTCTGGCTATTACATGAACAGCACCATCAGATGAATACACGATACACGATCTGACTCCAGTACTTGTCAATCTTAGTTCTTTTTTTTTCTCTCTGAGAGATAAACATTGTGCTTAAAGCAGAGGTCCTCAATCTCTGGGGCAAAGGCATCAAATCTTGGAGAGATATAACATACTGTCTAAGCAGCTCCCAACTGCCAGTTCACAGGAAATGCTTGGAAATAACAGTTGGAAGCTGATTGGTTGACAGGAGCTGCTTGAAGCTGATTGGTTGGTAATTTTTCTTGGCTGTTGGTAAGGGATAGGAAAGCCAGCAGTACTGTACATGTACAATACTGCCTCACTCCTTGTAAAGTAATCTTCTCCATAGCATGCATTGAAAGGTTATTTACGCCAATAGTTATAATAATCTGTATAGCATATTAAATAAGGAGAAGCCTCACTAAGGGGGTTATACTAGTTCACACTTTCTGACAAATTCCTTCTTAGATGGACAAAACCATGTGCACTGCAGGTGGGGCAGATGTTACTTGTGCAGAGATAATTTGATTTGGGTGGGGTTTTACTTCAAAGTGAGATCTATATTGCAGTGTAAAAATAAAGCAGCCAGTATTTACCCTGCACAGAAACCAAATAACTTACCCAAATCTAATTCTCTCTGCACATTTTACATCTGCCCCCCTGCAGTGCACATGGTTTTGTCCATCTAAGAAGGATTTTGTCAGAAAAAGTGAACTAGAATAAGGCCCTAAAGATGGGCATACATCAACCCAATTTGGACCGAATTTGGCCGATTGCGATCAATCGGCCCGATAAATCGGACCAAATTGGTTCTTCATGACATGGGGTCGGGTCCAATGCGCGATCCCGTGCCTATCGGACCCGGCCCCAGGGGTCGGACCGGCGGGACATACGATGTAGGTCAGTCGGGGCGGTGAGGAGCAGTGGGGGCGGGCGGCTGGGGAGGAAGCAGTGGGGCAGCAGCGCGTTACCAGATCAGTGCTGGGGCGGGCAGCGGTGACCATCAGTCTCACTCTTCACTGTCCAGCGCTAGCCCGCGGCTATTACATCTTTAAAATAACATGTCAAATGACTGCCCGGCTAATGATTGGCTGAGATAGAGCACTCTCAGCCAATCAGTGGCCTCCCTCCGCGGCCTCTGATTGGCTGAGAGTGCTCTATCTCAGCCAATCAAAAGCTGGAGAGTCATTTGACACATTATTTTAAAGATGTAATAGCCGCGGCTGCCCGCCCGCTAGCGCTGGACAGTGGAGAGTGAGACTGATGGTCACCGCCGCCCGCCCCAATCTGGTAACGCGTTGCTGCCCCACTGCTTCCTCCCCAGCCGCCCGCCCCCACTGCTCCTCACCGCCCTGCAGCTAGCTCCCTGTTATTTTTTTTACATGTGATAAATCGCATGCGATTTATCACATGTAAAAAATGGCACATCAAAGTCCTCATCGTATGTGAGCCTCCCGGGGAGCTGCCGGGCGGCTCGGAGGAGAATAAGGTCCGGCTTGTCCTCAGGACAAGTCGGCTCTATGTATGGGGGCCTTTAGGCTGGTAAATAGACAAAAATATTGTTTTTTAAAAGGTATTCAAATTGATATAAATAAACAACATTAAATCACAAATAAGTGAAGTGAAGGGGACACATACATATTGGGCATTCAAATTAAATTATTGTTGTACTTAGATAGGTACTTTGGGTCTGATTCATACCTGATCGATAGGCTGGGTTTATTCGGAGCCTTGCGAGCAGGTAAACGCCCCCTGCCAAACACACACCCCCACCGCTGCCCGCATCCCCTCCCTATGCAGTGAGCAGATGTGTAAGCTTACATGTCCACTCGCAAGCTCCCAAACAGACCAAAAATCATTTAATAATTACATACCCTTCAACATTTTGGAATAAAAAAATTGGTACAGATGTGAAAAGGGGGTGGGGACATGTGAAAAGGGGGTGTATCCCAGCAGAACTGGTATAGAAATATATATAAATCTGGTGAGAGGTGACTCATTGCACCATCTTGCATAGTGCACACATAACACTTCCTATAGAGCAGGGCTGGGCAACACCAGCCCTCCAGATGTTGATGAACTACATATCCCAGGATGCTTTGCATTAGCTTTGCTATGTGGCCATGCTGAAACTGATGCAAGGCATGCTGGGATGTGTAGTTCATCAACAGTTAAAAACAGTACTGTACCGACAAATTCGGTACAGTTGGAGGGTATGTGGTTACTTACCATCAAAGGATTTTTCCTCTGCACGTAGCCAAAAAGTAGACCAGGACTCTTTTTTCTGCCGCACGGTTTCCTTTAAATTGGGGGTGGACGCTGACATCATCTGATGTCAGCATCCTGTCCCAAAAAGGCAGCCAAATGCCTGCATTCCCTGGGGCCCGCCCAGCATTTCTATGGCCGTGCCTAACATTTTTGTGGGGTAAACGCATAAACCAGATCCCAGTGCGGGACCTGTGTAGGAGGTCCTCTGCATAATTAGACCTTGGAATAAGTTATATCATACCTGATGTGGTGGCAGCAGGGCCGGATTATAATGGAGGAACAAGGGGTCAGTGCCCCTGGGCCCCCCACTAGCTAGGGGCCCACTGTGGTTGGCATGTATTTAAAAAATATATTTATATATTTTTTTTTTTAGCTAAAGGTTTTGTGCATGGGAGTGGGGTAGTGCTGCAGCTTCACCTGTCTGCCAATGTGACAATGATTAATGGCGCTGAGCATTGGGAGCCAAGGCACACTGATTGCACAAGTGTGCAGTGCATTACTGGGAGTTGACTAATTCCCATGACACTTTAAACCAGAGGGCAGAGGCTGAGAGGTTTGTGCTGAGCTCTAATTGGTGGAGCTCATTACATGCCCATGGAGAACAACAGCAGCAGCTTAGTCATGGGAGGGTTTTTAATCAAAGGCAGCACTAGGACTGTGAGGTCTCCTACAGAGTAAGGTGCAGAGGGACAAACACAGGCTTTTCATTTGGTATGTATTTATGTGTGTGTGTGTGTGTGTGTGTGTGTGTGTGTGTGTGTGTGTGTGTGTGTGTGTGTGTGTGTGTGTGTGTGTGTGTGTGTGTGTGTGTGTGTGTGTGTGTGTGTGTGTATATATATACTTATAGATGCCATAGTTGAAATGACCGAATGCCACCAGAGAGGTAAGGGAAGCCTGTGGTCCTGAGCTCCACTCTCCTACTGGCAGCTTTGCATGTCAACCAGAATTACCTCCTAGGTGTGTTTCAGAGGGTGCACTAACTGACATACACCTAGTTATGGCCCTGTTTGTCCTCATATCCGTCAATGTACTTAAGTGACAAGTGAAATTACAAATGTCTATTATTATTATTATTATTATTAATGAATTTTCCCATTCTCCTTGACCATACTAACAAATTGGTACTTGATAACAAGAGGAGATACGCTCTCAGGAGTCTGCCACCAGGTTCTAAAGAATCATTTGTTAACACATAGATACCAATTTACAAGCAATTTCACTGAGCTCTATGTCAAGTATCACAAATCACAATTCATGAATGCAATCTTTAATATAAAACTTTCGAAATTACATTACAAGTATTTTTTATCACCCTCTTGGGCTGATCCATGATCCAAGCCATGCGTACACACTAGAAAGATCTGCAATCATAAGATGTGCCCATAAATTAGCCTTCAAATCTTTTGTCGGTCCTGGAAAAAAGATTTCAGGCATGCTCACATCTTCACAAAAGTTTTCTCTTAAGATCCGATGTGCATTCCTATGGATCTTTTGCTAAATCTTCTGATCTTTCATGCATCATGTAAGATCAGAAGACTTAGCAAAAGATCTGCGGGAGCGTGTATCCGACCGACATCGACTGAGTTGCGCCCGATTAAAAATTGGCTGATTTTTGGGCGGATCGGTTGGAAATCGGCCAATCGGCAAAGAAATCGTTCTAGTGTGTGGGCACCTTAAGGGAGAGAGTTATCAAAGAGAACAAATGGTTTTGCTAATAGCTTAGCAACCAATCAGATTCTAGCTATTTTTTTTTACAAGAAAAAAAAGACAGCTAGAAATTGATTGGATGCTTTGGGCAGTACATCATCATGACCTGAAGGTTTTCTACTGAACAGACTGTAACATACGGTAGGCACAGGGATGTGGCGACCTCTTACATAAGCTTTGATAGTTAATAATATATTGGCTTACTCATTTAGAAACATGAATAATCAACAGTAACCTGCTTTATGCTTTATTACTACATGTATGTCATTAATGTAATTTATTCAGACAAAATCACCATCACTAGTCAACTCAAAACAAAAATATGGTTCCATCAATGGTGCCCATACACATATGCAATCAGATGCGGTAAATTAGATT
This sequence comes from Crinia signifera, assembly GCF_055691185.1. Lineage (NCBI taxonomy): Eukaryota > Metazoa > Chordata > Amphibia > Anura > Myobatrachidae > Crinia > Crinia signifera. Next base: position 314,132,716 of record NC_139217.1, read on the forward strand.
GTGGTAAATGACACCCCCCCCCCCCCCAGATAGGGGGGTAATTTACCTCACTCTACAAACTGGTAGTAATTGGATATCCCGATTATTGGGTGAAAAAGCCCATTTTTACAGTGCGGTAAATTAGCACACAGCGGGCCTAATTCAGCTTGGGTTGTAATTTGAGAACCCTCACAAAACTACAACCCATGGCGGTGTGCTGCGGGTGCAGCCCAACATAGAGCAAGGCCTCACCACATGCCAGGACCCAACCTGCAATGTGCCTATAGATCAGAGTTTCCCAAACTATGACATTACAGTCCAGGTATTAAGGATATCCTTGCTTGAGCGCAGATGACTTTATTAGTACCTCAGTCAATTTGATTGAACAATTTGATTTAACAATCTAGACTCAAGTATGGGTAACCTTAAAGCTGTAATGGTGGAGTTTGGGAAACTCTGCTACAGATTGCAAGCAGGCCCTTATATCTCTTTGTTTCTTTACAGCCAGTCTCTTGTTATTACTGATTTGAATACAAATAATAAAGCACAGTAGAATATGCTGCCTCTATATGAATGTCAAGAAGTAAAAAAATAAGTAAATATGAAGTTATTTTATTTAACACCTTCCTTCTATATTCCAGGAGATAAAAAAATCCTGATCCCCACATTTTGCCGACATCTAAACTGTTCCCCCGCACCCCAATAGTGCCCACCTGCAAAGTCACAGCTATTATACCTGACTGATGCATGCACAGCTGGGCATTACAGCGACATCTGTTGGCACATAGCACATTCCAAGATATGTATATCCCCTCCCCATGCAACCTACTGGGAACAGAGGGATAAGAATATAATAAATGTAAACAACCTTGCAATAAACACACACAAAAAATAAACCACTTACACTCTAAGCACAGATTTATTGCCCAAGGCAATACATTTTGGTCTTCAATGTATAATTATATATGTATAAATTGTCGATTAGCAAAAATCATCATTTGGCGATTTTTGATAATCTGCGCATGCCAGAGCGTGTATGTATGTACAAGCCCTGAAATGGTGTTTATGGACCGTGTCTGGAACAGGCCTCTGCGTGATTAACAGGGGCGGATTGGTATGCCGGGACAAAGGGTAGTTTCCCGGCGGGCCGATCCCTCACCCCACTTATGAGGCTGCCTGTCAGGCTGCCTGCGACTCGGCGGGGGGCGGAGCTACACGGACTTGGCTGGGGGCGGGGCTACACGGACATGGCGGGGGCGGAGCTACAAGAACAACAAAGGAGAGAAGAGTGCTGCAGTTACTGCTGACTGCAGTACTGCCAGGAGCCACTGGATGTCCCCATATCCATGGAGCCATCTCATCACCTGCCATGAACAATAGAGAGACTGCCCTGGACCAGTACAGAGGAACTAAGTGAGTTTAGTGATTATCTGTCTGTCTATCTATTATCTATATGTCTCTGTCTATCTATCATCTATCTATGTATCTCTGTCTATCTATCATCTATGTGTCTCTGTATATCTATCTTCTATGTGTCTGTCTATCATCTTTCTATGTGTCTCTGTCTGTCTGTCTATCTATCTATCTATCTATCTATCTATCTATCTATCTATCTATCTATCTATCTATCTATCTATCTATCTATGTGTCTATATCAATCTACATATATGTAATGGTGGATATCTATCTGTTTGTGTGTGTATATATTTATAGTGTTCCCAGTAGCCTTGTTTTGTTGTTTTGCAGGGCGCAGCGCCCTGCCCATTTTATAATGTACTGAAATCTCCCTGCCCTTATGACTGTGCCCTGCCAGAGACCTAAGCAGCGCGTCAGTGCAGCTGAGAGCAGCTTTAAGAGTCACTGCGCTCACAGCCGCTGTAAACAGAGGAGATCAGAGGCGTGTCAGGGTGGCAGGGGTCACCTGGAACTAGAGCTGACAGCCGCTGTAAGCAGAGGAGATCAGTGGCGTGTCAGGGTGACAGGGGTCACCTGGAACTAGAGCTGACAGCCGCTGTAAGCAGAGGAGATCAGCGGCGTGTCAGGGGTCACCTGGAACTAGAGCTGACAGCTGCTGTAAGCAGAGGAGATCAGCAGTGTGTCAGGGTGACGGGTCACCTGGAACTAGAGCTCACCGCCGCTGTAAGCAGAGGAGATCAGCGGAGTGTAAGGGTGGCAGGGGTCACCTGGAACTAGAGCTGACAGCTGCTGTAAGCAGAGGAGATCAGCAGCGTGTCAGGGCGGCAGGGGTCACCTGGAACTAGAACTGACAGCCGCTGTAAGCAGAGGAGATCAGCGGCGTGTCAGGGGTCACCTGGAACTAGAGCTGACAGCTGCTGTAAGCAGAGGAGATCAGCAGTGTGTCAGGGTGACGGGTCACCTGGAACTAGAGCTCACCGCCGCTGTAAGCAGAGGAGATCAGCGGAGTGTAAGGGTGGCAGGGGTCACCTGGAACTAGAGCTGACAGCTGCTGTAAGCAGAGGAGATCAGCAGCGTGTCAGGGCGGCAGGGGTCACCTGGAACTAGAACTGACAGCCGCTTTACAGCGTTAAGCACTTGTCAGATCATCCAGGTGCACCCACCCCCTTCTGCTTACACCGGCTGTCAGCTCATCTTGCTGCATGGTAACCGCAAGCCCTGCTGGATGCCCCGAGTCTCTCCCTGGCTCAAGTAGGCGAGTGGCCACTGATCCCTTCTGCAGCACAGTGGCTGTTAGCTGTTCCCGTGTGTGTACCCTGCCGTGCTGACATGCCGCACTTCCCCTCTGATGAGAGCGGCTGTCAGTGAAGTTCTTACGGCTAAGCCGGTCCATCAGTAGATATCAGAGTTGTGTTAGCGAGGAGAGGGGCACCAGAATGAAAGAGCTGACACATGTGCCTTTTGTGGGGTCGCTGGTAGACACATTGGATGGCTGCCAATCGACCTCTGGTCATATGCGGCCAACGTTTCGGAGCCCATAGCCCCTTTGTCAAACATTGGCCATATATATATATATATATATATATATATATATATATATATATATATATATATATATATAGTGGGGCATTATACAGTGGTATGTTATACCGCTACTTCGAGCACTGGAGGGTCACTTATAGTGGGAAGATTTTCTGTGGGGATACTTGTCACTTGTGGCCCCATCCCCTAAGGGCGTTACCCATCACAGCTTTCTTGCATTACAGAAAGCCTGCAGGTACAACTGAAGAGGCTTCAAGCTCCACTACACACACCAGTGTCGGATGCAGAACAGGTCCATGTGCGGCAGTACAGTAAGTTAAGCACTGCACTCCCAGCTGTCAGCCTGCCAAATTTGTTACAAGACAGATGTTGTATGATTTACCGATGTTCAGAAACCAAGCGGTTAGGAGACCGATGTGGGAATCCAGACATTGAGTGCCCTGTGTGCGCTATGTGCTGTGTAATGTGAACAAGATTGTGCTACTGAGTTATTTGAATTGGTACTATTGTATGGCCATACCTCCTTTTTTTTTGCAGTGTGCGGTGGGCATTGTCCCTTTATTAAGTATGGGAGAGGAAGCACAAATTTATAGTTTGCAGGAGGGCACAAACATCCTTGCACCGGCCCTGGGCGGAGCTACACAGAACTGGCCTGATTCCACAGCAAGAGGGAGAGAAGTGGCTGCCCAGAGTGTATGTGTGTGTCAGTATCTACAGGGAGAGGCACAACTGGCTTTGCACTGCTGCCATATTGGGTTTTGTTGTGTCTGCGTTAATAAACTAAACTAGTGTGCGACACATGTAAATCAGCCAAGGGTGTTGAATTAGGATGCAGTCAGGCTTAGGCTGCAGGGAGGGTGGGTAAGGTGGTGGAGTAAGTTAAGGTTAGGGACTGCGTGACAGAGTGCATGCCTCAAAGGGAGGGAGTGCATCAGTGTGAAAGATCACAGGCCATAGGGTGATGGAGCACGTCAGTGTGATAGAGCGCAGGATGAGGGAGCAAGTGAGTGTGATAAAGCTCAGGGGGTGTGATAAAGCGTACGTCTCGGGGAGAGGGAGCGTGCCAGTGTGATAGAGCGTACAACTTGGGGAGAGGGAGCGTGTAAGTGTAGGTAAAGGCCGGAAGGTGAAGGAGAACATCAGTGTGATAGAGTGCAGGCTGTCGGGGGAAGGAGACGCAGAGAAAGCCTTCGATTATGTCAGTTGGGACCATCTGTACACCACGCTCACACGTTCTGGGTTTCCGCCGGGCTTCTCCAGTGTCCTAAACGCTTTATATACAGCCTCTAGTTCTCGGATTATATGCAATGGGTATATATCTGATCCAGGAATTCTAAAAAGAGGTACCAGACAGGGCTGCCCACTCTCGCCCCTATTATTTGCCCTTGCTATTGAACCATTAGCGATTTCCCTAAGACAATTGCAGTCGTTTACAGGGGTTCATGTTGGGGATCAAATTTTAAAAGTCAGTTTATTTGCGGACGACATGCTCCTTTTAGTATCCGACCATTTAAAACCCATCCCTAATATTATGTCCGTCATTGATAGCTTTAGTTCTTTTGCCGGTTATAAGGTAAATACCTCTAAATCTGAACTGCTTCCACTCACTCCTCCCGCCCTCACACTTGCTTCTAATCCTATCCTCTCTCAGTTTTCCCTGAATAAAATGAAACTAAAATATCTAGGTGTTTTTGTCCCTGCCGACCTGATTAAATTATACGCGACAAATTATAACCCGATTATGTCCAAAATCTCTCAGTTATTGACCTCTTGGTCTTCCTTACCGATTTCGTCACTGGGGAGGGTGGCGGTTTTAAAAAGTATCATATTTTCAAAAATATCTTACATGATACAGATGCTGCCTCTGAGACCCAGCAGGAAAGACTGTTCAGCCTACGATAAACGATTTACAAAGTTTTAATGGAATAATAAAAAACCCCGTATAGCCTTAACAAAACTGAAGCTCCATAAGAAGCATGGTGGCCTGGCCGTCCCGGACCTTCTATCCTTCTCTAGAGCCGTCGCCTTTCGGTACATTTTGGATTGGTTATTAGACTTGTCTATTTATACTAATTATAATTTGGAACAAGCACTAGTGGCCCCATATGATCTCAAAGCCCTGCTACATACCCCGAAATCCCTTATACTGCCCACTTTTAAAAATAATATTCTGTTTTGGGATACATACCAGGCCTGGGGGGCCATACATAAAGCTTGGGGCAGAAACCCTACACATTCCAAATTTATATCTATAGGAGGCAATCCTTGTTTTACCCCAACTCTTACCAATTCTAGATTCACTGTCTGGAAGCTTAAAGGAATCTCTGCAATTAGAGATGTGTTTGACCCAGGTGGTTCTCTATATTCTTTCACTGATTTAGTAAATCTTTTTGATTTACCTTGGTCAGATTTTTTCATGTACCTACAACTGCGACACTATATACAGTCTCTTCCAATCCCCTGGCCAAATGAAGAAACACCGGACCCTCTCACCTCACTGATTACTAGAATTAGCAAAACACATTATAAAACGCAATGGCTATATGGCGACATACTTATCTCCATTATAAACATGGATAAGCTATGGTCCCCCCTCCTCGAGACTTGGTCTTCGGAATTCTCTTCCCCTGTGACTAGACGAGACCTAACTCATTCTATACCATCCATATTTAAAATTTTGCACTCAGCGCAATTACAGGAGATCCATTTGAAATTTCTGTACCAAGCATATATTTCACCGGGCCAGAGAATGCACATGTTTTCTTCAGACTCCGGTAGATGCCCTAAGTGTCATTCTCCAAATGCCCTATTTCTACACAACTTTTGGCACTGTCCCAAAATAGCAAAATTTTGGTTCAAAGTGAAATGGTATATACATAACTCATTTGATATTGACCTACCGTTCAATATAAAAGCTCTTTTAGGTTTACAAACTGCTGCTTGGCAGATACCCCAGTCCGCACACCCAATGATCCCCCTTCTGATAATAATCCTTACAGTTGCAAAAAAGCTCATAGTTAAGCAGTGAATTTCCCCTATACCCCACAGGCTTGAGCATTTACAATCTAAGCTGACCACAATACTTTGTTACGAGTCTACTCTCCCAGATGTGGACTGTAAAACCCAGAAATTCTTATCTAAATGGTCCCCGCTAATTGAAATTTAATTTAGAGAACATATACTTGAGGTTACTCTGAGATAATATACCCCCCCCCCCCTTATTTCCCTCCGGTTTTGGTGCACGTTGCGATTTCATATTTGTCCAAAGCTTTATAACACACTCTTGACATTGATGGTATCACATGTACCTTAGCAATTTTCTAGGCATCACAATATATATATATATTTATTTATTTTTTGGACTCTTAAGGTTGATATTTTTCAGTAATTTTTCTGATGATGAAAAGAGTAATCTGCGCGGAATGTTTATACTTCGACTCTGACGTCGAGATCCTCCTTCTGTCGATGTTGCATTGTGTACCATTTTATCATACTGCTTGCATATTTTTTCCTTTTGGAATATTTGCTATGTATATGTGAAAATCTCAATAAAAACATAAAAAAAAAATCATTATTAAATCATTAATAAATGAACCACAAGAATAATCATCCATGTGACTTAGCATCTGTGAGCTAACAGCACATTCATGTGATAACAGCATTTTAATCTCTGCCAGTTATTTTTAAAACACATCAGTTTATAATTTCCCTGCACAGATTCCAGCCACTTCCTAACTGTCATTGTTATATATAGCATAACAATGCAGCTGAGTCCAGACAGTGTGATGATGTCACAGACCGTGTGATGATGTCACAAAGAGGAGTGATGTCACAGACTGTTACACTTTCAGCCCTTTGGCACTGCTTCTACTGGGGACATGTTATGTAACCGGCACTAGGATACCTATGATATGGAAATAAATCGGTAATATACATTTGTATGTAATACAGGGGCTGTGACTTTTCTGTAGGACAATGTCTCCGGGGAATAGTTATTTTGGTTACAGCAACTTATTTTCTATATGACATTAGTTTTATTATTTCATTTATTCAAAAAGATTAAATGACAAGAAATATCATTACAGTAATGTACAGTAGATTCATATAATAATATATGAAAAGTTCACATACTTTATAATACAATTAAAGCTTCATTACACATATAAATACAGAAACACTCAGCGAGGCACTGGAAGAGGGATGTCAGAAAATGCAGGTACACAATAAGCAGTGAAACCAATAACATGAACATGGGGGACATTGAGGTTCTTGGCACAAAAATGTGAGCCCACCTACCACGTCAAGGTGACCTCATCAGGTGGGTGGAAGGGGGAGGGAGGGGAGGAGCCTGTGCTATACTATTCTATGCTGTGCTTAGCTATGCTATACTAAGACCATAGTCTTAGCATAGCATAGCTAAGCATAGCATAGAATAGCATAGATAGTCTTAGCTGAGACTATGTTAGGACTATGCTAATCTATGCTATGCTTAGCTATGCAATACCAAGACCATTGTCTTAGAATAGCATAGCTAAGCATAGCATAGAATAGCCTAGTCTTAGCATTGTCTTAGCTAAGACTATCTATGCTAAGCTATTCTATTCTATGCTATGCTTAGCTATGCTATACTAAGACCATAGTCTTAGCATAGCATAGCTAAGCATAGCATAGAATAACATAGATAGTCTTAGCTGAGACTATGTTAGGACTATGCTAATCTATGCTATGCTTAGCTATGCAATACCAAGATCATTGTCTTAGAATAGCATAGCTAAGCATAGCATAGAATAGCCTAGTCTTAACATTGTCTTAGCTAAGACTATCTATGCTAAGCTATTCTATTCTATGCTGTGCTTAGCTATGCTATACTAAGACCGAAGTCTTAGCATAGCATAGCTAAGCATAGCATAGAATAGCATAGTATAGTTCAGGTGGGTTGGGGAGGGGAGGGGGGGGAGGGGAGGGGGGGGTTTGCAGGAGTCTGTTGTTGTCTAACTCCTGCAGCACACATGTCTCATGAATTTGGAGACTCTTGACCTGAACGAGCCAGGTTCCTTCTGCTGGGCTGGGCAATCATCCACAGACAGGGGTGTGCATTTGGCAGCATTAACCATATCTGCCAGTTTGGGAATGACCGGGTCTGCCGGCTTGGGCATGACCGGGTCTGCCGGCTTGGGAATAACCGCGTCTGCTGGCTTGGGCATGACCGCGTCTGCTGGCTTGGGCATGACCAGGTCTGTTGTTTTGGCCTTGATTGGGTCTGCCAGCTTTTGCTCGACCGGGGCTGCAGGCTTTGGCTTGACCAGGTCTGTTGGTTTGGCCTTTATTGGGTCTGCCAGCTTTGGCTTGTCCAGGGCTGCCCGCTTAGGCTTGATCGGGGCTGCAGGCTTTGGCTTGACAGGGCCTGCCAGCTTTGGTTTGACCGGGGCTGCCAGCTTAGGCTTGCCCGGTTCTGCCAGCTTTGGTTTGAATGCGTCTATATAGCAAGAGGGGGGCCCTAGACTGCACACCCTGTAAGGAGGGGTGCTCAATGGCTTGACTGGTTCTGCCAGCTTTGGTTTGACCGGGGCTTTTGGCTTGATTGGTTCTGCCAGCTTTGGTTTGTGTGTGTCTATATAGGAAGAGGGGGGCCCTAGACTGCACACCCTGTAATGAAATGTGCTCGGCGGCTTGGCCCTGACCTGGGTCGCCACTTTGACCCGCTCAGATGTTGGCCCAGATGTCGCCAGCTTGACCTGCTCAGATGTTGGCTGCCTTCGCACAACGTGTTTTGGTGCCACAGGCCGATACTGAGGCCGGGATGGTGTGGCTGGCCCTTGAGAGACAGGCATGTTAGCTTCTCTGCTTTGACTTCTCTAGACTGTGACTTATCTTGTCGAGAGGCTGCAGCAGAATGAGGTCCAGCAGTCTGTGCACCCTTATTTATACCCTGTTAGGCTCAGCCTATGCCCATATATGGTCATAGCTCAGCCTATGCCCATATATGGTCATAGCTCATCCTATGCCCATATATGGTCATATCTCAGCCTATGCCCATATATGGTCATAGCTCAGCCTATGCCCATATATGTTATGTAACTGACACTACTGGGGACATGTTATGTAACTGACACTAATGGGGACATGTTATGTAACTGACATTAATGGGGACATGTTATGTAACTGGCACTGCTGGAGACATGTTATATAACTGGCACTACTGGGGACATGTTATGTAACTGCCACTACTGGGGACATGTTATGTAACTGCCACGACTAGGGACATGTTATGTAAATGGTACTACTGGGGACATGTTATGTAACTAGGGCACTTCTGGGGACATGTTATGTAATGGACACTATTGGGGACATGTTATGTAATGGGCACTATTGGGGACATGTTATGTAATTGGTACTACTGGGGACATGTTATGTAACGGGCACGACTGGGGACATGTTATGTAACTGGCACTACTGGGGACATGTTATGTAACTGGCACTACTGGGGATATGTTATGTAACTGACATTAATGGGGACATGTTATGTAACTGGCACTACTGGGGACATATTATGTAACTGGCACTACTGGGGACATGTTATGTAACTGACATTAATGGGGACATGTTATGTAACTGCCACTGCTGGAGACATGTTATATAACTGGCACTACTGAGGACATGTTATGTACCTGCCACGACTAGGGACATGTTATGTAAATGGTACTACTGGGGACATGTTATGTAACTAGGGCACTTCTGGGGACATGTTATGTAATGGGCACTATTGGGGACATGTTATGTAATTGGTACTACTGGGGACATGTTATGTAACGGGCACGACTGGGGACATGTTATGTAAATGGTACTACTGGGGACATGTTATGTTTCTGGCACTACTGGGGACATGTTATGTAGATGCCTCGTGCATGTGTGCATAATCTATTTAGTGATCACCGGAGCAGCGGTAATCCTAGGCTCCCCCCAACTGTCCCCCGCCCCCTATCCGTAGAACACTGCACCTGCCGGTAGGACAGCGGGACAGTGTCCACTTAGCAGGACTGTCCCGCTGTTATCAGAACAGTTGGTAGGTATGTGGTCTTCCAGCTGTTGTGGAACTACACATCCCATCATGCCCACAGTTTTACTATTAGGATATGGTACAGAGGAAATGTGTACAGCTATTATCTAAGTAGGGGATTTATTGTTCTGTTCTTTATCCAATAGGAACAAAAGAGAGAGACTCAGAGCCAGAGACTACTTCCCCAGCTGCCCGGTGGCATGCAATGCCTGGCCTGTATTTGAAACACTGATAGGACTGATTAGCAGCTGTTCCCAATTTCTACCACTCAAGGCTACAGCAGAATATCACCAACAGCAAATTAATTGACCTAAGGAAGAACAAGAGCATCATCTGTATCCCACGGCAACAACTACAGCCAAAGCTGTGATTGGCGACCTTGCAAGTGACATAATCAGTACTGCTGCAGACCTGAGGCCTCAGATTACATAGGCAGTTGTGCTGTATGATAGACTGGTGTCTGCAACCAAGGGACATTGATGTGGATCTTGATTTATTCTCATGGGCGGATTGGCATGCCGGGAAACCGGGACATTTCCCGGTGGGCCGGCCCATAATTGACATAAAGTGGCTGCTCACCCCCCGTGGCTGGGCTGTGGACCGCACAGCCGCGGCCGCAGCAGTTTTCCTTAAGCAAATATGGCTGCGGCCAGCATCATTAAGTAGAAGTAATATAAGCAGCCAGTAGTAAAAATGGCCGCGGGAGGGCTGGTGCGCATGTGCAGCCGCACGCAGCTGCTCCCGCGGTTCTGTCTGTCACTCACTGGGCAGCGTGACCTGCGTGCAGGGAGGTGCCGGCCATGAGATGCGCCCTCCCTGCTGTACATCCCCGCTGCTGTCCAGGCTCTGTGGCTGCCGGCTGCCAGTACACTATCACACTGACTGCATTAGGCAGCAGTGCCGGCAGCACAGACAGAGCTGAGGTGAGCTCCCTCCTGGCTCCCAAGTTCCCTCCCAACCCCCTTTGATCTTTTGATGTCTTCAGCGGATCGTGGAAAGGGGCGGAGCTACATGAGTGGAAGGGGGCGGAGCTACATGAGTGGAAGGGGGTGAAGCTACACGGGAGCACTGAGTTAATTAAAGAATTTGAAAGAAGCAGCCAGCTTTTAAGGTAAATACAGTTGTGGTGCTGGTGTTACACAGCACTACTACTGGTGTGGGCATTATGCAGCACTACTACTGTCGGCAACTGGTGAGGGCATTATGCAGTCACTGCATAATGCCCTCACCAGTTGCTGGCAGTAGTGACACTGCATAATGCCCACACCAGTTGCCGACAGTAGTGTGCATTGCACTACTGTCGGCAACTGGTGTGGGCATTATGCAGTGTCACTACTGTTGGCAACTGGTGCAGTGTCACTACTGTGGGCAACTGGTGTGGGTATTATGCAGTGCTAATACTGTCAGCAACTGGTGCGGGCATTACGCATCGCTACTACTGTCAGCAACTGGTGCGGGCATTACGCAGCGCTACTACTGTCGGCAAATTGTGAGTGTGTTACGCGGTGCTTCTAATGTCAGTAACTGGTGAGGGCATTATGCAGTGTCACTACTGTCGGCAACTGGTGCGGGTGTTAAGCAGCGCTACTATTGTCGGCAACTGGTGGGTGTGTTACGCAGCCCTACTACTGTCAGCAACTGGTGAGGATATTAAGCAGCGCCACTACTGTCGGCAACTGGTACGGGTGTTATCCAGAGCTAGTATTGTCAGCAACTGGTGTGGGCATTACGCAGGGCTACTACTGTCGGCAACTGGTGAGTGTGTTACGCAGCGCTACTACTGTTGGCAACTGGTGCAGGCATTACCCAGAACTACTACTGTCGGCAAGTGTTATGCAGCGCTACTACTATCGACAACTGGTGCAGGCATTACCCATCACTACTACTGCCGGCAACTAGTGAGGGTATTAAGCAGCGCTACTAGAGTTGGCAACTGGTGAGTGTTATTCAGCGCTACTACTGTCAGCAAATGGTGAGTGTGTTACGCGGTGCTACTATTGTCAGCAACTGGTATGGGCGTTACGCAGCGCTACTATTGTCGACAACTGGTGCGGGAGTTACGCAGCACTGCTACTGTCTACTATTGTGGCCAACAGTGGGCATGATGTGTAAACCGCGCCGCTACTGTGGACATTATGTGTGTGTGTAAGAGTTCTACTACTGTGGGCATTATATGTAGTATAAGCAGTGCTTCTACTGTGGATATTATGTGTGTTGAAGGGTTCTATTGTGGGCATTATATGTATAAGCAGCGCTACTACTGTGGATCTTATATGTAAGGGGCACTACTGTGCAGCGTAATGTAAATATAGGGGCACTAGGTGATGTGCAGGACCGTAACTAGGTGTGTGCCAGTGGTGTCTTGCCCATTTGTACTGTGGGTATACCAGCTAAATGACCACTTACTGCTGATTGCCAGCCGCCACTGCTCTCAGAGCTTGTGGTCCAGCAGCTGCAGTTATTGATTCGCTGTCGGATCTCGAGCTTCAATTGGCTCACAAGCTGGCATCATATTTAAAAATAAATTCAGCACCTCTGCAGGCTGTGCTCTCCTCCCCGTCTTCAGTAGCAGCAGCAGCAGCGGTGGTGGCGGGATGCCAGATTCTGGGCTCTGGGCTGGACTCGACTAGATTACACAGTTTACAGTAATGGGGGCATTGTCTAAGGGGCACTACTGTTGTCATTATGTGTAATAGGCATTAATGGGTGTAATATCCAAATTGAGCTGCATGCACAGTTGACAAACAATTTTGATGAACTGGCGGGTATGCGCATCATCATTCGCCGTTCGTCGCTTGCAGACTAAAAGATATTTTGACCATTTCCGTTCAGAAAGGCCAAAATGAAGAAATTGGTCAAAAGATTGGTCAAAAAAGTTGTACAGTGTGTATGAACCAATTGCACTAATGGGGCATTGTGTAAAGGGCACTACTGGTGGCATTATGTCTATAAGTTGTACTTGGGGCATTATGCATAGCATAATGTGTGGCATAAGGTCATATGGGCATTAAAGTGTGCAGCATATTAAATGGGGGTTATTCTAGTTCATTCTTTCTGACAAAATCCTTCTTAGATGGACAAAAACCATGTGCACTGCGGGTGGGGCAGATGTAACTTGTGCAGAGAGAATTAGATTTGGGTGGGGTTTTTCTTCAAAGTAAGATCTATATTGCAGTGTAAAATAAAGCAGTCAGTATTTTCCCTGCACAGAAACAAAATAACTCACCCAAATCTAATTCTCTCTGCACATGTTACATCTGCCCCCCTGCAGTGCACATGGTTTTGTCCATCTAAGAAGGATTTTGTCAGAAAGAATGAACCAAAATAAGGCCCATTGTGTAATGGGCTCCCTTAATGAGTGGAGGAGCAGCATGCTGTATGTAATGTAATGGTGGTGCACTGCTCGCCTTTAATACAAAGTACAGCGGGAAGCACTGAAGCTGCCTGCCCCATATGGTCAACCCACACCTCGTCTGGTGTCATGTGTTTTTCTCCCGTTGGGGCCACCAATGTGTATTGTTTTCTGTTTGGGCCAATGTTTGTTTTTTCTTTGGGGGCCAGTGTGTTTTTTTTGTGTGGGGGCATATGTTTTTATTTTCTTTAGGTTAACCCCCCCCTATCGTTGCTCATGTGCAAGCACCAAAAAGTCTATTATAAATGTGTTCTGCTTTCCTTCGGGTTACAGGGGGTCAGCTATTCACAGTATGGGCGTGTTATTGGAGTGATATGGGCGAGTTGCTTATAGTGGTTGCATACAGAGAAGCTGATTTGCTCGCATTGGAGGCTATACTGAGACGGATGATCTGCACCTAGGATAGGACTGGTGAAAGTTTCAATAATGCAGCCAATGGTGGCAGCGTAGCAGCTAGGGTGGCCAATCCCGGGATTTCGGGATTAGACTGCGCATGCGCAGTCTAATGCCGGGCAGCGTCTGAGCTCCTGCTCAGACGCTGCCCGGCTGTTCCCGAATCCCCGGCGTGCGTCCTGCGTAGCGTGACAGTAGAGGTCACGCTGCGCAGGCCACAGCGTCATCATTCGCCGCCCATTCTTCTCTTTTCCGCCCGCCTCTTCTTCTCCTCCGTGCGTCCGCCCGCCTGCCTCCGCCTGCTGTCTGCTGAAGAGGTGCACTTGCCGGGAGGCACCGTGCACCTCCAAACCCACTCCCGGCCGCTCGCTAATGTAAGTAATTGTGCGGGTCGGCCGATGTGGGGATGTCTATGGGATTATGATCCCAGGTAGGGATGCCAATCCCAGGAATCCCGGGATTGAGCATTTTTCAATCCCGGATCCCGGGATTGAAAAAATGCCCCGGGATTGGCATCCCTAGTAGCAGCATAAAGTCGCATATGCAACTGCATCAAAAAATACAAGGAAGGCCGCAACTGCATGCAACTCTGAATTATACCCCATTCTCCCTGCCGCAATAACCCGGGTTTTTGCCAGGGCAAGCAGTAATTTCCTGTGTCCTGTCTCAGTGTGAAAGGGTCTTTGTGAAATTCCCGGGTGGTATGCCCTGGGAATTACACGCTGTTTTTTTGCAGGGTTTTTCCTTGGTAATACACGGGTGTATGGCAGTGTGAACAGGTTAGACATGGGTTTTTCTCACAAAATGCAAAAAAGCAAGTTCATTGCATTGCTCAAAGCTGCTTTTTAAACAGCCAATCAAAGCTGCTCTTAGATGCCACACACTTGATGGCAGGCATACCAGGGGAAGCAGTGTGAACGGGGCAGACACAGGAATTTCCCAGGTCTAAGGTGCAGTATGAATGGGGTCTGTAGAGCTGAGATGCTCTATGCCCCGCCAAAAACACGGGAACAAAAACACGGGATTTTGCAGGGGCGGCAATGAGAACGCAGCATCAGATTCTATTAGTAGGGATCCGCCCCCTCTTGACAGACTCCACCCCCTTAGCAGACTCCACCCCCAGTGCTGCTTTCATAAGTTTCCCGGGCTGGTTTTACATCCCAATCCGCCCCTGGCGTGATATCACAAACAGCCGCTGCGACCTGAAACATGGCAGACTGGCGACTGGCTTCCCAGGTAGATGGGGCAGTCTACCCCAAGTCCTTCACTGTTTAGCAAAACACTCGCATACTAGCGATGTGATTGCATCATGGGGAGGTACCCCGGCACATAGCCGAATCTAAGGGGTGCTCCGGGGGTGCACCGAACCACCCATTAGACCACCAGCCTCTTAAAATTTAAAGAAATGACAGCCGGGCAGAGAGAGCTGTGTGCTGCCTGGCTGTTTAGTCTAAGGAATTGAGCGTTGCCAAGGGGGATGTTACACGCCGCTGGATGCACCTAATTGAAAGAAATGACAGCCGGGCAGAGAGCGATGTGCGCTGCTCGGCTGTAGTCTAAGCAGTGGCATCAATATTTTCAGTTTTCCCTTTGGACCGCCAGCAGACTCTCTGCCTGGCTGTCATTTCTTAAAATTAGGTGCATCCAGTAGTATGACATCCCCCTTGCCAACAAGCAATTCCATCCCCCCCCCTTGGCAATTAGCAATTCCCTCCCCCCCCCCCCCTGGCAACAAGCTAACCCTCCTCCCTTGACAACGAGCTAACCCTCCCCACCTTGGCAACAAGCAATTTCCTCCCCACCTTGGCAACGAGCAATTTCACTCCCCCCTTGGCAACGAGCAATTTCACTCCCCCCTTGGCAACGAGCAATTTCACTCCCCCCTTGGCAACAAGCAATTTCATTCCCCCCTTGGCAACAAGCAATTTCACTCCCTCTTGGCAACAATTAGGCCCAATAGGCAAAACAAATTTAACATAATTTCAACAGCACGGTAATACTGAGCTCTAATAAATGTTATTTAGCATTATTACAACTCACAATGGGGTAGATGTATGAAGCAGTGATAAGAGTGGAGAAGTGAGCCAGTAGGGAAGTTGCCAATGGCAACCAATCAGTATTAATATAACATGTATAATTTGCATACTATAAAAATATACAGAATAGCTCATTGGTTGCCTATACCTTTACCCTGGTGTGTATAGTCAAAAAAAAGCCCATATTAATTATTCTGACTTACTTGGCTTGCTTCTGGCTAGTACATGAACAGCCCCATCAGATGAATACACGATACACGATCTGAATCCAGTACTTGTCAATCTTAGTTCTTTTTTTTCTCTCTGAGAGATAAACATTGTGCTTAAAGCAGAGGTCCTCAATATCTGGGGCAAAGGCATCAAATCTTGGAGAGACATAACATACTGTCTAAGCAGCTCCCAACTGCCAGTTCACAGGAAATGCTTGGAAATAACAGTTGGAAGCTGATTGGTTGACAGGAGCTGCTTGAAGCTGATTGGTTGGTAATTTTTCTTGGCTGTTGGTAAGGGATAGGAAAGCCAGCAGTACTGTAGATGTACAATACTGCCTCACTCGTTGTAAAGTAATCTTCTCCATAGCATGCATCGAAAGGTTATTTACGCCAATAGTTATAATAATCTGTATAGCATATTAAATAAGGAGAAGCCTCACTAAGGGGGTTATACTAGTTCACACTTTCTGACAAATTCCTTCTTAGATGGACAAAACCATGTGCACTGTAGGTGGGGCAGATGTTACGGTACTTGTGTAGTATCACGGCTCCCATCGCATGCCATCGCATGCCATATGTAGTGGCATGCAATGGCATGTGATGCGATTTTACCGTGTTTTTAATGCATTTTTGATAAAAATCGCATCTCATGCGATGCGATGTCATTTTTCACTGAAATTATGGACATGAGTTGAAATCATGTAAAATGCACCCCAAATGTAATTTCTCTATCATTCTTATGGGATACAGGGAGTCGTTCATAACGATGGGGAAAAAGAGCTTATCCGAAGGAGACAGGCACATATAAAAATTTATACAGGGTGTACTGGCTCCTCCCCTCTGCTCCCCTCCCTCTAGCTTCAGTTTGAGAACTGTGCCTCAGGAGAAGCACAGATCAGGAAGAGCTCCAGAGAGTTTTATCTTCTGTTTTATTTTCTTTATTATTTTGGGGCTGCTGTTTGGACTTAACAGCAGTCCTGCGTCGTGGGAGACTAGGGGAAGGGTTCAGCTGCAGGCCACTTCAAGGTACCGAGCTGTCCCTGCCACAGGACCACCGTCCTGAGTGGGTGATGTTACCGCGGGCATTGCGCTGCAGCGCGCACACCCCTGGCACGCCGCACACCCCTAGTCCAGTCTGAAGACGTCAGTGGTGAGTATTACCCCGGGGTCCCCCGCCGTGGGGTCCCCGGGTTATTGTGCGGCAAGATGGCGGCGGTATGGCGGTGCCCTGCACAGGGACCGCGTAACCCCCTGCCTACACTGAGACAGGGTACAGTTCCTGTTTTGTCCAGGGCAGTTACCAAAGAGGTTTGGACATTCCCCAATGTCAGTCTCAGTATAAAACGCAGGTAAGCTCCGGCGCCATTACGCTGGGCGGAGCTTACCCAGAGTGAGACCAGCTCTGTGAGGGCGCCAAAACCTGCTTCCTGCTTCTTCCCTGGCTGCTGGAAACGCCATTGTACTGCTCCAGACACTCCTCAGCGGTGTGGATCAGAGGGAATCTGCTTGCAGAGACAGCTTCAGGTTTTCAGCCCTTGTGTACTTGTGCACTTGCCTGCTTACACTGTAAAGTACTGTTATTGATTACTGTACTGTATTACCAGCTCTTCTAATCGGAGTGCTAAGGTTATCAGGTGTATTGGTCTCCTCCATTATCCTCTGTACACCACCCCACTGGCTTGTTAAGCTGTACAAGATCAGATAAGGCTACACATAGTATTTATCTGGTTAATTTCACACTGCATATCCACTGTGTGTGCGCGCTGTGTGAGGGGGTGCAGTGATAAGTTTGTGCCAGCATCTTCATCACAGGTTACTTGTGAGCCATGCATGTCCCCACAAAGTACTGGGGTCCCCCCACAACTAACTGGGCAGCAAAGTAGCACACAGGACAGCTCACAGGAGCCAGCCTGGGCTACAGGTATAAAAACCATGCTTGAAACTGTGACTACACAGTTAACTGCTACGGCAGCACAGACCCAGAGAGTACAAAGGGAGCTGGCTATCCTCTCTGCCAGAGTGGATGTAATTACTCCCACCCCTGGGGATACTCGTAAGAGAAAGGCCCCCTCTCAAACCCCTGATTCCGGGGCTGACGATGGGGATGATGATGATGATGTGGATGATGCAGACGCAGGTGATGACGAGCCTGATGCTTCACAGTCACTACTGCGGGGCACAGAGCCATTGATTATGGCAATCAGGGAGGTGTTGGACCTTCCCTTAGCTGAATCCACAGCAGGGGATGCCTTCTTTGCTACTCAGAAAAAGCAACAGGTGGTTTTCCCTGAGCAGGCTGACCTGGAAAGTACATTCAAGTCAGCGTGGAATAACCCAGAAATGAGGTTTAAAGTGGCTAAAAAGTTTAAGTCCACGTTTCCCTTCGATCCTGAGGGACGTAAGGTGTGGGAGGAGCCACCAGAGGTTGATTCTTCTGTGTCTCGCTTAGCCAAAAAGATGGTACTCCCAGTACCAGGGTCGTCTTCACTAAAAGACACCACGGACAGAAAGGTTGAAAACACTTTGAAGTCCATTTTTACTGCTAGTGGCGCGTGTCAGCGTCCTGTATTAGCTAGTTGCTATATGGCCAAGTCCATATACACGTGGGCCTCCCAGATCCAGGAAGGTCTTCTGGGCGACATGACAGTAGCACAGGTGTCTGAGAAATTACACCATATTCAGGACACTGCTAAAGTTCTGTGTGAAGCGCAGAAGGAGTTAGGAGCCATTAACGGCCGTAACTCAGCCATGGCAGTGTCAGGGCGCAGATCCCTCTGGCTCCGGCAGTGGGTAGCTGACGCTGACTCCAAAAGGAGTGTAGAAAACCTCCCCTTCACAGGTGGCAGGTTATTTGGGAGTGATTTAGACGAATTAATCTCTAAAGCCACGGCGGGAAAGTCCACTTTCCTACCATCCACTCCACAGGCGCCGAAGCGTCCATTTCAGGCTCAATCCCAGCAGTCCTTTCGGGCAAGTAAATTCCGCCCTAAAGCCAGGGGTGGTTCAAACGCTGCAAGAGGCTCCCGTGGTAAATTCAGGAAGCCTTCCACTTCGGCCACCGCAGAGCGGCCATCCGGGGCAGCTGCAGGGAAACCAGCAGCATGACGGTGAGGCTCCACCATTAGCTCCGGCAGAGGTGGGAGCCAGACTGGCGTTCTTCGGCCAGGTTTGGGAAGCCTCGTGCCTCAATTCTTGGGTGCAGGCTCTTATTACGCACGGCTACAAGCTGGAGTTTGCAGTTCAGCCACCTCAGAGGTTCTTCAAATCAGGCCTCCCAGCGTCCCCAGAGGACCAAGTGGTGTTGCAGCAAGCAATCCAAAAGCTGGTACAGGCCAAGGTTATAACCCGGGTCCCTCCCCTAGAGAGGGGGCAGGGTTATTACTCGAACCTATTTGTAGTTCCAAAACCAGACGGGTCAGTACGCCCAATTCTGAACTTAAAATCCCTGAATCCCTTCTTGAAAGTAACCAAATTCAAGATGGAGTCCTTGCAGGCCGTGATAGCGGCACTGGAGGAGGGGGAGTTCTTGGCGTCCTTAGATGTGAAGGACGCCAACCTTCACATCCCTATATGGCCCCCTCATCAGAAATACCTGAGGTTTGCGCTGCTAAACGAGCACTATCAGTTTCGCGCACTGCCATTCGGCTTGTCCTCAGCCCCGCGCATATTCACCATGGTGATGGCGGAGATGATGGTGGTTTTAAGGAAAAAGGGTACTACAGACAGCCTTACAAGTTACCATACAGACCCTGTCGGGCCATGGTTGGCTCCTGAATCTGGCAAAGTCCTCTCTGATCCCTTCACAGAGACTCCAGTTCCTGGGCATGGTGATGGACACAGCTCTCATGAGAGTGTCCCTGCCACAGGACAAGATGTTGGACATCCAGCAGCTGGTCACAGACTTGCTGAGGACCCCCCAGGTAACGGTGCACCAGTGCATTGTCCTATTGGGAAAGATGGTCGCCTCTTTCGAGGCTCTCCAATTCGGGAGGTTTCACAGCAGGATTTTCCAGCTCGATCTCCTAGGGAAGTGGTCCGGTTCACACCGCCAGATGCACCGGCGTATTGTGTTGTCATCTCGGACCAGACTGTCACTACAGTGGTGGCTCCACATGCCCAACCTGCTGGCAGGGCGTCGGATTGGCATCCAGGATTGGGTCTTAGTCACCACGGATGCAAGCCTCACGGGATGGGGGGCAGTGACCATGGGTCAGTCCTTTCAGGGCAAGTGGACCCTATGGGAAACACGCCTCCATATCAACAACCTGGAGTTACGTGCTGTGTATTACGCACTTCTGAAGGCGGCCCCTCTCCTCAGCGGTCAGGCGGTCCGTATCCAATCAGACAACGCCACCACTGTGGCATTCCTGAACAGACAGGGCGGGACCAAGAGCAGGCCCTGTATGAGGGAAGCATCGAAGATCCTGTCCTGGGCAGAGAGTCACTGCCAGGCGCTCTCGGCCATATTCATACCCGGGGTGGACAACTGGGAAGCAGACTTCCTCAGTCGCCACGAGCTCCACCCCGGGGAATGGAGTCTACACCACCAGGTATTCAGTTCTCTGGTGGCTCGGTGGGGGACCCCACTGGTAGACTTGATGGCATCAAGAAGCAACTGGAAAGTATCCAGGTACTTCTCGAGGGCAAGAGACCCTCAGGCAGAAGGAGTGGACGCCCTCTCCATACCGTGGACGTTCAACAGCCTGGTGTATGTCTTCCCACCGATCCCCCTAGTGGCTCGGGTGCTAAGGAAGATAAGAAGAGACGGAACCGAGGTGATTCTGGTGGCCCCAGACTGGCCACGAAGAACGTGGTACCCGGAGCTTCTAAGTCTACAAAGGGACTCGTGGCGCCTACCCCTGCAAAGAGATCTACTCATGCAAGGACCGTGCGTCTTCCAGGCCTTGGAACAGCTGCGTTTGACGGCCTGGAAGTTGAACGGCAGATCCTGACTCAGAAGGGGTTTCACACTTCAGTCATCAGAACTATGACAAGTGCAAGGAAACCGGTAACAGCTGCACATTACCACCATATCTGGAAAAGATATGTGGGTTGGTGTGAACAGGAAAAGTTTACTCCTTCAGAGTTCAAACTGGAAAGGTTTCTTAGCTTTCTTCAAGCTGGTCTGGATCTAGGCCTACGCCTAGGCTCTTTGTAAGTGCAGGTATCTGCATTATCTGTTTTCTTCCAGAGGAAACTGGCTAATATTCCTGAAGTGCAGACATTTCTGCAAGGAGTATTGCATATACAGCCTCCTTTTGTGGCCCCTACTCCACCGTGGGACTTGGATGTTGTGCTGAAGTTCCTTAAATCCTCCTGGTTTGAGCCCTTGGAGGAAATTGACCTGAAATATTTAACTTGGAAGACAGTGGTCTTACTAGCCCTAGCTTCGGCTAGGAGGGTCTCGGAGCTAGGGGCATTGACTTGCAAGAGTCCTTATTTGATATTCTTTGAGGACAGGGCAGAATTACGCACTAACCCGCGTTTTCTACCCAAAGTGGTGTCTGCGTTCCATGTGAACCAACCAATTGTGGTTCCTGCTGGTGGGCCTCATTCTGAGGTGCCAACGTCCTTGGACGTAGTAAGGGTTCTCCGTGTCTACATCAGGAGAACAGCAAGGATTCGCAAAACTGATGGACTTTTCGTCCTCTATGACGCCCAAAAGATTGGACGTCCTGCTTCCAAGCAGTCTATTGCACGATGGATATGTGCAACCATTAAACAGGCTTATGTGGTAGCAAAGCTGCCTATGCCTGTTGGGGTGAAAGCTCACTCTACTCGTTCTGTGGGGACATCCTGGGCGGCTGCCCGAGGAGTTTCGGCCTTACAATTGTGTAGAGCAGCCACATGGTCTGGCCAACACACTTTTGTCAAATTTTATAAGTTTGATGCTCTGGCCACTGAGGATACTCGGTTTGGGCAAGCGGTGCTGCGGCAATAGGTTCCGCACAATCCCGCCCGTTCTGATATCTTTGGTATATCCCCATCGTTATGAACGACTCCCTGTATCCCATAAGAATGATAGAGAAAATAGGATTTTAATACCTATCGGTAAATCCTTTTCTCGAAGTTCTTATGGGATACAGGGCACCCGCCTCTGTGCGGAGGTTTGCCTTGCTCACTTTGTGAGATATGGACCAATACTGGGTCCTTCTGCTACCCTTCTTGTTCCTGGCGGACATAAGGGTGTAGGTTACCTAGGTAACTTAAACTTACATAGTGTACCTTAAAGGTCCACGAGTGTAAATTGTCACTTAGGTGATAATTCTATACATTGTTCCAGTTGGAACACAGTTCAAAATAGTTGTCATGTTGACATGTTCTAAGGCCCTTAGACTTCCCAGGTTATGGGGTTGCTAATGTGGTCTGTTATGTTGAATGTTGGGTGTGATGGATTAATCTCACCACGGTAAATATACACATATTCCTCTCATATTGTTCTTCTCCTTCGGCACAGTTCACTTAACTGAAGCTAGAGGGAGGGGAGCAGAGGGGAGGAGCCAGTACACCCTGTATAAATTTTTATATGTGCCTGTCTCCTTCGGATAAGCTCTTTTTCCCCATCGTTATGAACGACTCCCTGTATCCCATAAGAACTTCGAGAAAAGGATTTACCGGTAGGTATTAAAATCCTATTTTTTCACACTGTACCACCCCCACTATCAACGCCAACCCGAAGCGTGGCGAGCACAGCAAGCCCGCAAGGGGCGGAGGTACACGTCCTACGACCTTTTCATACCCCCACTATCCACGTTGGCGTGGAGTTGAGAATATAAAGTGTGGCGAGCGCAGCGAGCCACCGAGCCCGAAGCGTGGCGAGCACAGCGAGCCACGCGAGGGGACGCGGATACCTTCACAGGTATCCGTGTCCCCTCGCGGGCTTCACAGGTATCCGTGTCCACTCGCCACGCTTCGGGCTAGGTGGCTCGCTGCGCTCGCCAGACTTTCTATTCTCAACTCCACGCCGACGTGGATAGTGGGGGTATGAAAAGGTCGTAGGACGCGTACCGCTGCCCCTCGCGGGCTCGCTGCGCTCGCCACGCTTCGGGTTGGCGTTGATGTGGGGGTGGTACAGTGTGAAAAATGGCATTTGGGGTGCATTTTACATGATTTCAGCTCATGTCCATAATTTCAGTGAAAAATTACATCGCATCGCATGAGATCGCATGCGATCTCATGCGATGCGATGCGATTTTTCCCTGTACGATGCCCATCGTGGGAGCCGTGATACTACACAAGTACCGATGTTACTTGTGCAGAGAGAATTTGATTTGGGTGGGGTTTTACTTCAAAGTGAGATCTATATTGCAGTGTAAAAATAAAGCAGCCAGTATTTACCCTGCACAGAAACCAAATAACTTACCCAAATCTAATTCTCTCTGCACATTTTACATCTGCCCCCCTGCAGTGCACATGGTTTTGTCCATCTAAGAAGGATTTTGTCAGAAAGAGTGAACTAGAATAAGGCCCTAAAGGTGGGCATACATCAACCCGATTTGGACCAATTTTGGCCGATTGCGATCAATCGGCCCGATAAATCGGACCAAATCGGTTCTTCATGACATGGGGTCGGGTCCGATGCGCGGTCCCGTGCCTATCGGACCCGGCCCCAGGGGTTGGACCGGCGGGATATACGATGTAGGTCAGTCGGGGCGGTGAGGAGCAGTGGGGGCGGGCGGCTGGGGAGGAAGCAGTGGGGCAGCAGCGCGTTACCAGATCTGTTATTTTTTGTACATGTGATAAATCGAATGCGATTTATCACATGTAAAAAATGGCACATCAAAGTCCTCATCGTATGTGAGCCTCCCGGGGAGCTGCCGGGCGGCTCGGAGGAGAATAGGGTCCGACTTGTCCTCAGGACAAGTCAGCTCTATGTATGTATGCCAAACACACACCCCCACCGCTGCCCGCATCCCCTCCCTACGCAGTGAGCAGATGTGTAAGCTTACATGTCCACTCGCAAGCTCCCAAACAGACCAAAAATCATTTGATAATTACATACCCTCCAACATTTTGGAATAAAAAAATTGGAACAGATGCGAAAAGGGGGTGGGGCCATGTGAAAAGGGGGTGTATCCCAGCAGAACTGGTATAGAAATATATATAAATCTGGTGAGAGGTGACTCATTGTACCATCTTGCATAGTGCACACATAACACTTCCTATAGAGCAGGGCTGGGCAACACCAGCCCTCCAGATGTTGATGAACTACATATCCCAGGATGCTTTGCATTAGCTTTGCTATGTGGCCATGCTGAAACTGATGCAAGGCATGCTGGGATGTGTAGTTCATCAACATCTGGAGGGCCACTGTTGCCCAGCCCTGCTATAGAGTGTAAGCTTGCAGCAAGGCTCTCTTACCTCCAAGTCTGTCTGTTGTTACCCAGTTTGTTTTATCACTGTCTACTATTGTAAAGCGCAACAAATCTGCTGCACTATATAAGACACTGTAAATAAATAAAAATAAATAAAATGAACAGAATATAAGGAGATTGATAAATATTATTGAATAAATCAAATGCAGCCACCTTACTTGCTGCAGTGCTTCAAGTTCATGTGCTGCTTAAGGCTCATCGGATCTGATCCCCCCCCCGTCAGTTGCGCTGCCGTGCCACCGCACCCAACGCAAAGCTGCCCAGCCTCAGGCAGCTTCGTTCCCAGAAGGACGTCACTGCGCATGCGGAGAGTGCTGACAGTCCTTTCCCCCGAGTGCGCCGGGTCCGTGGTGCCGGTGCTTGATGACGTTACGTGCACGCTGGCACAGGACCCCAATGCACTCTTGGGAACGCCAGGGGCTGGGCCAGGGGAGAGCGACTTACAGTGGCTGAGACTGACTGTCACCGAGCCTGGAGTCAGGAGGAGGAGCCTGGACACCATGGGAGTCAGGCCAAATAATCGGTACAATCGGTAAAGTCTTTATATGCCGGTACAGTCTGTTAAAAACAGGATGCGATCCGATTCGATTTCCCATAGGAAACAATGTTAAATGGCTCAATTTAGCCAAATTATCATAGGAACAATAGTAAATGGGCCAAAAACACCCCTGAACATTGAAATGTCCCCCCAAAAGTAGTTGACGCCACCCCGCCATCAACGTGAACCCGAAGCGTGGCGAGCGCAGCGAGCCCGCGAGGGGCGGCGGTACGCGTCCTCCGACCTTTTCATGCCCTACTATCCACGTCGGCGTGGAGTGAGAATAGAATAGTGTGGCGAGCGCAGCGAGCCACCGAGCCCGAAGCGTGGCGAGCGCAGCGAGCCCCGCGAGGGGACGCGGATACCTTCACAGGTAAACGCGTCCCTTCGCGGGCTTCCCAGGTGTCCGCGTCGCCCGCGAGGGGACGCGTATAACTGTGAAGGTATCCGCGTCCCCTCGCGGGGCTCGCTGCGCTCGCCACGCTTCGGGCTCGGTGGCTCGCTGCGCTCGCCACACTATTCTATTCTCACTCCACGCCGACGTGGATAGTAGGGCATGAAAAGGTCGGAGGACGCGTACCGCCGCCCCTCGCGGGCTCGCTGCGCTCGCCACGCTTCGGGTTCACGTTGATGGCGGGGTGGCGTAAACTACTTTTGGGGGGACATTTCAATGTTCAGGGGTGTTTTTGGCCCATTTACTATTGTTCCTATGAGAATTTGGCTAAATTGAACCATTTCACATTGTTTCCTATGGGAAATCGAATCGGATCGCATCGCATCGCATCGTTCAATATCGTGTATGTGTACGATGCGATGCGATCCGATTTCATTACGGTGCCGTACGTAGAAAACCTGGGCGCCCAGATAGGAAACAAGTACCTCAATTTCTTCTTGAGGTTTCCTTTGAAGTCGTGCCACCTGCAATCAAAGTGTACATATTAATACATGTAACTCGTCATGTTTGCTGTAGCACCCATTGCAATCTGAAACATAATACAACATGTGCCTACTGACACCAAACTTACATTATATTCATTTTGAAAAACAACCCTTAGAAGATACAACAACAGTCACCCTCCAATAACTATCAATTCAATGTCATGGCAAACATGTCTGCGCCTCCAAGCAACGTGACCACCCATTGACCAACTCCATCTAATATTGAATGTAAACATTACTGGACTTGTACTGCTCAAATGTAACACACATGTACTTGCCTCTTCTTAACGTGCTCCGCCTCACGAACTTGTGGAGCCACTGCATTAATCTCCGCCGTTATCTCCTCCCAGATCTTCCATCTCCTTGTGTGTGTCAACTTTACCGCTGGGCACTCTATCAAATCACGTGCCCGGGTCACCAGGATGTCAAGCTCCTGCGGTTCATATGCCATGTTTCTTGTGGTTGGTTCCTCTGTTGCCCGACTGCGGCCACGGCCACTGGCACGGCCATGGCCACCGGTTGCTGTACTTGAAGTGCTGGGCTGGCTACTCTGTTGGGAAGCCACCTGCTGTGTTCCCAATGATTCTGCTGATGCTGAGGATGGGCCAGCTGCTGATTGGCCTGATGTTGATGGCCCATCTGGCTGCTCTGGGTTGAGGGGGACATAGGTGGTGTTGGCCTCCATGCGGGACAAGAGATTCTGCACCACCTGTTCTTCCTCTGACTCTGAGCCAGCCATGTTTGCAACAACTGTTTGCCTTTCTAGGACCACTTTAAATACTATTTCTGTAATTGGCGTTAATCAGCTGCAACCTGCGTTCTGTACGGCCGCGTTCCGTACGCCAGCGTCAACCGTGCGGCGCATACGGGTCGCCCCTTGGTGTGGAAAAATATTTCTCAAAAACCTGGCAAACTGAGTAAGTCTGATTTAGTAGCTAAATGCAGATTCCAACACCAATGACAAAATAAAACTGAGGTCACACATGAAATGTATATTTGAATGTACATCTGTACTGTGCACTTGTTTGGTATGTAGTACAACTGACACTACCCATTCCATATGTAAATCCAGTCCACCACTTAGCCACAAGTAATCAGTGCTAGCATCCAAATCACATGTGAAAGCACTCCAAATTCAGGCTGGATGCTAGCTACTTTTCATTCCACCTCTGTAGTATGGGCCAGTAGAAGGTAAGTGTACACATGGCAGCATGGCCTAATTTTGGGAAAAGGTCTGCCACTATTTGCTATGTTTCTGCTGCATACCTTTCATTATAACATAGCTGTTTAGTACCTTGTGGAGTTAGGTGTAAGTGTCTAGTGATGCAGACTATTTCACCTGTTGCTTATACCCATGTTTGGTGAATGTTATAGATTATATATAATGTGTTTCCATCTTATTTTACACTGTCTGTTTAGGATGGGTGTGCGATGCAATGGGTTAGCCGTGTGTTCGGGCGCATAGACGCTGTTAGTGTAAAAATGAACAATAAAGTTAATACCAAATATCACTCTGATCAACCAATGACAGCACATGATTGTTCCCAGAAGGACGTCACTGCGCATGCGGAGAGTGCTGACAGTCCTTTCCCCCGAGTGCGCCGGGTCCGTGGTGCCGGTGCTTGATGACGTTACGTGCACGCTGGCACAGGACCCCAATGCACTCTTGGGAACGCCAGGGGCTGGGCCAGGGGAGAGCGACTTACAGTGGCTGAGACTGACTGTCACCGAGCCTGGAGTCAGGAGGAGGAGCCTGGACACCATGGGAGTCAGGCCAAATAATCGGTACAATCGGTAAAGTCTTTATATGCCGGTACAGTCTGTTAAAAACAGTACTGTACTGTACAGTACTGTACCGACAAATTCGGAACAGTTGGTGGGTATGTGGTTACTTACCATCGACGGATTTTTCCTCTGCACGTAGCCAAAAACTAGATCAGGACTTAATTTTCTGCCGCACGGTTTCCTCTGAATTGGGGGTGGGCGCTGACATCATGTGATGTCAGCATCCTGTCCCAAAAAGGCAGCGGAACGCCTGCATTCCCTGGGGCCCGCCCAGCATTTCTATGGCCGTGCCTAACATTTTTGTGGGGTAAATGCACAAACCAGATCCCAGTGCGGGACATGTGTAGGAGGTCCTCTGCATAATTAGACCTTGGAATAAGTTATATCATACCTGATGTGGTGGCAGCAGGGCCGGATTATAATTGAGGCAAGGCCAAGGCACACTGATTGCACAAGTGTGCAGTGCATTACTGGGAGTTGACTAAGTCCCATGACACTTTAAACCAGAGGGCAGAGGCTGAGAGGTTTGTGCTGAGCTCTAATTGGTGGAGCTCATTACATGCCCATGGAGAACAACAGCAGCAGCTTAGTCATGGGAGGGTTTTTAATCAAAGGCAGCACTAGGACTGTGAGGTCTCCTACAGAGTAAGGTGCAGAGGGACAAACACAGGCTTTTCATATGGTATATATTTATGTGACCCCAGAGGGTCGAAACGTCGACTATCATTTGAAAAACTACAAATAAATTGTGCTGATTTAAGCTTCAAATTGGTGAGTGCCCCTGCTTTATTGTGAAGCATCTATAAGTATGTATGGCAATCCTGAACAGGATTTCTTCTAAGGCGCACCCCAGTCATTACAAAGCATTTGGATGTGAGTGTGGGACTTTCTATTCATCTATCTATCTATATATATATATACAAACTCCAAGAAGAATGGCACTCAAGAGGCAGTTTCATGCAAAACAATGAGGATGTGTATTATCGCATTGCCGAGCTTTCGAGGTATAACCCCCTTCCTCAGGGCACAATCCGGCTGTAGGATTGTGCCCTGAGGAAGGGGGTTATACCCCTGAAAGCTCGGCAATGCCATAATACACATCCTCATTGTTTTGCATGAAAATGCCTCTCAAGTGCCATTCTTCTTGGAGTTTGTGTGTTTGACCTCTTTGGGCACCGGGGCCCGTTACTGATTACTGTGGAGTGCCGGCAGGCTTGGACTTTTTATATATATAGAGAGAGAGAGAGAGGGCAGAAAGAAGGCGCTTCATGGTGCAGTAATTAAAATAAAGTTTTTATTTTAAAATAATAATCTACGGTGCAGGTTAGCATAAACTCGTACCATGTGTAAAAACTCTGTGGACTGGGTACCACAAGTCATAGGTAAAAACCAAAGGCATATGCTGCTCACACTGTACCAGGACACCGGTTACACTCGAACGCCGCAGGGCTGGTTTGCAGAGAAGCGTGCGGGGATACACCACGTCCAGGATACCAGTGATTGGAGGAGAAGGAGCGTCGTAGGCCACGCCCTGACGCGTTTCGTCACTGCGGACTTCGTCAGAGGGCGTGGCTACTACGTACGCTCGAGAGATCTATAAAGGGCAGTCCCCGTCAATCAGAGAGCGGGTCAGCGCACGGCATTGGCTGCTGTAATGAGAAGGCGGAACAGACTAATATTATACTCGTCACTAGGTGACGTGAGGCGGCTGTCTCCATCAATCAAAGAACGGGTCAGCACACAGCATTGGCTGCCATATGTGGGAGGGCCGAAGAGACCAATGTTCTACTAGTCACTGAGGCCCTTATTCTGATCGGTGCGTACTTTCCCGAATTCTTTCGGATCGCGTTTTTTAGCCGTCTGCGCATGCGTGGGGAACGCTATGCGCATGTGCCACGCATGGTCTCCGTACTTGTTCTCACTAATACCGTACAGAAATGTGCACCGCAATCATTCGGCCAATATGGGTGTGTTATGGGCGTCATGCGGAATGACACAGGGGCGTAGTTTCAAAGTGGGCTAAACTGTGCGGAAACATGGGCGGACACGGGGGAGTACACATATTTTGGTAGGCGTGCATTCGGACAGCACGCCGAATGCACGCGAACAAAAAGGGTAGAAATGTGCGGTGTCCAAAAGGCTAGTATTGCTTTGCGGACACCACTCGGTCATGCGCTAGGCAATCGGAACGCCTAATCAGGACGGACGCACCTCAACCAATGTCAGCTGAACACAATACAATCACCTACTTTACTCATTACTTGTTAATTACACGCTTCTCACTGCTACAATTGGAAGCATTGCAGCTTAAAGGGAACATTACATGCTGCACTTGTCACACACTTTTACACAGCAAATAATCCACACAACTTAAAATTAATAATACTAATACACATGTCACTTCTGCATGTATCAATTAATACAGACATTTGTGGGGCCCAAATAACATTTATTAAAGCAACTTTGCCAAAAATGTCAAAAACATCACAAAATAAATGGTACCATAACAGGACTAAAAGTAAATAAGATATAATAAATAGCCACAGCAGAATCATTAGGAACACATCAGGTGGCTTCACAACAAAAGTACAGCACCAACACTTCAAGTACAGCACACAGTAATGCTAGTCGAAACAGGGGAACCAAACATGACATTTGAACCGCGGGCAAATGTGGTGACCCTCGGCACGGATTTTGACACAGGATGCTGACACACACAGCTCAATGGAAGATTTGGGAAGACATAACGGTGGAGATTAATGGGGACACAAGTTCATTTGCGGGCACGTTTGCCCCTGGCAGGCTCCTTGCCACGTGCAGCAGCTCTTCGGCCTCGCCCACGGCCACAGTCAGATGGTGGGTCACGTGGAGCACATGCTGGGGAGGGGGTGGATGTTCTTCCCCCTCTGGCAGCAGGGAGTGATGATGGTGGTAATGCACCAGAAGCGGGTGACATTAGGACCCTATTGGTGGTAACTAGCTCCACCATAAGTTCATTATGGCGGAGGAGGAGTTCATTTTGCCGCAGGGCTTGATCAGCCAGCACCTGCAGGCTAGCAGCAATAGCTTGCTGGCTGGCACTCATAGCTTGCTGGCTGGCACTCATAGCCTGCAGGCTCGCAGCAATACTCTGGTGGCTGGTGGTCAAACCCTGCAGCACCTCCTCGGCCCTACGCACCCGCTCTGATGCCGAGTCTCCCTGCTGCACAATACTTTCTAGCACACGGCCCCACGTGGACAATTCAGCCGCGGACATTTCCGGCTGCTGCTGCACGGGCCTGCTACTGGGGCCAGGTGGCACAGACTCCACAACCTCCTCAAGAGAATCTTGACCAAGCGGTGGGGATGCTGTTGAACGAGAAAATACCAATTACCACACATTCCATGCCAAATTCAAAACATCTACTTATGGCCTGGCAAATAATTACCTTCAAGCGTAGAAGCCATCACTTCCGCTGGGGACTCGCTGTCTATGGTGCTCACCCCCCGGACCTCCTCCACTGCAATGCAGCACTGTGCCATCTCTTCCAGGGGGGTGAGCTGCAGCTTTGATGGCATGGGGCCAGCCCCAGAGGTGTGGCTGTGTTCCCACCGCTGGGTCAATTTCTTCTTGAGGTTTCCTTTGAAGTCGTGCCACCTGCAATCAAAGTGTACATATTAATACATGTAACTCGTCATGTTTGCTGTAGCACCCATTGCAATCTGAAACATAATACAACATGTGCCTACTGACACCAAACTTACATTATATTCATTTTGAAAAACAACCCTTAGAAGATACAACAACAGTCACCCTCCAATAACTATCAATTCAATGTCATGGCAAACATGTCTGCGCCTCCAAGCAACGTGACCACCCATTGACCAACTCCATCTAATATTGAATGTAAACATTACTGGACTTGTACTGCTCAAATGTAACACACATGTACTTGCCTCTTCTTAACGTGCTCCGCCTCACGAACTTGTGGAGCCACTGCATTAATCTCCGCCGTTATCTCCTCCCAGATCTTCCATCTCCTTGTGTGTGTCAACTTTACCGCTGGGCACTCTATCAAATCACGTGCCCGGGTCACCAGGATGTCAAGCTCCTGCGGTTCATATGCCATGTTTCTTGTGGTTGGTTCCTCTGTTGCCCGACTGCGGCCACGGCCACTGGCACGGCCATGGCCACCGGTTGCTGTACTTGAAGTGCTGGGCTGGCTACTCTGTTGGGAAGCCACCTGCTGTGTTCCCAATGATTCTGCTGATGCTGAGGATGGGCCAGCTGCTGATTGGCCTGATGTTGATGGCCCATCTGGCTGCTCTGGGTTGAGGGGGACATAGGTGGTGTTGGCCTCCATGCGGGACAAGAGATTCTGCACCACCTGTTCTTCCTCTGACTCTGAGCCAGCCATGTTTGCAACAACTGTTTGCCTTTCTAGGACCACTTTAAATACTATTTCTGTAATTGGCGTTAATCAGCTGCAACCTGCGTTCTGTACGGCCGCGTTCCGTACGCCAGCGTCAACCGTGCGGCGCATACGGGTCGCCCCTTGGTGTGGAAAAATATTTCTCAAAAACCTGGCAAACTGAGTAAGTCTGATTTAGTAGCTAAATGCAGATTCCAACACCAATGACAAAATAAAACTGAGGTCACACATGAAATGTATATTTGAATGTACATCTGTACTGTGCACTTGTTTGGTATGTAGTACAACTGACACTACCCATTCCATATGTAAATCCAGTCCACCACTTAGCCACAAGTAATCAGTGCTAGCATCCAAATCACATGTGAAAGCACTCCAAATTCAGGCTGGATGCTAGCTACTTTTCATTCCACCTCTGTAGTATGGGCCAGTAGAAGGTAAGTGTACACATGGCAGCATGGCCTAATTTTGGGAAAAGGTCTGCCACTATTTGCTATGTTTCTGCTGCATACCTTTCATTATAACATAGCTGTTTAGTACCTTGTGGAGTTAGGTGTAAGTGTCTAGTGATGCAGACTATTTCACCTGTTGCTTATACCCATGTTTGGTGAATGTTATAGAGTATATATAATGTGTTTCCATCTTATTTTACACTGTCTGTTTAGGATGGGTGTGCGATGCAATGGGTTAGCCGTGTGTTCGGGCGCATAGACGCTGTTAGTGTAAAAATGAACAATAAAGTTAATACCAAATATCACTCTGATCAACCAATGACAGCACATGATTGTTTGATTTGTGCCATTGCTAAGATGGCGGCCTATGGGAGAGCAGCCCCATTCTCATCAGCGGAGCTGAGAACACTGGTCTCCGTTATGGAGACCAGGCTGGGGCGGGCGGGCCCATTTATCACGAATAGGCAAAAGCGCAATGCCTATGCGGTGGCCCGCCGCCATATATTCGCACGCACCCAGGTGCGGCGGACCATCGCTCAGCTGGAGCGGCGGTGGTCCGACCTGAGGCGCAGGGAGCCAGACAAGCTTCAACAAATAAGGGCCAGCATTGCTAGATGTGAGTATTTCGACAGTAAATGGGGATTTGGACATGATTGCTTACCTGACATTATTTAATCCACTAAGGTCACCAGCCTGATCATGAGTTAAACATGGCATACAATATATGAGTTCCTGTTTGACACCCTGTAATGGTCATAAAATATGTTATTGGGGAGGATTAATGCTTGTGATGCTTACAATGGGCCAAATGTCACAGCATACCTGCCATGTTACAGGCTGTGTTTTGTAAAGGCCACTAAGGAGCTGTTTGCCTGTACAATTATCTGTACTTATAACCTTTGCATTTATAGCTTGATAAGGCTTAATAGTAATTACCACTAATTGCCACTTTTTTGATTTTTCCCATACACAGCACGTGATCGAGCAAGACAGGCCCGGGAGGAGGCAGAGGTGGCCCAGGAGGAGCTTCCGCAGGAAGGGAGCCCAGAGGAGGGGGCCCAGGAAGTGGAGGAGGAGGCAGAGGTGGCCCTGGAGGAGCTTCCTCAGGAAGGGAGGCCGGAGGAGGGGGCCCAAGAAGTGGAGGATGAGGAGGGGTGGGCTGTGGAGGCGCTGCCACCCGAGGAGGAGGTCATCCAAGGCGAGGACGAGGTGGCACCATTGGAGGCCCCTGAGGAGGAGGAGGAGGTGGAGGCCTGTGAGGTCGTCCAGGCGGCCGGAATTGGTATGTATACATAAGGATTAATTTATCCGTTTGGCATTTACTATTTGCTATGTAGCACTGGTGATTCAATTGATTTTTACAATACTATAAAGTGACCAAACAAACGGGATAGCAACAGACACACTTTGGGGTTAGATAGGGTGGCCAAACCATCCCTTTCATCCAGGACACATATTAATGACACAGGTTGTGAGGATGTCTTTCATATCGATTTTAAGTGCCACTGAACCTGTGTAGTTAATCTGTATCCTGGAAGAAAGGGATGAATTGCTAATGTAAGTGTTTCATGTCCCTGCTGCAAGCATACAATCTGTAGCCTCATATAGGTGAGTAGAGTTTACTGGTGAATGATCTTTGTAAACTAGATTCAGTATGGCATAAATGGAGTATGGACAGGCGTGGCTTAGACTGGAGTAACAAGTGGTCAGTGCCCCTGGGCCCTCCTCTAGCTAACCACCCCCTGCGGTCTGCATGTATGTTTTGCACCGTAATTGTGTGTTGATTTGGTCTTAGTAATGCTTTTGAGCATGGGAGTGGGTTAGTGCTGCAGCTTCTCCTAACTGGCATTCTGACAATGATTTCTGGAGCAGACCATCAGCAGGCAAGCCATGCTTGATTGCACAAATGTACTGAGCATTCCTGAGAGTTGTGTAACTCCCCTGCCAGGCTCCATCATATAACAGACACTGAACTTTGTTTGCCGAATTGTGATTGGTGCAGCGCTTGACATGCTTCTCACAGCTTAGTCATGGGTGGGTTTGGATTGCGAAGGAGCAGTATGACTGTGAGGTGTTCGACAGAGTAAAGGGTAGAGGGCCAAAATCAGGCTTTCCATGTAGTATGTATGCATGTATGTATAGGTGTATGTCTCATATATATAGTTATATATGTGTGTGTATATATATATATATATATATATATATATATATACACACACACCTGTCACGGTGCATGTTTAAAATGTAGGTTTGACTATGTTAAATGTATGCATGAATATCATTAGTCATTTTTCAATTTGAATTTCCTCCACAGATGAGCCTGCCCAAGCAGAGGAGGGTCGCCGTGGGGCCCTCCTTAGACTGCGAGCCCAGATGCGCCAGATGTTGGCGGAAATGGACCGCATCATTGATGCCGATAATTAATTTCGTTTTTGTGGACAGTTGTTTTATAATAAATAGTTATTTAAAGTTCAAAGTTGTCAGTGTTTTTTTCTAACATGCTAAAGTATATGTGTAACTTGTTTAAAATCTTTAAAATAAGCAAAATGTACATAGTGTATATAGATGTATGTTAGGGTCACATGCTGTAAGGGTTAATGTGTGTCATGAATGTAGTAGGAATGTGGGTCAGTATAGATGAGCATTTAATTGATTGAAATTGATAACAATCCCTTTTTCATGAGGTTGCCTAATTGCCTAAGTGGGTCATGTGATCGCTGTGTGTACTTTGTAAAAAAGTGTGGGATTGAGCGTAAATACTCCGCATCTGGGCGTACGGACAGCTTCCCGTACGTTCTGACGCGGTAAGACCGTGCTTGTGCGGGAAGACCGTGCAAGAATCTGTACGTTTACACCGCACACGCACGGTTTGTATGTCGTCCGTACACACGCCCTGTTCTTAAAGAGTGAGTCCGTCCGAATGCGGAGGACCCGTGGGCGTTTCTACGGACGTTAGCCGTACGCCACCGCACAGCGTGGCGTGCGGACCGCACCGAAAGAATTCGGGAAAGTACGCACCGATCAGAATAAGGGCCTGAGTGACGTAAGCAGCTGATAGACAACAACGGCCTCCACATTTTTTAAGCTAATACGCTGGTACACGTACTTTGTGTGAGCGACATATCCTCAAAACAAAATTACACAGCACAAAAAACATACATTTATGAAAAATCCCGGTGGGCAGGACCCATTCCACCCTTATGTCGGGCCGGCGAGAAGTGAATACGGCCGCCTG
The DNA here is from genome assembly GCF_055691185.1 of Crinia signifera. Classification (NCBI taxonomy): domain Eukaryota; kingdom Metazoa; phylum Chordata; class Amphibia; order Anura; family Myobatrachidae; genus Crinia; species Crinia signifera. The sequence continues at coordinate 314,168,499 of NC_139217.1, forward strand.
CAGCCTGGCTAGAATACACTGCTGAGGGTGCTGAGAGGTCGTAGCGTCTCACAGCAGGACATGACGCTGTGCTGTGGATAGCCAAGCTGCAGTGTGTGCTGACAGTGACAGGATGGAAGAAGCAGCAGCACAGCCAGGGCCCTGCTTCACACACTGAAGCTAGCCCCGCCCACCTCAACAACATTGTGCATCAGGCCTGCACGTGCACCTCCTGCTCCTCTCTTCTCACTACGATGAGCTCAGCTGTTTGAAGCCTGGTTCTTCTCTTGCTCCTCTCTGCGATGAGCTGCTGGAAGCATGCTTCTTCTCCAGCACGCTGTCAAATCCCTGCTCCTCTCAGGAAGAGCAACACAGTCAAGTGAGTTGTGTGTATAATGGGCTGTAGGGGCTGATGTACCTTGTACTAGGGAAGTGGGGATGTGTTTATAATGGGGAGTGGGGGCTCTGTATAATGTGGAGTGGGGGTGTGTGTATAATGGGGAGTGGGGGCTGTGTGCATAATGGGGAGTGGGGGCTGTGTGCATAATGGGGAGTGGGTGTGTGTTGTGTTTATAATGGGGAGTTGGGGTGTGTTGTGTATAATGGGGAGTGGGGGCTGTGTGCATGATGGGGAGTGGGGGTGTGTTGTGTATATATAATGGGGAGTGAGGGCTGTGTATATAATGGGTAGTGGGGGCTGTGTGCATAATGGGGAGTGGGGGTGTGTTATGTATATAATAGGGAGTGGGGGCTGTGTATATAATGAAGAATGGGGGCTGTGTGCATAATGGGTAGGGGGGTGTGTTGTGTTTATAATGGGGAGTTGGGGTGTATTGTGTGTATAATGGGGAGTGGGGGCTGTGTGCATAATGGGGAGTGGGGGTGCGTTGTGTGTGTGTATATAATGAGGAGTGGGGGCTGTGTGTATAATGGGTAGTGGGGGTGTGTTGTGTTTATAATGGGGAGTGTTGTGTATATAATAGGGAGTGGGGGACAGGGGCGGGCTGGGCCGGGGGGGGGAAGGGTGCCATTTGCCCCCCCCCCCCCCCCCCGGGCCGCTCTACAGGTACTTTTGCGGGCCACAGTGGCTTTAGGGGGGCACCCGGGCACGTATTACTTGGTGCAAGATGAAAGACCCGGCGGGAGATAAAAGACCCGTTGGTGCTGCTGCCTGAAGAACCAGGCGCAGCCGCTGCTCAGTCCCCGGCATTGCCGCTGTCCTGCAGACCCTAGCTGCCTCTACCCTGCAGTCGCCAGCGAAGCCTCTACCCTGCAGATGCCAGTGCAGCCTCTACCCTGCAGACCCCGGGACCGCCACTGCCCTTCAGACTCCGGAGCAGCCTCTACCCTGGAGACCCCGGGACCGCCGCTGCCCTGCAGACCCCGGCGCAGCGTCTACTCTGGAGACCCTGGGACTGCCGCTGCCCTGGAGCCTGCCTCTGCCGAGTGACTGGTGAGTCAGATGAACACAGGCCACTTTTACTGGGGGAAAAGTCATCCCTTTTAAATGCCTGTTCTCTATCCCTCTCCCCTGAATAGCCTCCCCTCCCTCTCTCTCACCCTGCCTCTTACTCCCACTGTCTCACCCCTCTCCCCTTTTCACTCCACCCCAATTCTCATCCCCCCCCTCTCATTTCTTTCATATTTTTCTTCCCCCTGTCTCTATTCTCTCGCCCATCCCTTTTATATTTTCTCTCGCCCCGTCTTTCATCCATCCCCCCACACTCTCTCTCTGTCTCTCCCTCACACCCTCTTTCACTCCCTGTCTCTCCACTACACCCTCTCTCTCTGTCCCTGCCTCACCCTCTCTCGCTCCTTGTCTCTTCCTTGCACCCTCTCTCGCTCCTTGTCTCTTTCTTGCACCCTCTCTCGCTCCTTGTCTCTTTCTTGCACCTTCTCTTGTTCCCTGTCTCTTTCCTGCACCTTCTCTCACTCCCTGTCTCTTTCTTGCACCTTCTCTCGCTCCCTATCTTTCTCGCACCCTATGAATACCTCTCCTGGGGGTGGGGAGAGATACAGTGATGCCTGTTCCAGCCCCTGTCTCTCTCCATCTCTCTCCACCCGCTCTCCTTCTCTGTCTCTCTCCCCCTCCACACTCCCTTCACTGTAGTCTCTTCCTATCTCCACTTCTTCTCCTTCTTTCCATTCACCTTTCTCCCTACGCGCTCCATCTCTTTCTCTCTCTTTCTCTCTCTATCTATCTATCTGTGTGTATCTCTCTCTCTCCCCTCCCTCGGCATCTGAATCTTGTCACTAGTATGCAAGGGGATTTGTTCCCAAACACATCCCCTCGCATGTGCCTGAACCGAGGAGAAATCATTTGATGGTCGCTGACCATCAAATGAGTTCTGCAGCCTTTGGTCTGCAAAGTCAGTCAATAGTTATCATATGGCCACAGATTGGCAAATTCAGGGTGAGCGCTGATGCCATGGGATGTCTTACCCAGGGGAATGCCCTGCATTTTTACCCACCCCCTTCAATCCCACTATGGAGAGAACAGCCTGGCGAGTGTGATACTTGCTCCCAGAGTCTGCACATGCGCATATTCGCACCTGCGCATATGTAGACCCTGACCATCGGGGAAAGGGACGAATTTTGGATCCAAAAGAACAGGTCTGAATCAACCGCTCTTTCCACAGCCCCATCTGTCTCTTTTTTTTTTTTACCATGTCTCTTTCCTTCCTTGTCTCTCTCTCTCTCTCTCTCTCTCTCTCAAATATTACGCACCCCCCTGTCATTTTGTTCTGGATCTGCCCCTGGCGGGCTGTCCTGTTTTTTTTCTCTCCACTTTCTGTAGCGTGGCGCCAGCTTTCAAAACATGGCCGTGGCTACAGGAACATGGCTGCCAGCCTCCTTATGGGCCAGTGTTCTGGATTTGCCCCCAGGCTAAAAGTTGCCAGCAAATCCCCTGGTGGGGGCTGTGTGCATAATGGGGAGTGGGGGTGTGTTGTGTATATATAATGGGGAGTGGGGGCTGTGTGTAAAATGGGTAGTGGGGGGGGGGGGGTGTTGTGTTTATAATGGGTAGTGGGGTGTGTTGTGTTTATTATGTGGAGTTGGGGTGTGTTGTTTGTATAATGGGGTGGTTGCTATGTATAATTTACTACTGTGATGGGTGTACTGGCTTTAATATGGGTAAGATGTGTGTTATGTGTAGAGGCACAGTGCTGTAACTATGAAGGGTGCAGGGGAAGATGTTTGGGAGTCCAAATGGCCAGCAGGCACTCCCCTGCATCCTTTTGAAGTTTTAAATTAAAAATAAAATAAAAATGTAAATGTAGTGACACAGGCAGTGACGCTGCAGTCCTGTTATCCCCTATACAAGGTGATGCTGCAGTCCTATTATCCCCCTGTACAAGGTGATGCTGCAGTCCTGTTATCCCCCTGTACAAGGTGATGCTGCAGTCCTGTTATCCCCCTGTACAAGGTGATGCTGCAGTCCTGTTATCCCCCTGTACAAGGTGATGCTGCAGCCCCATTCCACTGCAGTAACATGCTCATGCTGCCGTCGCCAGTTGTCCTATTCTTCCCACATAGGCATTGGCAAGTGGAAGACCCTGAGCTGCCAGCGCTGATGAGCAGAAGACCCAGCGACCAGTGGTTCAGGTACACAGCGCTGCCTATACAGAAGGGGAAGGGCACAGTGCAACCTGTCTCAAGCCTTTCATACACTCTCACTCCCCCTCCCTGGTTATTAGTGTGTGCAGGGTGAGCCTGGTCCCTCCAATACAGCAGCTGTCGCCGTTCCTCCCTGGCCCACTCTGAGTCTATGTCTTTACCCCATGAGAGAAACTCACTCTGGGGTAGATTTATTATAGCGTCGCTAAAGGCTACTAAGACACTGACGCGCTGTCTGCTTCTCCCCGGCCTGCTGAAGCGGGCATGCACTGGATCTCGCTACTCACACGAGATCCCAGCGCAGCTCAGAGCCAGCAGCAGGGACAGCGCTGTCCCTGCTGTAGGCATAGGGCATCGCCGCCTGCAGCTGTCGAAGTCGATAGCTGCAGGCGGCGGAATGGTCAGCAATGCTGACTGTTCATAAATTAGGCAGAGGCAGGCACGCACTACGAAATACGAGTGCCGCACGCTAGACACCCGCTCGGCGGGTGCCATAGATCAGGGGATAGCGCATATTCCCCTGATCGCCTTTTAATAAATAATAAATCTACCCCTCTGTCTCTTTACCTCCCTCTTTGTTTCTATCTCATACTCTCCCCCTCTCACACCCACTCTCTCCCTCTCTTACACACCCACTTTCACACACTCCCCTCTCTCTTCTCCTCCCTCACTCTTTCACACACTCTCTCCATAACACTCCCCCCCCCTCTCTCACTCTCTTTCTCCCCCCCACTCTCTCTCTTCCCCCCTCACACTCTCTCTTTCTCACTCTCACACTCTCTCTCTCCTTTTCCCACTCTCACTCTCTCTCTTCCCCCCTCACACACACTCTCTTCCCCCCTCACACTCTCTCTTTCCCACTCTCTCACTCTCTTTCCCACTCTCTCTCCCCCCCTTCACACTCTTTCTCTCTCTCTTTCCTCTCTCACACTCTATCTTTCTTCCACTCTCTCTCCCCTTTCTTTCTCCCTCACACTCTCCCTCTGTCCCTCCACAAACGCTCTACCCTTCTCTTTCTATCTCTCTCTGGGCGGGATGTACTAAAGGGAAAATGCGGTAAAACCCCTGTTTTACCGCATTTTCCTATGTACTATTACCCGGCCGCACCGTTATCGCAGGGTATCGCCGCCTCGCCAGCCCCCCCTCTCCCCCTCCCTTGGGCTTACCTTCTTGCAGGTCCTCCTGGACCCCGGAAGGTAAGCCCTTCCTCCCCCTATCAACGCAGCCAAACGTCCTTCCGGCTGCAGGGGGGAGGAGGAGGCGCCGGAGACAGCCTGCTTAGCTGTCCCCGGCGTGTAGGCATCAGGAGCTGGCTGGGAGGTGACGGAGACCCCCCGCAGAGTACAGGTATCGCGGGGGAGCTCCGTTACCGCACAGCGATGCCAGCCGCATATGTTAGCACATATGCGCTGGCATCGCGGCGGACAGTCGGCGAAGGGCGGCGATGTATATTAATACATCCCACCCCTTGTCTTTAAAACTTTCTCTCCCACCTTTGTGTCTCTCACACACTTCTCAGTTTCTGACACATGCATTCTCTCTTTTCTTCTCTCTGTCTCTCTCACACACACACACACGTTCTTTCAAAGGTTTAGTGCAGTGCTACATGCAGCAACATACACATTTGATTTAGGCCCAGAGTGTTCCAGAGTTTTCTCCAGCCACTGGAGAACACCCCCCATAGTAGCGATAAGTACGCCCATAGGTGGATTAAGACACACACCCCTAGGCAGAGCATGACACACCTCTAAGTGGCTCATTCTACTAGCAGATAAAATCTCCCTGAAACTAGTTTTCAAAAGTAGGCAAGTATGCCCCACACAAGTGGTGAGTTAACTGTTTGAAGCCCATGGCTTCTGTAGCAATTGCTCATGTATACCTTCAGTGTATGCTTTATTTTATAAAGTATGCAAATGTATGTACAGTAGCTATCTGCCCTGCATTTTCTCTATTTATTTATCCATCCTGATTCTAAATATTCCCATTTTTTAGAGTTGATGTACTCTTGTTTTAGTTTAAAACAATCCACTGCACCAGCAAAAATATAGTGTAAAGCCCCAAACACACTTGCTGATCCCTGCTGACACCATTATTGGGAGCGACAACATGCAGGACGAGGGAAGGGATTGTTAACAATGCATAGGAGCAGGCATTGTTAACGATAATCAGTGTCTACACTAGGCGATATAGTAAAACAAATCACTCAGAAGGGCCCTTTTTTAGTGATATCTTTTACTATATAGCCAAGTGTGTATGGGGCTTAACCTATTCCCATATTTATATTGTTGATGTAAATTTATTTGCAAAAAAAAAAGGAAATGAGTATTATGCATGGGGTTGTGCATCATGGGACCAATGTTTTAAGTCCCGTACATACAACACTGTTTTTGTGTGTGAAATTGTTTCAAATACTGTGTAGTTTATGCTCATTATCGTTAATTATTCATTCTCCAGTTAACAATTCTGCTTACTCTACAAACCCCGCCCCCATCGACAGACTCCACCCCCATTAGGGCTGCTTCCTGAAATTTCCCGGGCTGGTTTTCCATCCCAATCCGCCCCTGGATGTTCTGCAGTGAGTATGATTGACTCTGCCTGTGGGAACTGCCGCATTCGCTCCCCTGCTGTCAGGATTTAGTATACAGTGTGCAATGCAGATCAGCGTCCTCCAGCTGCTGTTGGCAAGCTGAGGTCGCTGTTACCTCTCTGCCGCTCAGTGTACTGGCAATGTCTCTCAGTAATATATCGCTCGTTGTACCATTTTCATCAGCGACCAGCAATTTTGGCTGAAAATTGCCAGCTATTCTGTCTCATTCTGTCTCTACCTCTACGGCGATTTATCCCCCACAGCACATGAAATCACTGGCAATATGGTTGCTCAGCGACCATATTGCCAGTGATATGTGCCGAAATTGCCCGTGTGTACACAGCTTACAACTGCCGTGCTGGCCGGTGGCTGGAGGACCGCGACATGCACCGCATCCGGTCACTGAGAATTAGTCTCAGGAAACCTGGCGCAAACCATATTTAAAAATAACATTTCTATCTGCGGAGAGAGCAAACATGTGCCCACAATCTAAAGGTGCCCATACACGGTACATTTATTGTATACAATATTGCATCGCATGGGTTTTGTGATGCAATGAGATGAGATATTGGATACAATAATTGTACCGTGTATGGGCACCTTAAGACTGTCTGGTAAGGGGAAGTAGAAGTGGAGGAGTTAAGGTGCCCATACACGCACCGATCCCAGTGTTGCGATATGTGCTTTGAGGTGCGGGCTCCCGCGGCACCTCATCACACTGTACAAAAAGTATGGCCCTTATTCTGATTGACGCGGACTTTACCGCGTACTTACGGATCGCGTCTTTATGGCGTCTGCGCATGCGTGGAGAACGCTACGCGCATGTGCCACGCCTTGACTCGGTACCAGTTCGGCCAAATCCCGTCCAAAACTGTTCACCGCTATCTGTCGGGAAATAGGGGCGTATTATGGGCGTCATGCGGAATGACACATGGGCGTAGTTTCAAAGTGGGCAAAACGGGGCGGAAACATGGGCGGACACGGGGGAGTACACTTATGTTGGGGGGCGTACATTCGGAAACCACTCCGAATGCACGCGATCAAAAAGGGCAGAAATGTGCGGTGTCCACAAGTGTACTATTGCTTTGCGGACACCACTCGTTCATGCGCTAGGCGAACGTACGCCTAATGACTACAACCATTAACACCTGAACCCAATAGAATCTACTCCTTTACTCATTACTCACTAATAGGACGCTTGTCAGTGCTTTAATTGAAACCATTGCTGCTTCAAGGAAACCTTACTAGTCCCCCACATATGCTGTACTTGTCAGACACTTTAAAACTGCTAACAATGGACATGACAGAATATTAATACTAGCAATACACATGTGTATTCGACATGTTCCAAATAAGCAGTTTTTTATGAGGATAGGTAATTGAATAAGTGGGTCATGTGATGTATTGCAGAAGATACTTCATAGTGGGTTGTTTGGCGTAAATACTCCGCTTACGTGCGGTAGCACCGCTTGGCTCCCGTTCGGATGCGGTATTCCCGAGCATACCTGTAATACTCTGTAATACCGTGCCGAATCGGAGTGTTTCTCCCGCACACGCATGCTTTGTATGTCGTCCGTAAACACGCCCTGTTCTTAAAGAGTGAGTCCGTCCGAATGCGGAGGACACGTGGGCGTTTCGACGGACGATGGCCGCATGCGGCAAAACGCCGTGGCGTGCGGACCGCTCCGTAAGAATGCGGGAATTTCCGCACAGATCAGAATAAGGGCCTATGTGCTGCACATACTTTTTGTACTTGCTTTTCATTGCATTGCATGCACAAGGCATGCAATGTAATGCGTGCTATTTAAGCTCAAAATGCACGCCCACATCGGGACGTTTATGGGCACCTTTAGCCACACTTTTTAAAGTGCCCATGCTCCTGCTAGTCGCCCTTCTATTCCCACTGTGAGCTCCAGTGTCACCTAAAGATGGAGGAGAAATACGGTTCCCATGATCGATGCCTATGTTAAACTTTAACATAGGAGTTTATGGAGCCATTCACAACCAATCGGCCCCGGCACTCCCCTTGAGCCTGCTCCCGATTGACTGGGGAAAAACCTGGTGAATGACGGGAGGAATCCCTCAGACTCGTGGCTTCTCATGTTTGTATGGTACGGGCTACTCAGTTTGGTAATTTTTTTTTTTAACACCTGTGGATGCTACATGGGACAATCTACACCAGAGGAGCTGGTGAGTATATTTACCTTTCACAGGTAGCCCTATGGATTCTACTGGAGAAGAGGACAGGTCTACGGTGGAGACTATGGGTGGGATGTATTAATATACATCGTCGCCCTTCGCCTGCCAGCCGCCGCGATGCTGCCGCATATGTACTAGCATATGCGGCTAGCATCGGGTAGCGGTGACGGAGACCCCCGCGATACCTGTGATGTGGTCTGTGGGGTTCTCCATCTTATCCCGGCTGCTGGCAGTGTCCCCCTGCGTCTCCTCCTCCCCCCTGCAGCCGGATGTCCTCCCGGCTGTGACACCTGCTGGGGGAGGAGGAGATCAGGAGAACGGGAGGGGGGTGGCGCGCGGACGCCACCTTCTTTTGCTCTCATACTTTACCAGGTTTTTGTATCAACCAGCCAGATTGGACAATAACCTTGATATATGGCCAGCTTTAGATTGTGTACCAAAGAATAAATAGAATTTTAACCCTTCATTATCCAAACTATGAATGTAAGGAAACGGATGGCCTGAAGATATTGACACTGCGGCAGTATCCATCTTTTGGGTAAAATATGGCTCAGGTGTCAGGATATCTGTGCAGAAACAGCTTTGTTCTCTATACATAAAATGAAATTAGTGAGTTAGACTCCATATAAATCCATTTCTTAAAGATATCCCATGGCAACCAATAAACCACCAATTAGGTTTGCCCCAAAACTAAAGAACATACTTTCAAAGGATAAGGCTGAGGAGTAGCAGGGCTATATTCATCAACTAGTCAGAACTGGTTGGCTGAAATGTTTATATGTCTATTGAAGAGTGTACTGTATACAGATTGTGGTTCTTGTATACTATCACGGCTCCCATTGCATGCCATATGTAGTGGCATGCGATGCGATTTTTCCGGGTTTTTTATGAATTTGTTGTAAAAATCGCATGCCATGCGATGCGATGGCATGTGATTTTGATCACAAATGCATCCAAATGTATTTAAATTAGTAGCAAACATGTTAAATGCACCCCAAATGTCTTTTTTCAACGTCAACTCGAAGCGTGGCGAGCGCAGCGAGCCCGCGAGGGGCGGCGGTACGCATCCTACGACCTTTTCATACTCCCACTATCCAAGTCGGCAGCGAGCCCCGCGAGGGGACGCGGATACCTGTGAAGCCTGCGAGGGGACTCGGATACCTGTGAAGGTATCCGCGTCCCCTCGCAAGGCTCGCTGCGCTCGCCACGCTTCGGGCTCGGTGGCTCGCTGCGCTCGCCACACTTTCTGTTCTTAACTCCACGCCGACGTGGATAGTGGGGGTATGAAAAGGTCGTAGGACGCGTACCGCTGCGCTCGCCACGCTTCGGGTTGGCGTTCATAGTGGGTGTGCTACAGTAACAAATGCCCTTTGGGGTGCATTTAACATGATTTTAACACATGTCAATGATTTCTGTGAAAAATGGCATTGCATCGCATGCGATGCGATTTTTTCATATACGATGCCCATCGTGGGAGCAGTGATACTACACAAGTACCCAGATTGTATATGCATGCACAGAAGGGTGTAGAAGTTTATTGTGAAGGGGGTATGTGTGCAAACCACCCTCAAGTGTTTAGTGGGTGCTGAATTTCTATTTAAATATCAAGAAAAAAAAAAATACACCCTGCTAACATAATGTAATTTCCAGTGTGAAAACATATAAAGCTTGGTGGCAGGATTATCTTCTAGGGGCCACCAGCTACAATCTTTCCTATAGCACCAAATGTGTTAGGGCTGGCTTGGGAGCCTTGCTTCATCTGTAGTAGTGGGGGGAGAACCATATGAATGAAGAGTGGACAAGACGCCAGCTGTCAGAGTACAGAAGCCCACATCCCAATGGAGTCCCGTCTGGGGCACCGCTAGTATACTTAAAAAAAACCCGTCCAAAGCCTAACCCTGTCAGGGATGGGGAACCCTTGACCATCCAGCTGTTGCTGAACTACATGTCCCAGCATGCCCCGCTACAGTTTTGCTATATGGCCATGCTTAAAACTGTAGCAAAGCATCCTGGAATGTGTAGTTCAACAGTTAAAGGGCCAAAGGTTCCCCATCCCTGCCCTAAGCCTTAAAAAAAAAAAACCTCCCTGGCATACATAGAGGCCACTGCACTAACATTGGGGCAGATGTATTGAGCTTTAACAAGAGATAAATTCAAGGGTCATAAGAAGAGATAAACATCCAGCCAATCACCTCCTAACTGCCATGTTACAGGCTGTGTTTTAAAAAAGTCTGTAAGGAGCTGATTGGCTGGATGTTTATCTCTCTTTATTATCCTTGCATTTATATCTTGTTAAGGCTTAATACATCTGCCCCATTATCATTACAAATGTTGTTTATTAAAAAAAATATCTCCCCTGTTTGGTAGGGCGCATCTCACCTGTGTGCCAATTGATGACTGCAGCCTGATTGGTGTCTTATCACACAATGCCTTTACTTTCCACAATGTTACACCCAGTGGTTGAGTAGAAAATACTGTACACTATGCCCAATATCTTCACCTGTCATCTGACTACTGTAGAGCCAATCAGAGCAACTGCTGTCATGTTCACCTGCTCCAATCAGCCTATCTGCATCGTAGATGGTGTACTTTGTTTTGTCCCTGCCTGGTAATCACATTGTACTTTTACTAATGAAGAAGTCCAGAAATAGACAGTTGAAACCAGGGAAAATACATTTGCCATACATAATTTCATGATCATATAATTTGAGCATTTGGACGTTAGGGGGGTACTAGGCAACAGAAAATCCCTTGCTCTCTGGCTGTACATGAATAGATTAGACAGAGAGTTCTGCAAACCTTATAATAGAAGCTGCATGTATAAAAGTCAATCTTTCAAAAAGAACTGTAGATTTATACTGTAGGTCATTGGTTCCCAAACTATGGGAAATGGTGGTCAGGGACCATTTTAAATTATTTATAGGCAATGTAATAAGCAACCAAACCCAAATCGGATTGATGACCAGACTAGAATTGGATAGGCAACAGGACTGGAACCGGATAGGAAAACAGACTGAAAGGGGAAAGTAACTGGAACTGGGCAGGTGTTATTAAAGTAGAGTCTCTGCAGACTGAATGACATTGGCAACTGAACTAAACAAGCGGAAGGTGTTATTAGAACATAGACTCTGCAAACTGGTATGGAACTGACAACTATGCTGGAACTGGATTATTAGAATAGAGTTTCTGTGGAACCAGACTGGAGCTGGAGGACTGAGATAGGGTAGAGACTAATAGCAACCACACTGGAACTGGATTTGAATGGACTGAAACTGTACTGTTACAGAGCATCAGGAAGCACAGCACACAGCTGTTAGTTCAGGAAAATAAATGTTATACTGGCAGTTGGAGAGTGTCTAAGAAGCTACTTGTATAGGTACCAGTGTTCTCTTATTTGATGCTGTTGCCAGCTGACTGGAAGCAGCATGCAGAGTGGCTGGAAATGATCAGGTGATGGATGTCGCTTGATGTCAATGCCCACCCCCTTTTTGGCCATCTCCATCGTTAACAAAAGTCAGTTCAGACTGACTTTTATTTCTGAGGGCGAGTATACGCAGCTTAGCAAAAGGGTGTAAATCAGGCCCTATATCTGTGATATAATAGTTGCATTTCATTGGTAGGAGACATATAGAGAATTAGGCAGAGTATTGCAGGACTAATTTGTATCCTTTCCACTGTATAAATGGTGTCTACAGACATATCTGATGCATCTTCTTCCCTAATGAATAGTTGCTATTGATGTGGCTGTATCACGATTGCCACTGAATTAAAAGACATTTCCAACAAAGTATAAGATGCTAATGACCATTAAAGGATGTTATGCAACTCACGATGATGAAAAACTCTGTAAGAACCATATATAGTACAGGTATTTGGATGGCACATGTCAATAGCCTTGGTTTTGACAGGATCCATTTTAAGTCCTTGGTGAGACACTATGCGGCATATCCCAGAATCATAAACATATCAATAAGTGGGGTAATTTAGAGGAAAGCTTGTCTAATACATATAATATGTCATGATTCAGATAGTCAGAGACAGCCTCCTAGATCTGCTGCAGAAGACTCATTCATGGTGGAAGTGATTAGCATTCTACAATGCCAGAATACATTATTGATCAAACATAGGAACCCAAATGCTTGCAATGGTTCTTGTTGATTTAAGCTAGTGAGTTCTGATTGTGTACTGTAGTACAAGATGAACTATGAAGATGGGCTTTATTATGACTAGTGGATGGGCGTCAATGATCTCTGCTTTTCTCTTCCCTTTACTCTGCTGGGGGAATATCTAATCCACCTTTGCAATAATTATTCATCTAGTGAATCCATTTGTGATAATTCACCCTTAATATAATCAAGTATACCACACAAAACTGGTAAAGGGAATGTTCTATTCACTCTCATCCACCCAGTGATAGAATTTAGTGGCAAATTGAGACACCGAACAGTTATCCTGCTCTAGTGAATGCCACTGGAAAAGGGGGTTTCCGCTATGGAGTAGCCCAAATGAGAGCATTTTTATTGGAATGGTTCCACTAGATATGAGTTAATCCCCCATATTGGATGGAGCAATACATTGCCAATCCCTAAACTAAATACAGGCACATAACTTTGTTAACTCTTAGTATATGCAAGGAAATGCTTTGAAAATACTACAGAGGAGCAGTTGACCCCAGAAGAATACAAAGATCTGTCCTTTGAGTATTCATTGCTTGCAAGCAATTCAGTTTAGACAGCTTTCCATCTACTTACTTGTCCAGTTTCTAAATGGACAAAGCGGGTACATACGAAATGCTTAAGAAAAACTCTAAGAGCTGTTTCACTCAATATGTTCCCAGAACACTGTACTAGTTCCAATTATGCTGCTTTCTACAATCCTAAAAACAACAAATGAATAGCAGATGTCAACGTCTATTGAAGGCTACTTACTGAATGCTAACGGATCTTGCTATTGGAAACCTTTTTTAAGTGATTCCCTTTCTTTCTGTTACCATGACAATATTTGGCCTAATCCCATGGATACTCAGATCTAAAGAACACTGTGTAGGCAAGTAGAATTATCATTAAAAAGAATGTCATTCACAGGTTATAATACAAGCCTTACTCTTAAATCTGTTTATCTTTGACTTTGCATTTATAATGTAACTACTAACAAGATAATGATTGATAAATAAATACACTGGTTCGCTAATATTTCATAACTGGTCACTGTATTTTAGTACTGTAGAAAATCCTAAGTTTGTGTCGCAACGATGACTTGATCATTAAAAGATGCGCTCATTTTGGACACACTCCAGTTTATGGAAATGACAGATTTCAAAAACAGGAACACTCAGAAGGAATATGTGAATATTAGATATTGCACAGTACACATTCATCATCAGCCCAGTATGCATTAACAATATAAATAAATAATTTCCTTCTAAGAACTGTTACTGATGACGTTATCCATTGGGTGACATTTTTTCATTATAGTAACATAAGAATACACTGCTAGCCTCAAACTGAGAATGCATGTCCCTTGTCAAACAAAGTCATAGCAATTGGAGACCCCATGAGTTCTGGCCATCTGGTTCATTTTCCTTGAAGATCAAAGTCGTAATTTGTTCAAGTGAGCACTATGAAACTATCTCAATCAGGCCAGTCAAATTGTTCTGTGTTTTTCTATTTTACTTTTTAATATATGTCAACCACAGCAGACTATGTGGCTCAATTAGTTGAATGTTTGCCTGGGTATTTGTGTTCTGTTGAAGAGAAGACACGTACAGTACTATATTCAGTATCCTTTTTAGAAGCTGGAATACATTCATTTTAACTTTACATTTGCCGAGTAAGACATATGGGCTATATTATTACAGTCGAGGACTATAATTCCTACAGTTATTTGTCTTTAATTCAACATAATTAATGAAATGCTTGGAATCTGTTAATTTTATATTGTAATGTTGCGAAAAAGCATTAATATTGTGCTGTTCAGTTCTCTGAAAGTATTTAAAATTTGATATACACCTTGCGTTGGATCTGCAATTGAAAGTAGACATTTTCATGTGTCTGTCTACTTTGCATAACTTAAAAATGGTACTTCGATGGCAAGACCTTCTCATTAAAACACCATCATTAAAACTCTGGTAATGTTTATGGAATAGTTGGATTAGATTTATCTGCAAACAAATTTAAGGAATAATGGTTGTAAATTGTATATTATTATGTGTTCTATATTACTGTTCAGCTATAACAACTCACCAAGAAGTTATGTGAACTTAAAAAAACAAAAGGGCCACAATCAAGAGCATAGCTACAATAGGTGAAGACGGTTGGGTTTGGCCTGTCTCAAGAGACAGGTTCTCCTCCTGCAAATATTTTTGCTGTTTTATACTGTACACTATGGTTACAAAATGATCTAAAGTTTTAACTATCCGCCTGCTTTGTTGACATGTACTGAAGGATGATTAGCATATAGTAAGTGTTATAAATAATTTATATATATATATATATATATATATATATATATATATATATATACCAACAATAGTGTCTTCAGCGCCCCAACTTAGTAATGTCCAACAAATAATTCGATAAAAATATTTCAATAAAAATATTGACAAAAACAATTGTAGTGGTTCTTTTTTATAAGAAGCTTTTCTTTTTATTTTCAGTACATCTGACCAACACCCAACGCGTTTCGTCTCGTTAGAGACTTCATCAGGGGTACATGATCTTAGAATAAACAAAGTTTATTTGACCCTTCTGGGTCAGGAGATAAAGATAGCATGAAAAAGAGAACCGTAGTTAGGGTCCAAATGTGACACCTCAGAAGACAGTAGCTGTTATAGAAACCTTCTTATAGTTTTAAGATGTTTAATTAATCAGATGTCTTTGACAATATATTTAAAAGCTTGAATGATGAACCTAATTAGGGCAAATTCAAATCTTGTCCCAATGTGTCCAAGAAAGCAAGATCTTTTCTTTCTATTAAACCCTGTGTCAGAGGAAGGTGTGTACTCATTGGGATCCAGATTGCAAGTCTGGATCCCAATGAGTACACACCTTCCTCTGACACAGGGTTTAATAGAAAGAAAAGATCTTGCTTTCTTGGACACATTGGGACAAGATTTGAATTTGCCCTAATTAGGTTCATCATTTAAGCTTTTAAATATATTGTCAAAGACATCTGATTAATTAAACATCTTAAAACTATAAGAAGGTTTCTATAACACCTACTGTCTTCTGAGGTGTCACATTTGGACCCTAACTACGGTTCTCTTTTTCGTGCTATCTTTATCTCCTGACCCAGAAGGGTCAAATAAACTTTGTTTATTCTAAGATCATGTACCCCTGATGAAGTCTCTAACGAGACGAAACGCGTTGGGTGTTGGTCAGATGTACTGAAAATAAAAAGAAAAGCTTCTTATAAAAAAGAACCACTACAATTGTTTTTGTCAATATTTTTATTGAAATATTTTTATCGAATTATTTGTTGGACATTACTAAGTTGGGGCACTGAAGACACTATTGTTGGTATAGTTGGTTTTTTTCTATCCCTACTAGTAGGGGATAGAGTGTCAACAGCGACCACCTAATATAATATTGTATTTTAACAGCGCAATTTTTGGGGATTTTTGTCTTTATATATATATATATATATATATATATATATATATATATATGTAACACAAGAAAAAGGAGGAGTGCACAAATGAGCAAGATAAAAACAGTAGTTTACTGAAAAAGTGTAGGCTCACATACAATTCAATTTACTGTAGTCAGCATGCGTAGCATTCACCGTTAGCACGACAGCCTGTAGCACGTGCACCAGAGGACATCCAGCAGACCGGCAAAGATGGAATGGCAGTGGCGGTGTTCTCCACGCATACACCAAAGGCTGACAAGATACACTGAAGCAAGGATCCGATACGTCAGGTGACCACGCCCCAACGCGTTTCGTCACACGACTCAGAAGAATTGTATGTGAGCCTACACTTTTTCAGTAAACTACTGTTTTTATCTTGCACATTTGTGCACTCCTCCTTTTTCTTGTTACATGTTCCACAATTGAGGCCATGACAAAGCCTCCTGGGAGTGAGCAGCACTGCATCAGAAGAGACTGATTCACTTTTAATAGTGTAACGATGCGCAGATTCTCATCTTGTGTGTGTATATATGTGTATATATATATATATATATATATATATATATATATATATATAATCTCCTCAAATGCTTATTATCATAATTATTTAATCAAAGCCTTCTTAAACACCACATTATATCTAATATGGTGTTTAAGAAGGCTTTGGGGGAAATTTACTAAGATGGCAAATAGACTTCAAAGGTGATGTTGCTATGAGCAACCAATCAGATCCTGTCTACTATCTTCTAGAGGGTGCTAAATAAATAAAAAGTAGCTTCTGATTGGTTTCCCATAGCAACATCACATGTGAAGACTTATTCCAATCTTAGTAAATTTCCCCCTTTGATTAAATAATAAATCGGCCTGGTCAGTATGGTTGTAGTGAAACTATTATATAGTTTATCTGTAGGCTGGAGGGGAACACCCAGCATTTTATTGGGGGCATCCCCATGAAAACACTGGGCGTTCCCTGTGACTGCGGGCGTGGTGTTCCCTGCTCATGGCGGGTGGCTGATGTCAAATAACATCAGCGCCCGCCCCATCTTCGTCAGGCTCTGCTGGAAGTCAGTTTAGACTGATTTTTATTTCTGAAGGGGAGAGAAATCATACGATGGTCGGTGAGGGGATTCGGTGGCGGGGGGCTTTCAGCCGAGTGGCGTTAAGCCACTCAATAAGCGTCGAACGACCACTGCTTAGCGAGCGGTACTAAATCAGGCCCATAATACCCCTGCAGTTCCGCTTAAACATCATAATGATTGTTGCCAGATGTTCCTTGGTCCTTGTCAGGGGTTACATGCTCATTGCCAGGGGTTACATTCTTGTTGCTAGGGGGTTACATCCTCATTGCCCATAGGCAGAGAAAGCAGTGTGGGACGGGACCAGAGTAAAATAATAAAAACTCAGTTACCCATGGTCCGGTGATCGGTACTCTAGTGGGGACTACCACTCATCAGGGCTCTGTGCTGCTCTTGTGACCCCACATTACAGCACTGTGGAATAGAAGCAGGAAGCCCCTATGACCAGCAGCTCACTAGGAGCTGGTCCCCAGGTTGGTGAGTATGTTTAATGGTGTTGAACAATCAATCAACCACACAAGCACGTGATATGCAGTGCGCATGCATGGGGTCCCCCTACAAACAAAGCCAGCAGTGGCTAGCCATCGCTGGCCATTCGCAAGATGATTTACAGTTGGCAGCTGTTTGTGGGTGGCAACATGGTGGAAAACGCAGGCAGCACCCGGCTGTTGGGAGGGAGGGACATCAGCATCTCCCCACGGCCATCACAGCACCGAGTAAGTTAAGACTTACTCTGCGGCTGCAAACAAGGGAAATCCATTAGATGGTGAGTAATTTCAAATGGATTTCCCCCAATGTGCATGAATGCAAATACATTCACAGCCATGCACAGAGCGGGGCAGTGCCAGAGTGCTTATACAGATACTGAACTGTGGTATGTTTAGAAATAGCAAGCAGGGCTTATTATTATACTTTTATGGTTTAATTGTGGTCTCCAAACTTTGTGCCTATATTTTTAGCAATTTGTCTAATTGATATCACTTTGCAGAAGTTAGTACCCACTTGTTAGGCAATTATTGTACCTGTTTTATAAGTGTAATGCTGGGTACACATTAGATGATGTCGGAAGTAACAGGACCCTGCGGATAGACGGCATCGGCAAGTGCATCATACACACTTACCGATGCCATGCTAAACAAGCGACGGCTGGGGGGAGGGGTCAGTGGGGGCCATGCTATATTCCCTGCATGTACAGACAACAGAGGACATTGTTATCATTAATGCTCGTGTGCAGCGTTAATGATAGAGTACACACTAGACGATAAAAACAATAATATGTTACGATATGCCATTGTCATGTACAGCCCATTGTTTAAAACACTGTCCCATTTTTATTTATGGTACTCTTTACCTAGAAGGATATCCTTGAAAAAGACCTCAGTGGAGGTTGAAAGCACTTGGAGCTGGGACTTCTTATGTGGATAGTGTGTTTGGACTGGAAGGACTCTGTGCCTGCTGCGGTGGCTGTTTGAGGGTGAAACCCGGGATCATCCTCATTCTCTTTTTGCGATCTATGAGGACTGGATTGTTTATCCATGTTCTCCACCACATCGGGTAACAGGCCATTCTAGCACTCACCTATTTTTTAACTGTGTCACTTTTGTCATTGTTTATTGTCTTATTAAATGGTATCACACTATTTTGCCATTTTCTGAATCTCTTTTGGGGCGAGTCTACATCACTCACAGATCCTTTAAAAGAAAAAAAGGGGGACTCCATTCTGGTGACACAGTTATTATCTATAACAGAGGCGGAGAAGAGGAACTCTTTCATGCCAAGAGGGATGTATGGTATTTATTTATATACCTTGGTTATCGTTTAATTGGGAGAAGAGGATTGTACCTCAATCACAAGGGAGGTACCATCCTAGCAAGCGCCAGTGGAGGGAACATTGTAACCTTGTTTTCGCTTCCTATTTCATGGTGTTAGGGTCACCATTCTCCAGTGTGGACCCACCCTAGGCTGCTTTAGCGCACTTATTCAGTGACTTTATTTTTTGTATTAAATGTCCCAATTGACCCGATTTTCTTGTTCAATGTCTCAATTGACCCGATTTTCCATAGGAAACAATGTTAAATGGCCCACAGAGGCCAAATAGGCACCCTGAAGTGTGAAATGGCCCCCACAATTGTTAACGCCACCCCACGATCAACGTGAACCCGAAGCGTGGCGAGCCCGCGAGGGGCGGCGGTACGCGTCCTACGACCTTTTCATACCCCCACTATCCACGTCGGCGTGGAGTTGAGAATAGAAAGTGTGGCGAGCCACCGAGCCCGAAGCGTGGCGAGCGCAGCGAGCCCCGCGATTTTTTAGTGCATGCATGCGATTTTTTAGTGCATGCGATGGCCGCGATGGGCGCCCTTCTAGGTAAAGAGTACCATATTTATTTGCGGTCTCATTTGGTTACATTTCAAATATTTCTATTTAATGCTAGTTATATAAAATAATGAAAACTGGCACATACTGTACTGTCGAAACAAGTTTGGATTCATGTACAGTATTTTGAGCATACTGTACATGTGCCTTTCCAATGTATACTTGGGCATCTGCTTTAGACCGTAACCCATACTTGCCTTCTTTTGAAAACTAGTTTTAGGGAGATTATAGTTGGTAGTAGAATTTTGGGTACTTATGTATTATCTGGGCTCCCATGTTAAATGCACCCTATTTTTTCATACCCCTACTATCCAACTACGTATGGAGTTGATTTTATATAGTGTGGCGAGCCACCGTGCCCGAAGCGTGGCGAGGGGACGCGGTCTCATAAGAAAAACGGGGGCCCAGATATTACATAAGTACCACATTTTGCACAGCGCCACAGGGGGGGTGAGGGGGCGTGTCATGCTCCACCCAAAGGTTGTGTCTAGTTCCATATATGGAGAGATAGAGAAAAGAGATTGTGAACGTGGCACCTAGAAGCGTGGCTGTGTACTGCTACATCCGAGAGGAATCTTTTAAAATTACTTATCTACAAATTTAGATGAGCTCCAAAGCAGTTAGTAAGAGATACTATACTTGCTAAAGTGCTGGGAAATGGCGCTGATGATTCAATGTAAATGTGTCTCTCTCATTCCTTTTTCCCCAAGAATGTAACAGTGTAATGTGGGCTAGGTGAAATGAGGGAGATTGCTAGACTAATGAGGGAGAGAGGGAGATTGCTGTTATTTCAGGGAGTCTCCAGCAGAATGAAGGAGGGTAGGCAACTATACAATAACCCCATATTCTAAAATATCTTCATGTGTACTAAAGTAAAAAAAAAAACCCTCCATAATATCTCTGATGTGCATAAATATATAATAGTTAAGGCCACCTGATACTTTGGCATCTCTTGCTCTGTAATGGTAGCATGTTACAAGTGAACAGTTATATGTGATCTTTGTCCTTGAAGAGGGAAATGATATAGCTTGTTTTCATGAGAGATACTGCGACTATTTAAGGGATCTTGCACAGATGGCCTACACTAGTTTCTGTGAGGGGAAAGAAAGAACTACAGCACAAGGCTGAAATTGAGGTCAACAGAAGATTTTCAATTTCATATCAAATATTTATAAGGCAGCTATTTCTGTAAATGATGCGTCTCAGCATCTTTTTAGGCTTCTGTTACTTTTCAGTGAAAGGGTAACTCCACTTTGAGGAGTGTTTTATAGGGGTTATAGGTGAAACAATGACCTTAAGCGTTTTCGCAAAGTAAGTGTGCCTCAATGTTGCAGGAGGGGGGAACACCTTTAAAAGTTACACTGCAAAAGTCACATCCATGTTTAATCTGTGAACTCATTAATATTACTGCTAGCAATTAAATAAGCTTTCCAAAATACTGCTCAATATAAACTGGGAGAGCCAGAAGACATTGGGCCAGTCCTTATCAAGAGTCAGTTTTGTGTTTGTAGGTTTGATGTTACATTGGGGCTTATTCGGCATGGATTGTTAATCAGAGAATTGGCAAATCGAGCGATTATCGTTCTGTACGCAACACGCATGCTTGAGGGGAAAAAGTGACTGAAAATGCATATGTATTGTAAATGCAGTTTGGCTGGCGCTTGATTGACAGGAAGATGGTGCTTGGGGGTGAAAACCTGCTGTTTTCTGGGTGTGGTGTGCCCAGGAGTTTTCAGGGTGGTTGTCTGACATCAGCGATGATCACTCCCAGCCTGTGTCAGTCGCAGATTAATGGAAGCCTCAGTGCTATTTACAATTGCACAGACAGTTAGCCATTTGCAATCACTAGTGATCAATTTGCAATTCTCTCGCAAATTAGAAAGGGGCTTCTTCCTCTTTCTTTCTGGTGGTGGCTTTCTCCTCGCAGTCCACTCTCACACTCACATTAGTGAACCATGCTGAATTAGCCCCATTTCTCAGGCTACACCCAGAATCACACTTTCCTGCAAAAAAACTGTAAAAGATCAGGAGGCAGATTGTCATAATTCTTGGAGGTGTGATAAAGTGCAGAGAAATAAAGTACCAGCCAATCAGCTAATTACCATGTTAGAGGCTGTATTTGAAAAATGACAGGATCTGATTGATTTGCAGTTTATCTCTCTACAGTTTTATCACTCTCCACAGCTTAGAACGTCTGCCCACGGGACTTTTCCTACACTGTAATTGGATCATTAGCTGCCAAAAAATTAATTGTTACTTATCACTATTGAATTTGATGAAGTAGCAATTAATGTATTCCTGTGATGCAATCCAGTATCCAGGTCCAACTCCAGCTGTGTTCCATCTCTTGGAGCAGCATACCTCCCAACTATGCTGAATTGACATTTGTTTTGTGACTGCCCTGCTTCTCTCCTATGGGCAGCAGTGTCCCATGATTGGGGAGGGGGGGAGACCTGCAATTTGGAGTCCCCCTGTCGCTTGCTGCTCTGCTTAGCCATAACAGCAGTGATAGACTCATGGAGACTGAGGGACAGGGGGCATGGCCAGAAGCTCACACAGTGCTGGCTATGCCCCCAGCAGAGAACAGTGCAGCACACAGCAGCGTGCTAAGAACAGGGTGAAAAGGTGGGAAGTCTGGGTGCATTCTGCTTTTCTAAAATCCGAACTACTGATCTCTGATCAGTATATACTGTAGATGGATAAAAGAGCCATTGCCACATCACATGGTCGTCATATTTAGTTCTCCCAAAACAATAGGCATTCCAAAAATTCTAATAAAAAAATAGCAAAATCCTCCAATACCTGTTTGCAGCTGCAATTGCCTGCAGCGTGTCCACTAATACTGAGGTGTAATAGGGAAAAGAGACTACTTTTGTTCAAATAAGATGTTTCTTAGTATCGTAGCACCATTTTAGGGCTGTTCATTTTCACATTTTCTGCAGGATAAAATGTAAAAGAAAAATTCCATTCATTTTTATTTTTATTCCATTTATTTCCTTTTCTTTTTGTGGGGGGTGAATTCTTCTTTCTCATGTATGTTTTAGATACAGTTATTAGGACCTCCTGAAAAAGTATGCAAACCATTCTTTCAAGTCATATAGCCTTTTATTTACAATCTTTATAAATAAATGTTATCTTTGCCACCAAAAACCCATCAGTATTGGTCAATTTATGCTATGTTGTATTATTCATGATTGAGACAACCCCCTGTTATGCGCTAGTGAGTTTCTGTTTGCGAGCAGGGCCCTCCTACCATTTGACTGCCTGTAACTACCCAGTTTGCTGTATCCTTTCTAATTGTAAAGTGAAACGGAACCTGCTGCGCCGTATAAGACACACAGTAAATGTTGGTCAGTTGCCTATGGCAACACATAGGGGGGTATTCAATCATGGGCCACAGCTGTCGAGCTGGTCCAACAGCCATGACCCTGTCCCGTTCTGGGTCTGCTTGACCGAGAACAAGCAGGCAGGATTCAATGTCCAGCCTGCAGCGGGACGAGAAGGGGGCGTGGCCATGATTTGCGGCCGGGAAGAGGCAAGCTGCAGCCGGCAGCTCGTCACTTCCCAGCCGTTTCCTCAGAACAAGCCTGACTGCTTGTGAAGTCGGACTCGTTCTGCCGAGATCCCCTGTTCAATGCTGTTGGGGAAGACGGCATTGAATAGGGCTCCGCAACCATCTCCCCCCGTCAGGAGATGGCTGCGGGTGATTGAATACCCCCATAAACTGCCAAATGCTTCTGATTTATTATTTGATCTTAGTAAGTAACAAGACATTGGTTCCCCCGACACACTGAATAGTTTTAGCAACCAATCTTGAACACTACATGATAATAGAATTCAGAGATATTGGTTACATATACCTGCGCAGGTGTATGTAACCAATATCTCTGAATTCTATTATCATGTAGTGTTCAAGATTGGTTGCTAAAACTATTCAGTGTGCCGGGGGAACCAATGTCTTGTTCAGGGGCGTAGCTATCGTAAGGCAGCCCCCGCTGCTGCTTGGGCGCCGGGTGCTGGCACCAGCCACTGCCCTCCGACCATCTACTTACTGTGCCCCTGCCTCCCCCGCCGTGTCTGTATCGCCGGGAGTTGGGACCGCATATCTACTAATATGCGTCCCATCGCCTGGCTCCTTAGAGTCAAATGTACATAACAAAATGGCCGCCTCCTTAGAGCAGACCGTTTTTTAAGATGCTAGAGGAGGCAGCGGCGGCCTCCTCTAGCATCCTTACAAACGGTCTGCTGTAAGGAGGCGGCCATTTTGTAATGGACATTTTAATGTAATTGTAATGGACATTTTACTCAAGGAGCCAGGCGCCGGGAGATGCAGTCCCAACTCCCGGCTGAATATAGACGCGGCGGGGGAGGCAGGGTAAGAACAGCGCTATATTTATGGAGGGAGAGGGGCGCCGATATCCGGGGGGGGGGTCTTGTTACTTATAAGTATTAACCCCTCCCTTGCATGCACCTGAAAAGTTTTACTGCACTAATTTGAGCTACCACTATCTGTATGTAATTATTTGATCTTTCAGACATGCTCTATGATTCTGCATGTTCATCAGATTGATAATTATTGGTCGGATGCAGCAAAACACTGTATAAAAATCTGATCTGCCAATAATCAGCCTTTCATTAGATATAATCTGAAATAACTGTATATATACTGTATATACAAAACCTAAACAGATTTTTCTCCCCAATTCTTTAATCAACCTTCTTGGGTATCTCAGTAATTTAACATTACAAGTATTATGCAGAAAATGAGCAGGACAAAATGTTTTATTACACTTTTTTTTTTTTTACATTTGCATTTATAAATCAAAACTACATTATTTAAGATATAATAATGATTACCAAATCAGATATCTCCAATGCTTTTTAACAAGCCATTATATTTTGACAGTTCCACATTTTCATTTCGATTAAAAAAGGGTCAGCAAATTGCTCCCTTGATGATAATTGAGCAGTGAAAAATCCATTCTGATGACAGAGGAACAGTTAACAGCATCATGTTTCTGTTCCACAGAATAATGGGGACTATTGAGATGATAGATTTGCCTTTGCATGGTAAGGATTGTTAATATATGTATGGCACTCACTGATAAAGCTGGCAAGTGATTATAACACAACACTGAACTTGTAAAACTCCTGCAAATGATCTCCTCGCTCTTCATTTACAGTTGCTTCTAGAACTACTGCTCTTGTTTCTTCACAAGACTGAAGAAGGTTGACCATGAAAGACTTGGCGCGATAACTATGCTTCTAAAAGACATTGCCAACATTTGCAGGTTTATTTAATAATATGGTTGAAATAGCAGAAATGTGATTGGATCAGTTAAAAGCAAGTGCAAGATTTATGAAAGCAAATGGTTGCTCTAGGCTACAGCGTTTTAATCATAATTAACTCTTTGAGTGCCAACATCTCTGTGAGAGATGTGCAAAATGTGCACTAAAAATGCCAGCGCCGCTCACATTTGTTATAGAAATCCAAATAAAAAAATGTTATGTAAAAAAAGATTATATTTCCTATCAGGTCATTATTAAGTTTGCTTTGCAATTTTCACACCTACTTTGACAGATTCACTTGGTACCCAAAGGGTTAAACAATGTTGTTGAAGTGTCTTTTTTGTCTGAAGCCAAATAAGTAAGCATTACAACCTTTGAATAGAGCACCTGAAAAAAAACTCACATGAAAACTAGGGTACTTATGAGTTATCTGGGCGCCCGATTTTTTGATTGTATGCCTTAAGTTAAGGCATACAATCAGATGCGATGCGATATCGCATCGCATCGCATGCGACCATCGGATGCGATGACCCGATTTTTCCATAGGAATCAATGTTAAAATGGACAGAGTCCATTTTAACATGGAATTCAATGGGAAAAAGGGGTCCTCTTCATACCCCTACTATCCAAGTGGGCATGGAGTTGGATATAAACCTGTGGCGAGCGTAGCGAGCCACCGAGCCCGAAGCGTGGCGAGCGAAGCGAGCCCCGCGAGGGGACGGTATTCTATGTCCCCTCGCGGGGCTCGCTACGCTCGCCACGCTTCGGGCTCGGTGGCTCGCTACGCTCGCCACGGGTTTATATCCAACTCCATGCCCACTTGGATAGTAGGGGTATGAAAAGGACCCCTTTTTCCCATTGAATTCCATGTTAAAATGGACTCTGTCCATTTTAACATTGATTCCTATGGAAAAATCGGGTCATCGCATCGCATCGCATCCGATGGTCGCATGCGATGCGATGCGATGTGCCCGATCCGACCCGATTTAGAAATCGGGCGCCCGGATAACTCATAAGTACCAAAACTAGAGATGAGCGGTTCGGATTCCAAGGAATCCGAACCGCTCCGGGCACAGCCCCCGAGCCGTCCAGTTTCCAGGTTTGTTCGGAAACCTGAGCTCGGCCAAACGGCAAAGTCCTGGTATCTAATTTTTTAGTGGAAAAACTATTTGGTTTACTTTATTATTAACTGTGGCATTTTATTATGTTGTCCCTAAACCTAGGAACATGTATATAACTGTATAGCGAAACTGTGCTAATTGCATTTAGATGTATTATCCAGATGACCTTGATACTAGTTAAATAACATGTATTACCATATTTTCCAATTGGCAATCCCAACTTTTAACAACTGGAAAATGGAAATGTGAAATGATGCCTCAACCAGGTATGATGAGGAACAACAAAAAGATGGGCGCTGGTCTTACTTATGATAATTTGTTAGTTGAGCTGAAGCTTCCTAAAGTAGAGGATTGCTAACCACAAAAAACTATACAGAGAGAAATTTGGAAAACACAACTTTATTTACCATCAATTTTATGAACACATTACTATTGAAATGAACATAAAAATATATTCCACACACAATTAGTGGTAATCTATACTGCAAGAGCAGCGTATAAAACTACGAGGACCTGCACATCTCTAGTAAATGGGCTCCATATACTCTTATACTTGCATGTGGAGACATTTATCTGGAGTGAAACTCTTATTTGGACTAATATAAAACATATACTGTACATTCAATTCTAAAGTTTATGGAACTGCTAGTTCCAATACGAACATAGGGGTTATTCAGACCTGATCGCAAAGCTACTTTTTTCTCAAATGGACAAACCCATTCTGCACTTCAGGCTATATTCTAACATGAACCATGGTGTGAATGGGCAAATGCGGAATATGCGTGCACTATATAAATAAAATAACTGGAACTATTTTCCAGTGTGGATGTACTTTTCCTTAATAATGTGTGAGCACAATACAGTAAATTAAATCAGGTACAAATGTAAACATAAATATATGTAGACATGACAGTTACTAACTTACTTAAATGCTTACTTAAATTATATCTTTATCTTTAATGACTGGAATAAATAGTTATTCTGATTGCTAATAATTAATATACCTTTTAGTAATTAAGTGACAGTACATATAACCACAAAATGAAGATTTCTTAATTGCCTTCTATAGTTTCTAAACATGCACAGCATGTAGACTGCCATTTTCCTTCAGTGGGGTCACTTGGGTCTCCAGCCTTAGCTCCAGGAAATCTTTACTTGGGAGCGAGGTCAGCTTCTTGGTCAATGAATCAATCGCTCACTTTCTCCTGGGTTTTGGTTATGTATAGATGATTCCTGTAATTGATTGTTATGGTCTCCTCTGGAAGAGAAGGATGCACTCAGGGTCTTGTAACACATATAGCTCCATCATGAGCACTTAATTGTAGACATCTGACTAGACTCCATCAAATGTATTGTAAACTCTTGCACACAAAAAAGTTACACAATGTGCACTGTGCCCATACTGTTACTGGCTGACCGGGCCTGGGTAGTGTGATAGGCATACTATATGCACACTCACAGCTCCCCTTTCTTTCCAAGGTAAATGCATCTCATCTGTGAAAATGTATAATGGAATTTTAATTTAGCCAACTACAAGGTGGTTATAGTTTATAATATGAAAATAATACATCAGTACTGTAGTAAAATGTAAGTTATTATGTGCACAGTGGGATTACTGTCACTGCTGGGCACCTGTTACCTAAGGAACTGCTCACTAACCTCCTGGCTTTTGTTTCAACACTAGCCACGTGAATGGCTGGAAGTAGCAATCATTCGTCATACCCAGGGCCGGCGCTATCCACTCAGCAGCTCCTGCAAAGCAGGGAGGCGCCATGCTGAAAAGGCGCTGTCTTCTCCCTGCTCTGCTAAAGCTGCCTCAGCCCTCACTGTCACTGCCTCCGGCACGCTGCTCACAGCACCTGTCTGACAGCGGGCAGACGGCAGTATAAAGAGCTGCTCCCTATACTGCGAGTGCACACAGAATGCAAGCCGCCTGCAGTGCCTGTCTGACAGCGGGCGGCAGTATGGAGAAGCTGAGCAGCTCCCTGCACTGCGCACACACTGTCCTTCTCCTGCGACCTGCCCCCTCTTACTCACAGACACTTGCGCTGAGGCATGCAGCGCTGTCTGCGAATGCCTGGATGACATGTCATGTCCGGATCCGCCCCCTACACATTGCTCCCTGCAGCTGTCAGCAGTCAATCAAATGACGAAGAGGCAGCAGCGCCGCCGCCCCTTCCTTCCCTCTTCTCAGTGAGCTGTGCCAGTGCCACTGCCAGTCCTCAACACTCCACCCCCTCTATCTCCTCTTTCTCTCCCCTCCTTTCCCCCTCAGTCGGGAGAGGGGTGTAATGGCATCCTCAGCGTCCTGCCTACGCAGATAGAAGGGGAGGGACTGCACAGGAGTTAAACAGCAAAAGAACAGTGAGTCTTTTATTATACATGTTTATAACAAATTATTTAATAATTGTAGATTTTTTTTATATTAACTTAGATAATTTTTAAATAATGGGCTGGGTTATGTGCCTAAAGGTGGCCATACACGCTGCAATAGCAGCATGCGATGCTATGTGCGCTCCCGCGGGCATCGCACAGTACAAAAAGTATGTGCTACACATTTTTTTGTACTGCTTTCGGATCACACACACTTTGCATGCATGCTGTGCGATGCGATCTAGCCCATAACGTATGCAATTCTCGCAGCGTCTATGGGCACCTAACATTTTGCGGACACAGCACTGAGATGGTGTATGCATACATGTACATGCACCCGAGATCCTCCATAGGATCGCATGTTGCATACGCTCCCACAATCGGGCTGCAGCTTGTTGCAATGGCAGTGTGAAAGGGCGCAAATTTTATGGTTTGCAGGAGGGCGCCGGACACCCTAGCACTGGCCCTGGTCATACCATTCACATTACTACTGTATGGACTACAGTACAGTCAGCCAAATGGGTGCCACTCCTGAATGTTTGCTTTATCCGTTACACATCAGTAAGGTATTGTTTGCTTTCAATATGTAATACCATATTCATGTGCATGCTCTGACACTGTAATAGACCACTGCTATCTTTGGGTTGGTGTAGGTTTAAACTCACAGATGTGCAAGGCCACACCGAGTAAAGTCATGGTATTAAAAGGGGTCTGGATAAGCATATAGAGGGGCCTCACACCATTGTGTCCATCGTGTAACCTTTGCTGATGCTGCTACATGGTAAACGGTCATGGTTCAGACTCTGGCAGGTCAGGGCCACATACAGGTGGTCAGTCACTTTAAGACCCCTCGCATTGAAGTGAAAACTAATGTGATCATATCACTTCTTAAGGCCCTTGGAACGTTACTACTGACCAGGCATATTTTTGGCCAATATCTGATGTGTACCCCTGTATATACAGTACAGCACATCATGGGGATACTTAATATTTGTGTATACGCCAAGATACTGGGGGTGAAATGTAATAGGATGAGAGATTCAGAAAGTGAGAGATTTGGTAAGAAATCTCCAGTTTTTTTAAAGCGGCAATCATTTACACTGCAAAATCACACTGGTTTTGCAGTGTAAATGATTGCCGCTTTAAAAAAACTGGAGATTTCTTACCAAATCTCTCACTTTCTGAATCTCTCATCCTATTACATTTCACCCTGGATGTTTTGGGGAATATACTGCAAATATTCATCAACTAGTTAAAAGCCCATAAAATGATGACCTAGTCCCTCTCTGCACCTACCGCCAATCTCTGCCGTCACAGCTCCCTCTCTCCATATCCAGCAAGCTTGAAATAGATAATGTTGCTTGTACTTTCTTTTAAGGAATAATTTGGGCCGTCGAGTGGCCACTGGCGGTACTTCGCCTCAGAGGTGAGAATAAGTTAGGGTTTCATTTGGGTGTGGGACAAGGGGTAGACAACAAAAAGGTCAACAACCATTGGTTCGACACCATTAGAAGGTCAAGAAGAACAAGAAGGTCGACATGCAAAAAGGTCGGCACGCAAAAAGGTTGCCATTCAAATAGGTCGACATAAGCATTAGGTCGATGTTGGGAAGGTCAACAGTCAAAGGTCGACATGGGGTTTTTCACTGTTTTTTCACCTGAATGTCGACACAGTTGACATGGACACAGGTTAAAGCGCTCCGCGTCCCCTTGCATGGCTCGCTGCACTCGCTACGCTCAGTACACTATTTTCTTCTCCCACCACGCCCTACTGGATGGTAGGGTACATGTTGGCTCCCAAAAAAGTGAAAAACCCCATGTCGACCTTTTGCCTTTTGACTGTCGATTTAATGCTTATGTCGACATATTTGAATGTCGACCTTTTTGCATGTCAACCTTTTTCCATGTGTACCTTTTTCCATGTCGATCTTCTTGTTTGTCAACCTAATGGTTGTCGACCTAATGGTTGTCTACCCGTTGTCCGGATACCTTTCATTTATATATAGATAATTAGACCTCTTAAGCCCCATACAAGCCTGGGAGATATATTGCTCAGCAATGTATTGCTAGCAATATATTGCCCTGTGTCTTCTGTTCATCAGCGACCAGAGATGGTCGCTGATGAAAAAGAAACTGCCGGGGGAGCCCGGCAGTGGAAATCAGCTGGTCGCAGGAGCATGTTCCCGTGACCAGCGATCACTATGGGGGTAAAAACGGGAGCGCAAACCCGGCGGTGCACACTCCCATCGCGGGCAATAGGGTCGCTCAGCAACCATATTTCCACGATATTTGCAATAATCGCCCACGTGTGTACACAGTCTCACCACTACACTCTACACCCACTACAGAAGTTATACTGTCTCGCTGTTCTCACGGATCTAATGAAATACAGGACACAGTTACAGTTTATATTGAAACACATGGGAAGCTTTTTTTAATAGTATAAGGTAATTTCAGTATGTTTGCCATGTGTTATTTTGTTTACACACAGCTGTCCTATTACTGATTGTATAATCATGTCTAATGGAATATAAATCAAAAGTCTACATTACACCGATATTCCACTGTCTACCTACAGCATTCCAACTTTTGATTGCATTGATTCTATAATGAATGGTTTACACATTTACATTTTGAGAGGCTTTAACATGTTAGCATAAAAATGCAGTAAAGCCTTGGTTATATAACTATTACATCAGGATGCAGTTTAAATCCCGGCGGTCGGGATCCCGGCGTTCAAAATCCCGAACGCCGAAATCCCGACACTTTCTCCCCCCGTGGGTGTCCACGACACCCTCGGAGGGAGAATAAATTAGTGTAGCGAGGCACCGGGCCCGCTGCGTGGCGAGCGCAGCGAGCCCGCAAGGGGGGGGGGGGGGGGCGATCCACGTCCCCCCCTTGTCAGGATTTCGGCGTTCGGGATTCCGGCGTCGGGATTTTGAATGCCGGGATCCCGACCGCCGGCTTTTCATGCCGAATCCATTACATCACATAATGTAACCTTGTGGCTTTGATGTGCAATGAGAACCTGACATGATATCGGGCACCACCAGGCTATTTACTCCAACCAGCAGAGAGGGTCTGGCATAGGCTCCTGCAACAGGACAGCAACAGGTAATCTTCAGCCTATTGCCCACCCTCAGTACCATGGAACAAAATTTACACTCATGGAAATAAGGCTGGAACAGGAGGCACGCCCCAGTTTTCAAAGAAGACAGAAGTCCACAGTAGTTTACAATGTTTCAATCGCCATTTATGCAATTTTCATCAGGTAAAACATTCAACAAAACGTAAGGCCCCCATACACTATGCGATTTGGGCATGATTTCACCCAATTCGGATGAATCGGGCCAAGAAATCGGCCCAAATCGCACTTGTAGACATCCCGTCCGACCCGATGTGCGGCCCCGTGCGCATCGGAGTCGGGAGGTCGTACAGGCTGCACATAAGATTTGCTAAGTCTTATGTGCGGCCCGGAGCCGTGCAGGGGATGCCGGCTAATAGAGAGCCAGGCGGAGGGAACAGGGGGAGGCTGCGTAGGGAGCCGGGCAGGCGAGGAAGCTGTTGTGCTCAGAAGTGCCAGCGGGAGCCGGATGCCGGGCAGTAGAAGACGCTGCAGCGGGAGGAGCAGAGGACTTGAAAAAAAAATGCCCATCTTGATGACTAGAAAGCCTTTGGCTGAGACCTCATTAAGTGCCTAATCGTGTGTCCCCCTCCCAGGGAGCTGCAGGGGAAATCAGGTCCGACTTGTCCCTAGGACAAGTTGGACTAATGTATGGGGGCCTTTACAGATCTTTATACCCCATCATGCTGCCCCGGTGGCCGCGGCACATGACTCCCTTCCGGGATTGGCATCCCGCGTCATGCGGCACAGCGCTAAGATGAGCGGCATCACATGTCATGGCTTCGGCTCCACTCGTGGAAATATCTTATTAAAAAGTATTCATTTAGTTCATTAACAAAAATTCATTCATATCACGTTGGTGGCAGCATAACATATAAGGAATACATGTACAAGACCATTCCAGCCTTCCAGCAACCACTGCTAAATTGCAGTATCCTGCTCGCAGGTTTTTCCCGGCCATCCAAAGTGAAATCCCACCTCCATGCAAGCCTGCAAATTGATGTGCACCACTTGCGAATGGCTTGTGAACATTTTGCAATTGCCTGCAAATCAATTCCCAATGCACTCACCATTGAATGATTTTTCCAGTGTGTGCTGTCTGTGTGCGTAGCCCAAGACTTAAGCTGGCCATACACCTACAGATTTGTTGTCTGATCTGGCTGGTTGGAACAAAAACTTGGTAATGGATGAGAGCAAATGACAGTTGACCATTTGCTTGGAAATGCTGGAAAACTGACAAACTGTCATTCAGAAATGACCAGATTTTTGTTCCAACCAGCCAGATCTGAAGATAAATCTGTAGGTGTATGGCCACCTATACTCAGCAGCTGCGACAGAAACAGGGTGACTGGGAACAGAGCTGACATCACATGCCTTCCCCTCAAACGACTGGGCATCTCTGCGTTTCTCCTGACACTCCCAGCAAACAGACAGTTACCAACCCCAAACAATCCCTTCTTGTCAATCACCCTGCGAACAGTCAATGATAAAAAAGTAGCAGAATTTTGTCATCTGGTTTGCAGAGTGTGACACGCTTCAAACCAGACACTAGCACAGTATATTGATAATCAGGTCTGAATCAGATCGACAGATTCAAAAGACACACAAGGATTCTAGAAGACTTGACCGTCTTTCTCGTTCTTTGAGGTAGTCTCCAATTTTTCATTGAGTCCAAAATGTACCATAACACCTTCAGTGCCAGTCTTGACATTCAGTTTGTCAGGGTCACAGAGTATTTCCTCCAGTCCCTGGTAGCAATTCTTAAGCAATCTCTGTTTCAAGTCAAGCAAGGCCTTGAACCTCCTTTCTCTTCTATTGTAAGTTTTTAAGGCTAGTGCTTCTCCAGAACTTCTTGAAATGGCAGATGTTTATAGCTGGATGTTGGCGCACCTACCAAGCACTGCCTATCTGCTCTCCTGTAACCCTTGTTAGATCCAGGATATATGAGCTACACAAAGCAAAGCTTGATAAGTTCCTAACCACTGGTGATCAGTAACATCATTGTTCAATAGATAATCATTTTATTGCTGTACTTACCAGAAATTCTACATGGTCATCTGGAATCCAAGCCCTGCTATCACTATACACTTGAGCAAGCCAAAGTGCCCATACTGTAGCTATTTAGAAAGCTGGACATTTTTACAAAATAAAACACAGTACATACTTACCTTGCAGATAATCCAGGTATGCAGACAGATAGGGTGGAGAATCCTGCCGCACAGGACCAAATCTACTATGCTACTACTGACACTGGAAGAATTAGATTTAATGAAAAAAGAAAGAAGTGTCATGGTGTGGTGCACCACAAAGAAGTAAATACAACAATAAAATATAACCTTTATTGGAATAAGTCCTTAAAAAGATGCGAAATATAAAAAAAAACATACATTAATGACTAACAGGGTGAATCTTCACCCTGTCATTAATGTATTTTTTTATATATATATTTCGCATCTTTTTAAGGACTAATTCCAATAAAGGTTACATTTTATTGTTGTTCTTTTTTCATTAAAATCAGATAATCCAGGTATACATAAATATTTGGATTGGGATAATAACCAGGCAAAGGTCCCGGAAGGTTTAAAATTTATTTGAACTGCTGATAACCACCACTCCAGTATTCTGGGAAACTGGTGCACTACAAATGGACACAAAGGTCCTCCTGATCACAGTTCACATACTGTAGAAAACAACATTTTATTGTTGTTCTTTTTTCATTAAAATCAGATAATCCAGGTATACATAAATATTTGGATTGGGATAATAACCAGGCAAAGGTCCCGGAAGGTTTAAAATTTATTTGAACTGCTGATAACCACCACTCCAGTATTCTGGGAAACTGGTGCACTACAAATGGACACAAAGGTCCTCCTGATCACAGTTCACATACTGTAGAAAACAGCATACAGTACCAGTGCCATTGTGAAAAATGAACCCTTTGGGGAGTTCTATTTCACATGGGATGTTGCTATGGGCAACATAACAATCAGAACCTATGTCTTATTTATTTATTTATTTATTTATTTAGCACCTTCTAGATGATAATAGATAGTATCTAATTGGTTTCCCAAAGCAACATCCCATGTGAAATCTCCCCCTTTGTTTTGCCACAGACATCCAATTCCATAATCACATTCACAGACGATATATATTTCTTACAGATGGTGAACAATGTATCCCCGTAACCACCTGTAAGTGTATACACATAAAAAAAAATCTGGAATAGATTTCTTTCACAGATATATCACATTGTCCATGCTGCACTGCAGTTGCCATGTATTGTACAGATATATAATTTGTATTTTATTTTGTGTACAGATGACCAAATAACCTCATCATATGTTTGTAACATTTAGTTCAGTATCATCAGGAGATGTGGGCAAACCTCCCAACATGACTCATTCCAGGAGGGAAAAAAATGCTCTGTTCCTCGAATTCCTTGCACAGGTGGCAGCTGCAGCACATTCCAAAATTCAAATAGGGGAGCCACACCTACTCTCACCCCAGAAACTGCCCATCACCATTATCTGAGACTTGCTGGCAGTTGTTGTGGCTCCCCTGTTTCAATTTTGGACTATTCTGCAGCCCCACCTCTGCCACTGGCAAGAAAGTTTGGAAGCAGAGCATTTTGTCCATTCTGGAATAGGTCATGATGGGAGGTATGTGTGGATAAGTAATGGATACCGCCTAGGTTGCATTTCTTACCAGAATTGGATGGATATGTGTTTGGCTGATACCATGCTTGCCGACCCTCCCAGATTGGCCGAAAATCTCTTGAAATATTGAGGCTCCCAGTCCCCGCAATGGTGGGCAAGCCTCTTGCATTGCTGCCATTCTTCCACAACCATCTCTCCGTGGGGGGTCCATGAGGTTTAAATCATGCAAATTGACCAGTGTGTATTGACCTTTACAGTAAATCAGTTTGCTTTCACTCTACCACTTATATTTCACTTTATAATAAAAAATTTCTGAATTTGAGATCACTCGCTTTATGTATAATGAACAAACAAAATTAACCATATACAATACTAACAATACAGATAAACTAAATACAGTCACAAATTAATGACTATACATTTGGGGACGCTTTATCTAAAACCTCAATTCAACTGAATAGGTCCTGTTGAAATATTTGCTAAAGTCTGTTGCATTAGTAAGCTACGGTTGATGCACCTGAAACAATGCAGTAATCTGAAGTATAAGTATTGCTGATGAAGTGTGATAGATGCTTTGTCATTTCCCGAGCAATTACAAAAAATGTTGTCCCCTGAGCTTTAAGAGATCTTAAACACTGCATTATACCGAGGAATCCACTATAATGATTTAGTAGTGAGTCCTGTCACTCATCTCTGTCCTGAAGCACAATCTTAGGGTGCACACACGCTCAGCGTTTTTGCCCGGCATGTATGCACAGCGATGATGCTGAAAATCGCTGGGGTGAAAATCACTCCGTGCATACACAAGGAGCGATTTTCAGCCGTCCAAGCAATTTTTGCAGGGGTGGGCGGCTTTCCATAGCAAGATGCTTTACTTTGTGACATCTTTGTGGATAAATACAATCTGAAAAAATATAATCGTTCAGCGTTTTGTGTCCAACCGTCAAACAGCACATACGGTATACATCAATGAAAGTCCGATATACATTTTATCAAAATGTTTAGTCTAAAGGAACAGGCGGGTCTTGAGTGGCCTTGGACAGCATGTTTTAATGTATGGATTGATGACTAGCATACTGTATGTATATCAGTACAATACATTGAAAATATTGCCTTGTAATAGCTGCAGATTTTGACAAATACCTTGTCACCTTTGTCTCGATTTCGGCCTGATAACATTTCTAAAGAGAAGCAAACTACAACAATATGTAGAACTGTACCAAGCCTTGGTTAGAAAAAGAGTAGGGAACTTGCTCCCCCCCCCAAAAAAAAAATCATCTTCTTACTTTCATCAACTAGCACAGTCTATGAAAAGGTTGCTTTAGAGAACTTCTCTACTTTAGCTCTCTCCAAGGCTTAACCCACCCCCACACACTCCCTTTATAATCTTCAGACAAACATTGCTTAGTATAAAGGGGCGGTCTGTGAAAATATACATCACTAGGAATTATGAACACTAATGAGCCCCTAGTCTCGATCAAACTCTATCAAATGGTAGCACACAGCTTTCTTTACTTTGTGACATCTTTGCGGAATTTAAGGACAATAATCAGTAAGGTCAAAGCAGCACCATATCAAAGTAGTCATGATGATTGACAGCAGTTGATGTTGAATGTAATGAGACAATAGCACTGTGGTGTGATAGTCATGGTCCTTGCTCTTGATGATGAGGGTAATGATGATGATGATCACATCAAAATTAACAATTAACAAAATTATGAAGTACAAGCCATTCGATACCATCACTTATTAATTGTGGTAATTCCATGGTAAGATCTGAAACCAACCATGTCTATGGCTTGCAACTATCACTGCTGGAAGTACTAGAAAAAGGCACAGAGGGGCAACACATTCTTGAACACTCTTCCAAAATGCACATTTCCAGTTAGCAAAGGAGGTATTTGGAGTAATTCAGAGAGAATTTGAATTTACAACTAATACATAAAAAGTTAAGTCCAAAATGACACCATATAAAGACACACAGGGTGAAATTTCATAGGATGAGAGATTCAGAAAGTGAGAGATTTGGGAAGAAATCTCCAGTTTTTTAAAGTGGCAATCATTTACACTGCAAAACCAGTTTGATTTTGCAGTGTAAATGATTGCCGCTTTAAAAAACTGGAGATTTCTTCCCAAATCTCTCACTTTCTGAATCTCTCATCCTATTAAATTTCACGCACAGATTTTCAGTGGTCCCTTCCTACTCTTTCTGGTGATTTACTATCATTTTTTATATTTTGATGTTAAAATTGCACTTACTACAGTATTCCCATATGACTTTTTGAATTCTGATTTACAAAAATATACAGATACCTAAGATTGTCTTATCTTATTGTCGGCACTGATTTTCTTGCTTATCAGGTGTACACATTCACTGTGTGATTTTTTTTTTAATGCAATGGTAATTTTTACCTTGCAAAATCAGCATTTAAACTGTGATAGCACTATAAAAGGAAACAGAGAAATCCCTGTACAGTCATTAAAGTGAGGTAATTTAGTTGCAATTAAACGTAGCAGGAAGACACCGAAGATCAATAGGTGGTAAGCACGATCCCAGGAATAGCTAATTAGAGGTCTTCTGGAGGCTAAGTTACCCTGTGAGATTCCAAAGAGTTCTGCCCGCCATCTCTTTGGGTGACAGCTTCCATTTCAGTGGTTTCAGAATTGCTGTAATTAAGGAAAGAGTTTGAAGCCAGTCCACTCTATGGGTGATTTAATGTCAAGCCATGTATACTCTGCCAATTTCAAAATCAGTTATGTAACAGGGGATACTGCAAAGATCTGTGTGGGCATAAATCTGATAGCTGATGTTCTAATAACAAGAACATAAAAAGAACAGCAGCATACGTTTCTGTTACTACTCACAATAATTGTTGATAAATAATGGCAGATTATCAAATGATTGCGTATGTAGATTATCAAATGACTGTGCATGTGTACCATACTCATCGCACATGCGCAAGTCCAAAATAGTTAAAAGAAAATGCATATGGATCATAAATGCAAAGCGGCTGGAGCATGTCAGAAAAAACACGGGCATGCCCAAGCGTTTTAAAGGCGGGTCTGTGACGTCAGCCCAGCCTTGATCAGCCTGTTTCAGCCGCAGATTAGAGGAAGGGTCAGAGTTACTCATATTTGCACACATTGCAAAAATCTTTTGATGGTTTGGGAATTGCATATACATTTGCGAGTCGATGCCGGTTAGCAATTCGTTCACTTGCAAATTTGCACGGGTTGGGATTTCCTTCTGTCTGGGTGGTGGCTATCTACTCACAGTCATCTGCAACTTTACAGATTAACGATTAGGTCTAAATTAGGCCCCATGTATTGTGGCAGATGCAGCGTATTTGCACATGAGGCCAATGTGGAAAATACAGATCAGGTTTTAGATCAGCTGCAGCAGCAGGAAAATTAGATCCTGTCCAGGCTTCCTAATGGGTGAGATCTGAGATGGGCTGAGTAAGCAGCACCTGTGTTCTCCTGATATGAGGGGCAGAAGGTCATTGCTCTTGATGGTGGAATAGGGACCACTGGACTTGTTTGAAGTGTGGTGATTACCTGGTATGCTGTTCACCTGCTACAAAAATTAAAGACCAAGACTTCATCCGATCCAGTTTATGTGATTCCTCGTCATAGTATTTTTCCACTGAGATGTACTGTATACATTTAAAGGTCTTAAAGAGTGTATTTTTTATTTTGTAGACATGTGCCTTTTAACAGCAGCATCTGGGCCCTCTGAAGCTCTATGACCAGGGGACCCCAGGAATTAACTAGAAGTGGTCCCATTAAGGGATTCCACAAGATGACCAGCACAAAGCAGCTAGAGTCTGCACTGTTCTGTCCAAGGTGGAGACATCAGAGCCACTGGAAGCCAGGAGGAGCTGGCTCTGGTAGGTACTAGGCTGGTGGAGGCAATAAACAGAGACATCGGCTAGTACATGCTTTCAGCACAAAAAGCCTACATCTCTAGTTTATATCAGCTCATGACTGTGGTTGGTTTGTGCATTAATGCCTATATTGTGCAGCTTGTATAACTACAAAATATTCACAATGTTAACCTGTTTCCATACACACATTAATAGTAGTCTTTTGATTTTGTTTTTCCCTCACTTTTGGATGCATTTATCCTCACAATTTCTTAAATAGTTTTTATAACATTCTTAAATACCTGGACATAAATAAAATAAATACCGCAAAACATACTCCAATTAAAACCATAACTATACAAAAACACACAATTGCATTTTTGTTTTCTTTTGAATGTTTTTGATTATCTGGCTCTAATGCACATACTGTAGAACATGAGAAAACTCATAAAAAACACACTTGAGGATGAATGTGATTTATTTGTTTTTCAGATGCTGACTTTGATCCATGACATTGTATTATAATAAATTGTATGCATTTTTCATTTGCTAAGCTTATTTAAAAATACATGATTGTCATTGCTATTTGATACTGGAAAAATAGTATTTGATGAGTGACCTCTTTTTGCGAAATACTGACATTAACATTTTGCCAGCAGTTTCAGAGTCTGTTCTACAGGAAGGAAACTGATATTTGACAAAATGAGCTGTGTTATCTGATCTTTGTGTGTTCCTGCCAAGGGCGCGGTATCCTTGAACTTGCCAGTCAAGCCAGGAGAAGTGTTCCCACTTCGTCCTTTCTCTATTTTATTCTGCAGTTTTTATGGTCAATACACCAACCTCTCGTCCACTAAAGTCTTCCTGAGGCAACTGTATTCACTAACAAATGCTGATGGACAAGACCTGTGAGACTCCCTTGGGTTAAAGTGTTGATTTAAGGGATTACCGTGTAAACAGTTTTCAGAGAAGTCAATGGTCCCTCAGTGCAGAAGCTCATTTGCATGCAGTCAGTAAGCTACCCTACTGCCTAGTAGTAAATTGTTCTAAGGGGCCTTTCCTGTTGGATGGAACCCTGGGGTTGCTCTGTGTTTTCTCCACTGCTTTCCTATAGCCCTCCTAATCCCAGTAGAGAGTGAGGCAGAGAACCATCATCATTTATCAGAAGGGTCCGGTAAAGACAGGGCCAGATTAAGGGTTTAATGGGCATGGAGCGGGAAATGTTCATGGCCTATTATGAGAAGGGGAGGAGATGATGTCAAGTCCATGTAAGAATGTAGAACCCATACACTGTAATCCCCAGTGTCTCCCTAAATATCTAAAAGTACAAAAATTCATAAATGTGTAAAATGGTAA
Source organism: Crinia signifera (assembly GCF_055691185.1). Classification (NCBI taxonomy): domain Eukaryota; kingdom Metazoa; phylum Chordata; class Amphibia; order Anura; family Myobatrachidae; genus Crinia; species Crinia signifera. The sequence continues at coordinate 314,208,744 of NC_139217.1, forward strand.
TACTTATTACATAGGCATAGGCGTGGGCCCATTGAGTGGGATGCAGTTAAAATCCCGGCGGTCGGGATCTCGGCATTCAGAATCTCGACGCCGGAATCCCGACGCCGGAATCCCGACCGCCGAAATCCCGACACATTCTCCCTCCGGGGGTGTCCACGACACCCCCGGAGGGAGAATAAATTAGTGTGCCGAGCGTAGCGAGCCCGCAAGGGGGGGCGATCCACGTCCCCCCCTTGTCGGGATTTTGGCTGTCGGAAATCCGGCGTCGGGATTCTGAACGCCGGGATCCCGACCGCCGGGATTCAATACTGAATCCCATTGAGTGTTAGGGGTGCACAGGCACCCCCTAATGCTGTGCCCACCCTCCCTGCCACCAGCAATACCTTTTACCAAAGACATTTGCTTTTAGAACTGTATTCCTTTTAAAGAAGCTCCCATCAATATTCATACCTGTGTCACCCATATATGTTTTTGTTGGCAGATTATATAGCGGTGTTTGTGGTGTTGTTAGACGACACACTTTTGGAGCTTTACCAGGAATATAGTCTATTGTAGTGAGCACTGAGTTAACAGGTAGACTAGGGATAGCCTTATTTTATAAGCAGTGCTGGATTTCATGCTAGGCATATAAGGCACGAGTCATCTGTTACATCTGCCCCACCTGCAGAGCACATGGTTTTGTCCATTAGCAAACCAAATGTGCTTTGCGAGTGAACCTGAATCATCCCCTAAGACTTAAAAAGTGAAAACTGATGAAGTGGAGAGTGATAAACCACTAACCAACCAGTCCGTAACTGTCATTCTTCTAGCACAGCCTGTAGCAATGCAGTTGGGAGCTGATTGGCTGGCACTTTATAACTCTCCACTTTATCTTTTTGAAGCTTAGTACATATAAGGGAAAATTTATCACCATCAGCATCTGAAGAGGCAATTGTAATGTGATATCTGCGCATGCACCGCCATTGCTGTACCACTGCCGCTGGCACCACTCTCCACAGCAACAACCCCCCACCACCCCAGCTGGTATATACTTATCACTCCTCCGGGATCGGCATGATGATGGACATATTTTACATCTAGAGGCCTAAAACTGTAGCTCCATTCACCACATTATTAATGTGGCTCTGTACATGGATATTTTGTGCATTTCCTAGGCTCACTACTACTTGATATGAGTGTCATCCTTATGTTTGTGAAAAAGTGTGGCAGCTTTTAGACCCCCAGGGTTAATTTATACATTCACTTATGGCAACCTTTATCCTTATGGCCTAATTTATGTTCTTATGTCATCTATGTGTTTAGAATATCTGTAACATTCTATTGCTGAGCTACAGGATAAACATACCTCCCAACAATCCCACTTTTTGCGGGAACGTCCCCTTTTTTTGGGTATTCCCGCGTCCTGCCTGGGGCCGGCAGTGTCCCATGGCGGGAGGGGGGGGGGTCAGTTGGGAGTCCCAAATGTCATTGATGAATCAACACAGCATCTATTCCTGCAGCCAGAGGGGCTGGGGATGTGGCTAGCAGCTCACAGCTGCTGGCCTGGCCCCCACAGCGGCAAAACAGGTGGGCATGGCCTTGCCAGAGCATCGCAAGTATAGGCCATGCCCCTTTGTCACTTTGATACGCCCGCAAAATCTATGACGCACGCAATGTCCCTCTTTCGATCACTGAAATGTTGAGAGGTATGGTATAGCAATATTCATATTCAATAGCTTTCACAGCTAAGCATTTTACAAAATGAAAGAAAAACAATAGAAAATTAACAATTAAACAATAGAAAAATAATGGACTTGTAAACCGGATGTTACAGATTTACCAAAGGAACGATAAAACCTGGAGTTGGATAAGAGCACATTGCCAACCCCCTCCTCTGCTGTAAGAAACTCCATCAGACATCAGCCTTCTATATTGATTTTTTTTGCTATTTTTTTACAGATATAAATAATTGTTGTCACAATATTTATACTATAATTAAGGATGCAAGACAATTATAATAGCATGTGAGTAAAGTGGTGGTTCAGCTACTATGCAGATGCAACGGGGAAAAAAGCCACAATAATTCCAGGTGTCAGGTTTTCTCTGCAGTACTCTTCTAATTGTCCAGGGAGAAACTGATACTTTGACAAATATTGGTTTTAGCAGAAAGAAATGAACATTAAGGGAGGCCAGAAAATATCTTCCCATATCTGAAGCTACTGAACGAAGCAGTTTTATCGCTACAGATAGATATAACTCAAAATTAAACTTTAATCTTTTAATTTAAAAAGAGTCCCACAGACAAGGTGTAGGCTACTGATCTTCAGTCTGATTGGAGTGACCATGGTAAAAAAATAATAATAATAATAATAATAATATCCCTATTTGCTATAAGATCACATGATGCCCGAACAATACTCCAGTTCCAATGTCATTATATTCTTTAAATAAAATCTTTTTTAAATTGCCCTCTGTTCCCAAAAAGTTAATTAAGGTCAGCCTAGTCATAAGAAGCAATTGAAAAGTCTGTCTCCTCTGCCTCAGTGAGGCGACTGTCTCTCCTCAGTGTCTGGCTCCCTCACCCAGCAAATTCAGTATTCTACAGCCTGGGTTGGAAATCTGAAGGATTTGCAAAGTCAGATAACAACACAGATCAAGAAGTGTTGTCAATAAATGTTATTTCTGGATGGTCTCTGATCATAGCTATGACCTTGCTTGTAAAAAAGTATCTACTGTTCTGAAATGAGATTTGATGACCAAAAAATACAGTACCACATTATACTAAGCTAGTAAGCCCGCTCCAAGAAAAAACTTTGAAAGCAAATCTGCTTCCATTTGTGTTTGTGTATGTGTGAGAAAGAGATGAGAAAGAGATGTAGTTTCACTCTCTGCCAGCAGATGGTAGTATTTTGGAGACTCACGGACACTAGATATATTTATATATATATATATATATACGGAGAAATGCGGCTGGTACTCCTAATACCCACGGCGGCGGGGTGTTGCTGCCCGGGTGCCTGATGCTGCCAGGCAGTGCTGGCTGTCAATATGTGGTGGAGACACGGCACTCCCAGGACTTGAAAGGATGATGCAGCGAGACGTGAGTAAGATCTTACTATATATATATATATATATATATATATATATATATATATATATATATATATATATATATACTTACTGTATATAAATATATATATACTGTATAGATAGATAGATAGATAGATAGATAGATAGATAGATAGATAGATAGATAGATAGATATAGATAGATAGAAGATATGCCTGCATCAGGTCAAAATTAAGCAGGGTGGGCGTGAACCAATAGGCTCCCTAGGCATATTTTGAGGCATATGTATCAGTGTTTGGAGAGAGATAAAGTACCAGCCAATTAGCTCTTAACTGACACTTTACAGGCCGTGTTTAAAAATGATAAAAACTGATTGGTTGTTATTGGTTCTCCCAGTCGCCTAAGAGGGAGCATTTCTGCACATGGGTCGTGGATTAGTAAAATGGACATGGAATCATGGAAGGGCATCCCCATTCCACAGAGCATCATCCCCCCTTGTGTCTCTCCAGCCCCAGCTTCAGTTCACTTAATACAGTGGGGCAGATGTATTAAGCCTTAACAAGAGATAAATGCAAGGGTGATAAGGAGAGATAAACATCCAGCCAATCACCTGCTATCTGCCATGCAACAGGCTGTGTTTGAAAAAAGTCAGTAAGGAGCTGATTGGCTGGACATTTATCTCTCTTTATCGCCCTTGCATTTATCTCTTGTTAAGGCTTCATACTGTACATCTGCCCCAGTATCTCAAATTACATGAATGAATCCCTGCAGCCAGTCTATGCACTGGCTTCACTGTAACTGGCAGTGACTTCCTATAGGAAGTTCTACCTGCCAGAGTCACCTGCATTACATGCAGTCCTATTGAGAAGTGTTTCCTCCCTCCAAGACTGCCACTCTACGAGCTGTGAGAGGCAAAACTTTGGCTTTCTGTAGGAAGCCACTCCATACCTTACAAAAAAGTTGAAAAATCATAGGCGCTGTGTTCTTTTTAGTTGGTTTAGTGTACCACAGGCTTGTGTGGTGAATCCTTGTCTAGCAGGTGACTAAAGGACCCTGATAACTGACCTTAAGCCAGTGCCCTATATGCACATCAAGGTATCTTTAGTCAGCCGGTCTCATCAAACACCGATACACGATACAACAGTCTGGTCTCCTCAGCGGGGGACTCAAAAAGGTAGATGACTTACCAAGGGTTAATGCCCTATGTTCATCAAAAGGTATCTTTGATCGTCACTGCAATCAGGCACTCCAGGTCACATAAAAAGGATTTATTTTCCAAGGTGCAATGGATACAGCATAAAATATTAAAAATGTCCAATAAAAGTACAGCAAAGTACACAAAAAGTACAAAAAGTTGAAGTGGCAAGGAGATTTTGGGTCTGGTCGGCAAAAATTTTTTGGGGCACCCTCCTATCCGGATGGAAGGGATACCACCATAAGGGGCTCAAGTATGTAATATAGCCAAATGCCTACAGAACTCAAAAGTCCTCACCTTCCACAAACGCGTTTCGGGCTGTTTAAAATAGCCCTTTTTCAAGGTGTATGGGCTTACTGCCCTCCAACTGATATTTATACCAGTTAGCATCAACTTAGCAAAAAGTAATTGCAAAAACCCGGAACACAGTACTGTCCGTGATTTTGCTTTATATCAAAAAACACTGTTAATATTTAACATAAAAACATTACATAGACATCCTCCATATATGTATAACAGTCTAATCCCCTAAAATACGATTTGCACAATAATACAGCATTATCCAAATTATCACAGCGTAATCCAGTTCTCCATATTTTGTTATGTCTTAGACGGGCGTCCTCATGGTTCATTAAAAAGCCGGTTGATAACAGCTGTGCGCTCCACAGTCAGCTGTCTGAAGCTTCCGTTATTTCAAACTGCATTTCCGGGTCTGTATCGTCATACCGGAAGTGCGTCATTCTACTTCCGCTGTATGGAACACAGGAAGTAGTGAACCTTTGGCACGCATCCTCGTCCGTGACTGCTTGTGGATGGGATGTCTTAGGATTAGAAGGGGCTGTGGCTTTGAGCGTGCTCGCCATGACAACCAAAGATGTTTACATACGAAACGAGAAAAGAAAGACAAATTAAGCCTACAAGTCTTAACTCTAATTGCAAACATCCAATGTTACATATTTACTGCGGTAACATCACAAAAATATATTCTATCTTTGTATGTAAAAAATGAGCAATAGAAAGGGAATTTTAATTTAGTGAATATGCAAATTCCATCATACTCATTCCGATATTAACGCTTAGAAAAGACACATGAGAACAAGTTACATCATCCAATATATAAGAAATACGCAGTGGGGTAAATAATTTATACGCAGTGAGGTAAATAACTTAAATAGAACACATGCATCGATGGTGGGCTGATTCAAAAAGTGGTTATCACAAAAAACATTTTAACTCGAACCCCACATTAAGACCATTGGGTTCTATGGTTTTTAAGGAGTAAATGGTACGCATTTCAGTTTGGGATAACCGTTTTTCCCTATTGTTAACCCTCCAATTCTCTTGTATCATTTTGATGCCACAAAAGCTGGTTAGATGTTTTATGTTCCCTTCATGAAATTTTTTAAAATGAAGGGGAACATTATGGGTTTCCAGCCCTTTGGTGATATTGCGGCAATGCTCTGCTAGTCGGACTTTTAGCTGGCGAATAGTTTTGCCGATATATTGTTTTTTGCAAGAGCATTCCATTAAATATACGCAAAATTTAGTATTACATGTGATAAAATCCTCTATGTCAAAACATTCATCACTATACATAGACTTATATTGATGGACCACTTTAATGGTTCCTTTGCATGCCCTGCACATACTGCAGGTCCCACATCTGTAAAAACCCTTTGATTTGATGTATTTAAAGGGGTCAGGTGTGTTGATGGCACTTCTGACCAACTTATTTTTCAAATTTTGTGCTTTTCGGTATATAAAGACAGGTTTTTCTTTGACATGCTTCTCAAGCACCGGGTCATTTTTGAGTACACCCCAATGTTTTTTGAAGATCTGTTCTATCTGCCATGATTGGCTGGTAAACCTGGTGACAAAACAGACCCCCAAATCCTTCTTAATAGATGTGGTGTTCTCAGTTTCAACAGCAGTTCTTTGTGTGATGCTAGTTGCTCCCTTCTCTCTGGCTTTGGACACCATCATACGATTGTACCCCTTCTGTGTAAATTGTTTATCTAACTTCTCAGCATGCACATGGTAAGTGGTTAAATCCGTGCAGTTTCGGCTTATACGGTTAAACTGCCCGTTGGGTATACTTTTAAGCCAGTTAGCGTGATGGTTGCTGCTGAAGTCAATAAATGAATTACTATCGGTAGGTTTTTCGTAATTCCGAGTCTTAATGTGTCCATCATCCACATATATAAGGAGGTCCAGAAAATTGACCTCAGTCTGACTAATTTGAAAGGTCAAAACAACGCTGATGGTGTTATCATTCAGGCCAGAGCAAAAAACATCTAAAGATTCGCGATCACCCCTCCAAAAGAACAAAATATCGTCGATATAACGACGATAGGACACCAGGCTGGCACCGAGCTCTGGGGGACCCCAGATGTAACTCTCCTCCCACCATGCCATAAACAAATTGGCATAGCTCGGTGCCAGCCTGGTGCCCATCACAGTGCCCTTCAACTGGAGATAAAATTGGTCACCATACCAAAAATAGTTGTTCTTAAGGATTAACGTGATTCCCTCCAAGATGAAACTTTTTTCATCCTGAGGGGTGTTATTTTTGTCCAAAAAATACCCAACAGCTCGAAGGCCCACTTCGTGGTCAATGACAGTATAAAGCGAGGTGACGTCGGCCGTTACAAGTAAACAGTCTGCCCCCCACCTCACTTCCTTGAGCATCTCAATAGTGTTTATGGTGTCCTTCAGGTAGGATTTGGTCTGAAGTACCATTGGCTGCAACAATGAGTCGATGTAATGCGACAGGTTTGAAAGGACTGAATTAGTCCCAGCCACTATAGGCCTACCTGGTGGTTTAGTGGGGGACTTGTGTATTTTAGGAAGCACATACACAACCGGAATTGAAGGTTCGGGGATGTGTATGTACTCATTAACTGTTTTGGAGATTATACCTTTTGCAGTATACAAAGACAAAAACACTTTCAATTTTTCCTGTATTTTCTCTGTCGGATTGCCTCTTAATTTTTTGTATGTGGTTGAATCCGACAGTTGCCTAATGATCTCTTCATTGTAATCCTCTATAGATAAAATTACCACACTTCCCCCCTTATCAGCGGGTTTCACAATAATCTCTTTATTATCTTGTAGTGATTTTATAGCCTCCCGCTGTCCCTTTGTTAAGTTGACATTTTTGTTGGGTTTTAATTCAATCTTGTCGAGGTCTTCTCGAACTAACCTTTCGAATGACTCAACAAAACAGCCTTTTTTATGGGCTGGATAAAAAGTGGAAGGTTTTTTAAAGATGGAGTACTGTCCAGGGGTTTCAATTGGTTCTCCTGTGTTTTCTTCTTCAAAAAATCTTTTTAGGGTCAGCTTCCTAATGAACTTTTGTAGGTCAAGAAAAACCTCGAACTTATCCACTTTATTTGATGGAGCGAACTTAAGGCCCTTCTCAAGGACACTAATTTCGTCGCTTGTCAGAGAATATTGACTCAGATTTACAATTTTGGTTTTATGTGATTCTTCATTTGCCCTTTCTGTGTTGTTGGGGACAATGGAATCACTAATGACCGTTCCTTGTATTTCCTGTGAGGAAATTGGAATACGTTTTTTATGGAAGGGCTTCCTCACTCTTTTACCTCTCTTACCTCTTAATTTCTTTCTTCTGGATGGCGTTAGCGATTGGTTTTGGGTCGTGTGTCCCTGTCTAAAAAATGTTGATCAGTTGATATTGGAGTGTTAGCTCTTCTATTTGGGCGACGATGCGGAGTGGCCAGTACGGGCCCCTCTGATTGTACATCTTTATTAACCTCATTTTGAAAATGATGGTTTCTATATTTAGATGTGTCTCTATTGCGACAATTTCCCCCTAGATATTCTTTTTGTTGAGGAGAATCTTCCGATCTGTTATTTTCATACCGGGATCTAGGGTTGTAAATGTATGGCTTTCTCCAATTTTGATCTTTGGGAGTATTCTTTCTATTATTATAGAACGGGGCTTGGTTTGGCCGCTCCCTATTATAATTTTTAGAGTTATAATTGCCCACATTATTTGAAATAAACCTTTTTTTGTTGTTGTGGTTAATTGATTTTGGATAAGTTTCCTTTCCTTTATTAATGAATTTAGTCTCTTTCTTAGTTATTTGGTGCTGAACCCCATCTTTGTAGTCTCTGGTGTCACGTAAGAATTTTTTCTTTTTTTTGGTCATTAATTCTTTTTCATTTTTGTCCACTCTATTAGTAATGGTTTCCTCCAAACTACTATATTCTTTGGATTTAACATAGGGTTCAGCCAAAGATTTATATGTGGCTACCTCCTGTTCTATTTTAATAAGTTCCTCTTTTTTATACCCGATAATTAGTTCCATTAATTTAATGGAACAACCATCCAGTATCTGGAACCATTTTTCTTTAAATGCCGAGGATTCGCATTCAAAGGAGGGGATCTTGTCAATCCTTAAACCCCTTGGTACAATATTAGCCCCACAGTATTTTTCTAAAGAGGCCAACTCCCACCAAATTTTTCCTTCTTGGATGAGAGCTCTTTCTAATTTGTACATTACGCTCTCCACATTGTAATCAGATACTTCAATTTCTTCTGTCTGATTAAATGCTTCTTTAGCGTATACATTTCTCCTGCCTCTATGGGCAAACATGTCGAGAGGCTGCAAATCTATTCTCTACACATACCTTATTGTGCAGCTCTTGCCAACTTCTATGGGCAGCAGCCAGTGCAGCTAGCAGAAGCCATACTGTGCATGCGCTGGGGCCCGTTAATTGCATTATGAAGGTGCCGGCGACTCTATCTGGCAGGGGGAGAAACAGCGCCAGAGACCTGAAAGTGCGGCCCTGAATGTACCATCTAATCTGCATTCAGCAATCTTTTGTAGTGTCCAACATAAATCAACAAGCATACCTTATGGTGATACATCTTTACTACCTGGGGTTTAGGATCTGAGAACAACGTATAGCTAGCTGTCAGACATTCACAGCTTGTTATAGGTAAGTACTGTATGTCATGTAGCAGTTCTTATGGAGATATTACCACCCCTTTATGGGTATTGTATTGCATTAACATTACTCTACCATACTAGACCCCACAAGCACTGATCCTGGCTATAGAAGAGTACAAATGCTTGGTCTTCATGACCCACTAAGGGGGAGATTCTGTAAAGCAACTATGCGGTAAAAACCCTGTTATCGGTGTTTTTACCGCATTTTGATATGCAGCAAATCCCGCACTGCGGGTTCTTGCTGCGAGGGGTATCGCCAGCAAAAGTTGGCAATACTCCATAGAAGCCTATGGGCTTCTTAATGCGACCCATGCTGCCCCGAACGGACCCCTGCCGCCTCGCGCCGACACCTCCCCCCTCACCTGCTGTGTCCAGGCAGCACAGCGTGTGCTGCCTGGACCTGTGACCTCTTCCCTGCATTGTATTCTCTTCCGGGTGCAGGGAGGGGGAGGAGAGGCCACCGGCAGCAGCAGCCCCGGGTAAGGGAGGGAGGGGGGAGCCGTGGGACCCGCAGCACATCGCCGGCAAGATCGCAGAGGACAGCTCTTAATGCAAGAGCTGTCCTTTGCCATAATTATCGCATATGTTACAGCATATGTGATAATTAGGTTTGCGGTAGCCGGCGATGTGCGGATGTTACAGCATCCCGCCCCAAATCTGTAAAAAAAATATATATATATCAGCATCTTTACTTACAGATTACTTGATGACAACTTGTATAATGTGTGTAACATCTGGAATTGGAGTGCTAACATAAAGGGGGCTGACTACAGCTGAACTGAGGAAGGAGAGAGAGGAAAGCAATCTGACATGGATTTTTAGTTCTCAGTTTTAAGTAGATGTAGTGATCCTTTCAGCCGGACTCCTTATGTTCAGTCATATACCCATTATACCTGCCTCATATATTTCTAGAAACTGCTAGAATCCACATGTTTGGTGGTGATGCTGAGTCACTGCATTATTATTACTAAGACTGATCGTTCTGTGCTCAAGAGAGCACCTTTATCCAATATGTTTTCGTGTAAAGGTGCCCATACACTAGAGTGATATACTGTACATGCGATCTGGTCACTCTTTATGCGATTGCAGAAATCGATTGCATAAAAAGCGTTCAAGTTGCATGTATTTGACAGCAGGTCCGATACGATGCACGGTCTCCTGTGCAACGCATTGCAGCCTGCGAGTCACACTGCCAACAGGAGAGATGCAACTGATCGCAGCCTAGCCAGACAGGCTTGGCTGGGATCGCATACAATATATCATAAGCAAAATGGCCATGCACAATATACTGCATGCGATCCTGCCGCCAAGGAAGATCCGGGGTGGCTCTTGGGGTGATCGGGAGCGACTTCTCCACTGGGAGAAGTCACCCCAGTGTATGGCCAGCTTAAGGGCGGGATTCTCTAAACTAAAAATGCGGTAAAAAACAGGTTATCTGGGTTTTTACCGCATTTCTGTATTCTCTAACCCCCCTTTGCAGTGTCAGCGATGCGGAGGGAATCGGGCTTCTTACTGTAGCACTGTCTGAGGGATCCCTCATGGATCCCTCCCAGCATGCCCTGCGGCCGGACCCGTCGCTCTGCGCATGCACAGACGGACACCCGGGACTCAGACCTAGAAGTCCACACCATGGCCGCATCGCAAGGGACAGCTCTTATCGCAAGAGCTGTCCCTTGCGTTAATAATCGCATATGTTAGAGCATATGAGATTATTAACAATGAGGTACCCGGCGAAGGGAGGCGTTAGAGGGCTGCGGGTGTTAGAACATCCCGCCCTTTGTCTGTGTGTTCTAGAAGAAATTACACTCATCTCCCAGTAATACAACAAACTGGGGCAGATATCTGTAACACATACAGTAGATCTATCGGGGCTATTACCCTCAGACAACTTAAACATTACAATTGTGGTGGAAATGGTGGCGTCAGTGTTAAAACACTAAAACAAGGATCAATGGATTATGATCATCACATTTTCCTTGGTGTGTGACCCAGTGCTGTCAGAGTACTATTATTATTATTATTATTATTATTATTAATAATAATAATAATAATAACTTTAATCTGTTGGTGTCACATGAAAACACAGTTGCATCCTACAACCCTGATAACTGGAATTTCACATAAATTCTCCCAAAAGCAATAAATGTTCATTTACGACTTAACCCAATTTCTACACCCATCAGTACAGAACTTTTCCTCCCTTTGATCAGTATATAGACATGATAACTGTATCTGATATACTCTAGGAATACATAGATACATCTACAACGGGCTTCCTCTCCTGACTCCACCCCCCTTCCCCTCCCCCCTCTCCCTCCCCCTCTCCCCCCTGTGTGTATATATGTATGTATGGTATGTGTTGTGTATATATCTATGTATGTTGTGTCTGTGTGTATGTATATGTATGTATGTTGTGTGTGTTATGTATGCATGCTGTGTGTGTTGAGTATGTATGCATGTGTGTTTTGAGTTGTGTGTGTTTCTATGTATGATATGTGTGTTGTGTATGTATGGGGTGTGTGTGTGTGTGTGTGTATGTATGTATGAATGCTGTGTGTTTATGTATGTATGATGTGTATCTATGGGCCTTATTCAGATTGCATCAGTACTGCGTGCATTCGCACGCAGTACCAATGTTGTGCGTCTGCGCATGCGCAGGCGTGTTTCTGCGCATGTGCAGGCGCATGGTGCATGCACCCACGGCGACCTTTCGGCAGCGAGGGGGAGCTGAGATGGGCGGGGAGCGCCGGGCTGCCCCATTACCATTTGGGAACGCCCAGCGTTCCATGGGCGTTTCCATGAGAACGCTGGGATGTCACCGGATGTCAGCTGCCCGCCCATATCACGCCAGCGTGCATGCATATATACTCAACTGAAAAGTCACTTATATATGCGTGCACGCTAAACATCATTCGATGGTCGGTGACCAATGAATGATGTGGGTGGACACCCCAGCAAAGCGAATGGATGTTTATGCAAAACATCCATTCGCTGCACTTTGCTGGGGCGACAGGGGGGCGTGCGTTCGCCGGGCAGGGTTTGGTGGACTCGCAAGGCTGCGAATTCGCAGCCTTGCGAATCATCCTGAATAACCCCCTATGTGTGTTGAGTGTATGTATGGTGTGTGTGTGTGTGTCTTTGTGCATTTGGGGTATGTATGCTGTCTATGAAAAAAGGTTAATGAACCAATGCGGCCACAAGGACATCACCTGGTTAATTTTCAACACCTTTTCTTTGTGTACAGATGTATGCATGCTGTGTTTGTGTGTTTATTTAGTCCTTATGGCCCTTTGTTTTATGTAATCCGGGCCCCCTGGAACCTTAATCCAGCTCTGCATTGGTGCCATCTTAACATATAAGGGGCAGTTGCCCATGGCCCCACATATTTAGTGTCCTTTAAGCATGCACGGGTGGTAGACAGCATTCGCTACCTGCCTCCCAACCTTCAGACAGTGAATGGCTGCAAATGCAACTTCCGATAAGAGCTGTCCTTTGCGATGCGGCTCTGTCACTGGACTTCTGAGTCAAAGACCCAGGAGTCCCTCTGGCGCATGCGCAGAGTGATGGCGCCGGTCGTGGGGCATGCTGGAAGGGATCCGTGATGAATCCGTCTGACAGAGCTGTGAACTGAAGCCCATAGGCTTCTATAGTGTAACGTCAGCTTTTGCTGGTGTTAACATCCCCAACGTTGCCCTGGTGGAGCGGCTTCATGCATTGGGAAATGCCGGCTTTGATGCATTCTGAACACTGGGGTTTTACCTAATTTTCCCCTAGGTGCATCCCACCCTCAGTTGGCTCTGAAGTTGATTTGGGCTCATCTTCAGTGCATGCACAGTGTGGAAATATGCAGGATCCTCCACAAACCTGACTTTCATTCCACTCTCATGTGCTTCTTATATTCCAGTCTTAATATAACTCTGCTACTCCTTAACATTAGCTCCTAGAAGTTCATTCGTTTCTATAAGAGTTCATGTACTCCTTAATGTTTGAATTATTACCATGTCTTGTTGTATACACCTACAGTATATATTTCACTTTTCACATAGAGAATGGACTGTGATAATGTATATGTTGCTTATTATTGATTTCACACTCTTCTTCAAAGTTGACAATGACCCAGTAATATAAAAATCTTCTCCAGAGCTTAATAAATATAAAGGTATCTCTTCCTACGAGGCAGGTTTCTAGTTTCACTCATGTACATTCAGAGTGCCCTTTTAAAATATTACACAGATAGGTGATTACCCCTGGGTATTAAACAATACATCAGGATTGAGATATGAGAACATAATATTTTATGATGATTTCTTAAAGTCTGCCATTTAAGTACTGCATTAGCCATCTAAACTTGTACCAAGCAACCTTATTGATCTTAGAAATACAAAACTATAAGAGAGAAAACTAATAAATGTAACCTAATACTCAGTTCTTTAAATGATAAGCCATATCATCTGTTTCCCAAAATATCTAAAACATATTATCCTATGTATAAAAGGGAAGGACATTTCAGTTTACAAGTGTTGCAGCCAGCAAGCATTTACAGGAACAATATGGCTCAGTTGTCATTTATGCACAATCAGTTCACAAATACAGGGCTCCTAAATTAATGTGTTTGTACTTGGGGTGCTGAAAGTGGATCACCAGCTGCTACAGTCAGACATCCTGGCCAACCCGATCATCAACCTCAAACCATGTGACTTTAGACGCCATATGCTGGGTATTCAACCTTAGATGGGAATTTTAATTCAACCTGATTTTGTTGGAAACAGACGATATTTTCGCCTGACAGGAATATCAGCTGGGATTGAATACCTCCCCCCCTCCCCCCCATACAGGATGGAAAGCCCTGCTTACAATCCTATACTCTATAGTAGGGGTGGGCAATTATTGCAGCTGGAGGGCCACTTAATACTTCCACCAGACATTCGAGGGCTGCACTCCAGAAATAGGGGGTGTGTCTTTTAATGTATTGTAGTGCACCTATACCCCTTTTACACGTCATGCAACACAATAGTAGGTCCCTTATAATTGCCCCTTACATAATTTCACACACTAGCTCCCGCTTAGTAATGCCACACACCGGCCCCCATTAGTAATGCCACACACCTACCCCTCTTTAGATATTCCAAACACCCGCGCAAGCCTTGAAAAATGGCACCGATTGCAGCCCCATGCAGTCACGGTAACTCACCCATCCTTGGCGGTGGCGATGCGGCTGTAGTGACATGTGGGAGGGGGGCGGGTGGTTCGGCGCTGCTGTATGTTTGTCCGATGGCGGCTGTGTGTGCACACGGCGTAGTCCTGCAGCCTTTTGCGCATGCGTCTGGCCATACCTGACAGCTACACAGGACTATGCCACGCGCACACACAGCCGCCATCGGACACACATACAGCAGTGCCAAGCAGCGGGCAAGTCAGGGGCTGTTTGCACGCCGCATGTGGCCCGCGGGCCACCTATTGCCCATCCCTGCTCTATAGAGAAATAAGCAATGAAGCACAAGGATAGGTGTTGTCTATTGCATAATGATCCACCAGTTTGCAAAGGTTCTTGGTGGACTGCATGATATGGTCACAAGGCAAATTTGGCCTGGGGTCAGGTGCACGGATAAAGGAAGTAAGAGAAAATGTGAGGCTGTGTGGACTGTACAGTGGTGCTGTAATTGAACAGAAAATGCTGTAAATGCTGTATGTAAGCTATGTGAGCAGTTCTGGAATTTTATAGACTTGCCTGAAGGGAACACTTGAAGTTTTGGAGACTAGATAAGAGTCTAATTGTTAGTGCAACCCAAAGAAAGTCTTGTAATAGTGAATGAGAATGAATAATGAGTGTAGATGAGAGACACCGGTCTTATGAAGAGCGTAGAGGATGAGTTGGGAGATATTTTGAGATAAGGGAAGAGATGTACACTGTTGCAGTTTGGTTGGAGACCTGGTGTAGGAGTAAAATAATTTTAAAAGGATACAATAAAATACAAGTAACCAATGGCGGGACTGGCAGAGTGGATTCGCAGATGTTGAACATCTGGCAAGAAAGATTAGCCTTGCAGCTGCATTTAGGGTGAATTATAGCGGTGAGAGTCTGTATTGGAGACTACGATCCGTATACACATGCAATCATTCGATAATTGAACAGATTTGGAATTTGCACAATAACTATGAAATCCTTGTTTGATCTTCAGTTTCAAAAACATGTATAATTCATCGATGAGACAAATGCCCAGATCTGGAAGCACTTATAGTTGAAAAACTTTTTCATGATATTGACTTGGATGATGAGGACACAATTGTTTATAAACAGTGGGTCCACACTGACCAAAGTAAATTGGTAACAATCACTAGCACTGTGGTAGAATTCTGTGAAGTTATTTGTAGTGCTGTTGATTATGTACCAGCCCATCTGTATACAAAGCCGCAGGCTAAATACTTACACCATTGGAAGAAAACCATTTGCCCAGAAACAAGCTATTGTAGTATAGGTTGAGTATCCCTTATCCAAAATGTTTGGGACCAGAAGCATTTTTGATAAGGGAATATTCTGTACAGTGGCGTAACTCCCGGAGGCAATGGAGACATTTGCCGCCGGGCGTTAGCCATCAGGACTCGGAGGGGCACAGGAGTGGTGTAAATAGCAACTTTAAAAAAAATGTTGGGCGCCCCCTCCCCTCCTAAATGCGGGGTAAGCTGGACGCTGACACACACACGGTAGCTGGCGGGGGTATAATGGCCAGTGGAGGCGAGCGCTGGGGCTTGGAGATCTCTCTCCTCCATCCCCCCCCCTCCCTGCTTAGTGCTTACCGCGTCCTGACAGCTCCGTTTTCTACCAGCCGCGCTGTTCCTGGCCACAGTGATCAGACAGCCTATCTGATCACTGTGGCCAGGAGCGGCGAGGCAGGCAGAAAAACTGTCTCAGCTGTACCGCTAGCTGCCATCCCTGTCCGCCGGGTACATTCTCCGCCTGGCTACAGGGAGCCCGGAGATACACAGCAGTGTGAAAGCCAGAAGGGCAGCGCTCTCTGGCTGTCTGTGTGAGGACACTCAGTGACCCTGTCACTGCGTCCTCACACAGACAGCCAGAGAGCGCTTCCCCTTCCACCATGCCCTCTGCTCTTGGGCTACATTAGAATACTGAACCTGCGCCCCGGTGGTGCCTGTTCCACCCCCGCCGGGGCTGCGGAGCCCAAATTACACCACTGGGGCACAGAAAGCAGGCACCATTGCAGAGTCCTGGGAGCCCTTCCGCTGAGGACTTAGGGTCTCCGCGATAAGTGTCGGGGGGAGGGGCGTTTTTGCCGGTGGCCGAGCAGTGCCATCACGCGGGGCACACGTCGGCAGCTTAGACTACCGGTCAGTGAGAGGCTGAGCGAGTAATCACTGCAGCAGCCGCGTCGCGCGGGGCTGCCTGGCGGCACCGTCCTCCTACAAGGCTACAACTGCTGCTTTCTTCTCCCTGCTTGGGTGGGCTTATCGTCATTGCCCAGCTCCCTGACGCAGTGGACTGCGTTCGGGGAGAGATCTGCCGGGAGTCTCAAAAAGTGTGGCCGTGAGTATGGCATATGGTGTTTTTTTTCTTTTCTTTTTGGGGGGGGGGGGGGGTGATGCGCACGGCGCGAGGTGCGTGTTTGTGTGTAGGAATTGGGCACCACTATCAATACCGCCTCCGGGCGCATTGTATGAACTTACGCCACTGATTCTGTATTTTGGAATATTTTTACATTTCAATGCGGTATCTTGAGGTATCTTGCATTTATGTTGTACAAACACATCAATCATATGAAATACACACAAATATATTGTATCTGTGGATGAAACATGAAATTTGTGTATATTCTCAGGCAATGACTTTGAATGCCAAGCAATCATTTTATTGCACATATTTAGTGCCAGCTACATAGCATGTCCCCAGTAGTGCCAGTTACAGATGTACAAGTAGGTTTTTAGCAAAAAAAAAGTACATTTTGGAGACTATGTTTTTCAGAATAATTTGGACAACGGATATTTGGATAAGGGATACTCAACCTCTACTAGATTTTGCAGTAAATTATTCAGGTTGCAATTCAAGAATTTCATTGGGAGCAACACTCCACTCATTTCCTGTATATTTCCACCAAGATGATTGTGAAACTTTGAACTTTGCGAGTCTGTGCATTAAGAGTGATACCCGTGACCATGTATCCTTACCTGTGCATGCCTTCATTACAGTAGTTACTGTATGACACACTTAGCGAAACTATTACCAAAATTGGAGAATGTTCACTACTTTAGTGATGGTGCCAGTGCACAACACAAGACCTACAAAAACATTTACAGTTAACATTTTAGTAAATTTCCTCCATAGTATGTAATAGGCTCACCATAAGATGATCTATCTGACAAACACACTAGAAAGTTTCACAAAACTTTATTGGTTAAAATCCCCAGTTCATAGCTGCACATTGGACTGAGGATTTTGTGAATATATTTTTTTTCATCTACCATCACTAAAGTGCCTGCCAATACATTGTTGAGTGGTTGGCATTGTTTAAAAAGCTTGATCCCTGTGTGCTTGTTCCCATGACCATATACATGATCCAGACATATCTGAGGTTATGGAGGCATTATAAGTCTCCTTTAATTGTGGGAAAGGAAACATATGTTCTAAAAATGCTGGAGATTTAAAGTCTGAAATTAAATAATATATACATATATCACTTCAATGTATAATTCAAAGAGTTGAGTAAGTAGGGCGCGGTCTTACCATTTCCTGTCTCTGCTTCCAAACGTTGCTAGCAGTTTTACTAGCTTCAGTCCCATTAAGCAACATTACCATAACAATTAATTTTACGCAGGCTGTTTCATTCCTGATCGATCATACTGTACACATAGAAATACTAACATATTGCTTCGGCTATACTACCCGAATTATAAAATCAAATGCAGACATCCTATTTTTAGTATGAATCTTCTTCAATTGTACCATGAAGTTTGCAAATATTACTAGCAAATATTATAAAGTTTAAGAAATTGGCATATATTCAGAATGTACTTACTTTTGAAAAATAACACATTTTTATGATCTCACCTTTTATATTACACTTTTTTATCTGTAAATTAATATTTCCAGGAAGTTCAGTAAAATTATTTCCTACAGTAATATGATGTTTGTCCCTTTGCTGGTCTTCACATGCATATCAAGACTGCAGAAGAAATAATGAACCGATTGATCAATTAGCAAATCAATAGCTGTGTTTTGACATTTTACATTAAGCACAAACTAATTGCACAAACCTAAATGCTTTTCAAACCATATCTGGGAAATCAATACTACAGAAGCTCCCGCTGAAGAAGAAGCTGCACAGGTAGAATAATATATATTAGTCATTAGTATTAGTACCAGACAAAAAGGCCTGGTTTGTGCCAGCACTGGTGCATGTCCATATTATATTACTCTTTAAACCATGTTTTCTAAGGTAAAGCTAACATATGTTTTTTTTTTAATGTACAGAAAAAATAAAAGCTATTTACAACATATTTACAGTTATTTATTCAAGGATGGATTAAGAGAGGGGTGACAGGGATTGCCGTCTGGGGGCCGTAAACATTCGGGCCCTCCACATGTCCACCAGCAGCTCATCTATTTATGAACAGTAGCCTCAAAGGATCTTCTCCACGGAGCAGCAGGTGCGGGTGGTGTGGGTTCAGTATAGCAACTATACTATGAAATTGGTATGGCGAACGCACACGGCCTAATTCTGCAGTTGTAGTTTTGCCAAAATTCACAAAACTGCAAATATTCCCATGTGAGGGGCCAGCACAGGGCAAGGCGGAAAACGCCCCGTAACCGGACCCCCTTTCCCCCCCTGGCACGTGTAATGAACATTGTAGTCTGTGATTATTATAAGATATGTATAATAGGGATCCTAGTGCTCAGAGTCTAGTGTTCTTCTAGACAGAGGCTGTACAATGGGCCCACTCTTCGTTTACTATGTACCTGAGCAGTAGTACAGTATATGCCTCTGTTTATGTCAGAAAAGGCACACATCACCAACAATTTTGACCCAATTGTGCCCATGTTGTAAGCCATATTTTTATGTGCAACAAACTAGTTTAATTTAACTACAAAACCTCTCTCACACAGATGAAATGCATCATGTCTCACATACACAAAACTATAACCTGTGTCTAAGCAAAGAAGAAAGTACCAATCAGTGTCAGTGGAATGTTTGCAAACAGCCAATCACAAGTGGTTAGCCAGTGCCAATGACCATCATTATCAACTACAGGTTGAGTATCCCGTATCCAAAATGCTCGGGACCAGGAGAATTTTGGATAACGGATTATTCCGTATTTCGGAATATTTTAATATTTCAATGATGTATTTTGAAGTATCTTGCATTTATGCTGTATAAACACATAATATACACACAAATATATTTTATTACCACATAAAATACACACAAATATATTTTATTTGTTCAAAAAACAAGGTTTCAAAACGTGAAACAAAATGTGTGTACTATCTCAGCACTGAATTTGAATGCCAAGCAATCATTTTCTTGTACATATATAGTGCCAGTTACATATCATGTCCCCAGTGATGCTGTTACATATGTCCCCAGTGAGTTTTTAGCAAAAAAAAATTTTTTTTTCACTTTCTGGAAAGGCCGTATTTCGGAATAATTCGGATAACGGATATTCGGATACGGGATACTCGACCTGTACTTGCACCTGCCCCTGATGAAAATTGTATGGCTTTCTTCAGTGCACATAGGTCTGTCTGTGTTTGCATTTACACAAACATGCCCCTAATGCACTTGCCCAACTTCAGAATGGTGTAATTTCAGTTGAAATTATTCTGAGGGCACCAAACGTCTATATGAGAATTCACCTGCCTACCTCTCTACAGTTGTAAGGATTGCTACATGCTAGATATGGGCAAGGCTACACGTGCATACATATTTTGCTCTCTGTGCTTGTGCAGTTGAATTAGCTGTAAGTTGCTCTACCTATTAACCCCTGTAGGGCTATGTTTACTAATTGGCAGAATTTAAAGCCACTACATTTAAAAGTATTACTAATAATAACAGATTGTTTAGTAAACGTGCCCCATGGTAGTATACAGACATCTTTAAAGTTAATTTTAGTTAGTAGAACAAGACAGACTCTGCAATTGATTTTGTTCTACCAGACTATATATAAGACAAATAGAACATTCCCATAAGTCATACAGTATGTTACGTGAATTTAAATTTACTAGAAAAAATGTTCTCATATAATATTTACCACATGGCATGAGGTGTATGTCACCAACTATTATGTTGCTTTCCAGAATACCATGCATTAAAGTCTGTAGACACACTTTCTATTCTTATGTAATGATACTTTATAAATCCCCTACACATTGGGCGGGATTCTCTAAAATCCGCAGCCCTCTTCGCCCGGCATCGCATTTCTAATGACCGCATATTCTCTAAAATAAGCGATCATTAACGCAAGGGACAGCTCTTGCGATAAGAGCTGTCCCTTGAGATGCGGCGCCGTTGCTGGACTTCCGGGTCTATGACCCGGGAGTCCGTCTGCGCATGTGCAGACTGACGCGCCGGCCGCAGGGCATGCTGGGAGGGATCCGTGACGGATCCCTCACACACCGCTGCGGTAAGAAGCCCATGGGCTTCTGCAGGGAACCGCCAGCTTTTGCTGGCGATTCCTTCCGCAGCGGTGACACTGCGGAGGGAGGTTAGAGAATACAGAAATGCGGTAAAAACCCCGATAACTGGGTTTTTACTGCATTTCTGTGATAGAGAATCTCGCCCATTGCCTGTTCTAGTACTAGGAAATTATGGGGCCGATGTATTATAGCGGCACTTATCGCGGGATCTCGCTGCTCACGCGAGATCCCCAGCGCAGCCCAGACCTAACAGCAGGGACAGCGCTGTTTCTGCTGTTTAGAAAGGGCTTCGCCAGCCTGCTGCTGGCAAAGCCAAAACCAGCATCATGCGGAACGGTCAGTGATGCTGACCGTTCATACATTCGGGCTCCTATCATTTAGATAGCATCGCTGATATGGACAGGGGCACATAGCACCTCTGTCCTTTACCGCACGCTGTCTCCATCATACATGGGGGAGAAGCGGTATCAGTGCACATAACGTGCACTGATACCCCTTCTTCCCCATAACGAATGGTAATACATCTGCCCCTATATATGATGTCACAATGCACTGATTCATTATTCAGTATGGCTTTACAGCCACCACCACCACCACCAGTGCAACTGTTATTCACTGGTCTTTCCCTGTTCCAGTCCTGTCACTGTGGTTGGCTATGGGTCATATGGTCGACAGTATGAAGATCGACGTACATTAGGTCAACCACTAAAGGTCAAAAGGGCTTAGGTCAACACATCAAACAGGTCGACATGGTCAGAAGGTCAACACAAGCATTACGTTGACAATGGTAAGGTCGACAGTCAAAAGGTTGACAATTTTGACGTGTTTTTCAGGGCATAGGTTAACATGTGTCGACCTAAGCCCTGCCAATCTTTATGTAATGTATGCCGACCTTTATACTGTTGACCTAGCGGCCGTATCCTGGCCCGTACAAGGGAAGTCCAGGAACAGCATTTTCTCCATGAAGAAGAGTGTCAGGTATTCAACCATGAGCTTGAGGAATTGACAAAACCTCATGCTGGAATCTTGGCTAGATATATTACATTTGAGGCATAAATGGACCGAATGAGCATTACTTAAAACAAATTCAAAAGTAGCATATTTCCAGTCATGTGGCTTATGGGAGTGAAACAAGCATTCACTAGCAGGCACTGATACACCTATAAGCTTTTCTAATACAGAAGAAAATACTCTCCAACTTGTGTATAAAAAAAGTAAACAAAAACAATTGCTAGAACACAGACACAATATAATATATATTTAAGCAAGAAAGAAAATACCAGGTCATTGGTGCATTCGTAACCAGCCAATCAGAAGAATTTTGCTGTGATTGTCCTGTTCATCCTCAGTACATATGTATTTGACCCTGACATTCAACAAATAAATGTGTCTGTTGCCATTTTGCATTTCTTCTTAATTATGAAGACCCAGCAATTCCATACCCTCCAACGTGACCCATTCCATTAGGTACAAAATGCTCTTCTCCTGGACTTCCCTCTTACTTTATGATTGCCTTCACCTGCTCATCAATTAACTAGTTTAACACAAGTGATGGCAATCATACATTAAGAGGGAAGTCATGGTGCAGGGCATGTTGTACCAATTGGAAGGGAATATATTGGAGGGTATGCATATCCATACACACCCAATGTTAGAATACCTACTCTACCACCCCACCTCGCAAGGGGTTTTGGGCATAAGTGCCAGAATTATACAAACCTGATTAGGCTAATATGAGTGTGTCTGTTTTCTGGGCATGCACACAGTGTTAATGCAAGATATTCTACACAATGGCCCTTATTCAGATCTGATCGCAGTACAAATTTGTTCTCATAATGGGCAAAACCATGTGCACTGCAGGTGGGACAAATGTAACATGTATAGAGAGAGTTAGATAGCATGCCCATAGTGCAGTGGTTCTCGAAATTGGTCCTCAGTACCCCTCACATTTCACATTTTCCAGGTCACATGACAGGTGCACTCATTACTGACTGACACATTTTAAAAGATTCACAGGTGTAGCTAATTATTTCACTTGATTCTGTGAGGAGACCTGCAAAACATGCACTTTGAGGGGTCCTGAGGACCGACTTTGAGAACCTGTGCCATAGGCCCTTATTCAGATCTGATCGCAGTACACATTTGTTCTCAAAATGGGCAAAACCATGTGCACTGCAGTTGGGGAAGATGTAACATATGCAGAGAGAGTTAGATTTGTGTGAGGTTTTTTTTTCTGTGCAGGGTAAATACTGGCTGCATTATTTTAACACTGCAATTTAGATTTCAGTTTCAACACACCCCACCCAAATCTAACTTTCTATATACATGTTACATCTGCCCCACCTGCAGTGCATATGGTTTTGCCCATTTTGAGAACAAATTTGCACTGCGATCAGATCTGAATAAGGGCCATAGTGTATAATGGAAGGCAATGACTCCAAGCAAAAACACAGCTTCCATATTCCATGCACTGTCCATGGTACTGACAGAAAGACCTCTGAGGTAAAGTACTATACTTTCTTTTTACCTACTTTAAAAGAAGCTTATGTTGTGATCTTCTTTAGCTAACACATTTAAACTTTATACCTCAATTCATCAGCAATCTAATACGCACTAATATATGTAACCTATAGTTTGTTTTTTAAATAAATACTTACAGTATTTCCTCAAAAAACAAACTGCATAGGCCCCATAAGCAATTCTACCAGTCACATCTCTACTACACAGTCCATGCATAACTTATAATTATCTACATACACACATCCCACTGACCTAAGGCCAACATTGCTGTATGGAAGTATCATGTGGGCCACCAAGATGCTCTGTCCAGATGGTAATATGTAGCACTTATACTCATGTATATAAAGCCTATTTCCTTATAGATTTTACACCTGTAAGCAAGACTCACTTGCCTCTTTGGTGGTATCCAAGTATGGGTGACATTTATTAGAGATCGATGTTGGGTTTTTGGCGATTTTTATCGCAAAAACAGCAGTTTTTTCATTTTTTCCCCAAATCGACTACTTAATGGGTGGGGATTTGCGGCATAAATCGCACTTTTTGCCGCGAAATCGCACTTTCTGAAAGTGCGATTTTTTTTAACTCCGGAATTCGCATCCAGATGTTTTCCCCATTGAAAAAGATACAATTCGCATTTTTAATGAGATGCGAATTTGGAAATCGCCCAAAAAAATGGTCTAAAGTTCCAAAAAAAAATAGACCTGATCCTGACTGGTGATTTTGTCAGAAACATGGCGATTTTGTCAGAACCATGCACAGATCATTGTGATCTGTGTATGGTTCTTTGGTAAAATATGTGTAAAAGTAAAAAAAAAAAATTGGCGTGAGGTCCCCCCTCCTGTACATAACCAGCCCCGGGCTCATTGAGCCAGACCTGGTTCCAAAAATACGGGGGACAAAAAGCGTAGGGGTCCCCCGTATTTCTGAAACCAGCCCCGGACTCTTGGACCGGTCCTGGTTCCAAAAATACGGGGGACAAAAAATCTGGGGGTCCCCCGTATTTTGAAACCAGCACCGGGCTCCAACAGCCCTCAGTGTCATGCCACAGCCGGGGGACACTTTTTACACAAGGTCCCCCGGCCGCACCATGAGCACCGTGGCTGGTCAGCCTTGGACGGGGTACCTGGAGGAGTGGGGACCCCCCCAATAAAGGGGTCCCCCCCCCCAGGCTTCACCCGTCCAGGGCTGAAGCCCGGGGCTGTCACCGGCGTCCCTGGCCATTGGACGCTGGCCTGATATGGTTAAATTCACATTCCTAACATTGCTTAATACAGGAGAACTATAAGTGCCAGCAGACCTCCCCCGCAGGCTGGGTCTTGGAGAACCACAAGTCCCAGCATGCGGGGCATTAATGGGCCCGCTGGGACTTGTAGTCCACCTGTAAAAAGAATGTTAAAATAAAACACACACACACAGAAAAGTAAAACTTTATTACACACACATCCACACACCTCACTTTTACACCCACATTCTTACCGATCCAGGATCCAGCGCTGGTCTCTCTGCAGCAGAGCCGGACAGCCCGCACTGACAGTCCCAGCGCGACACTGGCTGAGAGCGTGATTGGCCGATGCGTCTCCATGGAGACGCATAGCTCAGCCCTGATTGGCTGAGCTATGCGTCTCCATGGAGACACATAAGCCGGAGACGCTCTCAGCCTCTGTTGCGCTGGGACAGCGCGACAGAAGCTGTTAGCTGCATCGGAGAAAGCCGGTTCAGGCCGCTGTCAGTGCGGGCTGTCCGGCTCTGCTGCAGAGAGACCAGCGCTGGATCCTGGATCGGTATGTATAGCGGTGTAAAAGTGAGGTGTGTGGATGTGTGTGTAATAAAGTTTTACTTTTCTGTGTGTGTGTGTTTTATTTGAACATTCTTTTTACAGGTGGACTACAAGTCCCAGCGGGCCCATAAATGCCCCGCATGCTGGGACTTGTGGTTCTCCAAGTCCCAGCCTGCGGGGGAGGTCTGCTGGCACTTGTAGTTCTCCTGTATTAAGCAATGTTAGGAATGTGAATTTAACCATATCAGGCCGGCATCCAATGGCCAGGGACGCCGGTGACAGCCCCGGGCTTCAGCCCTGGACGGGTGAAGCCTGGGGGGGGACCCCTTTATTGGGGGGGTCCCCACTCCTCCAGGTACCCCGTCCAAGGCTGACCAGCCATGGTGCTCATGGTGCGGCCGGGGGACCTTGCGTAAAAAGTGTCCCCCGGCTGTGGCATGACACTGGGGGCTGTTGGAGCCCGGTGCTGGTTTCAAAATACGGGGGACCCCCAGATTTTTTGTCCCCTGTATTTTTGGAACCAGGACCGGTCCAAGAGTCCGGGGCTGGTTTCAGAAATACGGGGGACCCCTACGCTTTTTGACCCCCGTATTTTTGGAACCAGGTCCGGCTCAATGAGCCCGGGGCTGGTTATGTACAGGAGGGGGGACCTCACGCCATTTTTTTTTTTTTATCACAAAATCGCACATTTTAACAAAATCGCACCTTTTCATGACTAAAAAAATCGCACTTTTCATCCCGAAAATCGCCCTACATCGCACTTTCTCGCACTTTTCATGCCGGAATACACACCTCATTAAATATGCGATTTCGCAGCAAAAATGCGATTTTAAAAAACGGCGATACAGGGCGATTTGAGCAAAAATCGCATTTTCGGAAAAACGGTCAACACAATAAATCTCGCCCAGTGTGTGATTAAACATCATAGCGATTGTTCCCGATTTTCTTTTTCAGATGTTTCACTGATAGTGGGTAGTCAATTAGATCTCCCATAAAAAAATGAAATCCGCAGAAAGTCATTACTTATTAAGGATTTTATTTTGCCTGCCTGAGGAATGCTCTTGCCTCCTTATTGAGGCTTATAGGATAGCCCCCAGCAAAGTAATTAATTGGATAACCCTTTGTCTGTTATTACCTAGTCCAGTTTCACTACTGTTTGTTTCTCATTTTGTAAATTCAGAATGTTGGATTTTATATATATATATATATATATAT
This sequence comes from Crinia signifera, assembly GCF_055691185.1. Taxonomy (NCBI): domain Eukaryota; kingdom Metazoa; phylum Chordata; class Amphibia; order Anura; family Myobatrachidae; genus Crinia; species Crinia signifera. The sequence goes on from NC_139217.1 coordinate 314,235,122, forward strand.
ATATATATATATAGAGATCCTGACGAAATTTCTATAAAGAAATGAAACGTTGAAACTGACTACAGTGTCTGCCGTTTATTTACAAAGAAGGTATCCAGAGTGCCACTCTATTGCTGTTTTCTGTTTTCTATATATATATATATATATATATTTTATTTATTTTTTTGTTTCTGTTCTATGGTTTTTTTTTTTTCAATAATAATCTGCTAAAATCACAGAATTTGGGCTTTTTTGTTCCTGTAGTATCAATATTCTCAATAACAGATGTCCCAAATTGCGCACACACACAGAGGAGAGGTCCCATATTGCACACTCACACACACACACACACACACACAGGAGAGGTACCATATTGCACACACACACACACACACACACACACACGAGAGGTCCCATACTGCATACACACAGGAGATGTCCCATATTGCACACTCACACAAACACAGGAGAGGTCCCATATTATGGGCAGCATGGATGGTGTAATGGTTAGCATTACTGCCTCACAGCACTGAGGTCATGGGTTCGTTACCCATTATGGCCCTAACTGTGCGGAGTTTGTATATTCTCCCCATGTTTTCATGGGTTTCCTCCGGGTACTCCGGTTTCCTCCCACAATCCAAAAATATACTGGTAGGTTAATTGGTTCCCAACTAAATTAACACTAGAATGAATGTGTGTGCCTGTACATGTGGAAGGGAATATAGATTGTAAGCTCCACAGGGACTGATGTGATTGTTCAACTGTACTCTGTAAAGCGCTGCGGAATATGTATGCGCTATATAAGAAACTGTTAATAAATAAATAAATAATATTGCGCACACAAACACACAGGAGAGGTACCATATTGCACACAATCACACACATGAGAGGTCCCATACTGCATACACACAGGAGATGTCCCATACTGCACACACACACATACACACAGGAGAGGCAGGGCCGTTTCTAGACAATTTAGCTCCCAGGGCAAAGGAATGAAAATGCGCCCCCCCCCCCCAAAAAAAAGTGAACATGTCATTGAAAAAATTGCGCGCGCCACAGACGCGCGCGGCAAAATAGGGGCGTGGCTTATTTTTTGAAGGGGGTGTGGCTTAATATAAGGGCGTGGTCTAGCAGGAAAACAATTACCTTACATCTCACCTTTGCAACCTGCAGGTCCAGATATTGGTTACCGCAGGAATTGTCATTGTACTGTGATGTCACTGTGTGAAGGCCACACAGTGACATAAAAATATAAAGGCCCACACAGTGACCTAGTACGCCTCACAGATCAAGGCCAAACAAAGACAGGCTACTTGAATCATTATACACTATTTATCCGTGATTCCAATTACACATGACACTGCACACCGTCATGACAATTACACATTGTCGCACACCGTGATGACAATTACACACTACGTCGCACACCGTGATGACAATTACACATTACGCCGCACACCGTGATGACAATTACACATTACGCCGCACACTGTGATGACAATTACACATTACGCCGCACACCGTGATGACAATTACATATTACGCAGCACACCGTGATGACAATTACATATTACGCAGCACACCGTGATGACAATTACACATTACACCGCACACCGTGATGACAATTACACATTATGTCGCACACCGTGATGACAATTACACATTATGTCGCACACCGTGATGACAATTACACATTATGATGCCCGTTACACCCCACACTGTGATGGCAATTACACAATACTCTCCACACCGTAATGCCTATTACACATTATGCCCCACACGCCGCTGCCGCACAACTCATGCCGTTTACTAATATGCCCCCACAGTGGCATATATGCCCCCACAGTGCCACACATATGCCCCCACAGTGCCACACATATGCCCCCACAGTGCCACACATATGCCCCCACAGTGCCACATATATATGCCCCCAGTGCCAAATATGCCCCTAGTGCCACAGATATGTCCCCAATGCCACACATATGCCCCCACAGTGTCACACATATATGCCCCCACAGTGCCACACATGCCCATACAGTGCCAGATATGCCGCCACAGTGCCACACATATGCCCATACAGTGCCACATATATATATGCCCCCACAGTGCCAAATATGCCCATAGTGCCACAGATGTGTCCCCAGTGCCACACATATGCCCCCACAGTGCCACATATATATGCCCCCACAGTGCCAAATATTCCCATTGTGCCACAGATGTGTCCCCAGTGCCACACATATGCCCCCACAGTGACACATATATGCCCCCACAGTGACACACATGCCCCCAAAGTGCCAGCAGCACAACTTACTGTTTCTCTGGGTCTCCCCCTCCAGTCCCCCGCTGGTGCTGTTGATGCTGCTACTTTCACTGTGTCCCTGAGCCGTCAGCCATTCATATCTCGCGGGCTGGCTCCTGATTGGCTGCCAGCCCGCGAGCTCCTATGATTGGCTGACAGCCTAATGACACAGTGAGCGAGGGGGAAGGAGAGCGTCGCGCGATGCGCTCCCCTCCCCTCGGAAATAACTCATGCTGGCTGTGCCTGCCCTGCTCTGTTCGTTGCGGAGTTGCGGACAGGGAGAGGGGGAGGGAGGCAGAGGCGGAGGCGGGCTGGCGTCATTGGGGTGAGCTCAGCTGCCGGCCGGGCGCCCCGGCTGTTTAAAAGAGGTGGACAAGCCGTGCGGCGCCCCGGGCTGCTGCACGGCTTGTCCGCCTGTAGAAACGGCCCTGAGGAGAGGTACCATATTGCACACACTCACACACAGGAGAGGTACCCTATTGCACACACACAGGAGAGGTACCCTATTGCACACACACACACACACACACACACAAATACACACAGGAGAGGTCCCATATTGCACACACACACAGGAGAGGTCCCATATTGCACACACACACACACACAAACATAACCCATTACTCTGCTGGCTTCCGGGCTCCTCTCCAGTGTGTCTCCCCTGCATGTGACGTGATGACGTCACACACATTATGGAGAACCTGGAAGGAGGCAGAGAGACCAGTAGACTGCTGCTTTCCCTCTGTCCCGGCCAGCCTGCCTCCGCCCACCCATCCTGTACACCAGGGGTCTTCAACCCATGGCCCGCGGGCCACGAGTGGCCCGCCAAGTTGTTTTAGGTGGCCCGCCAGTGAATTGCGTTTTTTTAATTAAATGCCGTGCTGATTAAAAAAAAAAATCCTTCCACGCGCTGTCCCCTTAAAATCCTTCCGCGAGCTGTCCCCTTAGCAGTGGGATGCAGCGGAGGTGGATGTGCTGGCTGGGGTGGGCGGGCGGGACTGTGCGCGAACATAAGCATTGTGTACTTCCTGACGCCGCGCACCTGTCCCGCCCGTGCCCTTTCAGACAGCTGGGAGACTGAGTGAGTGTGACAACCGCCGGCAGCCGCGCATCTGTCCCTGCCTGCTCCTTGGCTGTTAAGACAGCCGACGCCGCCAGCAGCAGCCCTCTGAAGGAGACCTCTGCAAGGGACACTAAGGCAAGTGTCTCATGAGAGGGTGATGCTGGCTAGCTACTGCGGTGCTGACTAGGGGGGAGGGGGGCTGGCAGTGCAATGTGGCCCTGTGTATGGGGAGGGTGCTGACTATGGGGGAGGGGGGCTGGCAGTGCAATGTGGTGCTGACTAAGGGAGGGCTGGCATGCTGCGCAATGCAGTGCTGACTATGGAGGGCAATACTAGGGCATTTTGTGAGGGACACTACTGGTGGCATTTTATGAGGGACACTACTGGTGGCATTTTGTGAGAGGCACTGCTGGGGGCATCATATGCATAAGCAGGAGTATTGGGGGCCTTATAGTGCACAGTGCAATGGGCATCATGATGTGAGGCATAATGTGCAATGGGTGTCACGATGTGTGGCATAATGTGCAATGGGCATCCCGGTGTGTGGCATAATGTGCAATGGGCATCACAGTGTGTGGCATATTGTGTAATGGGCATCATGGTGAGTGGCATAATGTGTAATGGGCATCATGGTGTAATGGGCCTTCATGTTTATATGTCACTGTGCGTCGTTTGGACAGCCAACTTAAGCGTGGAAGGACAACAACCATTCCTGCGGTAACCAATGTCTGGTCATGCAGGTTGCAAAAGTGAGATGTCAGGTAATTTTTTTTCACACTCTTATAATTATAATTAGACCACACCCCATTTTGGGAGTGCGCGCCGTAGGCGCGCACAATTTCTTAAATACCAAATTATGTATGGGGGGGCTGCATTTTTCTGTTCGTACTGGGACCCTACATGTTTAGAAATAGCCCTGGTGCAGACTATATATTGGGGGCAGGGTTTATGTGTATGGGCAGCTGTGCCAACTATCTATGCGGGGGCTGTGCTGTCTATTTATTAAGAGCTGTGCTAAATACCACAGTAGAGCTTAGTGGCCCTCGGGCTTCGTTGAATTTTTTAATGTGGCCCACACTGTCTTAAAGGTTGAAGACCCCTGCTGTACACAGTAGCCAATAGGGTCTGTGTATAGCAGCACAGTGTCTTAGTGACAGACAGTCAATGCCCAGTCCAGCGACAGTGCAACTTCAAGCTGCGCACCGTTGCCACGCCCGGGCATCCGACTGTTCTAACTGTCAGCTGAGTCAGCCTAATGCAGTGCGCCGGGTGCCAGCGCCCACCACAGACCCGCTGGCGCTCGCTCCTCCCAGCCACCATGGGTCCATGTCAGGATAATGATGGCACTGGCAGGGGGTGACCGGGAAAGACAGGGGGAGGAAGAGGAAGACAGGAAAAAACAGTGGGTGACAGGAAGAGGGTGCCAGGAGCAGTAGTGGGCCTCTTATTGGGGCAAATTTATTATATCATATCTGAATCTGGGATGTGGATTGTGGTAAATCTGCTCCTAAAGCCCCATGCACACAAGCAGATATAGTGAAAGATATCCCTCAGAAAGGGCTTTATCACATGTGTCGTTAATTATGTCATTAATGATGATTAATGTCTGCAGGTCAATTTGGCTGATATCGTTCAGTGTACACACAATATCAGTCCAAGGCTGATATAGTTAATTATATGGTCATTGGCCAGGTCGGCTAGTGTGTATGAGGCTTAAGTTAGAAAATGTGATGTATGTACAGTTCTGTGAGAATGCTAGGCCACTATATAAGACAGTGAAATCTCTTTTGCTGGAGTTCACCAACTCTTTATCTTTCCAAATGAAGTTATTACTTAATCACTTCCATTAGTAAACCCAGCCAACACAATGACATGAGCCAGATAAAGAATTACATGGGTTCATTCGAGCCAGATTACAGAATTCAAAAAAACAACTTAATTCTTCCAAATCATGAACAGGGTGGGAAAAAATGGTTGATACAGGATATTATTTAGAATTTAAAGGGCATTGCACTCCAATTAGCTGTCTTACAGAAAAAATAAATAAGGAACTGGTAATAAGCAAATAAAGTTACTAATTACAATTGATCATTCATATGCACTAAAGCGGGTGTAGAGGTTGGAAGAGGTTGACACAAGTTTTTCATGTTTTTTGTGTCAATGTCAGTTCCTGAGCATGTGTGGATCCTTAAATTAGTATACCGTGTCCCCTTGCATGGCTCACTTTGCTCACCATGCTTTTCTAAGCTGCGCTTGGCACACCATACCACTTTACGTAGTCCACATAGATGCTAAAGTATGAAAAAGTCCAAAAATCTAAAAATAATCGTGAAAAACCTTTTATTGGGGCGACTTTTTGTCAACGTCGATCTTTAATATAATTATTAAGTAAATCTTGTTAGTGTTTTACATTTTCTAGTCTTTTTGTTTTGTTATATGTATAATGTTGTTATATGGGTACTGTACTAAAGTACTAAGAGGGAAGATGCGTACAGGTGACTAAAGTTTTATCTGCCTATTGCCACCTAACAGGGCCCCAAATCTGTACCTACAGGGCCTAAAGCCCTACACAGGGTTTATTTATCTTTGCTGAGTGTAATGTCCCTAATGTGCCCAGCTGTATTGCTCACTATGGTTGTGCCACAAGCCTTACACCGAAACTTACCAACAGGTCTTGTATCAGAATCCTGGAGGTCGAGGTAGGTAAAAGAAAAAGAAAAAACCCTGGACTCAACAGTACTGGTGTCTTAGGGTAAACCAAGTCTGGTTTTACCCAAGCCCAGTGTGTTGTCTTTGCTGGAAGGTGGACAACTCCCACCACCTCTGGGCTTTCTGTAGCCTACCCCTGAGGAGCATTAGCTCTTTTGCATTGCACATTGCTGCCTCAGGGCTTCAAGTATCTTTATCGACCCACTTCTAGTGACTTTGATGTTCCACTGGCTAGCAGTATCCACCTCAAGCTCTTTTACAATAGGTGCGATTGACTTCTGTAGACTTCTTTGCTGCTTTTTACTTCCCCCTTCAGGAGCTGTTGCCTACTCCCAACTGTGCCTACAGCCAGGCTAATATAAGCTGGTTTGAAGAAACTCAGGGAGCCCGAGGTGTGCTCCCAACACCCAGTGCAATGACCTAAATCGTGCATAGGGGGCCTTACGTACTTATGGACCCTCTCCCAAAGGAGAAGGGCCCAGTTACTCCCCTAACCCCTCTCAGCCATAAGGCCGACAAGGGGAAAAAAGGGATCGCCGAAGCTTAGAGAGACCCTCTTTCCTCAACCCCCGGAAGAGTTAGGACGGTGGGCCCTCCGCACTCGAAGGTTTGGAGAGACCCTCAGTAGGCTTCCTTCCGCCTTGCGGCTCAGGGTCGCTTTTGAGGGACCTAAGCTCTCCCAAAAAGGATGAGAGCTTCAGTACATTGGGGAGTGTGGCCCATAAGGGTCATACATACAGCCCAAAAAAAGTGACAAAACTACAGAAAACGGAAAACGTGAAAAGTGACAAATGTGAGAAGGAAGAGAAATAAATAATTTAGAGACCCCAGCCAGAAGGCTGGGGTGGGGGTGTGAAAAATTGTCCTACCCCAGCCAAAAGGCCCAGGGTAAGGACGTGAAGCACTAACATAAAGGGAAAATGCACGGTGCAAGTGCCATACTTAGGCATAGTTATTTTGGGATCACCAGTGCATGTTCAGGCACCCCTGAGTTTCTCCGGGGGCACAGTGCAGCCTCAGGCTCCTGGCAGCTGCCCAGTCAGGGTCCAACCAAGTGTTTCTCTGTTCCTAACTAATGCACTTTCCAGCCCCTGGCATGGGAATGGATACTCCACTGGGCTTTTCAAATGACTCCCTTAGGGGTTGAGACCCCCTCGTAAGAACAATCTACTCAGTCTCAGTGTTTCTCGCATACCAAGGTTAAGGTACTAAGCTGGGCTTTTCGCTGTCTCCCGATCAGAGGCTACAAACCTCTGGAATAGGAGCAATCTACTCAGTCCCAGTTTCTCCGCTCCTTGGGAATGGATAATATAAACTGGTGCCACACAGCCAGGTGATAATTAATCAATCCGATACTGGCTTGCCATATACAGTACATTTTAGATTTATGTCATGGTAAGCCTTGATTGGCTTGATCATTGAGACAGTTTTGAATAGCTGTGCAATGATTGGCTGGGCCATAATCTTGGTAATATATTCATATCTCCACCATTCCCCACATGGGACAGGACCATTGCTGGAATGACAATGCATCTGATGGCCACCTGTGATTATTTGCATTGGTCACACCCACTAAGGAAGAGACTGCAGTGTAAAACAAAACGTATTACTTGCATTATAAACCCTGGGCCTGATTCCTGATTTGCACATTTCTAGCATCACTGCAGTGTCCCTGCACTTAACAGCGATGTTAACATAAGCTTATGCATCAATAAGCATATGGTGTAAATAGACATCTCCTGCATGCATGTGTGATCCAGTGCTGTGTCGGAGGAGGCAGCATCGGATCACTTGTCAAGACTAGGGATGCCAATCCTTGGGCATTTTTTCAATCCCGGAATTCGGGATTGAAAAATGCTCAATCCTGGGATTCCCGGGATCGGCTACCCTAGTTCCACGATGAATCCTCTGTCCCAGTGCTAGCAATAAAGTAACCAGCCCACTATACGTTATAGAAATGTCCAGTATTTTTGCAGCTCTTCGAATTGGCAGGACATAATGTGTATAATGTTATTTTATTATAAAAGCTTAATAATAATAATAATAAAGTAAACAATAAGATACATCCCTTAGTAAATTCTATGCTTGGTCCTTGGCGTGTGGGTGTGTGTATTAAAGGGTCAGAGTGCAACACAGTGTAACATCACCATGCGAGCAGTAGGTCTCTCTCCCCGGCTGCAGCAGTGACAGGGCTGGATGTGTGCATTGTATAAAACATACATACTCAGGCTGCACATTGTACACATCACTCTTGGCAGGAGTCTCTTGCCCCTCTTTCACCAGTCATGGTGACACTGTTTCTCCGGCACTGCTCCGGCTGCCCCTGCATTTTCACCTGCAGGCGGAAGTGGCCAGGAGCTTTGCTGTGAGGCTGGCAGAACTTCTGGGAGCCGGGCTGGGTGGAGTTGTGGAGGCTTGTCTGGCGAGCGGCGGCTGGAGCAGGGTTGGGGAGCGATGACGCGAGACTATGGGCGAACAGACGGTCAGAGCTACTGCGAGGCCTGCGCAGCGTGACCTCTGACCGTCACGCTGCGCAAAGAGAGCAGGCAGGGCATAGGGAACAGTTGGGCAGCGTCTGAGTGAGCGCTCAGATGCTGCCGGCATTAGACTGCGCATGCAAGTGTTTTGGGGGTCAATCCCGATCCCGGGATTGGCCACCCTAGTCAAGACCATTGGTCAGGTGAGTAACATTCAGGTTACACAGACAAGCCACTGCAGCTCCCTAAACAAGGCCACAAAATCTGCATTGGCAGACGCCAACCCTTGCCTTGGCCCTCCCAGAGATTTGGCTCTGATTCGTTGTTCAGCTTTGGATTTGGACTTTGATTTGCCAAACCGATGTGAGCAGCTAAAATATGCAATCCATGCTGAATCAGGCCTTGAGTCCATTTAGATTCTAGAAGGGTGCTCACCCTGTTGTCCCAGCCGGCTCTGTGGTGATCCCATTTGTTTTATTTTTACTCCCCAGAGAATGCATCACCACTCATACATTCAATATTACAATCCAAGTTACATATTGGCCCTAATTCTTCATCACTCAGGAAGGGGTGTATTCGTCCCCGTTCTGATGTTTGGGGGCCTGCGCATGATCAAGCGTGTATTTGTGCATGTGCAGACCCTGGCATCAAATGGCTGCAGCAAGTTACACACTCTCCAGCCCGCTCATTGCGGGAGGGAGGGCCGGGGGCAGTGACGTCGCTGGACAATGGGACGCCCTGCGTTTTATGGGCATCCCCATGAAAATGCTGGGCATTCCCATGGGTATGCGGCTGGGCCAATGCTTGCTGGGGGCGGGTGGCTGACATCACAGAACTACAGCTGCCTGGCCCATCTTAGACATTGCGCTCGTATATAAAAGTCAATTTTCTCTGACTTCTATTTGCAAAGGCCGGAGAAATCATTCAATGGTCGGCGACCATCAAATGATTTCCCCTGATAGTGGAGGCATGAGCGGGGATGTGTCTCCTACACATCTCCCCTCACATAGAACCAAAGGGATACGGCACAATCATAGGCGTGCGCATTAGGGGGTGCACCATAAAAGGTGTGTGTCCATTACTACCTATTAGGCATGTCTAATGGGTGTGTCTAACACAGCCAATTAGACGTGTCTACCATCATCTATTGGCACTCGCTACATAAAGCGTCTCTCAGCCGCACCATGCCGATCCTGCCTACTTCAGTTTCAATCTTCTAATTACTCTGTGTAACAGTACATGCAAATAAAGTCAAAAACATGTATGGATGACAAAGGTCTAGTACATATATACATATACAGTAGTACATATATGGATGGCAAAGGTCTAGTACAATTAACAATGCAAAACACACAATTGATTGATGGGCGCTTCTTTTAATGAAATACAGTTCTAAAAAGCAAAATTGCTAGCAGCAGGGAAGTGGAGCCTGTGCACCCCTAACACTCAAGGTGCGTACACCTATGGGCACAATACTGTACATGCAGATACGAATTACAAACTCAACTTCTAGAACTAAACCATCTTATGCTTTTACGGTTGTTTTGAAAAGTCCAATGATATTTCATTGCTTTGTATTTAATTCTTACTGACAGTAGAAGAAAATTGAAAATAATTTAAGATCTATGTAACATATTGTATACAAACAAATATGTCTGATTTGCAGGTGTGCTCTATTCAGTCAGACATTTCACGCAAACAGCTGGCACAAGAAATGGCAAAGTGATTCAATATATATGTGTTTATAAATATACATATACAGTATTCGCTGAAATATTGTCTGATGAGCTATTATGCTGCACATTGAATTTAGTGAGAAACATGCTTACATTGTGATTATCTGGCAGCTGTACGTCATTACAAATTTGCATAACACTGCTCCCCCATAACGTAAATAACACTTTGCAAGGAAGCTTGCTTTGAATGTGTAATGATAGGTTGGGAAGCATTCAGAAATCAAGGGAAGTGGCGATTAAATGCTAACAGTAATCAGGATCAGTGTTAAAATCAGAGTCATTGCAGCCAATTGCCTCTCTGTATGTGGTTTAAAGCCTACATTTATAACGTGTAATTCTGTGGTCAGCTTCATCATATTAATGGGACAGCTGAGGAAATGGAGAATGGAAAGTTGTATATATGTAAGACCACAAAGCATCTCAATGGGAGGTTTAAGGGCTCAGGGCTGTGTCTAAGGCTATGGACTTTATTAATACATACTTGCCAGCATTTAACTATTATTCCCAGAGAACATTATTGTTGATTTTGTGAGTCTAAGTGCTGTGTGCTGACCTTATATACTAAATATAGCCAACATGCTATGATAATTGGATATATAAGAAAGTACAGGGATAGTTACAGGTAAAGTCGTAACTACAATAGGTGCAGGGGGTGCAGCTGCTATGGGGCCCAGAGCGGAGTGGGGCCCATCTTCTTTGTATAAGTTATATACAGGTCTCGGCACCACAGGGTACATGTCCCCTGAGTATGGAGGCATACCTCTTATGGCTACTGTGAGACTGATGTAAAGATATAATTTAATAGGATGAGACATTCCGAAACTGAGAGAGATTTGGTAAGAAATCTCCAGTTTTTTTTAAAGCGGCAATCATTTACACTGCAAAACCAGTTTGATTTTGCAGTGTAAATGATTGCCGTTTTTAAAAAAAACCTGCAGATTTCTTCCCAAATCTCTCACTTTCTGAATCTCTCATCCTATAAATGTAGCCCACAGAGTATGCTGCTGAATGATAACGATCTTTAATGTGTATCTTTAGTTTATATTTAAATAAACAGAATTCTGTGTTATAACTGTACAGTTCCAGGGGTATTGTCTGAGCTGGGTAGCGCTTATGTAAGTGGGCGAGTGTCATGTAAGCGGGGAAGTATCATATATACGAGGCTATCATGTTTACAGCAGATTTGCTTCCATAATGGGGTCTTTCTGTTCATACCGGCCTCAGCTGGTGAGTATAACCACATATTGACCAAATGCACCAGCATGCACAAGCAGCCAATGCCTGTCATGGCTTATTGGGAACTCTACTTCTACCAATGAAAGTTGGATTCATTTAAAACTTTAACATACTACACAGCCACATACCTGCCATGGAAGAGCCCTGGGGGGGCTCAAACATTCTTAATAGGTAGTCCTATTTTTGTCTCATTATGTAACCTAGCTCAATGTCTGTTGCTACTGTTACAGAGGGGGGGGGGACAGGCTACAGTAAAAGTGTTAATAGTACTTTAGCTATGCATTTTTCTTCTTCTTCTTATTATTATTATTTTTAAATTATATTTATAATCATTAATTTGTTGATTATGACTGATGATGGCTGCAATATTAACGTTTATTAGTACAATAGTTGAACCATTATGCTTGTCATTCATACTACTGTTAGTATATATTACTTTTTCTGAGCATAGTACTGGCGATTGCCATGATTGCTGTACTAATATATTAGTGTGCACATAAATGCTGTTAGAGGACATTGATTCGACCTGGTCACCTAAAGGACACAGGTGCAGTGACTGGGGCATGAAGGGCCTTCTGGGGGATCAGTGATAGGGGCCCATATTTAAAGGTATAGCCAGTAAACAAGGGTTGGGGCCAGCCCCAACAGATACTTGGACATCCATTATAAACCATTAAACTGACTCTTTAGAGAGTAACAATGTATAATTTGAGTGCAATGTTTGGAACCTGACATTAGGAGGAACGAGTGGGGCCCTCAGGCAATGGGGCCCACCAGGGATTTCCCTGGTGGGCCAGTGTGACCCTGCACATGTGTGGTGAGTAATACTCTCCTGATGTTAAATTAATAATAGGCATTCATTCCAGGTTTCTAAGTAATCTCGCATGATTTCTGGATTTGATACAGGCAAACAATGAACAGAAAAGCAGATAACATAATTTATGGAATACTGTACAAGAAACCATGGTGCCAGTTCTGGATCCCACGCTGTGATCCGAATACAGCTCCTGCCCCGATGGTTGGAATTTGCCTTTGCACATGCGCATGAACATTTCCGGGTGTCCCCTGTCGTCGTCCCCAGTGGAATTACTCGGTGGCGCCCGCTCCCCCCATCCCCAGGGAGAGCGGCGAGGCGTGGTGGGCTGAGATGCCTTGCACCGGCCCTGTATATCTGTAGGTTGTTTTAACAAATGTGCAATGTCCCAGGGGCAGATTGGGATGGATAACCAGACCAGGAAATTTCTGGAAGCAGCCCTCATGGAGGCAGGGTCTTTTGAGGGGGTGGGGTCTGTTGAAGGGATGGGATCCCTCATAATACCTGGTTCTGAGTAGGACACAGTAGGACTTTACCTGCAGTTGTGTCTGCAATTTTATGCTAATTCCACTACAATGCCCTTCCCTGGTGTCATGGGTGGATTGGAAATTTAAAGTGTCCCTTGAAAAATTTCCATAAAATGGCTACCTTACACGCCGACATCACCAGCCTGCCACCTTCTATCCCTAACACACCCACACCAATATGCCACCCTCTACCCAATAACACAGCCAGCCTGTCACCTCCTATCCTCTCCTTGCCAAATGTCGGCCCATCAGGGATCTTCCCTCTGGTTTTTTTTGCCAATCCTCCCCTGGTGTGTACCCACTATATTGTTTATTCTGGAGTTCAAAGGAAATCTGGACGACTATCACAGGGACAGACATAGCACCAGATCAGGGGAACTCCCAGCATTTTATGTGCATTCCCAGGGAATGCGGATGGGCCGATGCCTGCCGGTGATGGACAGTTGATGTCACAGGAAGTCAGCCGCCTGCCCCGTCTTGGTCCTAGCACTCATAAATAAAAGTCAGTTCAGAAGAAATTGGTTGGCGACCATTGAATGAATTCTCCTGCTAGTGGCTGCATGCGACGGGATGTGTTCTCGTATCCCTCGCATAGTCGGGCGGAGTTAACCCCCCCTAATCCATGTGATTACTTTAGTTTATATAATGCCTGAGTGCAACAGAAACACAGTACAATGCCATATACAGATGGGGCAGGCCTCTTCTTTGCTGGGGAATCGCCAGAACGTCAGCGCTGGCGATCCACCAGCAGCCTGCCTCACCATCTGACTGAGACGCGCGTACGTCTCACGCGCATGCGCGTCTCAATCTCCGTCGGCGGGGCGACGGGAACCCTGTCCGTCTCCGCTTCAGGGAGACAGACAGGGTTAGGGGGGGTGCGGGCAGGCGTCGGGGACCCCGGGTGACCGCCGACAAGCCGGCGGTGACCCGGGGGAAGCGCTGGAAGCGCCGTCGGAAGGGGACGCGCGTGCCCTTCTCGCTATAGAGATGGCGCTGGCGGGGGATGGCGGATGGCGTCACCATCGCCATCCCCTGCAAAGATGGCACCTGCCCCATCTGTATACCAACTGTGACATTTGTAAATCCTTGGTTAAGACTTTATAAGTTACAAAGTATTAACTATAATATGTGTCTTACATAGCCACCCAGACTCTGAGACCAATAGCCAGGGGCTGATGATTTTACACCTGTCCTGTCATCTGGAAGAGAGAAAGATTAACAGTAGCACAAAGCTGGAGTAACGACAATGTCAATTATCCATGGCTTTGAACATTTCACAGCAGACTGAAAAGGAAAAGATCACTTCAGCAATTCTCACGTCATTGGAAGAAAGGAAAGATATGGAACATTCTACAGAAGTACTGTGTGTTGCATGGCCACCTGCAGGACAAATGTTGTATTGCTGCGATCTACTGTAAGTTCATGTCAGCAAGTGTTTTTCCAAAAATTGTATACTATATCCAAATATTTATTTCATGTATTAATTATCATAAATATTTCATGCATGAAAACCTGCTATTTTAGGTACTTGTTTCCTATCTGGGCGCCCGCTAAGTTAATTGCGCACCATGCTATTCTCCGTAGAGAAATCTGATCGCATCGCATCGTACACATACACGATATTGAACGATGCGATGCGATCCGATTCGATTTTCCATAGGAAACAATGTTAAATGGATCAATTTACCGAAATCAGCATAGGGAAGAATGGTAAATGGGCCAGAAACCCCACAGAGCAGTGGAATGTCCCCCCAAAAGTAGTTGACGCCACCCCGCCATCAACGTGAACCCGAAGCGTGGCGAGCGCAGCGAGCCCGCGAGGGGCGGCGGTACGCGTCCTCCGACCTTTTCATGCCCTACTATCCACTAGGGCGTGGAGTGAGAATAGAATAGTGTGGCGAGCGCAGCGAGCCACCGAGCCCGAAGCGTGGCGAGCGCAGCGAGCCCCGCGAGGGGACGCGGATACCTTCACAGGATGGACACCTGGGAAGCCCGCGAGGGGACGCGTATAACTGTGAAGGTATCCGCGTCCCCTCGCGGGGCTCGCTGCGCTCGCCACGCTTCGGGCTCGGTGGCTCGCAGCGCTCGCCACACTATTCTATTCTCACTCCACGCCCTAGTGGATAGTAGGGCATGAAAAGGTCGGAGGACACGTACCGCCGCCCCTCGCGGGCTCGCTGCGCTCGCCACGCTTCGGGTTCACGTTGATGGTGGGGTGGCGTCAACTACTTTTGGGGGGACATTTCAATGTTCAGGGGTGTTTTTGGCCCATTTACTATTGTTCCTATGATAATTTGGCTAAATTGAGCCATTTCACATTGTTTCCTATGGGAAATCGAATCGGATCGCATCGCATCGCATCGTTCAATATCGTGTATGTGTACGATGCGATGCGATCAGTTTTCAGTACGGTGCCGTACGTAGAAAACCTGGGCACCCATATAGGAAACAAGTACCCTATTTTATTTACAGGTAAAGGCACATTATACTGCCTAGAATTATTATACTCCGTGCAAATGAAACCACTAAGGGGACACAAGGTGAATGGGACACAAGGAAACAGGAGCGTAATGGTGCCCATTCAACTTTGCTGTAATGCAGATTATATTATTTTGATCTCCCTGAATCTCACCATATACATATGGGATCCCAGTCCATGCGTATGATGAGTAATACTAGTAGGAGAACCAAAGCCAGCCCTAACTAATTTCATGCCCATGGCAAGATTTGGCTGGTGCCCCCAGCACTGCCGCCAGTTCCGCCACTGATCCAGCAGGCTAAGCACCCCGCAGCACCCAACACCCCTAACAATCCTCATTGGCAGAGCCGTACCTTAGACATTTTGGTACTCTGTACCAGCAAGTGCATTGGCACCCCCACCTCCATATTTTAAATAGTCAGTGAGTGCCAAAGTGGAATTGTAAATGATAGCTGTTAAAAATATAGTTAGACTTACACAAAGGAGCGCTGATTCAGGATTGCTCAAAGCATTTCGATTTCGGCCCCAGCCCTGATGGTCAGGGTTTGCGCATGCACATTTCTGCTCATGTGTAAATTCCCACAGCGAACTGTTTTGGCGAGTTACACACTCACCAAGGGCGGAATGTACTAAAGGGAAAATGTGGTAAAACAGGGGTTTTACCGCATTTTCCTATGTATCAATACCCGTCCGCCCCGTTTTCGCTAGGCAGGGTATCGCCACCCTCTGGGTGGCGATACTCTATAGAAGCCTATGGGCTTCTATCGCCGTCCGCGCGCCACCCCCTCCCATCCTCCTTTGATCTCCTCCTCCCCCTGCAGGTGTCACAGCCGGGAGGACATCCGGCTGCAGGGGGGAGGAGGAGACGCAGTGGGACACTGCCAGCCGCCGGGATGTGACGGAGGCCCCCGTAGACCACATCACAGGTATCGCGGGGGTCTCCGTCACCGCAACCCGATGCTAGCCGCATATGTTAGTACATATGCGGCAGCATCGCGGAGGCTGGCAGGCGAAGGGCGGCGATGTATATTAATACATCCCGCCCCAAGCCATTTGCTGCAGGGAGGAAGGAACGAGGGCAAAAACAGGGCTCACCCATGGGAACACAGTGTTTTATGAAAACATTTGGCATTCCCATGGGTGCACAAATGGTCCGATGACTGCCGGGGTTGGGAGGTTAACGTCACCGGCAGGAGGTTAACGTCACAGGGCTTCAGCCGCCCACCCGTCTTCATCCTAGTGCTAATAAATAAAAGTCAATCGAATGATTTCTCCTGCTACCGGAGACATGCGAGGGGATGTGTTCTCATACACATCCCCTCACATGGTACCGAGTGATTTTGGTGGCGGGGGGGGGGGGGGGGGCTAAGTGGGTGGTGTCTCAGGCATACCCGAGGGCCAAAATCCTGTCCTCCAAAAGTTTTTAAGGGGCAGTTTGCAGAGCACACAGGAGGAAGACTCAGACTCCCCATTGCTGCCCCCTGTACTTCACACAGTAATGAGTGGGATGAGTGGAAAGCAGCAATGAAAGTCTAAAAGTATTAATATGAAAAAAAGTGCTAGTATAATAATAAATAATAAATAATGTGGGAGTGTTAAATATATATATATGTTGTAAACTAATAAAATAGTGACGATAAATCAAATAGAAAAATAAAAACAGAATCGATCAATAAAACAGAAAATAAGAAAAAAAATTATAAGAAATTAAAACATGCAATTAAAATTTCAGATTAAAAATGTGTGAAAGTGTGTGAAATGCCATTTTGAAATACAGTAGGTACTATTTGCAACATGTAAAGAAAAGAAAAAAGTATATTTATCTGTATAATATAGTTATGCCAGACATTGATAAATACCGCAATTAAAACATTTTCTGTCGAATGGTAATTCTAGACCATAAGAAGAAATACTTGAAATTGTTTAAAAAAGGACTCAAACCGTTTTCTTAAGCCTGTTGTAAAGTCTGACAATTTTAGATACTTAAATAATGTATACAATTGTTAATGTTTCCATAGCTTCTGCTAATTCAAACTTGAACACTGTCAAATTTATTGTTGAAATAAATAAAAAAATTAAAATAGAATAAATTATTGCCAGTTAAGATTGAACAAGCTGAAGCTCAAACTAATTTTATGTTTATTTGAATTTCTTTTGACCAAGCTGCATGCACAATCTTGTCAACCAATGATATAATACACATAGTGGTCAAATGAAAACAAATGTCAGTATTTTCAAAAGTGCTTAAACCTGTCTGTGGTCAGCAATTTGGGCTGCTTTGATTCATTTTTCAAAAACTTGAATGCTATGTAACTCGTAACCGTCTTGTTTTAATATCTAAGCAACAAGGATCTAGTGTAGCGTTTGATGTATTTTGTGATCTATACATACTGTATGTATAAAGATCCCAAAACTAACCGCACTAATGCAACTTGGTAGTGTTAGTAATATATTTGAAGAGAGCATCACCTTATTTGTACAGTCACAAAATACTTGGTAAACTATCTAAAATAAAGAGACCGTGAAGTCTATGGTCCTGCTAGGAGGGGTGGCAGCCACAGAAGTGATATTGATGGCAGCAGATGCCCGGATTGGGAGCAGGAGCCCGGCGGCAGATGACTCTTTTGCCTCCAAGAGTTACAACTCTTATCTCATTAGTCAGGGTTACACAAGTGAAATGCTGATGCTGTCCCAGAAAACCACTAATTTAATTATAAATCTGCTTATACTGGTAATAAGCAGTCTTGAGTGTGCATCTTGGTCCTCATACCAATCCATCAAATAAATTAGCAACGTGACTGGTACCTATTATTTTTGCCCCATCCTACCACTCTTTTCATATACCACTGGCACCAATCTGAAGATCATTTTTAGCCCTGTACAGGCTCCTGTATAATTGGCATGAATGCAGGATACAGTATTGGCATCATTAAGATTATCAGACCAGTAGAGGCTAAGTAGATAAAAGGAGGAACCATAAAATCAGAATGTGAAAGTAGGCCACCAAATTATTTTAAAAACATAGTTTAACATTCTGCGTAACAGATATACTTATCATAAATATTTGTAACACACTTGTATGCCATTAATACAGCTTAATGCATGCTAGCCGACAATAGATCAGCAGGAATGTCAATAACCATCAAGCAGTAAAGGAAATTTACAAACTCATAAATATTTATTATTGCATAAATGCTCCTATTTGACCTTCTTATTCTCCTACGTTGAAAGTGTTGGCCATAGTTCCCCAACTTGCCTCCTTCGCAACCTGGGACATTGTATTTTGTATGCAGCCCAGCTTTCAAAATAGATAAAGTTTTTTGGTCCAATCAGCGGGTTTTTAGGTGTGCCTTCCAGTAAATGCCTACTAATGATGATGTACAAAGAGGAAGAATGGCAAACAAACACTCTGGGGACAAATACGGATAAGTTACAGTACATATTGTGTAGGAAGATCAACCAACTCATGGTGTAAATTACAAATTAGTGCACGAATGTTGAGTGAGAAATATATAAAGGACAGCTAAATCCAAAAGTGAATATTTTCAGAAGGCAAATATTTTGTTTTATTAACCTGAAATTCAAATGCATTTAGAGAGCTGAATCTCCTCCATCTGTAGAATAGGGCCTTATAAGGATCTTTCACCAGTAAAAAAGCTGAGACATTAGTAATTTCAGCTAGTGCAACACATCTGGTTCTTTCAAACAGTAAATGTTTGCATAGCAAAACTGCCAGTCAGTGTCTGAAAAACACTGCCAAACATTGCCATTCAGGACTCACTGGCAGTTGGTGTAGCTCCCCTATTTGAATTTTGGACTACACCCCAAACTTGTCTCTGCAATTGCCACTGGCAAGGAAATCCAGGAACAGGACATTTTGGGTCATGTTCAAGGGTTTGTGCACTGCAGCCATAGGCGTGCGCAGCATATTTCATAAGGGGGTGCACTATCCTAATGGGTGTGTCTTACACGCCCATTGGGTGTGTCTAACACCACCAATCAGACGTGTCTACCATCAGCTATTGGCACTCGCTAAAATGTAAAACGTATCTCAGCCACACCATAATCTCCGGCCTATTTCAGTTTTAATCTTCTAATTACTCTGTGTAACAGTACATGCAAATATAGTCAAAAACATATATGGATGACGCAGGTATGTAGTAATAGACATTGTATTAGACAATGGTCTATTACAATTAAAAATGCAAAACACACATAATTGATTGATGGGCGCTTGTTTTAATGTAATACAGTTCTAAAAAGCAAAAGTATATAAGGGTGGGCACAGCATTAGGGGGTGCCTTTGCACCCCTAACACTCTATGTGCGCACACCTATGACTGCAGCCCCACTTCTGAAGCCACCACTGCATGTAACTTTAACCTAACACTCAAGGCATGACACATATAGGATTATGTTATAGGCTTGTCATGTTTTGTGTGGTGTGGTTCGGTTAAGCACGCTTAAATTATTGTATGTTGTGATGAGGTTACACAATTTTTTCTTTTGTTATGATTAGGTTATGTGTGTATCATTTCTTGTGTGGCATGATATGGTTCAGTATTCAACATTAATATAAACAGAATCATCATAGCTCCAAAGACATGACAAACCTATAACCTCATCCTAACACCCAAGACATGGCAAACATATAGCATCCTTCTAATACGCAAGACATGACAAACCTATAACCTCATCGCAATACGCAAAACAGGACAAACATATAACTTCATCCTAACACCCAAGACATGGCAAACATATAACATCCTTCTAATACGCAAGACATGACAAACCTATAACCTCATCGCAATACGCAAAACAGGACAAACATATAACCTCATCCTAACACCCAAGACATGACAAACATATGACATCATTGTAATACGTAAAACATGTCAAACATATAACCTCATCCTATCACCCAAGACATGATAAAGATATAACCTCAACCTAACACGCAAGACATGGCAAACATATAACATCATCCTAACATACAAGGGGCGGGATGTACTAAGAGGAAACCCCGGTTTTACCACATTTTCAAATGTAATAATACCCCACCGCCGTGTCATCACAGGGCAGGGTATCGCCACCTTTGGCTAGCGATACCCTATAGAAGCCTATGGATTTCTATCACCGCCTGCTGCCCGCCATCCTCTGCAGACTCATACCCCCCTCCCCATCCTCTGTGAAACTCCTCCTCCCCCTAGAATATCACAACTGGATGTCCTTCCGGCTGCAGGGGGAGGAGGAGGCACTGGGGACAGCTGCACTGAGCCGGGATGTGATAGAGACCCCCCTCCCCCCACACCACATCACAGGTATTGCAGGGAATCTCCGTCACCGCACTGCGATGCTAGCCGCATATTAACATATACATATGTGCTAGCATCGCTGCGACGGCGTGGGGCGGCGATGTATTTTAATACATCCCGCCCATGACATGACAAAAGTATAGCATCATCTTTGCATAAGTATGTAGAGTAGTCTTTGTAGAGTACACAATAAACTGCAAGTGTTACAGCTATTTCTCTACATTAACTAGAGAATTTGTTTCCATCTGTCACTGGAATTTTAGTTTGTCTATTTCCTTTGTATTATATGTGTGGTGTAAATGTTATAAGCTCTAAATCTGGAACTCTTCTTCAAAGTGTTTCCTCATTCAGTGCTTCCCTACCTGTCATTATTCACTCTGCAAAATCATTGAGTTGGTTGGTCGGATTGCACGGTCGGTTTTCCAAGAGTCCCACAAGTATTTTACCGTAATGAGATCATTCCCCTAAGGATGCCTGAGCAATAAAAGCCACAGTGTCCATCACACTATCGAGAAGAATGATTTAGTATTTAGCCACTGACCATACATCTCTGTTAATCACTCAGTACAGCTATGTCATTCACTCTGTTCACTCAATCATTCTACTCGGAGCTATACTTTTGATGGTGGCATGTCCTATCTTCTGTATAACATAGCAGAATAAAATAAATCCTTCCTAAAGTCATTCAAATGAAATGTGGAAATATGTTTTCCATGTTTCCAGTAAATAAAATGTAGTTTGTTCCATGAAATAATAATGATCCTGATTCAGAGGTGAACTCAACTCATGCACAGATGCAATTTTGTTAAGGATTCACAAGTGCAAAAATATGCAACTGCACCTTGAACGTTCTCCTTGTGTAGAGTTGTAAATATAAATTGTGGTACATGATGTAGTTACAAGGATAAAATGTAGAGAAATAATGGGCATTATTCATAGATATTTGCTATTTTTGGCCAAGGCTGCATCTTTGTACGCAGCAGCTTAAGTAAATAAACCTTCCACTGCTTAAGTATAAATAACTCTCTGAATCCAGCCCTACATTACGGCCATTAATACCCATACACCACCATATTTGTGATTTTTTTTTTTTTCAAGAAAAGAACATAAATAATGGTTGCCGCATATAAATGGGTCAAACTACTATTGTAAGAGATATCTGTACTCATATCATATCATATCAGCATATAGTTGTCATAAAATATTTAATATTATTGTTATTATTATATTAACAGCTATTTATATAACACACGCATATTCTGCAGAGCTTTGCAGAGAATATACAGTATGTGAACATTCGCATCAGTCCCTGCCCCAGTGGAGCTTGCAATCTATATTCTCAACCACATGTACACGCACACAGGTTCATTGTAGGGTTAATTTTGCTGGAAGTCAATTAACCTACCTGTATATTTTTGGATTGGGGGGGGGGGGGGCAGAGTACCCAGAGGAAACCCATGCAAGCATGGGGGGAATATATAAACTCCACAGTTAGGGCCATGGTGGGAATCGAATCCATGACCTCAGTCCTGTGAGGCAGTAATGCTAACCATTACACCGTTTGTGCTGCCCAAATTCATAACTTGCTAAATAATGAGGTTTACAGAACTGTATATGATCCCCACAACTGCTTGAAGCATGCACTCAAAGTCACTTGGTTGAGTGCACTAATGTCAGTTGCATGACTGGTGCTCATCTGGAACCAGAAAAAGAGCTCAGGAACTTTGGTGTACTCTTCGTTTATTATAGTCTATATGTGTAAGGACAAGTAAGGATGTGTAAGGACGAGTAAGGACAATTTCTTATAAATAATGGCTCCAAGGAAGGAGTTATGTATGGAAAAACTAATCTGCTATCATTGCCTTGAGAATGGCAGGCTTTAGTTTACGACAAATCACCCGGCAAGAGAAGTTTTACCTTCTCTTGCCGAGACCCTGCTCATGCCGGGACTCTTGCCGTGGACCCTGAAGAGACATGCCAAAACTAACAGTATGCGTGATCGCCTGTGACCTGAACAGCCTCATGTGAACACAAAACAAGAGGGCAAATATATTAGTTACTAGTAGATGGGAAAGGTTCCAAACAGACCCCAAGATCCACACTGCGCTGGTGATAACACAAGAGAAAAGAATGTCAGTCGCTACTGTCAAGTGGTGACTCAAAGCCGCAGGGTTAAAGGGGTATGTATCAGCCTGTAAACCATTGCTGTGGCCCTTTAACAAAAAGAAGAGGTTACTCTTGGCTAAAGCACACAAGGACTGGTTGTCTGAGCAATGGAAGGAGGAAGGATCTTTTAAAGGATGTATGAGCTGTTCAAAGGTGCAAGTTCATCCATCGCGTAGCAGGCAAGCATTGAGCCTACAGTGAAGCGTGGATAGGATTCTATCATCCTCTGGGGCTGCTTTGGAAATAGATCTATTGGTGATTGGTGAAAATAGAAGGAATCATGGACTCAAAGCACCGTCACAGTATCTTATAGCATGACACGATTCCCACTGGCAGGCGCCTTATCAGCCGTGGGTTCACCCTAAAGCAAAATAATGACCCCAAACATACCTGACATCTTTGCAACAATTATTTACAGTCCAAGAATGCCAAAATGTGATGAAAAACATGGTTTTGCCACCCCAGAGCCTTTGATAGATGCGTTTGAGAAGAGCGAATTATGAGTAAAATCTGTGGGAGGTACTGCTATGGAGAGGAGGGTAATCAGAGCAGAAACTTTGGAAAAATTGGTAGCTGAAATGCCCCGACTGCTGAGTGCGCTGCTAGGGGGGGGGGGGGGGGGTTAATAAGAGATAAATTTAAGTAAATCATCTAATTGCTTAAAAACCCTGTCTCTGTATTCAAATGTGATTACTCCACTTCAATAAATATGAATTTATCACGAAATAACTTTTTACTTGCGTCCCTCCTTGAAAGAAATCACAAATATAGCAGAGTGTTGAAATTAATGGCGAGTAGTGTATAGGAAAAAGGAACCAAGAAAAGTACCTTAGGGTTCTCCTGGTGTAAGTTCAAATCAAGGCACTAGACTGGTCTAATTCATTATCACTCATTTGTTGTAAATTACTCCTGTGATCAGTTATACACCACAACCCACATTATAAAAAAAATGCTGAAGAGGTAATATTTTTTTTATCAGTGGAGGACACTTTTGGGTCACTGAAGCATGAACTGACCTTTCCAACCACCAACAATAGGGCAACGTCCAGCAAGGTCCCAAAGGGACAGCACACATCGCTCAGCACTTCTTAGACATCTCTTTGTCTCAAGCGCCTTCTCATATTTCATTGGTCCCAGCTTCCTTGCTAGGACAGGCTCTCTCAGACTCCGCCATCCATGGGAATGTCACAAAGAGAAGTTCTGCAGTCTGTCAGGAATTGTAGTTTAAAACACATACACGTTGCACACTATTTACAAAGCTAAAATCACAGAGCTAGACTAAAACTCCCAACTGCTCCTGTGGTACTAAGCGATGTGCATTCAAGCTCTAATAGCAGTTGTGCTGGACTAGAAGCCTGGTTATCATGGTGTTATTGGTGACAGCCGGTGTAAGGCTTTTCAGCACCCTAGGCAACTTCAACCTTCTACTTCCCCCAACCCCACACTGCCACCAATACTTACCTTCTATCCAGCGGCGTAGCTTTGTTTGGGGCGCACCCCCCCCCCCCCCCGCCGTTAATGGGGGGGCGCCCCCCCCCCTCCCCGCCCGGCCGCCCTCCCGTGCCACCTCCCCCATTGCCGCATGCTTACCTTTCCGCGCTTCCCGGCTCCCCTCCTGGCTTCAATAAATTCTATGCAGACGGACCACGATAAAATGGCCGCCCCCATACCGCAGACAGTTTCAGAGAACAGTCTGCTTTATGGGGCGGCCATTTTATCGTGGTCCGTCTCCATAGCATTGATTGAAGCCAGGACGGGAGCCGGGACGAGCGGACAGGTAAGCATATGGGGGGCGGGGGGATTACTATAGCACCGCAGCCCCCCGGCGCCCCCATATTGTAAGCTCCTCCGAGTAGGGCCCTCTTCCCTCCTGTTGTCAAAGCCCATTTCTCTTCACATTTCACTCACAGCTCTCCTTTACTCCAACACTCAGTGACCATCTTCGTCTGCATACTCACCTCCATCATTGGCCTCAAGCCTCTAGTTGTATGTTGATTGAGTCCTCACTACTTACATTTAAGCTGTAATGTGTATTGAACTGTGGTGCTTTTTATTTGTACTATATTTTTGTTATTTATTCAATGTTATGCCAAGTTTCGTCTCCCTGTATTGTTCCTTTGTACGGCGCTGCGAAACACTTGTGGCGCCTTATAAATAAAATTATAATAATAATAATATGCACAGCGCCCCCCCCCCCCCCCCGCGACCGCAGGGGCTGCGGTGCTATAGTAACGCCACTGCTTCTATCCCCTGAAGTGAAAGTGTTGAGGTTGCCTCATTCCACATTCACCACATGGAATATTTTCCTCATAGACATTATTAATTTTGTCATAGCCAGACTCAGTGACCCCCCCCCCTTCCCCCACAGATCCTGGCACCCTAGGAATCTGCCTAAAGGTGTGAAACGGTAGAGCCAGCCCTGACTATACAGTTCAGTAAGGTCTGATTTTTTATGTTAAAATTAACTTGCGAGATGAGTGATGATTCTATCATGCTTAAACGTAATCAATTTTGTAAAACGAAATTCACTCAACGAAATACCCCCCCCCCCCCAGATCCCAGTGCCCTAGGCAGTTGCCTAATGCTGCCTAAGGGTAGAGCCGGCCCTGATATTATGGGGGTGATTGCAATTTCCAAGCTCCTGTTTGAAATTATGGGAATCGGAGGTCGCAATTCAATAGTTTTTTAATGGGCTAAACTCATCCAGACAATTTTTGAGCCAGGTGTATAAAGCTTCAAAAAAGTGATAAAATGGAGAGTGATAAACAGCCAGCCTATCAGATCCTACCTGTCATGTTACAGACTGGGTTTGAAAAATGACAGGTAGGAGCTGATTGTCTAGTTGTTTATCACTCCATTATTATTATTTTTTTAAACTTGATACATTACATCTGGCCCTTTTTCTCTTCTTTGTACTTGCAAGTGCTCTCTGGGGTGCATCTCCAAACATGTCAATTTGCAACAGTTAATACATTTTTCTTATTGTGGACCTATCACATACAGTGTAGCTAAATTATATTATACAATAGGAACGGAGCTGGTGCACAAGTATTCACTTTTCCTTCCTTCTAATACAACTTATTTATTTTAGTCAGCACAAAGGGCTACAAGAAAAATAGTTGGTGCTGCAGCATGCACACCAGTATGTAGGCACAATTGAATTGCAGTTGGCAGGAGCCCATTAAACAATCGAATTCCCCCTATATGCCTTACTAGTGAGGAAAAGTATCAGGTGTGTAATGTTTTTCCTATGCACATAGGGGATTATTCTGGTTTACTCCTTCTTGCTAATTCCTTTCTAGATGGACAAAACCATGTGCACTGCAGGGGGGGGGGGGGGGGGCAGATGTAACATGTGCAGAGAGAATTCGATTTTAGTGAGTTATTTTGTTTCTGTGCAGGGAAAATACTGGCTGCTTTATTTTTACACTGCAATATAGAGCTCACTTTGCAGTAGAACCCCACCCAAATCTAACTCTCTCTGCATATGTTACATCTAACCGCACCCCCCCCCCCCCCCCCCCTGCAGTGCACATGGTTTTGTCCATCTAAGAAGGAATTTGCCAGCGGGAGTAAACCAGAATAACCCCCATAGTGTAATACTAATACAAATATGTTTTTCTTTCAATTACTATCTTTTTAAGTACGAAAACTAGTTACAGTATTCTTTTCTCTAATAAGAATCCATCAAATGCCTGTTTCCCAGACTGCATACTAATCTATCAGGCTTAACCACAAAGCCCAAGTTTACACTTTATAAATGCACCACAAATAATGAAATGATGCAGGGTTCAGTGGCTTCCAAGATGAAAACCATTAATGGGTGCACAGTAAGGTCACTTAACTGGTGGTTATTAACAGCCTAAGCACTACAAAAGAAACAACCTTAAGTGGTGCATTTATTCAGACTTGCTTTCACTGTGCAGCAATGAGAAGTAAATTTTTCTGTGAACACTTTACTCTTTGCTAGTAAATAATTGATACCACTAATATCCTATCAATATTTTCTTCTTTTAATGGTTAAGCATGTGTTAATAATTCAAAAATCTATGGACGACCTTCATGCACTCCTGTGATTTTTGAAAGCCCCAATGCTCTTCAAAGGAAGTCCATCATTATCATGAGCAAGTTAAAAGCCTACTGTCCTCCACTGTTCTCTCTCGTCGCTTTATAAGTACTGTTTTCTAGGAATTGTCTCTGTAGTGAATACTAAATGTACAGGACTGTCCAATAGTCTATAAGCAACAAGCCAATTTCAAGAAGGTAAGTTTCATTTTATTGCGAAACTGACATTCTGTGAAATCTCGTAACATTAGAACAGGGCTAAATAAACATACAGTACTTAGTGCAATACTAATATTTTTTTTTTATAATTCAGATACAAATTCTCTAGCTGCAGTGACTTCATTGGAATATTATCAGTGGTGGGTTTTACCTATGGGCTGCAGGGCTGCAGCCCTTCCCTGGTAAAGTCCGCCACTGTAGTGAAGTCAGATGCAGTCTGTGAGACTTCACTGGCTTCACTGTGACTGGCAGTGACTTCCTAGTGGAAGTCCGACCTGCCAGTCACCAGGGCAGTCCCATTGGGAGGTGTTCCCTCCCTCCGTGATGCCTTTCTACAGGCTGCTGTGCAAATTAGCCAATTGCGCATGCGCAGTGCCTATATCGGTACTGCGCACGCGCTGCTCCCGGTGCCGGTTAATCATTGGCCATTTCAGTCACACAGATTAAAAAAGGGCATGGCTTAGTGTACCCTGTTTCCATCTTGGGCCATACTACGGACAGAATACAGTCATTCGGTCAACCTTATTAAGGTTGAAATGCATTGGATTGGAGAAAAAAAGAGCTTGGTGGTTTTTTCATGGTTTGGGGGACTGAATCAGAGATATTTGCAAAACCATTTTGTTCACAGTTGAGTGTTTTATTGGTGAACTGCACATGGGTCTAAACATTTGTATTGGGCCCTTAGACTGTA
Organism: Crinia signifera; assembly: GCF_055691185.1. Classification (NCBI taxonomy): domain Eukaryota; kingdom Metazoa; phylum Chordata; class Amphibia; order Anura; family Myobatrachidae; genus Crinia; species Crinia signifera. The sequence continues at coordinate 314,262,899 of NC_139217.1, forward strand.
GTTCCAGGGGATGGAAACCCTAAAGCTACAGCATGCTGTACAATGACATTGTACAGAATGTGCTCTAAAAGAAAGGTTCTTTTAAAAACAACCTAATATGCTGGTATTAAATTGTCTATATATAGACATGAGTAATGAGTGACAGCCAGCGCTTATTTAAACAAGGTGAGTGTGTGCGCTGGCCACGCCCTCTGACGAAGTCTTAATGATGAAACAGTTACGCATCCACCATCTTGCTGCTCCTGACGACCCTTTCCAGCCCATGACCATCCAGGTGCCAAATTGCAACCAAGCAGAGGGACGCGCTGAGGTATCCGGGGTCCCACTGGATCAGGTTTACCCAGCAGTTTTTGCCTTGGTGATATGTCTCACGTCATGTGGTAACCAGCCCACATAGTTTTTACTTTGGTACGAGCAAATACTTACCATATTCTGGCACTACATTTTACCTCATTAAAAATTGTTTTTAAATACACCACGAAGCACATCTTCCCATGTGTTTGTACCTAGATTTTTCACCTCTCTGGATCCTGGAGGATTTGTCGGTGAAGTTTGCTGCAGTCTCATACAGATGGAGCCCCTCTTGTCTTTGCCTAGTCTCTTGGCGGCAGGGCGGCGGGACCCTGCCCATCTCCGCTTTAGGGAGACGGGCAGGGTTAGGGGGCATTCGGTGCGGCAATGGGGACCGGCGTTGGCGGCGGGTGAGGCAGTGGACGGCGGCGGGGAGCTCCAGCCCAACAGGGTGTGCAAGCGCCTCGTGCACGCGCGCCCCCTGGTGACGGCTGTTGGGGGCTGGCTATAGAATCACCAGCCCTGGGCTGGATGGAGAGTGCTCCATCTGTACCTGTTGGACTTTGATGGTAGCCATTAACCCCTTGTTTGACAACAGTGGTGTATATTGATGGACACATAGCCAGTAGAGATGACAATGTAGTTTTTTTGTTAAAATGTATAAAAAGATATTCACTGAAAATTCATGCATGCAGACACACTGAGCATTCGGACACCATGGTCCTTATTCAGATCTGATCGCAAAACCATGTGCATCTGAATAAAGGGCCCATATGTAGCAAGACCATATCTTTCTTTAAATTTTTGGTCTTCGTCACACTGCAGAGGAGGGAGCCCATGTGAAGACTCTGAATTGGTCTCCTCCTCTTTACAGTGCCACAGCTTTCTGCATATGCAAAGGTTGCTCCCACCATGTTAACAGGGACATAATCCTGCATGTGTGGCAGTCATTGTGCTGGTGATTTATATTTACCGTGGCTGCTGCTCCAATGTAAAATGAGAGCAATAAAACATGGGTGCAGTGTGGAGCCAGCTGGACCCAGGAGCCAGTGCACACTGCACACATTACACTAGTTATAGAAATGCAATTGCACAGTGTAGAGTCATTAGGCATAAACACATACAACGAAGCAATGGGTGGGCTTGAGCGCTGCTCCTGTGTGTGTCTGTCTGATGTAATACAGATGTACGTATGACACTATGTAATATAAATGAAATATGTTTATTATAACGATATAGAATCTGGGTTGGCTGGGTGATGTATTTGGGGGAGAAAAAGGCATTACATGCCGAAACGCGTTGGTACACGCACAGCACAACAACCAGAAGCAACCCTCCATCCATAGGAACATCACCCACTAACATTTACAACCAGTCTCCTCCTCAAAGGAGTCGAGCGCAGACCACTCCGTGGACGTGACGCGACTCCGGGCAGCAGCACTGTTCTCGCGAGAACAGAAACCCGGAAGTCGCGGCTCACTGACTGTAAGTGGAACCGCCGGCAGCAACATCAGAGGACGCTGCGGCTGCAGCGATCCTTCAAGCCGGACACCCACACACAGAAGGAGGCAAGGCCTCAGGACAGAACGTTCAGGACCAACATCCACCCGCCCACCGCGCTGAGGTCAGGACTGACCTGCGGTGAGAGAGAACGTGTCACAAGGCAGAGAAGGCATCAGAGCACGGTAAGAAGCAGTGCAGCGGGACGCCGCACACTGCTGACACCTGGCATTGATTTTACAACAAGGTACCCACACAAAACCCAAGCGTACCAGTTATTGTGACATCCAGCAGCACCACTGCGAACTTAACACAGAGAGTACCTAGAGAGACATAAGCCAGTTGGTTTATGGTACAAAGGGGTCTGTTGATCCCCCGATCCCCCGAGGGGCTCTCACTGGTCCATCTGTGCTTAAAGACTTCACCCCCGCACCACCACCCCATACCCTGTATGAACAAAAGCACAGACAAGACTGAGAGAGACATAAGCCAGGTGGTTTATGGTACAAAGGGGTCCGTTGATCCCCCGATCCCCCGAGGGGCTCTCATTGGTCATCTGTGCATCGAGACTAACTTTCCTTCTCCCCCAAATTCATCACCCAGCCAACCCAGATTCTATATCGTTATAATAAACATATTTCATTTATATTACATAGTGTCATACGTACATCTGTATTACATCAGACAGACACACACAGGAGCAGCGCTCAAGCCCACCCATTGCTTCGTTAACTACCCAACACACAGGGGTTAGGGATACCCCTGTGGCTGAGCAGCGCTCCACAAACACCTTCAAGGTGAGCGCAGTACACCCCATTTCTTCTACAGATAAACACATACAAATTTGCAGATGAAGCACAGTAGAAGTAGACGTGCACATCTTTTTTACACAGATTCAGACTCAGTCGCACAAAGATGTACAAATATTACAAACCTCAGTTTCCAAATTTTGAGCAGCCAGATGCTTAGCACAGTAAAGTAATGGGACCAGGAGCAGCGAGAGGGTCTATTTGGCTTGCTTGAAGACACGGTTAAAAAAAGGATACATATGTAATTTAGAAGCATTGCAAACAGCTTATCTGACACTGGTTGTAATCCCGTACAGGAATGTTCCATCACATTTGCTTTACCCAATTCCAGATGTGAGCTCCCAGCTAAATTTCTCATACATGTCCGTGGAAACCCTGGAACATGTTCTTTCTGGAGTCACTGTCGATATTGATGTTTTGCAGGGGGTTAGGGGATGCTGGTGGGGTTCATGGGCTATACGGATGGTGGTGTTGCCAGTTAGCTGGGGTGGGCAGAGACAGTGAGATATGTGAGAGAAATGAGGCGGAAAGGTCTCCCAGCAGCTTACTTTTGAGTCTTTGCTATACACGGTTATGGTATAGAACAGGGGTGCCGGCAGCTATATTCATCTAGAACTGTGGGTAATATTTATGATATTTCAGCAAGGCACCCCGGTGGATGACCTTTATCATCATCCAGAGTGCTAAGGTTCATATATATATATATATATATATATATATATATATATATATATATATATATATTCTTAGGTGTCTACCTATATATATATATATATATATATATATATATAATATATATATATATATATATATATATATGTAGACACCTAAGAATGGTCAACATATGCATATAAATATCGATATATGTCGACCGTTCCTAGGTGTCAACCTATTCACTGTAGACCTATGATGGTTGACCTAGTGGTTGTCATCCTACACATTGTCGACATAGGGACCTGATACCACTATAAACATGGGGTTAAATTAATAGCCTCCGAGGTGTCAGGGTTACAAGATTTTGAGTGAGCTTTACCATTTTTTAAAACAGCAATCATCTGAAAAGGCAAAACCAACCTTGTTTTGTGTTGTAAATGATTGCCACTTTAAAAAAAATGGGCGAAAATGGGCAAAATCTCATACCTCTGGCATCTCAGAGGCTATTACATTTAGCCCATGGTCTTAGCTCTATATAATAACCATAACCGATCTCTACTTCCAGCTACAGTATATCTTTTCTCTGCAACTTAAAAGTAAATTTTACTTTCTATACAATGGAGCTGACTTTAAATGCTATCCCCCTCCCATTCCCCTTGTAGCAGTGTTTCCTCTATTTGTCATAGAAGGGTCATTTACTATTGATGTTATTAATACACATAAGCAGATTGGATGAAAAGATATTTGAAAGTTCTCAAGGATGCTTGCCAATTAGATATAAATCAGACAATGGCTTATTTAGATATAAATTAAAGCTATAAATTAAAGATTAAAACATTAATTTAAACGTAGTGTAAGACAATGTGGAGGGAGGAAGAATCCTAGATAACTATATAATATAGTGCCAAAAGATGCAGCCAACTTGGCGAAACTGTGTGTGAACAATGGAGCGGTGTGATAACAGTACGGAAATGTAAAGCTCATGGGAGTTAATAACAACGCAGTGGAAATGTTTTACTCTTGCATACATATATAAATGCAATAATATTATGGAACGATACTATAATAAAGATTTGTTTCACTTATGTCCTGTAGAAGAATATCCAGTGAAGTTTAATGAACAGAAAACGATGGAACAAAAGGAAACGTGCAAACAGTGTTTTACATCATTGGTATTCACATTAAAAAATAATATAAGAGAAGACTCCACCGTGTAAAGCAAAACCAATTTTACTTTTCACAGCTGAGTGAAGACTTCCCTTTGAGGTTTTACTCTGCAGTTAACCGCTAGCAAACTTTAAACATACACTGTATCTCAAATCCCCAATGTAAGAGGCTCATTAATCAAGTGATTGTGCTGACACGTCTTCCCAGATGAGAAAAACAGGTGAAGAAACTAAAATATCACATTTACCTTACACTACACTACTTACACATGGAATGCTTGTTGCCAAAAACTATGTAATGCCAATAATAAGGGAAAAGATAAAGTTAAGATATTAAAAGGAAAGTAGTAATTAACAAAGTAGTGGTAAAAATATGCGATAAAAAAGAAAACGCTACCAGAATGTTTTATTTTATTTTAGCCCCGCCTCTGCCCCAATACCGTATATCCCCTCCCCCAACTAACTTAGGCAAGAGGTGTGAGGGCCTCCAGCAGTTTTCTCTGTGTGGAGAACAGCTGTACAATGCATTCTTTTCTAATGTAGTTAAAGGATATCAAAATGACATTAACATACATAGATCAATATTCCAATATCAATCATTATCCTGTCATGGGCGTATGTTACAGGAACAGACCATTTATCCTCTGAATACTACTGTAGTTACTTGGTTTGCAGGTTTATTACCATTACTGAAAGCTAGTCAATAACAACCTGAGGTACATAAATGATGACAATTAAGATGAAAGTCAAGCAAAATAATGTAACGGTCTTAAAGGTGAACCATGTACTGATTGCGCAACCATGTACTGATTGTGCAACCATGTACTGAATGTCATCTCTACATAAATAATATAAGAAAGCAGAAATTCATGTCAAAGGAATTAACAGCATATTGTGTGGGGTATTTTTTGCTAAAAGCAAAAGGGATATTTAGGCGCTTGTTGGAAGGTGGGGGTTGGGTGGATAGGGATGGTAGAAGAGCAGATATAGTGGAATAAGAGGAATATAGCAAACAGTAAAAAAATAAAAATAAAAAATTGAAATAAAATGAGAATTGGAATAAAGAATAAATCATAAAAACAAAACAAAAAACAAACAAACAAAAACACAAACACAAACAAAAACAAAATTAAATAAAAATAAAAATAAAAATAAAAAATAATAATAATAAAAATAAAAATAAATAATAATAAAAATTAAAATAAATAAATTAAAATAAAAGTACAACGTGCATAATTGTTTACACTCTTTTGTATGGTTAGGAGGGAGCGACAGTCCAGTTTTTGTATAGTACTAACTTGCCCTAGCAATCTGACCTGTTCTACAGGAGAAGACGGCAGCGCCGACTAGCAGAACGCTGCCGTCTTCTCCTGTAGAACAGGTCAGATTGCTAGGGCAAGTTAGTACTATACAAAAACTGGACTGTCGCTCCCTCCTAACCATACAAAAGAGTGTAAACAATTATGCACGTTGTACTTTTATTTTAATTTATTTATTTTAATTTTTATTATTATTTATTTTTATTTTTATTATTATTATTTTTTATTTTTATTTTTATTTAATTTTGTTTTTGTTTGTGTTTGTGTTTTTGTTTGTTTGTTTTTTGTTTTGTTTTTATGATTTATTCTTTATTCCAATTCTCATTTTATTTCAATTTTTTATTTTTATTTTTTTACTGTTTGCTATATTCCTCTTATTCCACTATATCTGCTCTTCTACCATCCCTATCCACCCAACCCCCACCTTCCAACAAGCGCCTAAATATCCCTTTTGCTTTTAGCAAAAAATACCCCACATGCTATAGATAAATCCCATTTGGGCTGCTCCAACATCAAGCGCGGTATCGTTTGGGGAATACCCAAAAACTGCACTAACAGCATATTGTAATGACAACTTTGTTATTCAATCAATTGATAATCCATAGCATGTGAAGTCAAAGTTATTATGTCATCCAAACACAATGGAAGATGACATTTACTATACAGAGAAAATATCCATGAGAATGCAGCCCAGCAATTGACTAGGATACGATTCCTCATGTATCTAAAATAAGCATCAGAGTTAGATTACCTCATAGGCACCAATGTATAGGCCCTATGACTTTTAGGGGCCCCGTGACATAAAAATACTCTATTTATATAATGTACCCATTATCAATGTATCGAGTATATAAGCCGTAGACATCATATTCACCTTGCAGTTTCCAGATTGTAGACTGTTGGTTGGTAATGTTAAAAACGTATTAGAAGAATATTTTCAAAGGGGTCCTGAGATTTCAACTGCCTGCGGGCCTCCAGAGGGTTTAGTCCTACACTGGGCATCATGTATGTTAGTCAGGCATTGGTTCAGTGAAGTCACTAGTTCCTGGTAAACTGGCAGGCTGCAATATATTCATACTTACCGACTTTTCTCACCCCTTCTGTGCTAGGAGGAAGCTTGGTTGGTGCATTGGGGGTGTGACTTGTGGGAAAGGTGAGTGGACTGGAGGTGTGGCCACACAAGTGCATCATCATAGCTCCACACCCGCTATACAGTTCTGTAAAACCAGGCAATGTATAGCAGTGTGCTGGACTGATTATGCGCTGGGAGCAAACCATATTGTAATGCAAATATATTTATACATTTTGCATGCAAGATAAATACTGGCTGCTTTTGTATGTAGCCCACAAACACTGGACATCTTTTTGCATATCATTTAAGTTTGGGTTTTGGTATAAAGCTTTGCACATTTCTCCAGATACAAAATAACTGTTTTGCGTTGCTCCCAACTCAGAATAAGACCCAATGGGGCAGATGTATTAAGCCTGGTGAAGAGATAAACTGGAGATAAAGTGGAAGGAGATAACGCACCAGCCAATCAACTCCCAAACTGTCATATTTCAAACACAGCTGATTGGCTGGTGTGTTATCACCTTCCACTTTATCTCTAGTTTATCTCTTCGCCAAGCTTAATACATCTGCCCCACTGTGTGCAAATTATGCTTCCACTGGATCTGATGGATGTAATCTACCTAAGACAAAGTACCGACAGGTTAGGGTCTGTCAGTTTTAAGAAACCATAGCACAGGGGTAAGCATGCCAGCCTATTTCAGTCTCATGATCACATCATATGCCCCATGCAGGGTACAGAAAGTTGGTCATAAAAATGCTTTCCTTCACTGCTTGGATCACTCAGAATTGCATTACATACATGCTCATGACACTCCCACAATACAGGACTGTGCTTGCATTCAGAATGTTGCCAACCAGTTGTTATACCGACATGCCCAATTTGACAAAAAAGCAGATCCTTCAAGTTCCATCTGGCAAAAATATTTTTTATTTGCACTTTACAAACATTAACTGTTCTCCTGTTTACATTTTCCAGTTATTGTTATCACTGAGTTGGATGTAACTGCCAACATAATTCTAATTAGTACAGTAGCTTAGCGGCTCTTCCAACAAACCCATGAAGTGGCAGTCAATGCTTTTGGTGTGTCGCCAGTAGCCCTGTAGGTTGCCAGTAGCTCTGACCGACCCTAACCCCCCTAGTATGTCTTCTGGGATGCAATGTTACCACTTTGTGAAGGTTTCTTTCAAATCCATCCAGTGGCAGGCCCAGAACATGCTCCAAGGGTCAACGTTCTGCCCAGTGAATTCCACCATGAGGTCCAACCAGGACCCTAATACTAAGTGTTACGGTCTCCACACCCTCGCATCCTCACTCAGGGCCTGATTAGGATCTGCAAATCTGATGGTCTACATACAAATTTGATGTTTGGGGGTCTGCGCATGTGGAGGTCACAGTAGACCCGTTTAGCTGCATGATCTATTCTACAAGCCACTAGACCCATCGCAGGTCTGTGAAAATGATCTGAGCAACTTCTGTACATCATTGTCCTGTTGGGCATGTAAGTAATTAGTAATCTTGATAATTTTAGTGCCATAATTGAGGATCTTGGCGTGCCTCCTGGAAAGTACACTCTCTAGTGTAGGTACCACTAGTACAGAAATGCCTTGCCGTGGCCTGGTGGCTTGCCACATATTTACAAATGTACGCAACTGAGATCTCTGCTTTGTTATTATCAGGTAGAATGTAAATCTCATTATGCTGACCCTGTACAATTAGAGTGATGCAAATACTATTTATCACTGCAGACACATGTAAAGGGTGTAGAAGAACTGGGTACTAGCCCACACTTTCAACGGAACACATTTGTACTTCCAAGCTCACTTTAGATGGCATTTCCTCTACCAATGTAAGATAAAAGATTCAGACACATAGCAGTAGCAGTATTTTAGGGTAAACAAAAAGTTAAAATGAATGAAGGGTTTTGTCCAACACTGGTGGTGGGGTGGATATACAACAGGGAGGATAAACTGGCATTTTTGCACAAATGACAGTCCACTCCTCTCCCCATTGCACTCTTGTGTTATTTATTCTTGTCTAGTCCCTTCATAAACCATTCATCCAATCTACAGTAGAGCTCAGGGAAAGTGTGGCACCAGTGGCGTAACTATAGCACCGCAGCCCCCGCCCCCGCCACCGCGGGGGGGGCGCTGTGCATATGGGGGCGCCGGGGGCTGCAGTGCTATAGTTACACCTCCCCCCAATCCCCCGCAGGCTTACCTATTTGCTCGTCCCGCGGCTCCGTTCTTCTGCTGAGGACCACCACAAAATGGCCACCCCCATACAGCAGACAGAAACTGTCTGCTGTATGGGGGCGGCCATTTTGTGGTGGTCCTCAGCAGAAGAACGGAGCCGCCGGGACCAGCGTGAAAGGTAAGGCTGCGGGGGATTGGGGGGTTTGCATGGGCGGCGGGGGGCGCCCCCCCCCCCCCTAACGGCGGGGGGGGTGCCCAAAACGTAGCTACGCCTCTGTGTGGCACGGTACACAGAAGTAGTCATGGCAACACAGAAAGCAGGTAAAGCAAGAAATAAACTTGTCCCCAACAATGATGATTTGTGATACCCGGCCCTTGCCCACCAGTGTTAGTAAAAGCTTCTAAACCTGCAAAGGTCATCCCAGTCACCGGAATGCAAGTTGGAATTTGGTGCCCCTTCCACCTTAAGAAAAAGGTGTGACACCTAAGGTGACCAACTCATCCCTTTAATCCGGGACACATATTAATTACACAGGTTCTGTTGCTGGCTTTCACCTGGTTTTAAACTGCCACACCTCAAGACTCCATTTCACCTGGTTTTAAACTGCCACAGAACCTGTGTAATTAATATGTGTCCCGGATTAAAGGGATGAGTTGGTCACCCTAGTGACACCGGTGGGTGGATCTGGGTCAGATTCAGCGGTCTGCATGAATCAGCATCCCATCCTAGTCTTATTGCTTGCTGCAGCAAAGGCTGAATGGTACCAGACAGGATTTCTCTTTTTTTCTGTTCCAGGTGTTAGCAGGGCTTGTGGTCACACTTGTACCCCACTTTAAACCATACAGGTGCTGCTATACTGTACATGCAGGTGCCCATTTAGGGCTGGGAGCCCATAGACTTGTGCCTCCATTGTCTCTGAGAGTTATGCCCCTGTGCACCTGTGAACTCTCAAAAGCAAATATTTTAAATGATTAAAACTATATGACATGTAAAGATCTATAAATGTACACAATGGACTATGGATTTGCTCTTAGGTGCTGATACTAGAATAAAGAACATTTCTCAGTACATCAAATCATGTCAGGTTTGTGTCCATTACTGAAAAAAACATACTTTTGTTCTGTGTGAGAAGCTTTTAGAATGATGTGAAATTTAAATTACAAAGTATTATCAATATTTCATATCTGGAGTATTTATTTAGTGTATATAGTATTATAAGAAACAGTTTTGCTTTACATTCTAGAGTTCATGAAAAATTTAATTAAAATACCGGTAAGTTTATTTGATATAACCTGTATATCACAAGTACAGAATTAGCATGGCAGCAGCATATGGGGTTTAGGGTTTGCTGATGCAATTTGAACTGCATTCCAGGGCTGGGTCCTATTAGGATCTTTGTTGTGTCCAGACTGTTGTTCTTGTTGTCACGAGCAATGGTAATTATCTGGAATAAGGGAGAACCAAAAGTAAGGTGATGATGAAAAGTTCAGTACTCTGGATGCAGGGAGTATTGTTAGGCTACCATGTAAAATCAGAAATCTGAGAATAGCAGGCACTTTTACAGACCATGCCCATCAGCACATAGTGCTATACAGTATATCCATTATCGTATGCTTCTAGATCCTTAAGGTCCCCAAACACTGAGCCGATTTGGTCGGATTTCAGCCGATTGTGACAACGTGTTGCAACAGCGGGTAACATCCAGGATGCCGGCTGGGGAGGAATCGAAACTGGACGAGCTGCCCAAGGGAGTAGCGGCCGGGGATGTGTCCGGGGGCTTCAGGCCTATGGGAGCGCACAGCAAAGCAGCACTACAGGTGACAGGCGCAGGCCGGAATCGCTATGTCGTTGGGAAGCTTGAGGGCGGGTTGGGGCAGGTAGCTGAGGTCGCCGTTGTTCTCCCATCCCGGCCTCCTCCTCCGCTTCTACCCCTTCCTCGGTCAGTCCTCCTGCCTAAAAGGCAGGAGGACTCCCCTGGCCTCCGATATCCTCCGGTCCAACTATTTGCTGTGCCCGTCTACCCTCAGCCCAAAGCAGCTGCTGACAGGCCGGCCCCGGGAGCAGTGCAGCGGGCGCCGCCTGGTCCTGGTGATGCACTGCGTGGTGAGGGTGGCTACAACCCGCTAAACAAGTGTCTCCTATGCCAGGACCCATTATATTGAATTGTTGGGCTGAAGAGGCGCCCTCCAGTGGCCGGCGCCCTATGCAGCTGCCTAAAGCTGCCTAGTGGTAGCGCCAGCCCTGGGTTTACTACTGCACCAAAAACGTTTCATGAAACTGCAAATACAGTAAGTTGCATAGCAAACCAAGAAATGTCTGTTATTCAAAAACACATTGCTTTTTATTGACTGAGAACCTTGTAAATAGTCTTTATTAGATCCCGTCTATTGAACTATGTTATGTAACCAACTGCTGTCAAATGCATCCTTTCTTTTTGAGCCAAAATACATTGAGGATTTTGGTTTAGGTGATTTCCCGGTGACAGAACAAATGTTTTGCCCAATGTGTGTGCTTTTATGTCTGCATGAATTCCTGTCCCTGGTCTGCAAGTCACTGCCCCTCCTTCCTCTCCCCATCTCCCCTTGTGTTCCATCCCTCCTCTTACGCAAATGTGCACAGAAATTAAAGCCTTCTAACAATCAGCTCAGCCGTTGCCGGGGTGGCTTCTCGCGTCGTTAGCTGTGAGCATGACAGCCGACGAAAGAAATGCAGCTAAATCTGACTCACTTGTGCGTGTGTGTTTCTTTTTATAAATGCGGGGAAGCTTTAAAAATAAAACTGAACTAAAGTGCTCAGTGATGGAGTGCGCTGTTTGTGGGGGCAGACAAGTAGTTGTTGACTATGGCAAAGTTTCTTAAACCTTGTATTGCTTTGCTTCCTGTCTGCCTTACTTTTTTTAGCCAACTATACACCTTGATCCTAGCTTTGCTAACATTAAATAGAATGCAAGCTGATAGTTGTACTGATCACATAATGCCCCTTTCCCACTGCAGCTAAAAAACGGTAAATTGACGGTTTTCAGCGCAATTTACCGTTTTAAGGCTGCAGTGGGAAAGTGCCAGAGTTGAAATACCATTTAAAGTTAAATGGTATTTCAACCCGTTTTTAAAGCAGAGTCCTACACGTTAAAATAACGTTTAAGAGGCAGTGGCAATGCCTCTTAAACGTTATTTAGCCTCCAGGCAGTCCCAGTGCCTGATGAGAACTAGTAGTTCTCACTTTGTGCATGTGTAATGAGTGCACGTGCATAATAATGAGCCGCTCATTACATATGCACATATGTAATGAGCGGCTCATTATTATGCACGTGCACTCATTACACATGCACAAAGTGAGAACTACTAGTTCTCATCAGGCACTGGGACTGCCTGTACCCCGCATGGACCCTGCATGGACCCCCGCTGCCCCCCCACTGCCCTGCATCCCCGTGCAGGTAAGTACAAGGGGAGGGGAGGTGGGGGCACAGGGCAGGTAGGGGTTAGGCACTCTTTACACTTGGGGGGGGGGGGATTAGGCACTCTTTACACTGGGTGGGGGGGGTTAGGCACTCTACATTTTACATGGTTCACTGCAATGGGAATGGTACTTAAATGGTATTTAAAACGGTAATCTGCTGCAGTGGGAATGCTAAAACCGTTTTAAATACCATTTAAGATTACCAGTACTTTAAACTGGTCTGCAGTGGGAAAGCAGCATAAGAGACATATGGGGTGAAATGTAATAGGATGAGAGATTCAGAAAGTGAGAGATATGGTAAGAAAGCTCCAGTTTTTTTAAAGCGGCAATCATTTACACAGCAAAACCAGTTTGCCTTTGCAGTGTAACTGATTGCTGCTTTAAAAAAAACTGGAGCTTTCTTACCAAATCTCTCACTTTCTGAATCTCTCATCCTATTACATTTCACCCATAGGGTTTATAGAATTTTGTTAGCAGATGCCGTGAAATAATAACTGTCTTGTCAAAGGCTGCATTCTTGCCATGTTTATAGATGAGTAGTCTCTCATCCTAATCGTGGGGTAATTTGCTGCGACTACAGTGCCCACAAATGTGCACATGCATTGCATATGCACCCACAATCCATAGGATTGCATGGTGCATATGCTACCACAAATTAGTTGCAGATTAGCGCTGTATCTGTGATGCATATATATGGGCAACCCGTTTGCAGGAAAGATGACCATGGACATATTTCAGTACAACTATTACTCACACTGGGCTTGATGTAGTAGGTGATGCATATTCTGTGAGATATATTATTCCCCTTATGGAAAGTGGTTCCCAAACTGTGTACCTAGGCTCCCTGGGGTGGAGCGGGGCTCTTCCAGGGGTCCCTCAGGTTGGTGGTCCAGGACCAATTCTAGTTATTTAAGGGACAGATGTATCAAACTTCAAAATGTGATAAAGTGGAGAGTGATAAACAACCAGCCAATCAACTCCTACCTGCCATTTTTCAAACCCAGCCTGCAACATGGAAGTTAGGAGCTGATTGGCTGGTTGTTTATCACTCTACATTTTATCATTTTTAAAGCTTGATACATCTGGCCCTGAGGGTTAAAGTGATAGGCAAAACCAGTGCTAGTGGCTGCCAATCATAAAACATGTGGACAGTCAGAAGCATAAATGTACACCACCACATAACTAAACATAAGAAGGATGATAAAGGCACCATTAAATAATTTCAAATTGTTTTCCAAATTTATCAATAAATGATTAGTTATCCTAGGGGTGCCGTGATTCAAGATCGTTTAGGAACCACTGGCATAACTGCATTTCTTAATGCTGTATTCTTGAATAATTACAATTTACACTATTTGGGAAAGCTCTTCCGATATAAGCTGTCCCTTGCATTTTGAGGACTTCCCTGTTTATGGCCCAGAAGCCCTGTTATCCACGTGCAGCCTTCGGTTTTACATGCACAGATCCCCCTGGGGGATTTGTGCGAAAAGAAGCCCATGGACTTCTATAGGCAGTCCAATCTTTAGAGCATGAGATATACAAGATGGGCAGCACGGATGGTGTAATGGTTAGCATTACTGCCCCCATGGCCCTAACTGTGCGGGGGTTTGTATATTCCCCCAGTGCTTGCGTGGGTTTCAGTTCAAATATTCACTGTACAGCGTTGCGGAATATGAGTGCGCTTTATAAATAACTTTTAATAAATAAATAATAAATAAATCCATTTTTGTTCGGTAAGTGGGTGGCTTCAGACCTTTTTTTTTTTTTTCACTCTGCTCCTAACTCTTAACCAGCCTTTAATGGGGTATAGGTGAAAACCGGACCAGGACAAAACCCCCGGACCGCCGGACCGGACATCAAACTCTGCATTTTGGAGCTTGTAGCCTCCGGTCCGGGGGATGTCCTGTCCGGGGGTGTCCTGTCCGGAGGGGCTGCCTGTCACACCTGTCACCAGGTAGAGGAGGAGAGAGAGAATAAAGCCTCCCTGTATGGTCCAGGCATGTAGCAAAAACCAGATGGTCCGGACCACACGGGGAGGCTGTAATCTCCCCTCCCCCATGTCCCTGATGATAGCTATCGAAGGGACCCCCCGGACAAGACACCCCCCGGACAGGACCCCCCCGGACCAGACCCTACAAGCTCCGGACTGCAGATTTTGACGTCCTGTCCGGCGGTCCGGAGTCTAGTCCGGGTCCTGTTTTTACATAGTCCCCCTTTAATGTGCAGGCAAGCTCTGTGCATTTATAATTATTACTAAGTTACGTGTTTTTTTTTTGTTATTATGAGCATAGCATATAGTTATGCAGATGCAAATGCATTAAAGCTGATGCAGCTCCAGCACAAACTGCAGCTTTTGCACTGTCGGCTAATGCAAATCAGAAATTGAAATAACCCCCCATAATAATTACATAGCAGCAGCATCAATACACTTTGTTATAGTCTGCTCTTTGCTGACACCCAGAGGTTGCCGTTTAAATGACATGTATTTTTCTGAAGGAAAAAAGCACAAATGAAAGGATAAATGACAAACTGATTTCATATAAAACTGAATGTAAAATAAATGTATATATATTAAAAATCTTTGTGCTTCTAAAGACAGGTATGTTTTCAATTACATGTTTGAAGGAAGAAATGTCACAATTGATGTATGTTATCACCATGGCAACATCTCAGAGAAGGTCAGAGATGAGCCTTTTATGTGGAATTGCAAGATTTTCTTTTCTATAGAAACGCATTTGATTATATTTTAGAAATGCTTAAAAAATCATTGTAAAAGTTACTATTATTAAATGGATGGTGGCGACTGCTGCTGTTTTGCTAAGCTTCGCTGCCAGCCGTGTATCTCTGCTCAGAATTTTAATGGTTGTTTACCAAGTGAAATATGCCACTGAAAGAGCAGAACGTTTTCAGGCTCACAAGGTGTCAACGTCATCTAGTGCTTTAAATAGAAACTTCCCATCATAGAATGTTATTTTTCTTGTTTAGCCTATTTGGGATTTCAGCATTCAACCAAATACTTTTTTTAATGTGGACTCCCTTTATGTAACTAAATATGCATAAATATAAATGATGTTGATTTGCTATCATTTTTATATCTTTGTTTTTTAGTGGAAAAGGTTATGTTTATGTATGAATGCACGCTTATGAGCAAGTTGCCACACAGGGAAATGATAGTATACAGTATAACATAGACCTTGTAGGACAAACATTATGAAAGCCCTGATGTAAATGAATGAATCACCTGTGATAAACAAGACAAAGGGTCTGATTCAGTCTTGTTATCAAGGCTGCAATGTTTGCAGATGGACAAAACCATGCTGCACAGTAGGTGGGGCAAATGTAACATGCAGATTTGGTGAGTTCTTTTGTTTCTGTGCAGGGTAAATACTGGCTGCTTTATTTTGACTCTGCGATTTAGATTTCAGTTTGCCACCTTACCGAAATCTAACTCTCGGCACATGTTACATCTGTCTCACCTGCAGGGCAGCATGGTTTTGTCCATCTGCAAAAATTGTAGCCTTGCTAACAGGTCTGAATTGAGGCCCACAGTACAGTAGGCTTAAAGCACATTGGTCATGCCCATGTAACAGTTCACTGATTACTCTAAACATCATAGGCTTATGTACAGTTGAACATGCATCAGTTTTTAGGGGTATAGTTAATTGATTCAGAAATTCTTGTGCTGGAATGGTTCCGGCATCCATTATTCAATGCAGCGGCCAAATCCGTCAGATTTGCCCACTGATTGATGTTCACCCGGCCAGCGCTGGGACCAGGTGAGTGCGGCGGCAGGAGGGTAGGGAGTTGGTGGGAGGGTGCAGACAGGAGGACGATGCTGTGTAAACTGCTGCTGCTCCTCCCTGCCTCAATCCATCATCTTTTCATGTCGGATTAAGATTGCCAGAACCATGGCCAAAACCTTGTCGGTTTTGGCTGTGTTTCCATCAATAGCAGGTGGATTAGCAGCTATTCCGTCAATCCACCTGGTTTTCAGCAGGTCAGAACATTTCGACCTGCCGAAAAAAAAATAGCTAGCATTGAATAGATCGGAACCCCTTCCGATCTATTCATGTCGAAAACGGTACTTGTATACTATCACGGCTCCCACGATGGGCATCATACAGGGAAAAATCGCATCGCATGCGATCGCATGCGATGCGATGCAATGTCATTTTTCACAAAAATCATGGACATGTGTTCAAATCATGTAAAATGCACCCCAAATGTCATTTTTCACACTATCACCCCCACTATCAACGCCAACCCGAAGGGTGGTGAGCGCAGCGGCGGTACGCGTCCTACGACCTTTTCATACCCCCACTATCCACGTCGGCGTGGAGTTGAGAATAGGAAGTGTGGCGAGCGCAGCGAGCCCCACAAGGGGACGCGGATACCTGTGAAGCCCGCGAGGGGACACGGATACCTGTGAAGCCCGCGAGGGGACACGGATATCTGTGAAGGTATCCGCTGCGCTCGCCACACTTTCTATTCTAAACTCCACGCTGACGTGGATAGTGGGGGTATGAAAAGGTCGTAGGACGCATACCGCCGTCCTTCGCAGGTACGCTGTGCTCGCCACGCTTCGGGTTGGCGTTGATAGTGGGGGTGATACAGTGTGAAAAATGCCATTTGGCGATCGCATGCGATTTTTTTTCACAAATGCATTAAAAACCCGGTAAAATTGTGTCGCATCGCATGCCATCGCATGCCATTACATATGGCATGCCATTACATATGGCATGCGATGGGAGCCGTGATAGTATACAAGTACCTCGAAAACTGACGTCTTTTTTGGCAAGATAGCAGTTTCAACATCAATTGAATATTGTACAAAATAAGCATCTCTGCTTGGTGCATGTTTGTCAAAAATGCAGTACGTATGACTATGCAACTATCCGTATGCAAATTTTGTTGAATCAATCATAGGAAGAGTACAGTTAACGCATGATCACCTTATCATAAAGGAACCTAGACCCAGATGCAGACAAATCTATTAGAAAGCAGATATCTGGGACAAGAAGAGTCAATTCAGTCTGCTCTGTGGTTCAGTTGCACACATGCTAGAACATGCAAGAACGAGAATAGAGTCCATATCAAATCCTGCCAGCGAATTGTGTAAAATTTCTAAATGCAGTTTTAGATAAAAATTTAGCAGAACAATTTTAAATGTTCTCAGACATGTTGGATCAGTGTGTGTTTCATATAGTCAATAGTGTCTAGGCCAACCACAAATGGAAATGGCCGACATATGAAAAGGTAGACATGAGAGTTTTTTTCATGTTTTTTGGAGGGGGGTATTCAGACCCGATCTCTGTTGTGCGAATTCACACAGCAACCGATTATCAAATGGCTGTGCATGTGTATGGATCACAGTACGTGCAACGCCAAACAGCGGAAAAAAATGAATGATTTTTTGAAAATGTAAACCGGCCTCTTTAGACTTCAGGGAGGTTCTGTGATGTCTCCGGCCCGGATCAGCCTGTTTCTATCGCACAGGTAGAAAAGGATCTGGGTTACACACAGATTGGGAACATCATTTAATGGTGCGTGTGTGGTGTGCAGAGTCTACCTGAATAGTAAAGTTTGAAAAATGTAAAAAAAAAAGAACTCATGACAAGCCTTTCCTCTGTCTACATTGCCATTTCGATCATTTTACCATGTCCACCAGATGGTGTTGACCTAAACATATAATTTGGATACCGGTGAATTATATGATAAGTAGATAGTAGTCGCAATCTTGCAATAAAAAGTTCTTATGCACTCTGCGGAACTTGAGTCTGAAATTTTGTGAACTCTGGAACAACATTTCTGCTAGTTAAGCACAGTACTTCTGGTTTATTAAGTCTCTTGCCTTGTTATACATAAACATCATTGTGTGGTTTAGTTTCTGACTTTTGCTGGTTTGATTTTCTGGACATTGACCTTTTGGCTTTGTTTGGCTTCCACACCAGTTCAGTTTTATGCTGGGGACATTCTTGACTTTGGATTATCCTTTTGTTATAAGACTTTTACTCCTATTTGCCTACTCATTGAAATTGACTCTGTTTAACTCTTGAAATCTCAGTAATGAGCTCTACTCAATAAAGTAATATGAAAATAAATCATCATTTAGGAAAACAAGGAGGTACACTTGTACTCAATTGCATACTAATGTGCGAGGGGTCTAGTAGTTACAATATCATTAATACTCAGCAATTTTGGTTAAATTGCTATGGTGCACATGTTCTCAAATTCGGTCCTCAGGACCTCACACAGTGCATGCCTTGCAGGTCTCCTCATAGAATCTTTAGAATGTAAGCTCTCACGGGCAGGGCCCTCTCTCCTCTTGTGCCTTTTTTAGAATATATAAACCTCTGCCACCCTGATGATTGCTTCAGTGTCCTGTCCCCTGATGCAACTATCCATATTTACCATGTACTTGTCCTAAACTGTCTTGTACTGTAATTCGTTATGTGTTTTTGCTCCTAATTATGCTTTGTAAAGCGCTGCGGAATCTGTGTGCGCTATATAAGAAACTGTTAATAAATAAATAATAAAATAGAATCAAGTGAGATAATTAGCTCCACCTTTGGATCTTTTACAATGGGTCAGTCCGTAATGAGTGCACCGAAAGCGTGACCTGGAAAACACGAACTGTGTGGAGTCCTGAGGACCGAGCTTGAGAACCACTGATATAATGAAATCACACCTTGCAAATGAATGTATATGCTGTGCGAACAGATGTTTACAGCTAGCGAAGACTGCGCAGCTGATCAAAAATGCCCAAATCCTCCTGCAAAACGCTCACTGTATGATTTTTCCACTGGTCACCACTCAACGCAAGCACCAGTGGACTTACTCAGCGGCTCCGATGAAAACAGGCATATCCACACCTTGAAGCTGATGTTATACACCCTCCCCTAAAAAGCTTGAGCATGCCTGCATTTTCCCAGACACTCCCAGCATTTTTTGGGGCACACCCCCACTAAACAGTCGGTTAGCACCCACAGACGCCTTCTTCCTATCAATCACCTTGTGAACGGCTAGCAAAGGAAAAAAGTGTCAGTATTCCTTTAGTAGCAGGTGTCTCGCACGCGCATTGCAACCCACAAGCATGCGCAGTTCATCTATAACTGCCCGCAGTGCAAATTCGTACAGCAGCAATCAGGTCTGCCTTATCCCCATAGTCTCCTGTACACACACTCATGCATTGGAATAGGTATCCTGGAGTAGATTGGAATGATCCAGAAGAGTAAGAGTTGCATGGGTGGGAACAAGCTGCCATTGCCCAATCCACCAGCTACCATACCCACTGTAGTTCTTCCCTTATACCTTCTTATTTTATTAGTTTATCATATAAAACAAAATAGTATCCAAAACGACTTTATTACTGTAATAACTTACTATTAGTTATAATGAGTATGCACAGTTGGTAAATGCACAATAGTTTGTGTGTTTCATGGTAGTTAACAAATAGTCTTCTAATGTAGGTCTTGCGATAGAAGTGAACTCCCCAACAGTTATGAAACCAACAACACGTTATTATACTATAACCAACAGTTATAGTTTTTTTGCTTATTTTGGGTTATATTCAAAAATGGTACAAGCAGCATTATTCTAGTTCACTCTTTCTGACAAAATCCTTCTTAGATGGACAAAACCATCTGCACTGCAGGGGGGCAGATGTAAAATGTGCAGAGAGAATTAGATTTGGGTGAGTTATTTTGTTTCTGTGCAGGGTAAATACTGGCTGCTTTATTTTTACACTGCAATATAGATCTCACTTTGAAGTAAAACCCCACCCATCTAATTCTCTCTGCACAAGTAACATCTGCCCCACCTGCAGTTCACATGGTTTTGTCCATCTAAGAAGGATTTTGGCAGAAAGAGTGAACCAAAATAACCCCCAAGGTTATCTGGGAATGCACCTGCTCTGTGATATGTCAGCACACACACACACGTCTCCTTTTGATATTTATAGAGCAAATACAAAGTTTCATTGTTTTGTTTTGTTTTGTTCAAAATAACTGTGTATGAATGTACCATCATTTTTCATCACATCAACTCCTCCATTAGATATGGGATATTACAATAACAGCTGATTACATAAAGCCCTAATGAGTTTGAGAACAATTCAATTTTCCTGGATTTCTAAAAACAGGATTACAAACTCAGAATAACTCCCAATTATAAAGAGACAATTCTTGAAATGTGTAATCTGTATTGTAGACTAATAACGCTCATAGCTAGTGTTTATCTGCTTGGAAGCATTCTAGTCTAATGTAAGTACAAAATTAGAGATTTGTTCAGGAACACATTAAGCAAGGACCCAGGGGCCATAAAAACTTATCAACATTAGAATAAATTATTATTATTATTTTTTATAGTTTGGACAAGAAGACGTGTTCTATGCTTAAAAATATATGGTCTTCCATTTCAATGTAAGATGTTACTATGTTTTCATATGTAAAGATCCACCAAGTTCATTTTATTGTGATCCTACAGTACCTCTGCCAGGAATACGTATGATATCCTGGTGGTGGGGATGCAGGAGGTCAAAAGACCGACCCCAGCATCCCGATATGGAAAATCCAGAGAGCTCCATTAGTAAGCAATTCCTTTCTACCTACCCCCTTATCCTAACACTACCTTGCAGCAAGCTAATTCCAACCCTCCCTCTCTGAGCCTGACCTAACCCTCTCCCCAGGTGCCTATCCCTAACCCCTTGCCCTCACCACCTAAACCTAACCCTACAGCAGCCTAATCCCTCTCCCCACAGCCTAACCTTCCCCTCATCACATCCTAACCTTAAGGCCCCTCCCTAATGCTTAAAGTTAACCCCCGCTTCCCCATTATCACGCTAGCCCTCCTATATACTTAATACTCAAGATGCTGGTTGTCGGTATTTCCGTGTCAGCATACTGATCCATTTTGAGGTTCCGCCACTGGTCTTCTGATGGCAGTGATTGCTGGGATGCTGACCGCAAGGCTGAGATATGTTGTAGTTATGCAAAGTACAAAACCAACAGCCACCTCCTAACCTTAAGGCCCCTCCCTAATGCTTAAAGTTAACCCCTGCTTCCCCATTATCACGCTAGCCCTCCCGTATACTTAATACTCAAGATGCTGGTTGTCGGTATTTCCGTGTCAGCATACTGATCCATTTTGAGGTTCCGCCACTGGTCTTCTGATGGCAGTGATTGCTGGGATGCTGACCACAAGGCTGAGATATGTTGTAGTTATGCAAAGTACAAAACCAACAGCCAGCAACATCCATTTAGAAAATGATTTTTATAGCATTTTTTTTTGACAATGTAGTTTTTATTGAGAAATTTTCTGATTGCAAAACATACAGACAGTACTGGTTAAATGTATAAATATCAATACAGGGATTGTATATGTCTGTTTTCACAACATAAAATACGAGCTTGAATAATAGCAACCATTTGAGTAACATAAAAACGGATAAAAGGGAGGGGGAGAAGAGGAGAAAAAATAGAGAAGAGGGGGGGGGGGGGGGAAGCATGATACCATCATAGAAGGATAATCATTCCAGTTACCGGTTCTAATTGTGGAATAAGAAACAGGGTTACTTGTAATAATCTACTCCAGTTAAGGTGGTTGTAGTCTCGTCAGGGAGTCGTAGTGGTCAGACCATGGGAGCCAGTTCGTCAAGGGTGAATTTGGAGACATGGAGTATTTAAAACCTACGGTTTCCATTTCATAGCTATGTTGTATGGTTGTTATGATCTTAGATAATCTGGGAGGGTCTGGTCTCTTCCAATATTGTGCAATAGCCGCCCGGGCGGCTATGAGAATATGTCTCACTACATAGGTGAGATGTCTCGGGAGCTCCAGGGGGAATCTGTGCAGGAATACAATTTCTGGGGATCTTGGTAAGGGGATTTTAGTGACGTGTTTGATTAAGTCAAAGATCTCCGTCCACAATTGTTGGAGGACAGGGCAGGACCAGAAAATGTGTATCAGTGTACCCACCGATCCACATTGTCTCCAGCAGAATTTAGAGGATTCGGGCCAAATCTTGTGGACTCTCTCAGGGGTGAGATAGAGGCCGTGTATCAGTTTAAACATCATTTCAGAGTGATTTATACATTTAGACATTTTGAATATGTTGAGGAAGGTGTTGTTCCACTCCTCATCTGACATAGAGATGTTTAAATCAGTTTCCCATCTGGTTTGGATTAGGAGTTTAGTGTCTTCTTGAGGGGAGAGGAGAGTAGAGTACCAATAGGTTATGCCATGCTTGTGGTCTTTGGTATTTAATTTAGAGAGGATATATGAGGGAGGGGGCGGGGGTATAGATTGTGGGGTATGAGACTGCGCCTGTACCCAGTGTCTAATACGCAAATATTTGTAGAAATCTTTTGTGGGGATATTATACTTGGACTGTAACTGTTGGAAGGAGAGAAAGCCTGAGGAGTCGAATAGTTCACCAATGTGTAAAATTCCTGATTCTATCCAGTTATGTATGGGCAGATCTGGAATTATCTTCGAGACCGCCAAAAGGGACAGTTTAGAGGAGGGAAGAGAGAAATCGCCCAGTGTGATAATCAGTTTATCCCAGACGCGAAGGGTATGAGCTATAGTGTTTGTAGATCTAGCTGAGTGGGGTCTGTTAGAGGGGTTAGTCCACATGAGATCCGCTAGGGGAAAGGCTGAGCATAATGATTGTTCTATGTCTACCCACGGTTTAATGGGTGCTGGCGACAGCCAATCCCTCAATTGGTCCAGCAAGGAAGCGAACTGATATAGTTCAAGGCAGGGGAAGGCGAGCCCCCCTTTAGTTTTGGATCTATAAAGTCTGGCTCTGGCTATTCGTGGTTTTTTTCCTTTCCAGATGAAGCGGGATATAACAGAGTAGAACTTGTTCAGTATATTAAGGGGGACTAGGAGAGGGATTGCTCGGAATAGGTATAGAATTTTGGGAAGGAGCATCATTTTGGTTGAAGCTAAGCGGCCCATCCAGGATATAGTATATGTCATCCATTGCTTAGTTAGGGTATGAAATTGGGCTAGTAGGGGGAGGTAATTGAGTGTGATCGCGTCTGAGAGGTTTAATGGGATTTTAACTCCTAAGTATTGGAGAGATGAGGTTTGCCAGGCATATTTGTATTTTAACTTTAAGGACAGGAGGAGGGAGTCTTCTATGTCGAAAGGGAGTGCCTCTGTTTTTGTGGTGTTCAATTTGTAAAATGAGACATTGGAGTATTCTTGGAGAATAGAGTGGACAGCTGGGAGAGAGGAGTTAGGGTTTGTTACAAATAGGAGAACGTCATCAGCAAAGAGGCAGATTTTATGCTGTAGGGCGCCGATATGGATGCCCTCAATGGTGGGGGATAGTCTAATTTTCTCTGCTAGCGGTTCTATTGCTAACGCGAAAATAAGGGGAGATAATGGGCATCCCTGGCGGGTGCCATTAGTTATAGGAAAGGGTTTGGACAAAAATCCATTGCTAAAGACCCGGGCTGTGGGATTGGAGTATAGTCGAAGGATGTTTTGTAAGAAGATGCCTGAGAATCCGAACTTTACCAGGACCTCATGCATATATTGCCAGTGGATCCTGTCGAAGGCCTTTTCTGCGTCTAAAGATAACATCAGCAAAGGCCTTCGAGTTCTAGAGCGAGCCTCTAACAGGGAGAACACTCTTCTTGTGTTGTCTGGAGCTTGCCGGCCTAGTGTGAAGCCCACTTGGTCTTGGTCGACCAAGTTAGGTAGGAGGGGGTTCAATCTGGTTGCTATGAGTTTAGCGTATAGCTTTAGGTCGGTGTTCAGGAGTGCTATAGGCCTATAGTTTTGGGGAAGAGATGGGTCCTTGCCTGGCTTCTGTATTGTTACTATTTGTGCCTCCAGCATTTCTGCAGGGAAGGGATTTTCAGAGATAGCGTTATAGAGGTTAAGGAGTGTGGGAGAGAGATTCTCCCGGAAGACCACGTAGAACAGGTTTATAAACCCATCGGGACCTGGGGCTTTATCTTTCTTTAGCGATGACAGGGCATTGTGGATTTCTTCAGTTGTCCATGGGGAGCAGAGGGTGGCAGAGTCAGTTGGGGTTATCGAGGGTAGTGTTATGGAGTCTAGAAAGGCTCGTATTAAAGGGGCGGAGGGTTGGGGTGTGGATGGGTCTTTTTTCAGGTTGTAGAGATTTTCATAGTAGGAGGCAAATAAGTTAGCAATGTCTTTAGGGTTAGTGGCCGCAGTGCCATCTGGGTTCGAGAGTTTTTTAATTCTGTTTATTACATTTTTGCCTCTCAGTTTCCTTGCTAGTAGTTTACTGGCTCTATTTCCCAAAGTATAGAATTTCTGATGTAGCTTTGAGAGTGCTCTCTGGGTTTTGGTAAGATATAAGTTATTAAGTTTCTGTTTGGCTGCGTTTAGGGCGGCAGATATTACTGGGTTTTTAGGGGCCTGTTTATGTTGAGAGTCAAGTTTTGAGAGTTCTAGTTCATAGGCTAATTGAACCTCTCGATTCCTGCGTGAGATTCGAGCTGCAGCTTGGATGGCGGCACCTCTCATGACCGCCTTAAGAGCGCACCAGTGATTGGTGATAGATGTGTCAGCTGGGTCATTAATTTCCAAATAAGCAGATAGAGCCTCTCGCAGAATAGAGACCCCCTCTTCATCCTTCAAGATATAATCTTGCAATCTCCAGGGTCTAAGGGGGGAATTACTGGGGGTGTGCTGCCAAGACCATATAAGGGGGGCATGATCTGACCAGGTTATGGGCAATATTTGGACTATGGGGATTGATTGTAAGGACCATTTATCAGTGAGTAGCAGGTCAATTCTCGAGTAGGATTTATGTACTGCCGAGAAATAGGTGTAGTCTCTGGAGCCAGGGTTTCTAACTCTCCAGGCATCGTATAGGTCGAACTCAGCGAGCAGTTGTGCGAACGAGGAGGCCAAAGAGCGGTAGAGGCTATTAGTGGATTTATCAGGTTTGGAGGATTTATCCATGGAGGGGTCAGGAGCGATGTTAAAGTCCCCCATGACGAAAACTGCACCTCTTTTCACCTCATGTAGTTTCTGAAAGAAAGTTTTAAGAAAACGGGGTTGTCTGGAGTTTGGGGCATAGAGGGACACTAAGGTGATTGTGCGGGAACCTATTTTACCAACTAATATTAGGTATCTGCCATTATTATCTACCCATTTCCCTTCTAGATTAAAAGGGCAGGATTTATGAAACAGTATAGCCACTCCGTTTTTTTTAAAAGGGCCGGAGGAGATATAGGACACAGGGTAATTCCGATCATGAAATTGTGGGGGAGAGTGTAAGGGGAAGTGGGTTTCCTGGACAGCAATTATTTCTGCTTTCTGATCTGCAAAGTATTTTAGAGCTACACGTCTTTTCTGAGGTGAGTTCAGGCCTTTCACATTAAGACTCAAAAATTTAACCATGGAGAGAGGGGTTATAGTGGTTATTGAACAACTTAATCAGACAGTACATACAGTGTGACTTGTGACGCCAGCTGTAGACGTAACTCTGTTGTGATCGATATTTGTAGCTTAGTGTTGTAGAAGGTATCAGCAAACATGGGAAACAGGGGGAAAATAATAATGTGTACAAGGTTGAAACAAAAGTAGACTCCATATAGGAGCTAGAAATGCCGTCACTGCAGGGTTCGTGACGGAAGGGTACTTACAGTAGGAGGGCGGGCTAAACTATGTGCCCACCGCCACCTCCAGACCATCAGTTAAAGACCAGAGAAGGGAAAACACAACTGCCGCCATAGGCAGTAAGAGGTATAACTGTGATTTAACATATTCAACTGTGTACCTATTGTTAACTCTAAACATTCCCATAATTGGGGCCTTAATAGCGTAAAATCTTTAAGGTTATTCTAACGCAGTTTTCTGGAATTAGAAACAAGTAGTGAAGATATTTGACGGTCTTCATGTCGGTGCCAATGCCCATTCCCGGGGGATTCGCTTAGGTGGAGCCGCCGCGGATGAGGAAGTGTTGGTAAACGCAATCGACCATTTTTCCAGGAGGTCAGGGCCTTCTTCGGGAGAGTTTATAGTCGTGGTGGTTCCGTTTCGGAGGACTATTAACTTAGTGGGGAAGCCCCATTTGTACTGGACGTTGGCTTTCCTCAAAGCTGAGGTGATATCGTGGAAGGATCTTCGTTTGGCAAGTGTTGTTGGAGATAGGTCTGCGAAGAGCTGGAGGTTATCCAGGGAGTCCGCTGTGGCAGAGGATGGTAGTGTGGCTCGCAGAATTTTCTCCTTAATGTGGAAGAAATGGACCCTGAGGAGTGTGTCTCGGGGGGCCTGAGAAGGGGCTTGTTTTGATTTTGGGAGTCTGTGGATTCTGTCTATTAATAGGTCTGTCGGGGAAGCATTCGGCAGAAGTTTCTGGAAGATTTCTGTGGCGTATTGGTATAATTCGGCATTTGTGACAGAATCAGGGATGCCTCTGATCTTTATGTTGTTTCTTCTGGAGCGATCCTCCAGATCTGTGAGTTTATCGCGGATAGATACTAATTCTTCCTGTAGGGAATCGTGGGTAGTTATCAAGTTGTTATGAGAAGTGACCAGCTCTTCCATTTTGCTTTCGAGATGATCGGTTCTGTCTCCGATCTCCGAGATGTCAGTTCTGAGAGCTTGGATATTGGATTTAAGGTCAGCTGATATATCAGATTTGAAAGCGGTTAGCATGGAATGGATGGAGCGGAGGGTAACTGGTCCATCTAGAGAGTCCATTTGTTCTTGAGAGTTAGATTCAGTGGAGTGATGAAACGGTGAGGCTGGAGGGGGTGTTGAGGTCGGATCAGTCCCTGGGGGGGAAGGTCGGGGTTTTTTCCCAGCCGAGGAGGACCCAAAGAAATGTACTTGTGAGGCGGGCTTAGGGTCTTTGGTCTTTTTCCCAGGCGCCATTATGATGGGCACAGCGCGTGTAGATTAAGGTTAAGCAGGGCGGCAGTATTCAGCTGAGTATTATGGTGGAGGTGGCGGTCTTGGTAGGCTAGTCATAGTAGGTCATATTGGAGAACATATCGGTCTCTTTGGGGGGAGAGAATATATGTAGCAGTTCAATGTAGGGATATCCCAATCAGGTGTTGATCGTAGTATATCGAGAGCTTGCAGGGGTCAGGTTTGGCCACTAGATGGCAGATGAGCGCTGGGGATAGAGTTGCTCTAGAATAGATGCCTTAGGATGGCTTGAGTGGAGGTACAGTAAGCCTTCACAGGGTGACTGATGAGCGGCACCCCACAATGGTATCCAGGTTAAGTCTGTGAGGGGGGTTGAAGCTCTGTGTCCCCGGTCCAGCCGACAGGACACAGTGGGTGGCCCAGGGGCGAGACACCCGTTCAGGGCTCTGGTTATGAGGTACAAGTGGTGGATATCGGCTTGGGTTAGACAGGGCAGTGTACTGAGGTACTGGTGGGATATTTAGATATGGGTGTCAGGGCAGCCCACCTGTAGTGGTTGCACTCCAGTCCCTGTCACTCCCTGCCCAGTCAGGCTTTTAGAGACAGATCTTGCCTGTCACAGACAGGACAGCAGGCACCTGGTGGTGTAGTGGCTGCAATTTGGGCTCCGGGGTCTCAGGCAGTAGGGGCCGCCGGTTCTACTCCCTCACAGCCCCCACCCGATGTCTCTGGGGCTTGGGGGAGGCGAGCAGAGCCAGTTGTGTTCCCCGCAGGGATTGTGAGCCGCCGGCCGTATCTAAGATGGCCGCCGCGGCTAGGGGAAGGAGGGAGCTCTCGCAGCTTCGTGCCTCCCACCGGCTGCCGGGCGCACTCAGACAGGGGGGGATCGTCCACTCGGGCAGGGGAGTGCTCCGCTTACCTCCCTAGGTCCGGTGGCGTCCTCCTGCAGCTTCGGCTTCGTCACGAGCGGGCCCCGGAGCTCATTCGTCGGGCGAGTGCTGGAGTGGAGTCCGCGGCTTCGTGCAGGGAACCAAGCCGCAACCTGCAGGGTAGGATGTCTCCCACCCCCGGCTCCGCAGCGCTGGTAATCCCGGTTCGGGGGGGTCCCCACCTCTCAGGCAGGTATGCCAGGGGGTCCAAGGGGGTCAGGGATGTATGCAGGCTATCGTTGAAGCAGTTAGCCTGAGGGAGCTCTGCTTGATGGCGTCCGTTCTCCTCGGCGTTAGGCCACGCCCCCTTTATAGCATTTTTAAAGTGCATAGTGACCAATAAGAATACAATACAAAAAGAATATTACATGAAGGAGTCCATTTTAAAAAGAATGAAAAGTTCTTAACAGTTCAAATGATCAAAGTAGCTATGGTCCTCCTCCAACGTGTTCATAGGCACGACAGCTGTTTCGGTGCAAACATGCACATGACTGGCCTCACGGCCATTCGACTGCACCTCGTATGAGTCATACTGTCTTAACATCAATTGGGAGATGACAAGGCTGGCAGAAATATGGTCAAACACTGTAGTGTAGATTTTTAAAGGGCACATCAGCAGCGGAAATTCATTGCCAACTTGTTGAGGTGTACGGTGATAACATCATGTCACGGAAACAGGTTTGGGTTTGATTCACAGCCTTTGATAACAGCAGGTAGCTGGACATGGAGGCCTCTTGTATCTGGTAATGAGGTGTGATTGTGCACTGGGACATAAATACAGTGATAAGGCATATGAAATGAGGGACTCCCAGTAATGGGACATCTGTGCAACAAGCTATGTTCTTTGGAGCCCACTCAAATAGGACCATTCAATGGGGTTATTCATGAAATAATCTTAAGGACGCAATACTGATCTAGCCATATACAGTGTTACATTGTGACTACACAGGGATGGATACAGTGAGAGAGAAATGTATTCTATTCCCAGATTTCCAGCCTCGCTCCAGCTATCTGGGCATGGCAACGCAAGATCAGAGTAGTTATCTTAGCTAGAAACAATATTAAACACAATAAAATAGTTCATGAACATAACACCTGTTATGCATAGATTAAATTCCTCGCTGTAAAATAGGCTGTAGTAAAGAAGGAGTTTAGAAGAACATGTTGAGTTTTCATTGATTTTCTATGCTGATGATAAAGATCTTAATAATACTAAGAAACATCTGAGCATGGGGGCATGGCTTCGCGGAGCATGTGAGCGGTAGTGCCCGATAGCAGCTCCTGCTCAATCTATCCTCGCAAAAATCCTGCATACGCTCAATACCTGACTTTTCTGGCGGCACGGGTGTGGGAACCTCCCAGCATCCCTCCGGTACCCTCGGAATCCCGTTACGCCCGGCAGCTGCCCTCCTGAACGCCGGTTTTCACACCAGCGGTACTGAGTCCGGGCGCCCATTCCAACCAGCTCAATATACCTGCTTGGCCACATCTACCCTGACCCCAGCGAGCCCAGCCTGCACTAACGGAGGCGGCAATAAGCTCACACAGTAAGGAGGGAGAGTGGGGACGCCGGCGCCATCTTCCCTGCAAGGAGGGACAGCCCCAAGAGAAGGGAAACATCTCCCTGACCAGCAACAGGTACATACCCGGTCTCAGCAGCACCCAGGTGGGACAGGGGACACAGCGTCGGGCCGCAGAACCTGTAAAGCAGCAACATATATCCCCTAGGGGCCATATAGGGGTCTGGTTGTATATTCCCACTGCATCCTAAGTACACCACCCACTGGTGCCCCCCTGCAGAAGCCCAGGGCCCTGAGCTGTGACACTAAGAACCCTCATCAAATACCATTAACTCTTCTCCTCAGACCTGACACGCTGAGCCCACAAGTTTCCTAATCTGCACTGCTCCCTTATACCTATAAAGCATATATCCTACCTACAACTAATATGGGAAAGAATAACCGCAGCTCTGCAGCTACCCAGCTGGAAAGATTTGCCAGAACCCCGCGCTCGGCCGTGGAGACCCCCGATTCTGATGCGACCTCCCAGCCCCCATCTCGGGCCTCATCCCCATGCAATCTCACACCCCCGACACCTGAGAGTCCGACAGAGGCCCTGCAACGAGTATTGGAGGCCGTGACCTCTAGTGAACAAAGGCTGACGGATAAAATAGGGCAGGTGCAGGCGGATTTATCCATCATACATCATGACCTGCAGAGGGTCAGAGAAAGAGTGGGAGAAGTGGAGACCCGCACGTCCACATTAGAAGACAAACTCTCACCCCTCACAGACAAGGTCTCAGACCTCTCCTCCCAGGTCACTTCCATTCAGACCAAACTCCAGGACATGGAGGGACGACTGAGGAGGTGCAATATCAGCATAGTGGGCCTCCCGGAGAAAGAGGAGGGCCAACATCCAGAAGAATTTGTTGAGAAGTGGTTGCGTGACACATATGGAGCAGATGCATTCTCCCCCTTCTTCTCGGTGGAGAGGGCACACCGGGTGCCCACACGACCCCTGCCCCCTGGGGCCCCTCCCCGTACCCTAATTGCAAAGCTCCTCCACTACAGAGACAGAGACACTGTTCTAAGAGTCAACCGCAACAAAAGTCCACTGAAGTGGAACGGCCACCGAGTGTCTATATTTCCGGATTTCGCGGTGGAGGTGCAAAAGAGTCGAGCCCAGTATGCACAAGTTAAACGGCGGCTGAGGGAGCTTAATCTGCCATACTTCATGTTATTCCCATCAAGACTGAAGGTGATCGTGGACGGAGATTCCAAATTCTTCGCTACCCCGAGGGAAGCGTCAACATGGTTGGACACTGCAAGACCGGCCAGGCGGGCCGTGCTAGATGACTCTTGAATTTACTGGCTGTTCATCGTTTTTATACCCTAATGGAAAAGTTGCTGCTGGGTCTGTATACATCTGACTATATATAGGGATCGGGACTTTTACACCTGTGTCGCAACAGAAACTACCCTAAGACGACAGAGCGTATGTATAAATATGAGCGGGCAGTATCTGCTAACTGTTCCTGATAGTCATTGTATACTTTGCCCACCATTACTCGTTTGTGTTTAAATTTAAAATTGTTAGTATTGACAGAAGGGGTGGATAGGCTTCTCCTATCCACATAAGGGGTTTTGTTTAGTTAGGGATCCAAGTATGTCGCAGTTCCGGGAGGCATGCAGGGTGGGGGGTGGTTGGGTTAGATGCAAGGTATTCCTAATGCATCATGTGTTTGTTTTTCTCTCTCTACCTGTACTCTTTTATTTTTCTTTCTCTATTTCCTTCTCCCCCTTTTTTCTTAAAGTATTGGGTACTTGTTTCCTAGCACGGCCACACCGATTTACATCGGGGTGGTCGTGTCGGAAAAATCGGGTCGATCGCATCGCATGCGATTTGGTCGCATGCGATGCGATCGACGCGACCGACCGATTTTCGACCCGATTTTTTGATTGAATGAAATGTAAATCGGGTCCCTGGGACCCGATTTTACATTGGATTCAATGTAAAATATTCCCAACCCCCCCAAATTTAACGGCGTACACCCCACCCCACGATAGACACCAACCCAAAGCGTGGCGAGCGCAGCGAGCCTGCGAGGGGCGGCGGTGCGCGTCCTCCGACCTTTTCATTCCCCTACTATCCACGTCGGCGTGGAGTTGAGAATAGAATAGTGTGGCGAGCGCAGCGAGCCACCGAGCCCGAAGCGTGGTGAGCGCAGCGAGCCCCGCGAGGGGACGCGTAAACCTGTGAAGTTATACGCGTCCCCTCGCGGGGCTCGCTGCGCTCGCCACACTATTCTATTCTCAACTCCACGCCGACGTGGATAGTAGGGGAATGAAAAGGTCGGAGGACGCGCACCGCCGCCCCTCGCGGGCTCGCTGCGCTCGCCACGCTTCGGGTTGGCGTCTATCGTGGGGTGACGACGGGGACATCTATAATGTGAAATGGGTCATATTGGCCCATTTCACATTTTTCACATTTTCTCACGATTTCAATGTTAAAAAATATTTTAACATTGAAGCCTATGGAAAAATCGGGGGCATCGCGTCAGGACCAATGTTAATGGTCCCGACCGACGCGATGCCCCCGAAATTTTACCTTTCCCGACACGATTTCAATGTTAAAATATTTTTTAACATTGAAGCCTATGGAAATATCGGGGGCATCGCGTCGGTCGAGTCGGGACCAATGTTAATGGTCCCGACCGACGCGATGCCCCCGATATTGTGTCCTAGCCGGCAAAATGGACCTGATTTCAAAGGAAATCGGGTCCATCGTATGGATCGTGTTCCTTAACTTAAAGGTACACGATCCATAAGATTGTGGCCGTGCTAGGAAACAAGTACCAAGTATTGCATATATATACAGCTGGTGGAGTTACGCTGTGCTACGCGCAGTGGTGGAAGGCAGAAGAATACACATGTGCAGGTTTATTATGGGTCTATGTATGTCAGTTAAATTATGGCTCCTAATTTAGTTAAAATCACATCCTGGAATGTCCGGGGTCTTAACGACAAAGTCAAGCGCACACTGGTGCTCAATCAAATCCGCAAATACAAGTCAGACATTATATGTCTGATGGAGACGCATTTGACTGGCACCAAGGTCCTGTCCCTAAAAAAACCATGGGTAGGTTGGCTTTATCACTCCTCCCATACACCCTCATCAAGGGGAGTAGCAGTGCTCATACGCAGAAATGTCCCTTTTAAAGTGGAGCGAGTGAAGACTGATAAATGGGGCAGGTATGTGCTAATCCTCTGCACTATCCACTCCGTCCCTTTACTTCTGCTAGCTATATACATCCCCCCTCCATACTCAGCCGAAGTCCTCAAACAGGCCGCAGAGTTTGTCGCTGAGTTCCCAGATGTGCCCATCATAAGTGTGGGCGACTACAATAATGTGTTAGATCCAACTCTGGATATTCACCGTCAGTCAGGAACCTCAGGGAGGGCTGGTCATAGACAATTCAGGGCATTAACAGAGGGTATGGGACTAGTCGACGCCTGGCGTCATAAACATCCCGCCACCAAGCAGTTATCTTGCTTCTCCCCCGCACACTCCTCTTTTTCTAGAATTGACCTGGCCCTGGTGTCACAGACCCTCCTCCCCAAAATTCACTCCATTACTTACGAATCCAGAGGCATATCAGACCACTCCCCTTTAACTCTGGATGTTCAGATGGATGGTGATAGGGGTCAATCATTCTGGAAATTGAATAAGTTCTGGTTGGTGGGCTTGGGAGAAGGGGTAGAATTAGTGTCCGCCTGGAGAGAATTTTTAGAGCTAAATAAGGATACCGCCCCAGTCACAATAATATGGGACGCCTTCAAATCCCATGTTAGGGGCTCACTGATTCAAAAAATAGTAGCCCTTAAAAAACCTATAAAAAGACAGAAATTGAGCTGGAGTATGCCTGCCGACAGCTTGAAGCTGCTTATTTAGAGGACGGCCTGGACTCAACTAGACGTTAATGGCTCTTGGCCCAAGAGGCATGGTTGGAATGCCTTGGGGACAAAGCCAAATATAAACTACTATATACTAAACATTCCCAGTACGCTTTCGGTGATAGGCCTGGCAGTTACTTGGCCTGCCTGGCGGACGCAGAGAAAACCAATAATACTATATGTGAGATCCTTTCTCCACAGGGAGCTTCATACACTAAAACCCATGAGATAGCCGGCCAGTTTGTAGAATACTATCAAACCTTGTACAGCTCTAAACTGACACATGACACATCTGCCATACAGCGTTATTTGGACCAAATTGTTATGCCTGCCTTGACCCCTGCAGATATGGAGACCTTGGATATGCCCCTCAGAGTGGAGGAGGTGGAAGTAGCCATCAGGGCCTTCCTGGCTGGCAAAGCACCAGGACTAGATGGTCTCCCTATAGATTTGTATAAAAAACATATTTCCTTTTATGCCCCTACTCTTTTAGAACTGTACAATGAACTGTTTTCCCATGGTTCCCTGCCCCAATCTATGATGGAAGCTGCCATAGTGATTCTCCTAAAACCTGATAAAAACCCATGTTCAGTAGAATCCTACAGGCCTATATCCCTCCTACCCATAGACATTAAAATCCTCGCCAAAATCCTGTCACTCCGCCTCAATACTGTGATCACCAAGATTATACACCCTGACCAGACCGGCTTTATGCCGGGCAAGTCGACTATGATCAACCTGCGTAGACTATTTACCCACTTGCAGAACCCCCGCGGGGACGCCGATACATCCATAGTGGTCTCGTTAGACGCCGCTAAGGCGTTTGACTCGATCGAGTGGGAATTCCTTTGGCTCACCCTGGCAAAAGTGGGTATTGGCCCGACCTTCATCCAATGGGTTCGCCTACTCTATGCTTCCCCGCGGGCCAGGGTATCTGTAAATGGGTACATGTCATCTCCGTTAGATCTAGGTAGGGGAACCCGGCAGGGTTGCCCACTGTCACCCACTTTATTCGCCATCGCAATAGAACCCCTGACCTGCCTGATACGCGAATCTACGGTGATTGCAGGGTTCAGGGTGGGTCACTTAGAGGAAAAAATAGCGCTGTATGCAGACGACATTTTATTATTTATCTCTGACTATGCTACATCTATGCCCCCACTTCTAGATGTTATTGACAAGTTTGGCACGTACTCCGGTCTTAAAATAAACTGGGACAAGTCCTGTGTGCTCCCATTACTAGGGGATGTCCCGGAGTCCCCCGCGGTCACGCTCCCACTGAGATGGGTAAACTCCTTTAAATACCTAGGGATTCATGTATCCAATGTCCCATCTCTGTATATCCCCCTAAATATCCAGCCACAGCTAGAGTACCTAAAATCCAGGATCTCAGTGTGGGGTAAATTGCCCTTGACAGTCTCAGGAAGAATAAGTCTTATTAAAATGACGGCTCAGCCTAAGCTCCTATACGCACTACAACATGCACCGATATATATACCCCTTCAGATGTTTAGGAAAATAGACGGCCTACTCTCATCTATTATCTGGGCTGGTAAGAGGGCCCGTATTAAATTGAACACACTAACGCGGACCCGAGAAGGTGGGGGTCTGGCGGTCCCTTCTTTTCGGTTATACTACCTTGCGGTGCAGTTGGCACATCTCTTCAACTGGTTTGGCGAGGGCTCGACAGATGAGCTCCCCTCGCTGCTTGTCTCACATAGACTGCCTGGATTGACCCCACTACATGTTCTACTAAGTGACAACGTTAAGCTAATAGACATGCCACTGTTTAAACAAGCGGTTATGATTTGGCGACAGTCCGGCCGCTTACTTTCAGCGACTGGACTTGACCCAGACACCCCCCTTGATGGCACCAGGGCACTTCCCGAATTGCTAGGGCTCCAACTCCGTGAGGTCTGGGGTACATGGGGTGTCACTACAATCGGCCAAATATATGCAGATAATGTACTTAAATCATTCCAGCAGATAAGGGAGGAATACCAGGTGCCCAATGCGCACTTTTACCGCTACCTCCAGCACCGCTATGCGTGCCAGGCACAATTCCCTACGAGCCCCCCAGAACTCAAGGCCTCACCGGTTAAAAATCTGCTGGTGTCTGGTGGACCCCCCAGGCAGTCTCCAGGTTCTACGCAGCCATTCTAACAGCACAACATGCTCCCGGTCTGCCTCAACTCAAGGCCAAGTGGGAGCTCGAAGTTGGCCCGATTTCAGAGGAGGATTGGGAGTCGGCCCTGGGGAGCCCACGCATATCAACCACCTCATCCAGATACCAGCAGATCCAACTATACATATTACACAGGGTCTACCTGACCCCCACTAGGCTATGTAAAATGGGAGGTAGAAACGACTCTATGTGTCCTAAATGCAAGTCACATGAAGGCTCATTCTGGCACCTGCTGTGGAGCTGTCCAATACTGTCTGCCTTTTGGCAAGACGTAATTACGTCAATGGTCTCCACAGGCATACCCCGTAACATCTTTACTCCAAGGTTTTGTGTCTTGTCATTTATGGATGTGGATAGTATTGACAAAAATATGATGAGATATGCGGTCAATCTATGTACTCTGGCTAAAGTGTGCGTGGCTAGGAAATGGATGGCCTCGGAGGGCCCTACACAAAGGGAATGGCTCTCTCTAACCAACTCAGTGGTCAGACACGAAAAATTTGTGTATACATCCAGAGCCTCTGTGAGAAAGTACCATAAAATATGGGACCCATGGCTAGACTCACCCCTTATGCAACCAAATGTCTAAAGCCTTATTGTATATAGCGCATGCCCAATCACGGTCCGACCATACATGGAAGGGATGAAGAGGGAGGAGAGCTTGTACCCGAGTGCACCACCCCAATCATACACACCAAGAAGTAGAGTCACACACTCGACGATCCATTTTAACTTTTCTCTCTTTTTATTATTTATATTTATATGTGTTATAGTCAACAATGGTAGTCCTTTATTATAGGATATGTCAGATTGGTTTACCTGTTTACATGAATATTTGTAATAATTGTAACATCAAATTACGACGCCTCCACATGCTCTTGTGATGTTGATATTCTAGAACAGAAAGTACGCCACCAACATAAGCTGTAAATTACGTTGTCCTCATATGTCTTTTCTCTCTTCTCTTATTTCCATCTCATTGTTTTATTGATACTGTATGTATAAGTTGTAAAATGCATTGAAAATCAAATAAAAATCATTGAATTAAAAAAAAAAAGAAACATCTGAGCATACTTTACAATTCTTGTATAAGTCAACAAGTCTACAGGTGTTGCTAGGTTCTTATTAAACCTGGAGCACAGCCACACAACCAAGTTCATTACACTTACAATCAGTCATCTTTATTGAGAACATTTTATAAATATCGGTGAATAATTAGAAGGAACTGCAATGAAAATCAGGAGCACAGACAGATTCCCACTAAATCATTCACCTTAAAAATGGTCAATTCTGAAGAAGAGACACGCTAGGGTTGAAATCCCAGCAAAATTTCCCAGGAATTTGGCCCGGGAACTTTGCACACCAGCACTAGTCGCGGGTTGTTCCCAGGGCTAACCCGGGAATTTTGGCTGGTGTGAAAGCTGCATTAAATGAGCATTTGCAGCTTTGGGTGATCTGTGAAATCAACAAACGTTGTTTTGTGGGAGACAGGAGGGAAATGGGGCCACTACTTAAATGTGGGCTCAGAGGTGCACTGTCCTACCGGGAATCATCCCTGTAAGGCAGGCATGTCCAAACTGTGGCCCTCCAGCTGTTGTGAAACTACTAATCCCAGCATGCCTTGCCACAGTTTTAGAATCCCCTAATAGCACCATAGTGTGGGCATGCCTGCTGTAAGGTCTATGGCCAATTTGCCCCTGTTTGTATTGCCATATTTGCATCTGACCACACGCCCCATATTTTGTTCAACTTTACTAGAATGTCACAGACTGCTGAACCTTTCACATGCCACTTTTTTACATGGAAGTATGACTGCAATGGAGAACAAAGATTGTTTAAAACAAAACTTTAGCATATCCAGCCAAGTCTTATCTGATTTGCACATACTGTATCTCACAAATATCATAATGTGATTCACCTTAATTTATAAAGTGCTACATTAATGTATACAAATCAATACCCAGTTAAAAAGGACATTGACATAAATCAAAACATTGGTTAGGCAGATTTATAGCAGAATAATGATAGGCTAATTATATTTCCAAGTATACAATTACATACGGCATGGATAATATTGTTTTCTAACCACATTGGAGGATAAATTAACATCAGTTGGTGTTTTTATATATAATTATTATGGCATGAGAATAGACCCAATGCAAGCCAAATGTCCTCAGTAAAACATAATTGTATTAGCAAAGATTTTTCTGTATTTAGAAAAAAAGGTTAAAAAAAAAAGTAATGCTACAAAAAAGTTCTAAATACTGTAGATACAAACAACAAAAAAGAATGGTCATGGTCTTAACTAATATCATATTAAAATCAAAAATACTTCCACACACCTCAGTGCTTGTGTGGAAGTATGTATGATACAATATCATTTCCAGAGGGCACCAGAGCCATATGGAGTCGTGGAAGGGGGGCGTAAGAGAGTGCTGATCCAATTGAGATATAGGTACTTGTGTATTATATGGGCACCCGATATATCGCATCGCATGCCACTAATTAAGGCATACGATGCGATGGCACCCGAAGCATGGCGAGCGGCGGCGGTACGCGTCCTCCGACCTTTTCAAACCCCTACTATCCACGTCGGCGTTGATAGTGGGTTGGCATTGATAGTGGGGTGGCGTTAACAATGGGGGGGCATTTAACATACTCATTACCCATCAGGGTGCCTGTACAATTAAAAATCGGGTCCAATCACGTCGCATCGCATCACATGCGATCAGATTGCATGTGATGCGATGCGACGCGATTTTTGGTTGTACAATGTCATAAGATGAAAAAATCGGGCGCCCAGATATTACACAAGTACCGAGATATATGTTTGTGCATACATACCTTTACATACACACACACATACATACATACATACATACATACATACATACATACATACATACATACATATATACATACAGATATATGTCACGCCATATATATAGTTCCAAAATCTACATATATAATGGCAGGAACTGGAGTGGATGCTCCCCTCCTGATGATCATCTACTTAGTTATGGCTTGTCTTATTTCCCATTTTATGGAAAGCCACTAAGTTGAGGACCTCCAGTTCAGTTTTTAAAAATAGATAATTAATTTCTCATTTCAGGCGCCATACACTTGTTAAAATACATATACATACATATATATACATATATATATATATATATATATATATATATATATATATATATATATATATATATAGTGTAAAGAGTAACAGCCTTATTATAGTTTCCAGTTTAAGCATAAAATTATATACCTTTGTCCTCTGGAGCTAGTACATAAAAACGTGTAATGTAGTACAGCAGGGAATAGTGGGCTATTTTTAGATGAAGTGTCCCTGGTACAACCCAGAGGTTTTCATCACTTTCTCTCTCACTCGGGGACGGCCTTGCTGGCACTGCTCCCGGTATTGCTTCATCACTTTACAATAGCGATTCTGCTCCTATCCCGTGGTAGGTGTCTGGAAACTATTTCTGGTCCCATTTACTGACCAGCATTGATAAACTATGAAGTAGTGATTAGTAAGCTGATACAAATCCACACATGCAGGGCCCAATTCAGACCTGATTACTCATTTGCAAAGTTGCAGATGACTGCGAGTAGTTAGCCGCCACCCAGACAGAGTGAAATTTTCCCCTTAAAAGCGATAAAACGGAGTAGGCCCCATGATTCAGGGAAACGTGTGTTTCCTAATCTTGATACTAGATACTTTGTTTTGTTGTTGATAGTTGAAAAGTGATAATAGTCCCTAGGACCAAATACTGTGAGCTTTGGCACGCTCAGGACATATGTCTGCAGTCTCTAGCTTTTATTTCTTATTATAAGCTGAAATGAAAACATCTGGATTTCTTAAAACAATCAGACATCTTTATTGGAAGATGAAAAGAATAGCAAATTTGGCAGCAGAATTCTACAACGAGTTATAAGAAAAGGTTTTGTATTTATGGTTTATGTTTTACTAACAGAAGTTGAATAAATAGTGACAGACAATTTCAAATGAAGTAAGAGATTGCATAACATTATAATATAACAAGCTTGGATTTTATTTATTTTATAGTCTTCACTTTACCTCATTAACTTTTCTTACCTTCTTTGTTTTTATCACCCTCCGATACTTTTTCCTCACCTCTCTACCCTCCACCCTTTCTCTCTTCTCCACGCCAGCACTTTCCCTCCACCTCTACTTCTCCCTTTCCCTCTATTACTCTTTGTCTTTTCTCCTCACATGTGGAAGGAGTCAGAGGTCAAACACACACTACAGTATGTGATTACATCATTTTTATCAGCAGTCAATTTTATCATAGAGATTATGGGGCTGATTCAATTAATCCTGCAGTTTCCCGAAAATCGCAGATCACGAATTTCTGAAAACTGCACATATGCACACACCTGCCAGTACAGGTGCATGAGCGCTTAACCTGTGTCCTCGTTGAATAAGGCCCTGTATCACAAAATTAGAGTGCACCAGAGCCATTCCTAACTAATTTGATGAGCTAGGTGAGATTTTGTCTGGTGCCCCCTAGCACTGCCACTAGTTCTGCTTAGCACCTGTCTCCCAGCACAGCACTCATTTTGGTGTCTTGTGAGATCAAGAGCATTGTCTGTTGCTTTCACTCAGCAGGGCATGCATAGTAGCCCTCCTAAAGGACCAGTGGTCAATTTTGTTACTGCTTGCCACTGCCCCCACTGCCTCTGCTCCAGCACCCCAACTGCTACCAGCTGAGAGTTTTAATCATGGTAGAAAACCAGAGCAAAGCTTCTGGTGCCACTTGCCTGTCAGGTGCCCCTCAAACTGAGTCGACCTTAAGTTGATATGCATATCCTTTATTAAAAAAGGCGGTACTTATGTATTATCTGGGCTCCCGTGTTAAATGCACCCCATTTTTTCATACCCCTACTATCCAACTACGCATGGAG
The DNA here is from genome assembly GCF_055691185.1 of Crinia signifera. Lineage (NCBI taxonomy): Eukaryota > Metazoa > Chordata > Amphibia > Anura > Myobatrachidae > Crinia > Crinia signifera. The sequence goes on from NC_139217.1 coordinate 314,303,724, forward strand.
TTGATTTTATATAGTGTGGCGAGCGCAGCGAGCCACCGTGCCCGAAGCGTGGCTAGCGCAGCGAGCCCCGCGAGGGGACGCAGTCTCATAAGAAAAACGGGAGCCCAGATATTACATAAGTACCAAAAAGACTAACACTGCTCACCTCTATAGAGGAAATTCAAGTGTTCTGTGTGCCAGCGGGCACTAGATGGTGACCGATGGAGAAATTTAAGTGGTTGCACTGCCGCCAGTGCGGAAATTACTGTTATAGTTTTCCATCATTCTGACAGGCCGGTAACTTCTACATAATATTTTATCTACAATCTGCTATCACTGATAGCATCAATACACTTTCTGGAAAGCAAAATAATTGTGCCTGTTGTTATGCTTTAGATCACTATGGGCAAGATGAGACCCATTGAGTACAATCGGTGAAAATACAGGTTTGCTTTTTTTTTTTTTTATAAATATGATTTCTTATAAATGGTTTTAAAGGAATATTATTAATGCCAGTAGTAAAAGTACAATCATTTTTTTTTCTTGTAGGCATCATCATATATATTATTTCTAGAAGGTGATTTTTGGTGACAATCCCTTTTTCATACTTAACCAAAATCGATAAATGAGGTACCATTTTAAACATTAAGCTCTCCACTCCTAACGTATTGTTAATTTACATTTGCACATTATATAGTTTGTTTAAAATCTAAAGTTAAAAGCACTGGTACATTACTGCCGGTGCTGCTACCAGAACCCTGTGCAGTCTCTGTCCCCCCCCCTCCGGACAGCTGAAACAGAGCCAACTCAGTTACTTTACTTAGAGCTCCTACAGCTCAGCCTCCCTGCAGGACACGCGCAAGCAAAAGGTGGCCCCAGTCGGAGGCCAGCCACAGAGCCCAGAGCTCCGTGCAGCTTCAACAGGACGAGTCCATGTGGACCTCAGTACAAGCTGGAGAACCGGCCACCCGTGCCACATCCATGCCTGCAAAGCCACGGTTGGGGACTAACAGTTGGGTCATACAAAGACAGTGGGAAGAAAGGCTGCTTACCTTCCGGATCATAGGTGCAGCCAGCCACGGGGATCACAGCAGAGGCCTCTATACACAGGCCCCTCCATACAAATTCCATACGAATCAGTTTTGCTCAGATATTAGAAATGGCTACAAATGAAACGGTTCTTCTTTCATCCTACTACAAACCACCGACCTCGCTATAAAATGAATTGGATTTTATTTGCATGCAAATTTTTCGCACGGGCCACCTAGTACTGTTTTAATAATGTTTCTTTTATTCGTGACAAACACTTGGAAATCAAAATGTAAAACGAAATAAATAAAAAGATGAACATTAACCCCTTCCCGACATTTGACGTACATTTACGTCATGGTCGGGAAGTACTTCCCGACACATGGCGTAAATGTACGTCATGGCATTTAACTGTCACCGCGTCTATAGACGCGGTGACAGTTTCAACATGTCTGCTGTCCCTGACAGCAGACATGTCCGTGCATGCCCAGGGGGGGCTGCGATGCCGCCCCCCCGTCGGCGATCGCTGTGATTGGCTGTTCAGTGTGAACAGCCAATTACAGCGTTTTCCTGTGTCACCGGCGAATAACGTTCGCCGGTGACACGGGATCAGAGGTGATTGGTGCTGTAAAGTACAGCACCAATCACCGCGGGGTGTGAGGGTGACACTGGTGTCACCCCACCGCACCCCGCCCGCCCCCAAAGGCCGTGATTGGTTCGTCGGACCGACGGACCAATCACAGCCAAGGAGGGGGATTTAAACTAACGGTGACTGCACTGCAGACGCCATTCCGGTCTGGAATAGCGTGCAGTGCGGTCACCGTACCTCCCTGCCGCCATACTGACCAGAACCTTGCTCCATAGCTTGCTCCATACTTACCTGATCGCTGCTTCATCACTGCTTCCTGGATCCTGTTACTACTTGTGCCTTCCTGTGAAATTGTGCTGCTGCAGTGTACTAGCTAGATAGATAGAGAGATAGAGAGATAGAGAGATAGAGAGATAGAGAGAGATAGAGAGAGATAGAGAGAGATAGAGAGAGATAGAGAGAGAGATAGTGTCAGAGAGTGCTGATCGCTGCTTCATCACTGCTTCCTGGATCCTGTTGCTACTTGTGCCTTCCTGTGAAATTGTGCTGCTGCAGTGTACTAGCTAGATAGAGAGATAGATAGAGAGATAGAGAGAGATAGAGAGAGAGAGATAGATAGAGAGGCCTAGTGACAGAGTGCTATATTTTGTGCTGCTGCAGTGTGATAGTTATAGAGAGATAGAGAGAGATAGAGAGAGATAGTGTCAGAGAGTGCTATATTTTGTGCTGCTGCAGTGTGATATAGTTATAGATAGAGAGAGATAGAGAGAGAGAGATAGATAGAGAGGCCTAGTGACAGAGTGCTATATTTTGTGCTGCTGCAGTGTGATAGTTATAGAGAGATAGAGAGAGAGAGATAGAGAGAGATAGTGACAGATTGTGCTATATATTTTTGATATAACTGACTGCTGCCCCCTCCTTTTGTGCTGATCAGTATAAATTAACTGATCAGCAACTTTTTGGGGGCGCAGGTTTTTTTTTATATATAGATATACCTGTCAGTGCTGCTGCTGCAGTGTCATAGAGTGATAGATAGTGAGAGATAGAGAGATAGAGAGAGATAGTGACAGAGAGTGATAGAGAGTGCTAAATTTTTTGTCTGCTGCCCCCGCCTTTTGTGCTGATCACTATATCTGAGGTGATCAGCAACTTTTTTGGGGGTACAGAGGTTTTTTTTTTTTTATATATACCTGTCAGTTGCACCAAAGGTTGTGCACCTGCTGCACCTCACTGGTAATCAGTGTCGCATCACTGATCACCTTTTTTTTTTTTGTGTGTGTGCTGTGGGGTCTTTTTTTAATTTTTTTTTTACACACACTGTGATTTTGTGGGTGTCCTGTGGCCGCTGTGCGCTGATCAGTGACGTACATCACTGATCATCTTTTTCGGTACAGGGTTGATCTATATTTTTTTTTTTTTGATCAAATTCCTGTTGCCTTTGAGCGCTGTTCAGTGACAGACGTTACTGACCAACATCTGTGCTCAATTTTTGGCGCAGGACCTTTTTTTTTTTTTAACCCCTTAAATTTTTTATTTTTAACCCCTTCATTTTTTTTTTTTTTATTGGTATAAAGTATTTTTTTTTTTTCTGCACCACATACACACTACACACTACATACCCCCCGGATTGAAATAAAGTTTGTACCCCCCCCTACACTATACACGTGTTGAAACATTTCACTACCAGTAACACAAAAATAAAAATGGCATCCCAAATGTCCTCCCAAATGTCCTCCCAAATGTCCTCCCAGTCATCCAGGAGAATGTATTCAGCGGAGGAGGCATATGCCCTGCTTGCTTCTGACTCTGACACAGCCAGTGATGCAAGCGGGGAATTTGAAGGATTCGCCTTAAGCTCCTCTTCCTCCTCTGGTGATGAGGGACCCCCTCAAAGACGCCCCCGTAGAGCAGCTGAGACCCCCCCCCCAATAATTGATCTCGTATGGACCCCACCACCAGACAATTTTGAGCCCCAGGTTCCTGAGTTTTTGGCCATGCCAGGAATCCAATTTGATTCCACAGGTCTCAGAGAAATTGACTTTTTCAAATTATTTTTCTCTGATGATTTTATAAATTTAATGGTGGACCAAACTAATTTATATGCCCAGCAGTTTATTGCTCAAAACCCCACGTCATCATTTGCTAGGTGGACCCCTGTAGATGCAGTAGAGATGATGACGTTTTGGGGTCTGGTGTTTCATATGGGCATAGTAAAAAAGCCAGAAATTAGGCAATATTGGAGTACAGATGTTCTGTACAGTACTCCATTTTACCGTATGGCCATGCCCCGGACTCGATTTGAGACAATTCTTAAATTTATACATTACACCGATAATGCACAGTGCCCACCCAGAGATGATCCCACCTTTGACCGGCTATTCAAAGTCAGGCCGGTCATTGATCATTTCAGTGCCAAATTTGAAGAGGTGTACATCCCTGAAAAATTTATTTGTATCGACGAGTCCCTTATACATTTTAAAGGAAGGGTTAAATTCCGCCAGTACCTTCCCAGTAAGAGGGCAAGGTATGGCATAAAAATGTACAAACTGTGTGAAAGCACCTCAGGGTACACCCACAGGTTTAGGGTTTATGAAGGGAAGGATTCAAGAATTGAACCGCCAGAATGCCCCACCTCCCTCATAGGTGTTAGTGGGAAAATTGTCTGGGATTTAGTGCACCCCTTCCTGGATAAAGGTTATCACCTCTATGTGGATAACTTTTACACCAGCATCCCCCTGTTTAAGGCCCTTGGTTCAAGAGGTACAGCAGCTTGCGGTACTGTGCGCAAGAACCAAAGAGGCCTCCCAAAAACGCACATTGCCCAAGTAATGAGAAGGGGTGAAAGCAGGGGAATATGCACCGAAAATATGTTGTTGGTCAAATATAAGGACAAGAGGGATGTCCTTATACTGACAACAATTCACGGAGACAGTACCACCTCCGTCCCTGTACGAGGTACCAGTACCCACACCTCCAAACCTAATTGTATCCTGGATTACAATAGGTACATGGGCGGAGTGGATCTTTCAGATCAGGTACTGAAGCCGTACAGTGCCCTGCGGAAAACAAAAATCTGGTACAAGAAGGTGGCCGTGTATATCATCCAGATGGCACTGTATAACGCTTACGTGCTATTCCGTTCTACCGGCCAGAGGGGGACATTTATGCACTTTCAAGAGGAAGTCATAAAGGGCCTAATATTTGGGAACCAGCAGGCAGAGGGCCCCAGTACTTCTAGTACTGGCCCCCGTATTGTACCAGGGCAGCATTTTCCTGATGAAATCCCCTCCACTGGAAAAAAGGGCAGGACACAAAAAAGGTGCAAAGTTTGCTATAAAAAGGGAATAAGAAAGCAAACTATTTTCCAGTGTGACACTTGCCCCGACAAACCCGGCCTATGTATAAAGGAGTGTTTTAAAATATACCACACATCTATGGAATATTAGGTTCATAATTTCACCGTGCTTCGGGGGTCTTGCTAATGCCACATAGCACCCACCATTCATTCCACCAGAATCTGAGCCGCAAAATCCAAAAATCACTCCTTCCCTTCTGAGTCCTGCCATGCACCCAACTGGTATTTTTTGGTCACATGTGAGGCATTGCCGTACTCGGGAGAAATTGGGGCACATATTTTGGGGTGCTTTGTCTCCTTCATTCCTTGTGAAAATGAAAAATTTTGAGCCAGAACTGCATTTTTGTGTAAAAAAATGTAATTTTTCATGTTCACTGCCCACTTGTATCAAAATTGGTGAAACCCCTGGGGGTTTGAAATGTACACTATACCCCTAGATGAATTCCCTGAGGGGTGTAGTTTGCAAAATGGGGTCACTTGTGGGGGGGTTCCACTGTATTGGTGCTTTGGGGGTCTTGCTAATGCGACATAGCACCCACCATCATTCCACCAGAATTTGTGCTGCAAAATCCAAATATCACTCCTTCCCTTCTGAGTCCTGCCACTTTTTGGTCACACATGAGGCATTGCCGTACTCGGGAGAAATTGGGGCACAGATTTTGGGGTGCTTTGTCTCCTTCATTCCTTCTGAAAATGAAAAATTTTGAGCCAGAACTGCATTTTTGTGTAAAAAAATGTAATTTTTCATTTTCACTGCCCACTTGTATCAAAATTGGTGAAACCCCTGGGGGTTTTAAATGTACACTATACCCCTAGATGAATTCCCTGAGGGGTGTAGTTTGCAAAATGGGGTGACTTGTGGGGGGGTTCCACTGTATTGGTGCAACATAGCACCCACCATTCATTCCACCAGAATATGTGCTGCAAAATCCAAAAATCACTCCTTCCCTTCTGAGTCCTGCCATGCACCCAACTGGTATTTTTTGGTCACATGTGAGGCATTGCCGTACTCGGGAGAAATTGGGGCACAGATTTTGGGGTGCTTTTTCTCCTTCATACCTTCTGAAAATGAAAAATTTTGAGCCAGAACTGCATTTTTGTGTAAAAAAATGTAATTTTTCATTTTCACTGCCCACTTGTATCAAAATTGGTGAAACCCCTGGGGGTTTGAAATGTACACTATACCCCTAGATGAATTCCCTGAGGGGTGTAGTTTGCAAAATGGGGTCACTTGTGGGGGGGTTCCACTGTATTGGTGCTTGGGGGGTCTTGCTAATGCGACATAGCACCCACCAAAATTCCACCAGAATCTGAGCTGCAAAATCCAAAAATCACTCCTTCCCTTTTGAGTCCTGCCATGCACCCAACTGGTATTTTTTGGTCACATGTGAGGCATTGCCGTACTCGGGAGAAATTGGGGCACATATTTTGGGGTGCTTTTTCTCCTTCATACCTTCTGAAAATGAAAAATTTTGAGCCAGAACTGCATTTTTGTGTAAAAAATGTAATTTTTCATGTTCACTGCCCACTTGTATCAAAATTGGTGAAACCCCTGGGGGTTTGAAATGTACACTATACCCCTAGATGAATTCCCTGAGGGGTGTAGTTTTCAAAATGGGGTGACTTGTGGGGGGGTTCCACTGTATTGGTGCTTGGGGGGTCTTGCTAATGCGACATAGCACCCACCAAAATTCCACCAGAATCTGAGCCGCAAAATCCAAAAATCACTCCTTCCGTTCTGAGTCCTGCCATGCACCCAACTGGTATTTTTTGGTCACATGTGAGGCATTGCCGTACTCGGGAGAAATTGGGGCACATATTTTGGGGTGCTTTTTCTCCTTCATACCTTCTGAAAATGAAAAATTTTGAGCCAGAACTGCATTTTTGTGTAAAAAAATGTAATTTTTCATTTTCACTGCCCACTTGTATCAAAATTGGTGAAACCCCTGGGGGTTTGAAATGTACACTATACCCCTAGATGAATTCCCTGAGGGGTGTAGTTTTCAAAATGGGGTGACTTGTGGGGGGGTTCCACTGTATTGGTGCTTGGGGGGTCTTGCTAATGCGACATAGCACCCACCAAAATTCCACCAGAATCTGAGCTGCAAAATCCAAAAATCACTCCTTCCCTTTTGAGTCCTGCCATGCACCCAACTGGTATTTTTTGGTCACATGTGAGGCATTGCCGTACTCGGGAGAAATTGGGGCACAGATTTTGGGGTGCTTTTTCTCCTTCATACCTTCTGAAAATGAAAAATTTTGAGCCAGAACTGCATTTTTGTGTAAAAAATGTAATTTTTCATGTTCACTGCCCACTTGTATCAAAATTGGTGAAACCCCTGGGGGTTTGAAATGTACACTATACCCCTAGATGAATTCCCTGAGGGGTGTAGTTTTCAAAATGGGGTGACTTGTGGGGGGGTTCCACTGTATTGGTGCTTGGGGGGTCTTGCTAATGCGACATAGCACCCACCAAAATTCCACCAGAATCTGAGCCGCAAAATCCAAAAATCACTCCTTCCGTTCTGAGTCCTGCCATGCACCCAACTGGTATTTTTTGGTCACATGTGAGGCATTGCCGTACTCGGGAGAAATTGGGGCACATATTTTGGGGTGCTTTTTCTCCTTCATACCTTCTGAAAATGAAAAATTTTGAGCCAGAACTGCATTTTTGTGTAAAAAAATGTAATTTTTCATTTTCACTGCCCACTTGTATCAAAATTGGTGAAACCCCTGGGGGTTTGAAATGTACACTATACCCCTAGATGAATTCCCTGAGGGGTGTAGTTTGCAAAATGGGGTGACTTGTGGGGGGGTTCCACTGTATTGGTGCAACATAGCACCCACCATTCATTCCACCAGAATATGTGCTGCAAAATCCAAAAATCACTCCTTCCCTTCTGAGTCCTGCCATGCACCCAACTGGTATTTTTTGGTCACATGTGAGGCATTGCCGTACTCGGGAGAAATTGGGGCACAGATTTTGGGGTGCTTTTTCTCCTTCATACCTTCTGAAAATGAAAAATTTTGAGCCAGAACTGCATTTTTGTGTAAAAAATGTAATTTTTCATGTTCACTGCCCACTTGTATCAAAATTGGTGAAACCCCTGGGGGTTTTAAATGTACACTATACCCCTAGATGAATTCCCTGAGGGGTGTAGTTTGCAAAATGGGGTGACTTGTGGGGGGGTTCCACTGTATTGGTGCAACATAGCACCCACCATTCATTCCACCAGAATATGTGCTGCAAAATCCAAAAATCACTCCTTCCCTTCTGAGTCCTGCCATGCACCCAACTGGTATTTTTTGGTCACATGTGAGGCATTGCCGTACTCGGGAGAAATTGGGGCACAGATTTTGGGGTGCTTTTTCTCCTTCATACCTTCTGAAAATGAAAAATTTTGAGCCAGAACTGCATTTTTGTGTAAAAAAATGTAATTTTTCATTTTCACTGCCCACTTGTATCAAAATTGGTGAAACCCCTGGGGGTTTGAAATGTACACTATACCCCTAGATGAATTCCCTGAGGGGTGTAGTTTGCAAAATGGGGTCACTTGTGGGGGGGTTCCACTGTATTGGTGCTTGGGGGGTCTTGCTAATGCGACATAGCACCCACCAAAATTCCACCAGAATCTGAGCTGCAAAATCCAAAAATCACTCCTTCCCTTTTGAGTCCTGCCATGCACCCAACTGGTATTTTTTGGTCACATGTGAGGCATTGCCGTACTCGGGAGAAATTGGGGCACATATTTTGGGGTGCTTTTTCTCCTTCATACCTTCTGAAAATGAAAAATTTTGAGCCAGAACTGCATTTTTGTGTAAAAAATGTAATTTTTCATGTTCACTGCCCACTTGTATCAAAATTGGTGAAACCCCTGGGGGTTTGAAATGTACACTATACCCCTAGATGAATTCCCTGAGGGGTGTAGTTTTCAAAATGGGGTGACTTGTGGGGGGGTTCCACTGTATTGGTGCTTGGGGGGTCTTGCTAATGCGACATAGCACCCACCAAAATTCCACCAGAATCTGAGCCGCAAAATCCAAAAATCACTCCTTCCGTTCTGAGTCCTGCCATGCACCCAACTGGTATTTTTTGGTCACATGTGAGGCATTGCCGTACTCGGGAGAAATTGGGGCACATATTTTGGGGTGCTTTTTCTCCTTCATACCTTCTGAAAATGAAAAATTTTGAGCCAGAACTGCATTTTTGTGTAAAAAAATGTAATTTTTCATTTTCACTGCCCACTTGTATCAAAATTGGTGAAACCCCTGGGGGTTTGAAATGTACACTATACCCCTAGATGAATTCCCTGAGGGGTGTAGTTTTCAAAATGGGGTGACTTGTGGGGGGGTTCCACTGTATTGGTGCTTGGGGGGTCTTGCTAATGCGACATAGCACCCACCAAAATTCCACCAGAATCTGAGCTGCAAAATCCAAAAATCACTCCTTCCCTTTTGAGTCCTGCCATGCACCCAACTGGTATTTTTTGGTCACATGTGAGGCATTGCCGTACTCGGGAGAAATTGGGGCACAGATTTTGGGGTGCTTTTTCTCCTTCATACCTTCTGAAAATGAAAAATTTTGAGCCAGAACTGCATTTTTGTGTAAAAAATGTAATTTTTCATGTTCACTGCCCACTTGTATCAAAATTGGTGAAACCCCTGGGGGTTTGAAATGTACACTATACCCCTAGATGAATTCCCTGAGGGGTGTAGTTTTCAAAATGGGGTGACTTGTGGGGGGGTTCCACTGTATTGGTGCTTGGGGGGTCTTGCTAATGCGACATAGCACCCACCAAAATTCCACCAGAATCTGAGCCGCAAAATCCAAAAATCACTCCTTCCGTTCTGAGTCCTGCCATGCACCCAACTGGTATTTTTTGGTCACATGTGAGGCATTGCCGTACTCGGGAGAAATTGGGGCACATATTTTGGGGTGCTTTTTCTCCTTCATACCTTCTGAAAATGAAAAATTTTGAGCCAGAACTGCATTTTTGTGTAAAAAAATGTAATTTTTCATTTTCACTGCCCACTTGTATCAAAATTGGTGAAACCCCTGGGGGTTTGAAATGTACACTATACCCCTAGATGAATTCCCTGAGGGGTGTACTTTGCAAAATGGGGTGACTTGTGGGGGGGTTCCACTGTATTGGTGCAACATAGCACCCACCATTCATTCCACCAGAATCTGTGCTGCAAAATCCAAAAATCACTCCTTCCCTTCTGAGTCCTGCCATGCACCCAACTGGTATTTTTTGGTCACATGTGAGGCATTGCCGTACTCGGGAGAAATTGGGGCACAGATTTTGGGGTGCTTTTTCTCCTTCATACCTTCTGAAAATGAAAAATTTTGAGCCAGAACTGCATTTTTGTGTAAAAAAATGTAATTTTTCATTTTCACTGCCCACTTGTATCAAAATTGGTGAAACCCCTGGGGGTTTGAAATGTACACTATACCCCTAGATGAATTCCCTGAGGGGTGTAGTTTTCAAAATGGGGTGACTTGTGGGGGGGTTCCACTGTATTGGTGCTTGGGGGGTCTTGCTAATGCGACATAGCACCCACCAAAATTCCACCAGAATCTGAGCTGCAAAATCCAAAAATCACTCCTTCCCTTCTGAGTCCTGCCATGCACCCAACTGGTATTTTTTGGTCACATGTGAGGCATTGCCGTACTCGGGAGAAATTGGGGCACAGATTTTGGGGTGCTTTGTCTCCTTCATACCTTCTGAAAATGACAAATTTGAAGCCAGAACTGCATTTTTGTGTAAAAAAAATAATTTTTCATTTTCACTGCCCAGTTGTACCACAATTGGTGAAACCCCTGGGGGTTTGAAATGTACACTATACCCCTAGATGAATTCCCTGAGGGGTGTAGTTTGCAAAATGGGGTCACTTGTGGGGGGGTTCCTAACTTTTAGCATCTTATGGTGCCTTGAAACCTACATGGTGCCTAAAAAATAATCTCATAAAAAGGAGGCTCCAAAATCAAGTAGGTGCTCCTTCTATTATGAAGCCTGTGGTTTGGTCACCGTGCACACTAGGGCCACATATAGGATATTTATGAAAACAAAAGAATTGGGGGAATCAATTTTTAGTCACATTTCTCTAGTAAAATGTACTGTGTTCCTTATAAAAATGTATTAAAATTGCAAATCTGCAAAAAAAAAGAAATTTTGAAATTTCACCTGCACTTTGTTTTAATTCCTGTGAAACACCTAAAGGGTTAACAAACTTCCAAAATGCTGTTTTGAATACTGTGAGGGGTGCAGTTTTTGAAATGGCATCATTTATGGGGGTGTCTCACATACAAGTCCCTCAAAGTTACATCAGAACTGAACTGGTCCCTAAAAAAATCAGTGTTTGAAATTTTCTTGAAAATTTGAGAATTTGCTATTCATATTGTAAGCCTCCTAGTGTCCCAAAAAATTAAAAGGAAGTTGAAATAATGATGTCAACATAAAGTAGACATATGGCCTATGTTAGTTATTCACTATTTTGAGTGGTAAGATTATTTGTCTCACAAGCAGAAAATTTAACATTTTGCAAATCGCTAAATTTTCCATTTTTTCACGATATTTTGGTATTTTTCACAAAAAAACACAGACTGTATCGACCCAAATTTACCACTAATTTGAAGTACAATGTGTCACGAGAAAACAATCTCAAAATCACTGGGATAAGTAAAAGCAAAAAAAAGTTATACCCACTTAAGTGAGACATGTCAGATTTGAAAAAAAGGGCTCTGTCAGGAACGCAAAAACTGGCTCTGTCAGGAAGGGGTTAATCATTATGCCATATACCATTATGTCAAAAAAGTTTTTGTAATGACTCATGCAATTCCTTCCAGTACAAAAAACCCAAATACTTTGACCTGACCATGATTTCCTGAAGGCCTAGCGAGGTAAACCGCCTTGTCGGCCAATAGCACAAGAAAGAGAAAGGATGTAATAAAATACATCTGTTTCTTTATACATCGATATGTTTGTTTCCAAAACCAATGGTAACACAGATGTAAGGTACAGTATGTACTGTAGTTACTATTTGCATTTATGCCACTATCAGTTAAATACAAAAGAATATCTTACTGTTTTTTTCATCCAGACACAAACCTGCATAAATCAGGTTTCCCAAGAATCTTGTAAAATAAAGTTCCATGGTTAATAAAAATTTATATTGAACTTGGGTACAATAAACTCTGAAAAGCGAACAGTATAAAAGAGCATATGTATAAGCAATAGTAAGCATTTTGTATGCTGAAGTTGATCTCTGTGGTTATAAAACACTTAATGGCACGCAATAAATGTTTTTTTTTTGAGGACAATAAGTTTATTTCCTCCTGTGAAGCTTCAAATCTAAATTAAAAATGGTGTCTGAAAAAGACTGTGCTTTCAATATGGTCCAGGAGATTGAAATCACAGATATTCCTTTTGGAGATATAAAGGATACTTCTGTGAGACAATGATGTTATATACACTGCCTGCATTTAAACGATGACCTAAAGGTTCCAAAAATGTAACACTGAGATCATGGACCTATGGACAAAGCACTTGCAACTTTGTATTATAACTAGTTAAAAGCCTGTCAAAATGACAGCTAAGTCCCTATCTGCTCCTACCTCTAATCTCTGCCTTCACAGCTCCCTCTCTCCATATCAAGAAGTTTAAAATAAATCATTTTGCTTTTACTTTCTGTTAAGTAGTAATTTGGTCCTTGGCGTGGCCTCTAGTGGTCAATGGCAGTACTTCACCTTAGAGGTGAGGAGTATTTAGCCTTTTATATATTATTATCCCTTATTTATATGGCGCCACAAGGGACCCGCAGCACCCAATTACAGAGTACATAAATTAATAATCAGAACAGTGACTTACAGTTGAATACAGTAGAGGACAAGTACAGGGTATATAAATATAGCTGCATCAGCTTTAGGGAAGAGGGTCCTGCTCTTGAGAGCGTACATTATATGTATATATATATATATATATATATATATATATATATATATATATATATATATATACTGTCAAATAAACAGCTAAGCATTGCTTCCATAGTGCCACATTCATTTTCCCAAAACAAATGGCTTCTTAAACAAAATTCACAATGGAATTTTTCTAGTAAAGCATTCTCAGATGTGGAAAGCTTGCAATCTGTGGTGTCTTAACTAATGAGGGGGGTCGTTTGTTCAGTCCCAGCAATGTTCTTAAACACTGATGACAATATGCTGTGCAAATGCACAGAAAGACTAGGGGGGAGAATAGATGCATATTACTCACATTCTGATTGGCCTGTCCACAGGAAAGGGCTACTAGCTCCATCTAAATGTTATATTTGCTTGTTAAACCCACATTTTTTAAATCTTGAAATTGGAGAAAACTTCTGCTTCCATACAGGACCATGGACATGGCAAAATGGCAGTATTCAGAGATCCCAATTAAAAAAGGATGGTTACATTAACAGCTGTTTCTTTGTGAGCAGCAGTGAATTTTAGTTGAGTACATAGACCCCCTAATTCTACCACATAGGCTCCTCTAACAAAGACATAATGCATAACTATTATCACATGCAAGGTAACAAGTGCCTACGATTCATGGCTCATCCTAGATCATGGATGTATTCCAGAGCTGAATCATGGCTGCAGTCCATGGATTTTATTGCTTTTCTCTCTGATATGGAAAACAATGAGGACAAATAAGTTATTATTGCCTACAGTAGGTCAATACTGAACTATAGGAAAAAACATTCTCATTGGGACCACATAAGCAACCATAGCATCTGTGATCCGGTTTGGATTTATGTGTGCTGTTTTAAGCATAATAAAGATAAAATGATTTTTCATTTACAGTAACTCCTTGAGGGCGGGATGCTATATAGCAGAAATGCGGTAAAAACCCCGTTTTCGGGGTTTCTACCGCATTTCTATATGCTATATGGCGCCTCCGCAGTGTCAGCGCTGCGGAGGGAATCGCCAGCTAAAGCTGGCGAATCCCTGCAGAAGCCTATGGGCTTCTTACCGCAGCGCTGTTTGAGGGATCCGTCACGGATCCCTCCCAGCGTGCCCTGCGGCCGGCGCCGGGGTCTGCGCATGCGCAGATGGACTCCCGGGTCACAGACCCGGAAGTCCAGCGCCGGCACCGCATCGCAAGGGACAGCTCTTACCGCAAGAGCTGTCCCTTGCATGAATAACGGCATATGTTATAGCATATGCCGTTACTAATAATGCGGTAGCCGGCGATAATGGGCGTGGATGTTACAACATCCCGCCCTGAATGATACTTGGGGCGGGATGTTGTAACATCCGCGCCCATTATCGCTGGCTACCGCATTTTTAATAACGGCATATGCTATAACATATGCCGTTATTCATGCAAGGGACAGCTCTTGCGGTAAGAGCTGTCCCTTGCGATGCGGTGCCGGCGCTGGACTTCCGGGTCTGTGACCCGGGAGTCCATCTGCGCATGCGCAGACCCCGGCGCCGGCCGCAGGGCACGCTGGGAGGGATCCGTGACGGATCCCTCAAACAGCGCTGCGGTAAGAAGCCCATAGGCTTCTGCAGGGATTCGCCAGCTTTAGCTGGCGATTCCCTCCGCAGCGCTGACACTGCGGAGGCGCCATATAGCATATAGAGATGCGGTAGAAACCCCGAAAACGGGGTTTTTACCGCATTTCTGCTATATAGCATCCCGCCCTTGGCCTGATTTCTTATGCTGGAATGCTCTCGTCAGTCTTGAGAGACCTATTTCTGCCCTGTCTCTTCTTCCTTCCTCCAATGTTTGGCTTTATGATCGCTCATCTCTGGAGAGAAGATTGTTGCTGTTTTGTGTTAGCTGTCTCCTAAAACCAGAGAGATGTCCCATTTATTGTCAGTTCAGGAGATAGCAGTTCTGTAGGAGTTTCCTTCTGGAGGAATTCAGCATCTATGGAATGTGCCAGGTATCTGCTTGTCAACCTATCACTACTCATTAAGCATACCACTGATATAGCCCACTGTGTATAGTAATAACACAGTATAGTATGCCAAATTGTGATTTTTTATTTATTTATCATTTTGTATTTGCCCAAAAGCAAACACATATACTATATGCACCTATTAACGGATAAACACAAAAATATGCAGAATAAAATGTGAGATGTAATATTAGTAAGGAGACAAAGGATGCAATCTGCAGGTGCCTTACAAATAGAACACCTTTTAGTTTGCTTACAAATTCATAATAAACCACGGCTTAAGACTAATCTTTCTTTCTGTACATATGCACATACTGTGACATGTCTATAGATACCAGAGACATTGGTGTGATGCCACAGTGACAGACACAAAAGGGTGAATAGTTCCAAACAATACATGCATAACCCTCTGAGGCACTTATGTATTATATACTTGCTTACTTTTGAAAACTAGTTTCAGGGAGATTATAGTTGGTAGTAGAATTTTACACACCGCATCACGTGACTCCTCTTTGCCAATGAGAACCTGAAGAGCCTGGCTTTTCTCATTCAGTAATTTTACAGTGAAGTTACCGCATAGGGAAAACCTGTAGCGAATTACTGAATGAGAAATGTAGAGAATTAAAAGCCGGGCTCTCCAGGTTCTCATTGGCAAAGAGGAGTCACGTGATGCAGTGGCTGCCTACATAAGAAAATCAAGGAAGGATGACAGCATATCTTGAAAAAGGAACTCCTGTTCCGAAACGCGTTGATGCCAGCATAGCTGTCCACTCTAGCTGTGCATATCTGAAGAGGATGGGACTTCGCCCTGTGGTGCTTCTTTCGGCTGCTTCTGCAGCGCTACTCCGCCGGTCCACCTGCACTCCTGTACGATTCCCATGTGCCTCCATATCCCTGTTTACCTGTACAACTTGTACCTTTTTATCGTGTGGAATAAATTGTTTTGCCCCTCTAGAAGGAGCGTGTGGTTTACAAGCACCTGCTATGGGTACTCGAGAAAGAATTTTAAAGTAAGTGTCACACTTATCAGAGCCATAGGTGAAGGGATGCTGTAACATATCTGCCTTAAAAGAAAATGCTACGTGCATGCGGGACAGAACTTTGAAGTAAGTGTCTGTCCACATGCGCTTATAGGACTTGCTGCTGGCCTTGATTGACCTCCTGCAGATATCAGCCTCTCATATGTATATATGAACTTTGATTAAATGCCGATTTGTGGTACTACTGTATTCTGAAACATTATACCTGTGTTTGTTTTAGCGCTTGTGTCCACCAACCCACATTTTTTCCTAACTGCCAGATTAGGAGATTGATGGTCTCCCGGGTGGATACCAGCTGCTGATTATTCAATTAATTACCTCTGTATATTGTGACAGGTCATCAGTACCTTTGTTGTATCTTTCTCTCATTCCTTTTTTCCCCAAAAATGTAACAGTGTAATGTGGGCTAGGTGAAATGAGGGAGATTGCTAGACTAATGAGGGAGATAGGGAGATTGCTGCTATTACAGGGAGTCTCCTGCAGAATGCAGGAGGGTAGGCAACCATGATGTATTTGATAGCTTCCCTTCTGGACTTGTAACTTGGTGGGACTGTTATGCTATTACTGATGCCTGTCCTTGTGTTTCCCTCCTATGTCCCTATAGTTTGTAAGCTTGCAGCAGGGCCCTCCTACCTCCAAGTATGTCTGTTGTTACCCAGTTTGTTTTATCACTGTCTACCATTGTAAAGCGCAACGGAATCTGCTGCGCTATATAAGACACTGTAAATATATAAATAAATAAACAATAAAACACAAATCTATGTGAACCAGACATTTTTGACTTGCAAAAATCGGGATGATATTTAAATTGTATTTGGATCATGGGATCAACCATAATTAGGTCAACAGTCAAACGTTTAACCCTATACGGTCAACATGATCAACAGGTACACACAGGGGAGCAATGTTTAGCAGATGCTGGGTACAAGCAGGTGCGGCGAACTGCTAGTTCACCATCTAGGTCGCACCTAGCAGTGTGGGCAGGAACGATGGGCTGCGCCCCTGGAAACACGCTGGGCGTTACCATGTAAATGCGCCTGTGACACAGGGGCCAATCATAGGGCCTGATTCAGAGTGATTGATGTAGTGCGAATTGGCAATCCGATCGATTATCAAATGACTGCAATGCATACTGATCATAGTTGTTATGCGCCACCCAAAATAGCAGCATAGGGAAAATAGCTAATTGCAATCCCCTCACAATTTGATGGACAGGAAGTCTGCAATTGGGGGTGCTAACCTGCCCTTTTCTAGCAGTGATAGGAAAAATGCAGCCGTGCCCAGGAGTTTTACGAGAGGTTACGTGCAGGGCCGGTGCTAGGGGGTTCGGCGCCCTCCTGCAAACTATAAATTTGCGCCCACCCAAGCTTTACAAAGGGACAGTGCACACCAAAAGAAAAATGTGTGATCTCTCAAGGAAGGGGAATGGCCACACAATAGTACTCCCACTCCAAATTACACCACATAGTAGCACAATATTATTCACCTTACACAGCTGTAACTAGCCATTTTGGTGCCATGAGTTTAAAAAACAGGGAGAGTTTGCGCCGTAGGAGCGCGCAAAAATGTAGGAGCGTAGCTTTATGAGTTATGGGCATCGTCACATAAAAGTATCAATTACACTGTAATCCCCATAACACATTATGCTTCACACCTCAATGCCCATTACACATTATACCACACACAGTAAGGCACATTATACATAAGTAATGCCCATTATACATTATGTCACACATCATGATGCCCCTTACACAATATGCAGCACACCATAATGCCCATTACACATTATGCCACACACCGTAATTCTCCTTACAAAATATGCCATGCACCATAATGCCCATATGATATTGACACACATTATGCTACACATAATGCTCCGAATACTCCTGGATATACCCACATTTGAAGGGCTGCTTATTCAGCACGCCCACACCAGTTGCCAAAAGTAGTTGCTCTGCTTATACGTAGTGCTCACACCAGTTGCCAACATTAGTAGCACTGTGTAACCATATGCCCACACCAGTTGCCGAAATTAGTAGCACTGTAAGTAAGTAAGTAGAATTTATATAGCGCACATTCTCCAACAGGACTCAAGGCGCTACTGTGTAACCATATGCCCACACCAGTTGCCGACATTAGTAGCACTGTGTAACCATATACCCACACCAGTTGCCAACAGCAGTAGCACTGCCTATACATGTGCCCACACCAGTTGCCGACATCACTAGCTCTGTCTACACACATGCTTACACCAGTTGCCGACATTAGTAGCGCTGACTATACACGTGCCCACACCAGTTGCCGACATTAGTAGCGCTGACTATACACGTGCCCACACCAGTTGCCAACATTAGTAGCGCTGACTATACACGTGTCCACACCAGTTGCCGACATTAGTAATGCTAACTATACACGTGCCCACACCAGTTGCCGACATTAGTAACGCTGACTTTACACGTGCCCACAGCAGTTGCCGACAGTAGCGCTAACTATACACGTGCCCACACCAGTTGCCAACATTAATAGCGCTGACTATACACGTGCCCACACCAGTTGCTGACATTAGTAGCGCTGTCTACACACATGCTCACACCAGTTGCTGACATTCGTAGTGCCAACTATACACGTGCCCATACCAGTTGCCGACATTAGTACCGCTGACTATACACATGCCTACATCAGTTGCCAACATTAGTAGCGATGTCTACACACATGCTCACACCAGTAGCTGACATTAGTAGCGATGTCTACACACATGCTCACACCAGTTGCTGACATTAGTAGCGCTGACTATACACATGCTCACACCAGTTGCCGACATTAGTAGCACTACCTATACACGTGCCCACATCAGTTGCCGACATTAGTAATGCTGCCTACACAAATGCTCACACCAGTTGCCGACATTAGTAATGCTGCCTACACAAATGCTCACACCAGTTGCTGACATTGGTAATGCTGCCTGCCTATACACGTGCCCAGACCAGTTGCCAACATTAGTACACTCACGCTTTAGTCTGCTGTCCTGGCAGCTCAGCCTCTCCTGTGTCTCTCTCCAGTCTTGCTCCATCATAGCCCCGCCCCATCCGCCCATGTAGCCCCGCCCCTTTTAGTACGTACTGCTGCCCCGATGTTTAGGAGCCTGGCCCTGAAGGGAACTCTGTGCCTCCGGCGCTGCTGCGTGCCCTGCAGTGTGACAGGCGCAGCAGCAGCCGGCAGCCTCAGAGACAGCAGGGGATGCAGAGCAGGGACAGTGGCGCCAGTCCTGCCCGGCGCCTACCTGCTTTGCATCCTCTGCTGAGCGGGTAGCGCCGGCCCTGGTTACGTGACGTTAGCTTCAGTCTCGGTCAGACTATCTTTATCACAGAGTTGTGGAAGGGCCAGACTTACTCACAGTTGGACAGACTGAGAAACTCATTCTATGGTGAGTGAATTGCGTATGGATGTGCGACAGGACATTGGATAGCGAGTTACTCGCACATTTACACAGGGCAGGCATTCTTTCTGTCTGGGCGATGGCGAACCACTCGCAACTTTGCAGATAAACGATCAATCTGAACCTTTGTCTATCATATGTGTGCTGGCCATTTTTAATAATTTGGACCTGTCAAGCTTTTGTACCTGTCGATCTTGAGGACTGCCTACCTCTTACATGTCCAATGTATGACTATATCAATCAAGCGAATTGCAGTGGACTCATCATCCAGATCCCATTTAAATTCAAGGAGATTAACGACCATGTAATTAACCATTTTCATGAAACATTTCAGGGTTCTAAAAGTCTTGCTTGGAATTCTGTGACAAAGTGCCCGGTATGTAGGATTTGTAGGCAGAGGATCACTGGTGGCATTGGAGCACATTTTGGTGACACCACTAGACTGATGACCTCTGGCAATGGCGAGGGAAACTCTAGTCCTTCCAGCAGAGATGTGTACAGTACATGGAGAAGGGGTTGTGTGTAAAATCCATTAAGGGTAGCAATTTCAGCATGATGCTTCTTGTCCAGCTGTAGTATGTAGGCTACAGGACTCCCTGTGCCAAGATGTGGATTATGTTAACTTCTGTAGCAAATGGACTCTCAGAATCACAAAAAAGGTTAATAAAAGAGAAAACATCTGCACTAAGCTCAATGCACTGAAGAATTATTAAGATAATAAAGATTCGGAACATGGCCCCACTGCTTCTTTTTCTGAAAGCTGATAAATGTCATGGTTTTGATTATGAAATAACTGTCATCTTCTAAAAATACAGTCATGTGCAGCAGAGGAAAATGCGGTCTGAAAATTGTCCCCATAAAAAAAAAAGAAAAAGAAAATGAGGTTACAGAACATAGCAGAGACCTATTGGAGCTTAATTATATTTTGTGCATTAGAATTTCTTTTGATTGCTCAAATTATCTTTGAAGGACCAGAGATTGTAATATAAATGTCATCCAGAACAATAAATAACATTAGCAGACTAAACATTTGATTTGTAAACAAGTCCTATACTCAAAGGGCATCTGACACAAGTCTAAGGATTTCCCCACACAAGATGGCTAATCATGATCTACAGTTTACATCTCTTCCAGCCTTTGCTAAACAAAGATCTCTGGTCTGTATTAATTAATGAGAACCAGTGGATGACATTGAGCAGTGAAAGATATAAAAGTCAAGGCTCCACCTGCCTTGTCCGTAAATGTACAGTGTTTGTTTTTAATCATCTCAATAATTTAAAGTTAGCAATACGTGAGTTATAGGACAGGAGATGCATTTGTATTGGAATTCATGGAAAATAAGTCAACAAAGGACACTTTTTTGTATCAAAAACTCTTTGCTTCAATCTAACATTACTTAATTACTAAGAGGCCCTATTTATCATTACATATCAATGTGGGTAGTACAGTAAATATATTTTTTAACATCACTGCAACTTACAGAGAACTTATTGTTAAAGAGACAGAATTTACTAATTCTCACCTGCCGGGCGAGAATTTACCAATACTCACCTGTTAAAATGCAAGCACATAAGAGCAGGCATTCCCGACCTCATTCCTCAAGGCACACTAACAGTAAAGGTTTTGGTCATATCCAGGCTTCAGCACAGAAGGTTGAATCAAAATTACTGAGGTGCTAATTAAGTCACCTGAGCTCAAGACTTGAGGACCAAGACATTCTAGGTTCAGCAAACCTAGGATATATATGGTAGACTTGCCACTAGGTATGAGTCAGCATTGTATACTTTATGAATGGATATTTGTTTATAAAGCTACAAAATAATACTCAGCCCTGTACATTGAAGAATTAATTGATGATAACATACAGCACGTGGAGCACTCTCCCCATCATTATCAATGGTACTTATAGCCAACAACAGATTTTGTTTAGTACCACAGCTTAATTAACAAATATGCTGACAGTATTCAGTGCCACAAAACAAATTAAACGCCAATGAGTTGTAACAAACATATTTAGAATGCCATTTGGCCCATGTACCCAGAAGAATAATAAGTCAACTGACTCTAGTTAGTTAACTTTATATAATCGGAACGGCTTTTAAATCTTAGCAAACATGTTTCCAGTTGTCAACTCTGCCCAAAATAATGTGCATAAGCAGTGAAATGAAGTAGGGTATGCATGAGGTATCAAATGTCATAATAAGGAGAAACAATATTTCACATCCTCACCCATAATTCCAAAATTTTAAGAAAATAAATAAATACTTTCAAGAAGCATTCCTAATAATTATTTTGCAAGCTCAAGATTCCCACACTGTTTCCAGTGCACAGGGGAGCACCCACTGTTAATTGATTTAAAAATAGTAATTCTAATTAAAAAAAAGCTTCAAAGTGACTATTACAGACAATCTCACACATGAGGATAGAATTACAAAGAGGCACAAAGCTGTGGAAGGGAACAAAACTATTGCAAACAGTCCCTTAAAAAATCCCTCAGATTCCAGGATAATTCAGGGGATGGCAAACTTTCAGTATTGGAATTGCCCCAGTACCTGCTCATACTGCTTTCTATGACTCTGTGTGTCCTTAGTTTTGCAAGCCTCGGAGCTCCTTCAATCATGCCCCTTTATATGCCTCAGAGACCCCTCAGTCATGCACCTTTAAATGCCAGCCTTTGAAATCTCTTAGCTATACAATGACCCTCCTATTTGCTACTATACACTCTGAGGGGATGCAGTTACAATCCCGGCGGTCAGGATCCCGGCGTTCAGAATCCCGACGCCGGAATCCCGACCGCCGAAATGCCGACACATTCTCCCTCCGTGGGTGTCCATGACACCCCTGGAGGGAGAATAAATTAGTGTGCCGAGCGTAGCGAGGCACCGGGCCCGCTGCGTGGCGAGCGCAGCGAGCCCGCAAGGGGGGGCGATCCACGTCCCCCCCTTGTCGGCATTTCGGCTGTCGGGATTCCGGCGTTGGGATTCGGAACGCCGGGATCCCAACCGCCGGGATTCAATACTGAATCCACTCTGAGGTCAGAGTCATTGTAGCTTCATGTTACCACCAATGGAGGTCCAATCCTATCCAAATTACAGAGTTCTGGTCATCACATAGTTACTCCCGAAGGAATACTCAGGGAAGATGTGCAGCGAGGCTGGTGTGGTCTGCAAAGCACTGAAAGTGGCATTACGGATGCCACGGCCAGTGGGATTCCTGGATGCTGTATTTTCTGAGATGAGCAAATCTCTTCACCAAGCTTCTCATTTTATGACTAACAGTAGGAATCCTGGATGGGTAGCACTATTTTTTTTTGTGTGTGTGTGGTTTTGAAAACAACGTAGCATAATAGAATTGTTTTTAAAAAATGATTAGTTCTCTGACACTTTGCTACCCCATATCTGCCTCTTCAGCCTCAATAGCTCACCAACCTTGTTTATCTCTGTGTTTGCAAGTACAATAAAGGCATTAACATAATTTAAACCATCCCAAATACTTTGAGAGACCATCTGAAATAGAATGATCTGACCTTAATCAGAATCCAATGGAAAGTTTCCATCATTCACATGAATGTTTAAACTTCACTGACCTATAAGTAAAGGTACTTATCCATTCATGTGCTATTTTCAGGCAAACTGCAACTTTTTAAGCCAAGGTGTCTAGTATTTTGATAATAATGTGCTACTGTGTCCTACTCCTGTACAGTTTTCTTCATGTAAGCAATAGAAGTTTCCATGAGCCACAAAATGACTGTGCACTGTGCATAGTGGTGTGAAAATTGGGGGATAACACAACAGAACCTGGGAGTCCTGTTCTTTGTAAAGTATGTTGGAGCATAGGGGTGCAGTAATATACTCCTACCAGATGTCCTGCTGTGTTTGTTGGCCTTTCTTTGTTTCAGTCACAGATTATGCAATCTTTGGTACTGCTTTCCTAGCACGGCGCCCGTCTCATTGATTGTATGCCTTAAGTTTAAGGTACTACATCCTCAGACCTTTTCATACCCCCACTATCCACGTCGGCGTGGAGTTGATTTTATATAGTATGGCGATCGCAGTGAGCCACCGAGAGCGAACGCGGACTACTTTACATGTACTCCGCGTCCGCTCGCCACGCTTCGGGCTCAGTAGCGAGCTGCGCTCGACACACTATATAAATTCAACTCCACGCCGACGTGGATAGTGGGGGTATGAAAAGGTCGAAGGACGCGTACTGCCTGCGCTCGCCACACTTCGGGTTGGTGTCAATAGTGGGGTGGCGTTAACAATGGGGGGGCCATTTCACCCATGAGGGGGGGTTAGCAAATAAAATTGGGGTTTTGGGGGCTTTTTACATTGATTCCAATGTAAAAATCTCGTCGATTGCATCATCTCATGCATCTTATGCCACACAAACACATAAGATGCATGAGATGCTTGCAATGTAAAAATCTCGTCCATCGTGTCAATTGCATCATCTCATGCATCTTATGTCGCACAAACACATAAGATGCATGAGATGCTTGAGATATCAGCCCCACACATACAATCTAGATCGTGGGCGCCGTGCTAGGAAAGCAGTACCCAATCTTTTCCTCTAGCCAACAGCAATGTGCACCTTTTTCACTTTTAAAATCCTGTTCCTTCAAATACTCTTTTCCAGATCATTAGGTGAATCTATTGTGTAATATGGTTGTAGTTCCAAGATTACTTGAATTTGCAAATCTGAATGCTAATCTGCCTACGCTGTATGGCTGCAAAACTTGTAACCAATGTGTTTTTTACTTCTTATCCATGAGTCCTGAGACTTTGCGGTTTGTGTACACTACTGATTTCAGACACTTTCCTTTCAATATCTGCATTTCCCATGATGATTCCCACCATGATTACATCTGGAGATCCTTGATCGGTTATTCTTAACAGTAGTTCCTAGTTTGGGTATGGATTATTTCAAATCACACAGAAGAAAACCCTATTCCCTTTTTTCCATTATCATTGCCAGTTTCAAGTACTTTGCGAACCTTGTACGTTTGTATGTGGTTAACATATTTCAAATTGCTTGAAGTAGTTATATATGACACCAGTAGCATTTTGCCATAAAATATTATATCAGCCCCATCAAGGCACCTACCTTATGGTACCCATGTACGGAGCATTTTGGGCTTCCGATACAATGTGTGCTCCCGTGCACATCACATCGTAAAGTCCAAAAAACTATGTGCTGCACATACTTTTTGAAGTAGATCGCATCCCATCTATTTCAAAACACACGGTGTTTTAGCCTATCGCATGCATTTTGAACTAGATGCAATACGATCTAGTTTAAAACGTACAATGCCCACGAATTGGTACCATTACTCTCACATTTATAGCTCATTGCCTTTTCCAGAAAACCACTGGGCTGAAAAACGCTCAGTGCATACACACTGAGCGATTTTCCACAGGGTGGATGACTTTTCATAGCAGTACACTATGGAAAGCCGTCCACCCTGTCGCTCATCTGCTGGTAGTACCAGCAGATGAACGGCTGGGCCAACAACGATGCTGGAGTGCGCAACAGCATTCACTGCTGCCCTGTACACACTGGGCGGCTATTGAGCTGAAAACAGCTGAAAAGACATAGGTATCTGGCATTTTACTTAGCATAACAATAACATGGTTGTAATTCAGTAAATAATTGTAACATAAAGCTTTGCAGTTTCTTTCACGTTTTAATTACTATACTCTTCTTTGTCACCTGTCTTTATGGCAGGAAATGCCACTAACTTAACCAGCTATGGGCATTGTTGGGGACCACCCTTTCTAACCCTCAGGGTGGCTAGTAACATTTTTATTCAACTAGTTTGGCTACTCTAAAAATGCTCAGATCGATTCTAGACTTGCGTTTTTCAAGGGCGAAGAAGTAACCAAGTTATCTGAAAGTGACAGATGAGGCTCTCAAAATTGGGTTTCTGCTTTGTAACGCTGGCTACCTGCTCGCTCACCAAAACAAAAGTCGCCCTTTTGGGAGCATTATGTGTGAAAGACACTACTGCGTGCATTGTATGAGGGAGAGTACTTTGGGCATTGTGTGAGGGGCACTACTGGTGCCATCATAAGTAAAAGCAAGAGTACTGGGGCATCACAGTGTACGCCATAGTGGTGTAATAGGCATTCCAGTGTACACCATGTTGTGTAATGGGCATTAAGGTGTGCCTTAGGATTATTTTTAGTTATCATTGGGGCACCAGAACCCTATCTACATATGCATACATAATTGACACAATGTCTCTAAGAGGGTCTACCTGGCACAAGTCGTACAAGTGGTACTATTGTCTGGTGTAATGTGAACAGGTACTATTATGTGGTCATTGCAAAAGCTAAGCCCTACATTTTTCAATTTGCACCTTTGCAATGCACTGGCCCTATCTTGGGTATGGGGTGAACACTAAAATATCTAGTTACGGCACCGACAGTTCATCATACAAAATTCAAGGGCTGACTTTTCTCTCCTGAGTCCTAGAGGAGGCTACAAAGGAGTCCACGCACACTTTAAATGGCTCCCCATGTAATAGAAAGAGTGACAACCATTGAGTGCACTTTTAACATCAGAAACCCTAAATGCCTAGGACCAGGGGTTAAAATGTGTGTGTGTGTGTGTGTGTGGGGGGGGGAAGACCTCCGCCTTGGCCCTGCACCGTAATTCTAACGGAAAAGCATTCTAGTTTGCAGTGGATGCCAAAAGCTTTGCCCAATGGGGGGGATGAGGGGGCAGATGAAAAGGAGTTCCATCACCTCTCCAGGTACACTATAAGCCTTTTTTAGGATCAAAGCAGAAACTTTTCCCTACTCCCATTGAGTGCATGTTGACACTCATTGCACTTCAGCTATGGGCTTCCGGCAGTCCTTGGACCATCAATTAATTATGTGTGTTTGTATTCTTAATTGTACTTATCATTGTCATATCAGTACATACATGTGTCATCCATATATCGTTCTGACTTTATTTGCATGTACCATAACACAGAGTAATTAGGTGATTAAAAATTAAATAGGCCGGAGATTATGGTGTGGCTGAGAGACGTTTTATATTGGTGTGAGTGCCAATAGATGATGGTAGACATGACAGATTGGCAGTGTTAGACACACCCAATGGGCGCTGTTAGACACACCCAATAAGTGGTGCTAGACCTCTTTGACTGTGCAACCCTTAATAAAATGTGCTGCGCACACATATGGTTCTGTACAGATGTGTTTCCATAGACTGTGGCTTCGGTTACACCAAAAAGCCTCTCTTGAAATGCCAGGTCCCATGCAACATACCCAAGTGTCTTGCTCAGTAGTTTTGCCACTTCCACTTTACGAGAGTACAGTGATCAGTTTGATGTGCAACATTTGTACTTGCGCAAATTATTTGGTGAAAGAGATGTTACCAAGCAGCCTTTCCTCATGCCAAGTTCCAGCTTACTTCATCTGCATCTGTGTGCATAATTATAAGTAATTCTAGTGCGGTAAGTTGCAGCCCAGTGAGTGTAGTACATTAAGAGCAGTGATGTGCATTAGATGCAAAATATATAACAAAAAGCCACTATGCCTATCAGAGTGGCTCATTGGCATCTGGCGTCTTACACCAATGCATATTAAGGTGATATATATGACTCATCTGAGTGTTCAAGTGAAGTGGAAGGCCCCACAATACTCTATGACCCTTATTCAGGTCTGATCGCAGCACAAATTTGTTCTCAAAATGGGCAAAACCATGAGCACTGCAGGTGGGGCAGATGTAACATGTGCAGAGAATTAGATTTGTGTGAGTTATTTTGTTTCAGTGCAGGGTAAATACTGGCTGCATTATTTTTATACTGCAATTTAGATTTCAGTTGCAACACACCCCACCCAAATATAACTCTCTCTACACGTTACATCTGCCCCACCTGCAGTGCACATGGTTTTGCCCATTTTGAGAACAAATTTGTACTGCATTAAATCACAATTTAAGTTGATTTTTTAATATTTACTCTTTATATTAATACAGGTTGGAGTATCCCTTTTCCAAATTATTCTGAAAACCAAACATTCCGGAAAGTGAAAAAATAATTCTTGCTAAAAGCACTACTGGGGACATCTGTAACAGCAGTACTGAGGACATGATATGTAACAGCACTACTGAGGACATGATATGTAACTAAATATGTGCAAGAAAATTATTGGTTAGCATTCAAATTCAGTACCTGAGATAGTACACAAACTTTGTTTTAGGTTTCAAAACCTTGTTTTATGCACAAATAAAATATATTTGTGTGTATTTCAATGAATTTTGTGTGTTTGTACAACATAAATGCATGATACCTCAAGATACATCATTGAAATATAAAAATATTCTGAAACATGGAATAATCCGTTATCCAAAATTCTTCTGGTACCGAGCATTTTGGATATGGATACTCAACCTGTACAGCAATTTATTAATGAATCTACCGTATTTGATAGCACCATGGCATGGTCAAGCTGTAATAAACCCTTTCAAGTCAAACGTCTACACAGACTCAACAGCCCTAGCGCTAGTAGCAGATCCAATGGTGAGCCACTTTAAAATAAGAACATTAACATTGCTCAACATTGAATGTAGACCATTTTTGAATAATAACAATAAAAAAAATAAAAAAAATTATAGATAGAGATAGATAGATAGATAGATAGATAGATAGATAGATAGATAGATAGATAGATAGTTTAAACCAGACTGTTTGAATTTCAAAAATAATTTTGGACTGCAAAAAGTTAACATAAATTATAAAATGACCCATTCCATTATTACAGTTTTCCTTATAGACAGATAATCTGCAATTTTCAACAGAAAAAAATGCACCATATTTATAAACAATACTTTTAATATTAAGTGTTGCTATATGAAATATCTTGTAACAATTAAAGTACATTTGTATAAGTTTCCATTAAAATATCCTAAAAGACATAATTTTTTCCAACCACACTGGGGATAAAACTAAATTCTTTTAAACTTTGTACATGAAGTTCGGTTACTTATTAGTGGATAATTACTTATGAAAGCCATATATAAGCAGCTACGCATCATTCCATTCCATAGACCGCTGTGCAACTGCCTTATGTACGGTTACGGTATAAATGGTAGACAATGTCTAGGTCGACAGTCAGTAGGTCAACCACTGATGGTAGACAGTGACTAGGTCGACGCCTTCAAATGGTCAACATAGCCAAGGTTGCCATGACAACAGGTCGACACAAGGTTATGGTCGACAGATATGGTCGACGTGTGTTTTTCACTTTTTGGGTGTCTATGCTGACATGGACACTGTATAAGTGTACCGCTTCACTCGCCATGCTTCAGGTACGTTGCCTCGCTGCTATTATATTTCCACTCTATGCCAACTTGGATAGTGAAATATGGCAAACCACCTTTTTTTAAGAAAAAAAAAAGTGAAAAACGAATATGGACCTCTTTCATGTTGATCATGTCAACGCTTGTGTCAGTTTGTCGACCTAGTCACGGTCGACCATTAGTGGTCGACCTAGACATTGTCCACCCAATGACCGCATACCCTTATGTATAGTGACCCTTAAAAAAATGTGCAAAATGTGCAATGAACGTCTACAATTAAAAGTCAAATGATAATCCAGAGAAGAGTGCAATTCACTTTAGAACTTACTGCTCAAACGAATACAAATAGGAGTTTAAATTGCTAAATATCAAGTACATTATCTTCTAATCTTAAGGTGCCCACACACGCACCGATCCCGGCGGTGCGATGCTGTACGATGGGGTGCGCGCTCCCGCGGCACCTCATCGCACAGTACAAAAAGTATGTGCTGCACAGACTTTTGTACTAGCTTTTTCTAGCATAGCATCGCATCGCATGCACATCGTATGCACAAGGCATACGATGCGATGCTATGTGTGCTAGTTAAGCCCACAACGCACGCCGGGATCGGTGCGTGTGTGGGCACCTTTACTTTTGGTAAACAAAAAAAAATATCGCTTGGAGAAGTTATTTCTCTTGACTATAGAACTACTTTGGTTTTTCGAAATGTAGAGCAAACAATGTCATAACAAGTTATATTAAACATTGCCTTGTGTATAATGGGTTTGTCAATTAACTAGCTGGCCCAGGTGACATCGAGAGTCAATTAATATGGCTTCACTAGTGGAGCCTACAGGATAGTCCTTTAGACAAGTCTATCTTAAACAAATATACAGAGAGTAGAGGATGAGGAATTATAAAAGGACATTACATTTTGCACGTCCATTGTGTCATTTTAAACCTAACCGTTTAAATATTGGTGCATATATGGGTATGGGAACACAATGGTGGGCAATGAGTATGTTTAAGATTATGACTGAGGTGATTGATTAAGCTATTGGTGCAATGATCACATCAAATGACGTGTCCATTGGGTATTTGGCCACCTCAGGTTTCAGATTTGCCCTCACATTTGTATACTGTATGTATGTGGCAGAAAGATGGATGGGTGAGCTCAGTGACTGGACCAAACTAAGTTTGGGCATCTTTATACTACTTAGTGTTCTTTCTAGCACCCGCCATCTTTGAAAACCCATGCAGTTCCTCTTCCCTGCCTGGGGTGTCGCTGTCTGCTGTGGTGTTTCTAGCACAGGTCTGGTTTACATATCAGTACTGATATACAAACAGCACTGTGCTAGAAGCACTACAGCAGACTGTGACACCCCAGGCAGTGAAGAGGAACTGCTTGTGTTTTCAAAGATGGCGGGTGCTAAAATGTACACTACTACTTGTTTTCAGGGGTGAAATTAGATGCCAAATGTATACTTAGGAGACAGGGAAGCATTGCTATGAATTTGACATCACATATAACATATCAATTGTAATTTAGTTTTATGTAGAATAAATGTAAAACCAAGATTTGTAGCAATTTAAATAGAAGTACTGTTTGTCATTTCAAATGATGTATTGTGTGCAGGTAATCAATCCACTTGTGTGAAAAAGTTTATGATTTTAAAAACTCCTAAAACCAAAAAGAAAAACTTTAGTAACATTCCTAAAATATTGAGAAAACAAAATTTAGTACCAACATTCCAGAAAGAAAAAAAAAAAAAGTTTACAAATTGATACAGTACAGTACAACAATAATACGAGATATAAGTCAGAGAATGTGGAAACACATGTAAGACAAACAGCAACATAAAGCAGGAACGGAACACAATTTGTGAATGCAGTTTCCAGGCCTCTGAAATTTAAAAAAGTGCAATAATCAGCAGATAAAATTACAAAGAAATGTGTTTATGGCAGGAAGTACTATAAACATTGTACAATTGACAACACAGCAGGTAACATTTCAACCACCTGTATGCATTCAACATTGGAGGATTAGTTTAAACGTATTCTTCCAGAAAGCCATGCATTATAATTAGGAGAATAAATGATGACACTATTAATATACCCAGACTGGGAAGTGTTTTCCACGTGAAACCCAACAGAATGTCCTCTTAACTCCTTTATTGACATTGGGCAAACTATTCGCATCGAAGACCGATTCAATCTTTCAAGGCTTCCCTGCAGTACCTAAGCTTAGTTAAGATTCTGTATGGTTGTGTGCAGTTTCCAAGCAAGTCCGAGTCAGCTCAGAGTCTGAGAATCCTTCATCCTCCACAGCAGAGGGCTCAAAGAATGCAGCAGCATCTGGTAGATCGGGATCCACTTCATCATTGCTCTCTGCGCTGTAATCCACTTCTTCCAGGAAGCGGGGCTCATCATCATCCAAAACATAGGTGGTTGGGCTGAAAGGATAGCAACATAAAGGTATTACAAAATGGAAAATATACAGTGGAGTGAGGCACCTGGCCTGAAGCATGGCAAGCGAAGTGAGCCATGTGAGGGGACGTGGCACACTAAATGAAGGTCCACACGCTCAGGTGTCGACAATGACACACAAAAAACTCATGTTGTCTTTAATGTGTCGACCAGTTTGCACCTGGGTAAAACAATATCACAGTGTCTGTGTCCTAGCTGAGTTCTAAATGGCAGTACTTGCAGCCTGCAAAAGCAGACAGTGGAAAAGGTGCAGATGCATACAGGAAAATAACGAAGACACGTTTGTTCTATTGGTGCAAAATGCCCCTTGTTTGCTCCCTTTTAAATTAGCTTTTAATGCTGAATGTGCAGTGTTACTATTAGATATGAAGCTGTAGATTGAATTGAAGCCTGAGGCTGAAGGGTTTACTTGGGGGAAAAGAAACCAGCTCTCTACATACACCCAGTTGCACTGCTCTCCTGTGGGGCTAGATAAACATATTTGCAGAGAAGCTTTAAGTGCTTTTAAATATTTCATCGGATAAGTATCTCAGGCAAGCTTCTACAGTCTGCTACATCTTCGTTCTTGTCCTAATCAAATAATATGCATTATATTGATCTAAAACATTGCACAGATGAGTTTTAAGCAATCCTAATATATTAACAGTAAGTCCCTGTCATAGTCACTTGGAAAGTGGAGAATAAGCGCATAGCTGCACAGTGTGAATTACCACTATACTGTGAAACCACTTATACAGTATGAACACAATAGAAGCAGTTGAAAGGAACTTTATTTTATGTTTTTCATTTATAAAAAATTTAACAATTTGAAAAAAAAAAAATTATGGAAAAACTTTGTTGCTGTCTTTATTTTGACACTTCCATAGACACTTCAGTGAGACGTTTACTATATTTTTAGGTTTTAGATAGGACTGACACAATTGTATGAGGTTGGACAGCCTCTGGGTAAAATACATTATCAACTGATAATACCAAAGGGAAAAACAATAATTTTTAAGAACAACATAGTTCTCTACTAACTAGTGTCATTTCTCCTAATATATGGTTTCAGGGGTTTCAGTGACCTCATGGACTGAACACAATAACAAACTGACATGTTTATTAGTCTGTGTACATGTCCCGACGTGTGATGTCTTTACAACTGCTGGACAAGCCAATCTGAGCTTATAGTAGGTCTAGCGGAATGGGATGTTGTCAGGATCAAGACGGTCAAAATCCAACAGATTCCAAAAGTAAAGTTAGGACTGCAATTAGGATTAGGCTACAGGGGTGGATAAGGATAGACTGTGTGAGAGGGATGTTGGAGTAAGTTGTAGGATGGGTGGGCAGGGTAAAAACACTTACAGAGTTCCATTGGGATTTTGATCATCAAGATCCCGCCATCTGGATTCTGACTGTTGGAATCCCAACTGTCTGAATTTTGTACCCAAGTCAACATTTTACTGTAGGTTGGTATTCTGGCCTATTATTTAGTGCTTACAGTATATGGAAGGGAAACATGAAGGCCCCTTAAATATGGTCAATAGATAAATAAGAAAAAGCTAATATAGCATTCGAATTCAAAGAAATTGGTTAGCATTACATTTCTTTTGCCATTGTGACCACCAGGATCCTTAGCATCAGGATATTAACTACATCTCACATTTCGTTATGTTTTCTTTGGCAAATAATTGTTAAGTGATCACCATTTTATATAGGGCATGATTACACACATGGCCGTATATGTAATGATGTACAAAGGAAGAGACAGAGCCTACCACTTGCAGGGCATCATTGAATTCAAGAAATAGTGCCAGATGTATCAAGCTTCAAAAAGTGATAAAAAAAAAGAAAAAGATAAACAACCAGCCAATCAGTTCCTACTGGGTCATGTTACAGGCTGGGTTTGTAAAATGATAGGCAGGAGCTGATTGGCTGGTTGTTTATTACTCCCCATGTTATAGCTTTTTGAAGCTTGATACATCTGGCCCATGTCTTTCATAACATATCTAAAAAATATAAAATACTGTATATATAGTCTTTATTGAAAACAAAGCAGACTTCTACTCAGACCATGAACACAGCATGGTGTCTTTGATTATATAGTACATAGGCTTACAAGTGGAGATTTGATCATTTTTGACCACGTCATTATGATTGCCCCCAAACTGAACTTGATTGAGCAGAATTTGATCTGCATAACAGAAAACTATAGCAAAAAATGTGTGAGAAGTTGTTGGTTCATTCTAGCAGTAGGGATGGGGCGTCAATCTTAAAAAAATTCTGATCCAATTGGGGAAATCTGATATCCGTGGAATTTGGCACTTGCAGTTTGTGCCACACTGCTCACTGGTATGAACAGATTGCAACATACAGACCTTAATTAGCAGTAAGGACAGAAAATAAGAATTATACAGTATACATAATATTATACAGAATGTACCAGGAACCAGTAGACAGTAAAATGATCTACAAAATGCAGCAATTTAATCTCCAGTAATGTACTGTATGTTTGAAAGTGCTTTCACATTAAGTATATTTTAATGCATTTTGCACATGCTTGCTTTTATTGCAAATAATAACTCTTCTGGATGCATACTACACTCATAAAAAACACCATATTAAAATTGACTCTATTTATGTTCTGGCTGAATAAGCACATAGATTTTTAATAGAGTAACGCATGACAAACTTTTCTGTGCTTCATTACTATGATCTATTCACTTTGAGATTTGGAATCCAAATCTGATACACTGCAAAAACAGCTGAAATGACCCATGACCTGGAAGCAAACGCCCAAACAGGTATTTTAGGAAAGCCTAAATCTAGATGCTTATTGGATTATACAGGTACAATCAGAGGCAGCATATATTGCAAGTAAAATTATTCTATATATTAGTGACGAGAAAGCTTTAAGGAGAACTTCTAATCATGTTAGCATTTTCAGGACTATTGGGTCATATAGGCCACCTCCAAAATATGTAAACAATGCCCGTCATTTGATTATTCTAAGTACAGACTTCTTTTCCACAAGGAGTCTACTTCTCTTATTAAAATATGTTCTAATACTCAGATTTCCGTAAAAAAGCAAAAACTGTCTATCTGCACAAGAATAGATTCTATAACTATATTATATAATAACTTTATAAAAATTATTTGTAATTACTATATTCTAATATAGTGCAAAACAGATGAACTACTATACAATGCAGACCATAGAACGACTGCTTTTAAATGTCTGCGAGATACAGCCGTGGACAGTCCAGTCGCGGCCGGGAGCTCGACAATCCACAACTGCTTTTAAAGTCAAGTCCATTCTACTGAGATCACTGTTCAATGCTGTTGGGGAAGAAAGCATTAAGTAGGGCCCCGGCGCTATTTGCCCCGTTGGGAATAGCGGCGGGACATTGAATACCCCCCATATACTGTATACCCAAATACATGTATATACACACAAATATATTTTGGAATGTAAGCCTTCCCAATGAATATAGGTCTTAAATATTAAGATGGTGGGGCACTTGGATACCACTAAAAATACTACAGATAGAGGTGCAATCAAAGTTTTTGTTCTTATTAACGGTTAAGAACTGAAATGTTGATGACAGCACGCGCCCTTTTGTATCACTTTTACTGGCATTAGAGTTGTGCACTATCTTGTTGTAATCAAAAGAACTGGTCACATGTTAGGTGTTATCAATCAAAACATGTCAGTCTAATTCAAGACAATTTATGATTGAATCCTATATTTGTCTGCATCATGGTATTAGATTAGCCCAATGGCATTCTTGTTTGTAACAGATTCAGACTACTTCTATTTACATGTGGCTGTCTAAGCATTGTGTTGAACGTGATCTTACAAATTGCACTGCTGGTATAAACGAATGCATACTTATTTGTAAATGGCCCTTTGTTAGTAATAAGAGCCATGGTAATGAAAAGCATTGTAATCACTTCATCAGGCATTAGTCTGTGTGTTTAACCTACAATCTGGTTATACCTTCTAAACAGCACTGTGTGGCTAAGTGACAAAAGTGCAATCTGTGCATTAATTATTCTTCCGATCTGCATGCTGTCCAACACTTAGCAGTATAAAGCTTAATGGGGAATTGGCATGGTTACAAACAAGGCAGCTGTTTTACACTTCTGGAGTTTCAAAGGGACAGCATGCACATATATTCATTCTCTCCTAGAGACTGTAGAGAGCTGCTGGGGTGATCAATTCCCGCAAGCTCCCCTCCGTGCTATCGTTTCACTGACATAGCTGGCTTTCTCATAACAGCAACATTATTTCCATTTGTGTGAGAGACAAATACCAGACAAAAGGGAAACAAAGATCTTCCGTGGGCTTCATGGGATATAATAAAACCCCACAATATGTCACTGCCACTGGAAAGCTACATGGACATCATTGGTTAAGACCGCGTAACACATCATTGATCTTAGTCACCTAGGTCTGGCTCATGTCAGTTGTTAATTACACAACATCCTTCATCAGATATCCAGTGTGGCCTTGCTACATGTTAAATAATCAACTTTAAATGATCAGAAGTTCACCTCGACATTTAGCGATTTTGTCATTATATACAATGCTTTGAAAGGGAAGTACCCATATATAATACACAAGTGACAGTAGAACATCAATTGTTAATGTAATATAGTTTACTTAATAACCCATTAAAACCTAAAATGCATCCGAATGGGATACATTATGTGCATCTGTATGGGCTGAACCTTGATTTAGTTCACTTTTAAACAACGCAGTGGCTAGGATAGGCATGGAGTGACTTAAACATAATAGCTGGGTGTGGCCCAGAAGGACATGTGACACGTAGAGCCTATGGCAGTGGTTCTTGGCTTGTTAGCTGTTAAGTTAATACCCCAGGAGAAGGGAGGAGTCTCCCTCTTTTCCTGGAAAATTCCAAGGGTGTGCATCTACCCCTGGCTGCTGCACAGAACTGGTGGTAACCTGTCTGGGATTGGGAATCGTGAGTAGTAGCTTCTCCCTACCTGTAGCAATATGCCTCGTGCATCCTCCAGGCGTCCCAGGCGCGTAGTGAGGCCTCCAGCCCGCTTTGTGGACACTGATGGCGCTGGGGCGGCTGAGGTGGCCTTGCCCGTCGATGTGGTTCCCCCGGTGTCCGGTGGCCCAAGAGGGAGGCGTGGGGCTCCTGCTGCCTCGGCAGCGGTGGCTGCTGCATCGTCCGGTCAGGGCCGCCGGGCTGGGCTGAGGGGGACAGCGTCGCGTGGTGGAAGCGGGCCTCCCCAGCCTGAGGCGATTCCTTCAGGCCGGGGGCTCTATAGCGCCGGAGCGGGGCGCAGGGGGAGCGGTCGCGCTGCTGCGGCCGCGTCCCGGCGGGTGAGTGATGACGTCATCACCCCGCCGCGCGGTCGCGGTAGTACGCGCGCCCGGGGTGCGTCACGCGGTGGGCGCAGGGCGTCAGTCAGCGCCCGCCGCGAGCCCCCACGGGGGGGGGGGGAGCAGGATGTTGTACGGGGCAGCCCGCCGGGTGATCGCCGCGAGGGCAGACGGCGGCCATTAGATGCAGCTGGTAGCTGCCAGGATAACATGGCGGCCGGGTCCAGCCGTCCTAGGGGACGGCGGGGATCCGGTCCTTGCAGCAGCAGGCCACAAAGGGGGGCACATCAGGCGGTAGCTTCCTGCTCAGATGAGGCAGGCTTTGAGGAGGAGGACCTTACAGATGAATTAGCCTTTCACTCCCCTGACCCTGAAACCCCGCATTATGGCTATAGGCCATCCTGGGAGAGGGGTCAATCAGAGGATCTGGGAGAGGATGAGCAGACAAGGGAAAGGGGGGCTAACAGGGGACCAGCCCCAACCCCCAACACCCGCAGGGGTACGCCATCCAGGCAGAGGGCCGGGGTGGGCTCCAGGCCTAGGGCAGCCCCTAGGGCCTTTGACCCGGTATTATTATCCGCCGCCCTGTCATCAATGGCAGGGGCTCTAGCCCCGCTGGTGGAGGATTATGAAGAGGCGGCGGCTGGTTCAAGGGCCGAGAGACGCGGCTCCTCCCAGGGGGGGCAGAACATACCGGGGTGTGCGGAATTCGTTAGGGCCTTCAGGGGAAGGGGCTCCTCGGCCCCAGGAGGGCGTCAAGGTCGCTCTCAGGCTACCCGTGATAACATGAGAGCGAGCAGGCGGCGGCCAGCATGTGGTCCGCACGAATGGCCCGCCAGGCCGCTATCTTTTGTTTCCTCAGATGCAGAGGATATCGCAGTGGAAGAGGCAGACAGAGCTAACACTGATGAAGATACGGATGACGATGATTCTACATGGGCGGCACAGCCGGAAGCTGCAGGTGATGACTCTACTGACGGGGGGGCTGATTCAGTGGCATACTCCTCCACGGTTGGTTCTGGCTCTACTCGCCATTCCTCCTCCTCCTCTTCCTCCTCGGAGGGTGGCTCCGAAGGGGGTAGCGCCAAAAAAGCGCGTAAGCGCGCGGCAAAGTATGCAAAAAAGGAGGCGGGCCGTCAGGCACGCAGCTCCAAGCGGAAGCGTAGCGCTTCTTTGTCCAGGAGGGAGCGTAAGAGGAGGAACCTTCCCGGGGTCGTGCATTGCGACTACACTGCTGTCCTAAGGGGGCTAAGGGAAAGTTGCAGGGCTAAAATCCAAAAAGGGGAGTTTGTGGACCTGTTCAGCCTCACTGACGAGTCCAAGAAAGCTTTCAAGGCGGCAAAGGCTAAAGGGGGAGTGGGAGCAGAGGCTTTCAGCTCCTATGATAACAGGCTAGCGGGTTTCTGTGTCTTCGCGGCGTGCTACCTGGAGGACAGGCCTGATGAACATATGAATATAATTCGTTATATTCACATGGTTCATGATATGTACAGGTCGTATGGGGGCGTGTCATGGAGGACATATGACTAACAGTTCCGGCGCAAGCAGGACTGCTTGCACATCATAGATTTCGGCTGCAAGGATGTTGAAGTCTGGATGGGGCTGACTAGGGCCCATGTCGAAGTAGTGGAGGCTGCTCGCCCGGTAACCACAATGGCCGCCGCTCCCACTGCTCAACATCGGCCGGCGGGGGAAGTAATCCCCCACAAGCGCCCTGCAGCAGGGGGTAGGCCCTTCAACCCTGGCGCAGCAAAAGGAAAGTGCTACTCGTTCAACAATTCCTTTTGCAACCTAGGTCAGCGCTGCCGGTACAAGCACATATGCATCAATTGCTCCGGAAATCACCCCGCCTCTGGTTGCTTTCGGGGTGGCCGCCCCTCAAGAGGGGCGGTTGCTTCATCAGCACCCAGGCCCGCAACGTCCAATAACGCGCGATAGGGCGGCTACTCCGGTCCGGGTAGGAGCCATGATTCCATGGCTCGATCAATACCCGGACAGGGAAACAGCCAAATTTCTCAAGGAGGGTTTCTCAGTTGGTTTCCGCCTCCCCATATCAGGGGAAGTTTTGGGGGGGGCGTTTAGGAACCTACAGTCAGCACGTTCGCTGGCTTCTGTGTTGCAAGAGAAAGTTAACAAGGAGCTTCGCTTGGGGCGCATGGCCGGGCCCTTTCCGACCCCTCCCCTGCCAAACATGGTGATTTCACCGGTGGGGGTGGTGCCGAAAAAGACCCCCGGTAAGTTCAGGCTCATACAGCACTTGTCTTATCCTGTGGGCAGCTCCGTTAATGACTCCATCCCTCCAGAATGTTGTTCAGTCGTGTACCAATCATTTGACGAGGCTCTGGCCATGGTAAGGGCGTGTGGACACGGAGCACTGTTGGCTAAAATCGACGTGGAATCGGCCTTCCGGCTCCTTCCGCTGCACCCTGATTCTTTTAGGTACATGGGCTTCCGCATTGGTGACGAGTATTTCATCGACAAGTGTTTGCCGATGGGGTGCTCGGTATCCTGTGCATTTTTTGAGAGGTTCAGTAGCTTTTTGCATTGGTGTGTAGAGAAGTCGGCCGGAGCTAAGGGGATCGCCCACTACCTGGACGATTTCCTATGCGTGGGCCCAGCCGATTCCGGCCAGTGCTCTACCTTATTGGAGTCAGCCCGTTCTGTCTTTCAGCGGTTTGGCGTGCCCATCGCGGAAGACAAAACGGAAGGGCCTGTCACTACCCTATCATTCCTAGGGATAGAAATAGATACGATCAAGGGTCATTGTTGCTTGCCACAGGACAAGATTGACAAGCTGAGGGAAACGGTGTCTGTCTGTTGCGCGGCGCGAAAGATTACGCTGCGCCAGACACAGTCCCTGCTAGGACAGCTGAATTTTGCATGTAGGGTCATCCCTATGGGCCGTTTGTTCTGTCGCAAGCTGGAGAGGGCGACCGCCGGGGTCTTGAAGGCGCACCACTTTGTGCGCTTGTCAGCCGAAATCAGACGGGACCTTTTAGTCTGGTCCGTTTTTCTCGAGAATTTCAATGGGATACGTATTTGGCTGACTCCGGTGCTCGACAACTCCAGGCTGCAACTTTACACCGACGCCGCCGGCTCGACCGGATTCGGGTGTTTTCTGAATGGCAGCTGGTGCGCGCAGGCTTGGCCTGCGTCATGGTTTACGGAGGGGCTTACAAAGGACTTGCTTTTACTTGAGCTCTTTCCAATCATGGTAGCCATGGAGATATGGGGCAGAC
This sequence comes from Crinia signifera, assembly GCF_055691185.1. Lineage (NCBI taxonomy): Eukaryota > Metazoa > Chordata > Amphibia > Anura > Myobatrachidae > Crinia > Crinia signifera. The sequence goes on from NC_139217.1 coordinate 314,343,456, forward strand.
GCCTAGCTAATCACAGCGTCCTATTCTGGTGTGACAATTTCAGCACTGTGCATGCCATTAACAATCAGAAAGCGAAGTCGCTGCTAGTTTTGAGAGTGTTGGCGCAGCTTTTTCTTCAGTGTCTCCGCTACAACATTTTGTTTAAAGCTAGGCACGTGCCGGGCATGCGGAATGAGGTAGCGGACGCACTATCACGTTTTCAATGGGTTCGTTTAAAAGAGCTAGTGCCGAGTGCTGACGATGTCGGGGTCTCGTGCCCATCTTATGTTTGGCAGGTCATCACGCCGGATTGGAGGGGCTAGCAGAGCGATCCGTGGCGCCAGCTACCCTCAGGACGTATAAGCAAGCATGGTCCGAGTGGGAAGCTTTTTCTGGAAGCGCTGGGCAGCAAGGTAGGCGGGGCCAGAGGCTGTTGCTTTCCTTTGTATGGAGACTCTACAATGCAGGCAGATCAAGGGCCGTGGCGGCGCGCTATCTTGCAGGGATTTCCTTTTTTGCGCAACTGGAAGGGGTCGATGACTTTACTAAGTGCTTCCTGGTGCGGAGAGCTATAAAAGGCTGGTCGCGTCTGGCGCCGGCCGCACCTGACCATCGACGCCCCATTGATTTCTCCTTGTTGTTGTCCCTGATAGGTAAAGTTAAGTTGTTTGCTGACTCAGCGTTCGAAGCATTGGTTTTTTCACTAGCCTTTTCCATGGCATTTCACGGGGCTTTCCGTGTTTTAGAGTTAGTTTCCCCTTCGAAGTATAGAACTGCTTCACTGCAATTTTCAGACATACGCATAGAGCAGGAGGCGCTTTGGTGTAGGGTTAGAAAGTCCAAGACCGACCAGGCGGCTAGAGGGGTGTGGGTGCGCTTAGGAACCGTGGTGCCGGTCTCGGCATGCCCCGTTGCGCTGGCGGAGCAGTATGCCTTGGTGAGGCCCAGCATGGGGCAATCATGGCTGGTACACTACGACGGGTCTCCGCTCACGAGATACCAATTTAGTTGGATGTTGCGGAGATGCCTGGCAGAACTAGGTTTAGCACCCGGGGAGTTCGGCACCCACTCCTTTAGAATTGGCGCCGCAACAACAGCAGCGGGCTATGGCTGGTCGGTCACAGACATTAAGAAGCTAGGGCGTTGGCGCTCCGCGACTTACAGGAAGTATATTCGCCCGAACCTCCTGATCTGAAGTATGTGCATGTGAGGTTTCCAGTTGACTGGTTGTATTCCTATGTTACCCCTACCCCACCGTTTCCTACTCGGGGATTAGCTACGCTCTGTTGTTGGGCCAGCGTCCGGAGTTTTCTCGTTTTTTTACCTGACCTGACGGACTGAATCTGGCTTATCACATTCGGCTAATTCGGCACCAATTAAGAGTCCCTCAGCAGGTCTATACGTTTTTTCTCCGGCCGAGTAATCCCCTGTTTTCCTTTACCTACCATCACCCTTTACCTACCCATGTTTGTTCCTTACCTATTGTCTCTAGGAGAGACTTCAATCGTGATTGAAGTGGTCCTTTGCACCAAATTTGTGCACCAACCAAATTATTTTTCTTTTGGCAGACCCTCCTGACTATGTTAATGCTTGTCCTTAGTTTAACCTAATTAAATGTAGTAAAGCACCATCTAATTACTTTAAATAATTTCCCCCCATAGGTTTGGGCTACGACAGTTGCAAAATATGGATAGTGGGCCACTCCTTCGTGTATTGGGCGGCCCGGCTGGTGGCTTCGGGCGATGGGCCCGTCTTCTTGTGCTCCAACATGACAAGGTGGTTAGGTGTGAGAGGGATGTCCTGGCGTGAGCTAAGGGCATTCCTCTTGGAGAAGGTGAGAAGGTTTGGTTTGCCTGAAGTACTGGCTATCCACTTGGGTGGAAATGATCTTGGGAAAATGTCCCAGTTGGAGTTGAGAGCCTTGATTGTGAGTGACCTGGCCACAATAAAAGATGCTTGGCCAACATGCCTTTTGATTTGGTCATTTGTGATCCCTCGGCTATGTTGGAGGGGTGCAAGGGATTGCAAGGCCGTGGATGAGTCCAGGAAAAAGCTGAACTCCGCCGTGGCCCGATGGGTGCTGGGGGCGGGTGGGGCCATTGTCCCACACGAGCGAATCAGGTATCGGTACCATCAGCTCTATAGGCCAGACGGGGTTCACTTAGTTAAGGAGGGTCTAGTTCTGTTCGTTGAGGACATTCTAGGGGTGTTAGATGAGGTAGTCTAGTTGGTGGCGGGGCGGGGTCTCCGGAAAGGGGTCCCCCGCTTTGGCGGGAAAGAACGGCAAGTTCAGAGTTTTTTAGGCGTTTATTGAGTTAAGTTTATGGCGTATTTGGTAGTTTTTCGGTGCGCTTGCCCCTCATTGGCTTAGGCCTTCGCTAGATTACCCGACCGGGGATAGCGAGCCCACCCGGCTGGGTGGGTAGACAATGAGTGGGTTGAGTGGAGACCGATTCCTGTGATTAGGCCGAATTACGTATGTTAGTTTGGGGGTGGAGTTTGTTAATAGCCGTTCTTTCTTGGCCACCATTTAAAATTAAAAAATAAAATAAAAAATTAAAATAAAAACAAAAAACCAAAATAAAAACAAAAACTTTATTTACTTATAGAGTATTAAGATCATTATGTCAAATGTAACGCACAAGGGTCACACATCTGCTATTGCAAGGTTTAAAAGGCCAGACTTTCAAAATCCCAGCGTATTTTGTCCCTGGGAACTTTTTTATGGTGTTTGTATAACTTGTAACAGCTTTCCTTGCTCTTGGAAAGATGCTATAACTTTTTGTTTACTGATTACAAAGTGCTGTTTTAAAACTAAAAGAGAATACCTTCGAGAGGGGCGTGGCCTAGCGGCAGATGGAGTAGGACGTGTGCCTGCACTGCTCCTGACCCAATAATCCTGCTATTATCCTGTGTCGGGTGGGGAAGAGTCTCCCAGGGGTGGGCATAGCTGGTACCTGTCCCCCTGAACGCACTGACCTCGAGAAGGGACCCCTGTGCTGTCGGAACTGCCCTGCGCCAGACTCCGGAGAGATCCCTGTGAGCGTGTCACGCTGCCGGCGCCATCTTGGAAGCGCAGGGAGACGAGCGCTGGCCAGCCGCCTGTGGTCTGCTGTGCGGCACTGCCCGGAGGAAGAAGTCCAGAGACCCCGCTGTGCCCGCTGACGCCGGACCCCCCTCGCTGGCGAGGGCGCGGGGACAAACGACTCCTGAGTCGGTCAGAAGCCTACAACCTCCGCGTGTGCCTGGGCTGACACCCCCAGGCTGTGAGACGCCGGAGCTGACGGGCTCCCTCACGACCCAAGCCTTCCCCCTGCAAGAGCATCTGCACCTGAGGAGCGGAGCGGAGAGGGGGCGCCGACCGCTGCGCCTGACGCTTGTGATCCCCTGGCCGGCTTCCATGTAACAGCGAGCCTGCCAAATTGTGAGTATCTGCCGCCATCTTGGGGGCACCCCCCCTGCAACTACTGTGTTATTCAGAGACCTGAGACCCCTCTGAGATAAGCCACCTAAGTAAGGGGAACAGAGAGAGGGGTGCAGTACAGTATTGGATCCCCCTGCCCTGGAGTTCCCTGCTTAACTGCTGATACCTACAGGAGGAAAGCTCCTGCCAAATAGTGAGCTGCCCCCCACCACCTTGGGACAGAAACGCTGCAGTACCTCTGTTCTGCCTGTGCTACCTGCTGGTGCACAAGATACTGCTGATATTCTCCCCATATAAATAGCTGCCAGCTTGGGGCTGCAGGTGGAGTGTGCTGCCTTACCTCACAGAGCTGACTGAACCCAACACCCTACCCTATTACTGTGATCCGCTCATGTGACGGCTTATTACAACTGCCATTGAGGAGCGTGTGCAATACCTTATACTCCTTTAAAGTGGGCTTATACCTGTGCATCCTATGCTGTGACTCTGACGGTGGTGCGACCCCAAGCCCTGATATTCTGGACACCTGATAAAAAACCCTTCCTGCTGACAACCTCTCTAGTGGCGATAAGAAACAGCTGTAACTATCCCTATCTGGGAGTCCTCCTGTTGTTCTATGGGCCGAAAGACCGGCTCTACTGCTGCGGCACGGCTGGCCAAGTTTGCTAGAGAAGAGCGAGCACCAACCCCCCCGCCCTCTATAGCGCCCCCTCCGCCTGGTGTACCGGACTCTCCTGGGCCCTCCTCCCCTGAAACCAGGATGGCGGAGCCCGCTGAAGTGACTCTGGCACAACTCCTGCAGGCCATTACTGATTCTGAGAAACGCCTGACTGGTATGGTAGCGGAGGTAAAAATCGACATATCCTTTATACGTCAGGACATGCAGAAATTGAGGGACCGGGTAGAGGAGACTGAGACCCGGATCTCTACGCTAGAGGATACCACTGCACCTATCCCTAACCGCCTCTCCGCACTGGAATCACAAATGTCTACATGTCAGCAGAAGTTGACTGATATGGAGGGGAGGCTCAGGAGGAATAATGTGCGCTTTGTGGGGCTTCCTGAGAAGGCGGAGGGCGCAAACCCAGAATCCTTCCTCGAATCCTGGATGGTGTCCCTGTTTGGGAAGGATGCATTCACCCCCCAGTTTGCAGTGGAAAGAGCGCACAGGGTTCCCACGCGCCCACTACCCCCTGGCGCACCACCGCGTACGTTTATTGCGAAGTTCCTTCACTATAAAGATCGGGACACTGTTCTCAGATTGGCAAGGGTGAAGGGACCCCTTGAATATGACGGCCAACGGGTGGCAGCTTTCCAGGACTTTTCAGTTGAGGTCCAGAAGTCCCGGTCACAGTTTACAGGTGTTAAGCAGCGGTTACGTTCCCTACAGCTGAAGTACTCCATGCTCTACCCTGCACGACTGCGAGTGGTTGCTGGCACTCGGACCCATTTCTTTGACTCTCCACAGGCAGCCTCGACGTGGATGGACACACAACCGGCCCCCCGGGAACTCCCTCCCTAAACTACTTGAGTCTCTTGCTGTGCGGGGAAGTAACTAACCTGTGTGGGATAAGTCGTTATGTTACAATGCCTTCACCTTTAATGCTATGCGGGGGACATGCTCTTACGGCTGTGTTTCCTTTATGGGAGGTCTACTCCCCTCCCTGACCAAATATCTTGTGGTCAGGACCACCATGTTCTATAGGCCATAATAATAGCTGCCCCTTAGGGGTTCATTGTTCTTGTTTTTTCTGTAGTAGAACGACTCCTTAGAGGGGTCATACAGGGTTTATTGTTAGGGGAAAAGTATACCTATGTTCGGGTGGGTATGCCGGGAGGGGGTGGGGTGTTGTTGTTTTTTTTATGTTATGTTAGATTTTCTTATTTTTATTGAAATGTGTGCGCTACTCCTACATATGTTCTTTTGGGCGGCATGTGGGTCGGGAGGAACTGCTCATTCCAGACCAATAATATGTTGTTTGCTCCTGCCTTTTCATTCCCCCCCTGACATAAAATGGTGAATGTCATAGGCTGGAACGTCAGGGGTCTTAATGACCGAGTCAAACGCACATTGGTATTGAATCAACTTAAGGCTCATTCCCCTGGTATTGTATGTCTTTTTGAAACTCACCTTGTGGGCAGTCGTGTATTAGCTCTTAAAAAACCCTGGGTGGGGTGGACCTTCCACTCCGTCTTTCACCCTAATTCTAGAGGTGTCTCAGTTCTAATACATAAGAATATGGGCTTCAGATGCCAAAAGGTCCAAATAGACCCCAGGGGCTGTTATGTTTTTCTGGCGGGTACCCTGCATGATTCCCCTGTCGTATTGTTAGCTATATATAACCCTCCTCCCTATCAACCCACAATAATTAATAAAGCGTGTACCTTTATGCAGGACTTTCCCTCACACCTAGTTATTTGCATTGGAGACTTCAACGCTGTTATGGATGAGTCTCTGGATAGATGGAGGCCTGCCCCCAGTGATGGACGGAGTGGGGCTACGCCCTTCGCTCGTCTTATTGCTGAGGTGGGTCTGGTGGATGTTTGGAGGCTTAGGTTCCCATCGGCCAACTGCTACTCCTGCTTCTCGAGCACACATAGAGTCTTCTCTCGTATTGATATGGCCCTGATCTCTAGACGGCTAATCCCATCTGTGACCGCCACTGAGTATTTACCCCGGGGCATTTCGGACCATTCCCCTGTATATCTGTCGGTAGAGTTAGAATGCCCTAGGGGAGCGAAATTTTGGCGCTTTAACCCTTTTTGGCTGACGCAGATGGGGGCAGCTTCCGAATTGCTGGCGATGTGGGAGGAATTTTTTGCTAATAACCCTATGGAAGAGAACACCTTGCTAGTGTGGGATACATTTAAGGCGTTTCTTCGAGGGTCATTGATTACCCGTGTTGCACAGCTGAAAGTTTTCAGCCGCAGGGCTGAGGTGGAATTGGAGAGGCAGAGTACAGGGCTGGAACAGAGATACCTGGCCTCCGGGCTTGAGGTAGACCGTGTGGAATGGCTCGTGGTCCATAAACAATGGAATGAGCTGTTACTAGACAAATCTAAAAGGCGCCTACTGTTTCAGTCCCATGATTACTATACTCAGGGTGATAGATCTGGTAAATTCCTGGCTTACCTGGCTAGGGAGAACCTTCCCCCTACCATTGTGCACAGCGTGCGGCAAGAGAATGGCGTGTTAAGCACTGGGACCCTACCAGTTGCAAACTCCTTTTATAATCATTTTAAGGAAGTATATAGATCACGGGTAACTTACACCTCTGTAGAGTTGACCGAATACCTGAATAATATCACCATCCCTAGTTTAAGTGCTGACTCTAGAAGTTCCCTGGATGCTCCCTTTACGCTAGAGAAGGTGGAGGGGGCAATTAAAGCCTTCCCCAACTCTAAGGCCCCAGGAGTGGATGGACTCCCTATTGAAGTTTACAAAACCCATATAACCTTCTTTGCCCCCAGACTACTGTCCCTTTATAATAGATTGCTGGAGCAGGGCTCGCTGCCTCCCTCTATGGCGGAAGCACTGATAGTCCTTATCCCGAAGCCCGGTAAGGACCCACTGTCCCTCGACGCGTACCGACCCATATCCTTATTATCCACCGATATTAAAATATTGGCTAAACTACTGGCTGTACGTTTGAACGCGGTTGTATTGGAATTGGTGCATCCCGACCAAACTGGCTTTATGCCTGGTAGATCAACGACCCTCAATCTGCGACGCCTCTTCACCTACATACAGTGGGCTAGAGAAGGCATGGACGACGCGGTCATAGTCTCACTAGACGCGGCCCGTGCATTTGATTCCGTAGAGTGGGCCTATTTATGGGATGTCCTGGTTAAGTTTGGAGTTGGACCGAACTACTTGGCATGGATTAAGCTATTGTATTCTGGCCCGGCCGCCCGGATAGTGGTTAATGGTTTCACCACAGCCTCCTTTGACCTGGGAAGGGGGACCAGACAGGGGTGCCCTCTGTCCCCCCTACTATTTGCTCTTGCGGTGGAACCATTGGCCTGCTATATAAGAGCCTCCCCACAGATCAGGGGCTTTGAGATCGGGAACAGTGAGGAAAAAATTGGGCTATATGCTGATGATATGATTCTGTACCTAACTAACATGTCTTCCTCCCTCCCAGCACTCCTTGCTTTAATGAAAGAATACGCCCGGTTCTCTGGGATAGGGATAAACTGGGATAAATCAGTAGTGTTCCCTTTGCTCCCTACCACACAACAGCCTGAGTCATATAACTATCCCCTTCGTTGGTGTACACAGTTTAAATATTTGGGAATACAGGTCTCCCACTCCTCCTCTGATTTCATAGCTTTGAATTTATCCCCGCAGATTGCTTCGTTGCGCCAAAGAGCTCGGGTCTGGCAAACACTTCCGCTATCGGTCACTGGCAGAGTGAACCTCATAAAAATGACTGTTCAACCCAAATTCCTATATATCCTTCAAAATTCCCCAACATATATTCCAATCTCCCAGTTCAAACTTATCCTACAACATATTGTCTCCTTTATATGGGGTGGCAAACGTTCAAGGATAGCAGCCAAAACTCTGTGTAGGTCTCGTTATGATGGAGGCCTGGCACTTCCAGATTTGAGATTGTACTATCTGGCGGCCCAGCTGGCTCAACTGGTAGAGTGGGTTATACCTGCGCACTATGGGAACTTACCTATTGCCCTGCTGAATAGGGTGGGATTAACTTTTTCACCCTTGCAATTCTTATTAGCAAAGACCCCCTTGGCGACGCTCCCCCCTCTCCTGCAACAGGCTCGTAGAGTGTGGATGGCAGTGGGGGCCATCAGAGGTAACCCAGTGGTAGACTCCTGCTCCCCCATATGGAGGAATAGGGACTTCCCTGAACTCTATAAACTAAAGGCTGGGGCGGAGTGGGTGCCTTTCGGGGTCTCCGAGCTCGGACACCTTTTCCAGGATGGGATACTGTATTCTTTTGAACAAATGATGTCTAAATATGAAATACCACGCCAACACTTTTATAAATATCTCCAGCTCAGACACGCAATAAGTGCGCAGTGGAGGGGGAATGTACCTGAACTTGTGGAAAGCCCAGTCCATGGAATGATTCGTAAGCTCCCGGAACGGAGCAGGGTCTCAGCTCTGTACTCTCCTCTCCTCACCTTCTCCGGCACGGATCAGCTGAACGCCCTTAGAGCTAGGTGGGTGGTGGACATAGGACCTATTGAGGATGAGGATTGGTCTCATATGTTGAGCTCCCCTAGGGATGCCACAGCGTCTGCCAGGTTCCAACAGATCCAGCTGTATATTCTGCACCGAGTCTACTGGACCCCCCGTCGGCTAATGCAGATGGGTGGCACTGGGTCGGACGCCTGTCCTAAATGTCTGGAGCCTGGCGCAGACTTCTGGCATCTGCTGTGGCGTTGCCCGCGGGTGCATTCCTTTTGGGAAACTGTCCTGGCTAATATTCGGGATACAGGTATGCAGACCCCACTCAATGACCCCCGCATTTGTATTTTTGGCCTAGAATTAGAGGAGCTACTTTCTAGGCACCAGAGGATATATGTAAATAACCTTCTCACCCTGGCCCGTGTCTGCATTGCTAGAGCCTGGATGAGCCCCGCATACCCATCCTCCAATATGTGGATTGCACTTGTGAATACTACTATATCGCATGAGCGATTTATGTACACTAAACGGAACTGCCTGGGGAAATTTGGCAAGGTATGGGGCCAGTGGCAGGCCTCTACACTGTATTTACAAGACCCCAACACGTAATTCGTTAACGGTACCTGTTTGTGTAATAAAAATAGCCTAGAGTCTATGACCAGAACCGGCCCGCATGCCCCCAGGAGCGCACCCCCTAATCTATCTATACCCTGTGATCGCAAATGTCTATGTACCTGCTAATTAATACTAGATCGTAAATGTGTATAAGCGATTATAATACGATATAATATCTCTTGAATGATACAGCACACATATAACGATAATATTTAATTGTCTTTATTGTTAATTATTTATCATAATTTCAATTCTTTCTTCTCTCTTCTTTCTTTCTCACCTATCTCTCTTTTATATGTTAGTAAAGTTAATATATAAACTGTATGTGCAAATTTGAAAACCCAATAAAAACACATGATTCAAAAAAAAAAAAGAGAATACCTTCTGTGTGGTGGTAGCAGATGTATTTATTGTGCTAGTGAGCTCAGAAGCATTGGTATCAATTTAGTGGTTCCTAATCAGTATGCGATTAATGTGAAAGTATTTCCCCTTTAAATAAGGTGTGCCTTGTTAGGCCTTAAATCCTTCATAACTTAATTCAGTCCTGAATTAAGCAGGTGGTTTTTCATACTTTACTACAGAGTTAGATTAGAATAGTGTGCCGAGCATAGCGTAGGGTGTCTATGTCCATGTCGGTTGACCGGCACCCAAAACGTTAAAAACTCATGTTGACCTTTTTCATGTCGACCTATTGCTTATGTTGACCATTCGACTGAAGACATGTTGACCTTTTTAATGTGTTGACCTAACTGACTGTCAACCTCCTTATTGTCGACCCCATGACCCATACCCCATCAGGGAAAGGAAGGTTACTCTTAGTATCTAATTCTTACTTTTAAGAAATCAGATAGGGTCCTAAAAAGCTCCTCTCAGCCTAGTGCATCTGTCCACTGATCATGTCCCCAGTACAATATACTAATATAAGCGCTACTTACAGCCAGTGGTCACAATGCAATTCAAATGCTGAATGCGTTTTAAAGACCGGAACTGGCAGCGCATGTCCGCGGTCAGCAGCACTGGTAGCTATGTTTTCCAGCTGCGGCTGACCGGAGGCATGTTTTGAAATGCTGTATTCTGTTAAGGTCATCTACAGTATATGGCCTTTAGTTTAGAATTGTTCAGCCTTCTCTTGTGCTGGAGTTAAGAATGCACAGGTGTTTTGTTGATTAATACAGGTGGGGATTGGTATTTGTTGGATTGATGGGTGCCCAGCCCTATTTTAGTAGCTAGCAGTTTCAATGTGTATCAGGCTCTTGAGGAAGGTGGGATGCCACCAAAACGGCTGCTGTCGGGCCTGCTGAGGGAAAGCGGTTCTATAGCCCCTGGTTATGATGAGAAGTACTTTGTATTTATGCTGCTTGTGACATTCGGTATGCTACTGATCACTTTCACATAAAAGCTGTTTTTGTCAATACAGTTAAGTGGTGTTCTGGTCTCTGTTTTTTTTTTTTGCCTCTTATGTGGAGTTTAAGGACAGTTTGTATGTATGTACTGTATATACACATACACACACACACACACACACACACACACACACACACACACAAACACCACAGCAAGACAAGTCATTGGTCATGCTGTGATGCTTTAATACACTAATTGAAAGTTTCCTCGGAGTGCCACCATTTGTTTGGATTTTTTGAAACATTGATCTACTACACCTACCGTATTCTGTGTAGATACAGTGAGATTTTGTGTTCAATTTTGATTAGTCAAAATCCAATAGACATCAAACAGTTTTCAGCCTCATTCGTTGCTGATTCGATCTCAATGCGCTCTCCCGTTTAGTGTAAATGGAAAAGTAAAATAGACTGTGCAGGCAAGACTATATAGTACAGATATATGCTATATAATCGAATCAAAGCAAAATCGCACAGTTCAAACACAACTTTCAGTTTTATCTCTTCATCACTACTACAGGTCACCCATTTTTTCACAGAACACTTTCCTATTCCCCCCCAATTAAAATTTTAAAGGATGTAATCAAGTGGGTATGGATATGTACACCAGCAGCAACACTTTCAATTATGGTGTTAGTGTTTCAGGTACTGCAGGCATGCAGAGGGCATTGCTTGAGCTGCTCCAGTATTGTTTAACTCAGTAGTTCTCAAACTTGGTCCTCAGGACCCCAAACAGCTCATGTTTTTCATGTCACCTGGAAGTTGCATTGCACCTTATAAAATTCCACAGGTGACCTGCAAAACATGTACTGTTAGAGATAAAGTACAGCCATTTAGCTTGTAACTGCGATGCTAATGGCTGTGTTTGAAAAACTGACAGTAAAGGGTCATTTTGGTAGTGGACAATTTTAGCTATGCAATTTCCCTTTAACTCCCCAGAGGCTAGAACCACCAATATGGACTATACATACGGTGTGATATTGGCTATGTATAGTTTTGGTTATGGACGATTTTGATTATACTAGAATAGCTCATTTAACTACTGGGTTGGTATTTCAAGGGGGTGGGTGTCACTTTATGTCTGATGATGGATCTCTTCCCTGTAAATCCCATACATTACACTGTACCTCTCTTGCATCAACAGAAATATACTGTACATGGGTGGTCAGTGGCAATTGTTGCACTATGTGCTCACTGCTTGCTGATTTGCAGTTAGTAAACAGAAGGGCGGCCAGGGAGTGCCTCCGATGAAGTATATCAATAGTACAGGTTTTTATTGGTCACGAACCGATATACACTAGATTGTACACTTTCTAGTCAAAGTTGAGTTGCCTGCAAAGTATATTTTTTCTTGCGATACAGATCCAACAGTGGCTTGCATCAGCATCGTAAGCTGTATACACAGGGTGCCATATGTACTATGCGCTCTACAGATATGGATTATATATAGTCCATAACGGTAGTTCATGTCGCACTGTGTGTATGCCCCTTTAGGAGCTGGTTGGTTGGTAGTTTATGACTCTCCAAGGATTAGTAGATTTGGCCAACTATCTTTAATGAAATTGGCCTGACACTTCCCAACACTGCTCGTCAGGCACATCCGTTTCATCACCTCACTAACCTTCCCCTCTTCTACACTGTTCATTGTCAAAGTTCCATTTGTCTTCTTTTGTCTATTAGGACTCACCAGCTATTCTAATATTATTCCCTACACTCTAGGAGAGTTAGCAAACCTTCTAAAGAGGACAAATAGAGATGTTGCTCATAGTTATCAATCAGATTCTAATTATCCTCTGTCTAGTACATCCTATAAAATAGCCTGGGTTTGATTGGTTGCAATGTGCAACACCTTTAATTGTCCTCTTTAGAATGTTCGATACATCTCTCCTATAGTCAGGGATCCTGCTTCCGTGTACAGTATGCTCTGACTTCATCCTTCATTCTAAATGTTCTTCTATAGTTAATTCATTTACCAACAATGATTCCAGTATATACATTTTAATCATTGCTAACTAGCAAGTTATGTCCCTATTAGTTATAGCATCCATTGCCTGCATGACTTTAATAGTGGAGTCAGCACGTTTTTTTTTGCTTAGCTAGCGCTCCATTCACTGAAGGGTAAATAACCACCCAAGTGAATAGGACATAGTGGAATGTGTATATCAGTGGTTCCCTAACAGGTCATGTTTTCTAGGTCACCTTGGGAATTTTAAAATGGAATGGCTGGAAAATATGAACTGTTAGGGGTCCTTGAGGCCCTAGTTTGGGAACCACTGGTGTACATTAATGCATGTTAATTAGGACAGACAAGCTATATACCGAGAGAACAATCTTTAAAAAAATAAATAAAAAAAAAAACCTTATTACTTTTTTATTTAAAAAGTTTTAAAAGAAAAATTCAGGGAAAGAGGTGTTATCAGAGTGATGGCCTTATATACTAGTGGAACTAGGCACATACAGTTTTATTTGCACAGATGTGCATTTCCCGGGATACTATAAATTAAGTTTATTAGATATATTTTATAAAAAATCCTTGCTGAGCTGGAAACGCACTGGGACTGGACTAGGACTGAATGCAGTCTGAACTCTGGCCTGATTGGCTGCTTAGAATACAACCTAATAATCACAAAGTATATTGCATGGAAACTGTTCCCTGCACGACTAATGTCCTTTGCTGGTCTAATGATTTCACCATTTTAGAAATTATTCTTTTGGATTGGAGTAACAAAATAAACAGGGCAACATATCAATAATGCAAGTGCTGTATTTGGTGCTTACTCACTATCAATTATACTCTTCTCAATTGGTAATCAATGCAGCCATCATAGATTACTTAGAACAGAGCCGACAAATGGCATGTAAAACGAAACCACAGAACACATAATATAATAAGGCAATGGACAAATGACCATTATCCCTTCTGTTCTGTTAAAACAAAAGTTGAACATGCAAAAGCTTTGTCTCTTAATAAGTTGCTATAAATATACTATTAACAACTGCTATTATAATACAGGCATAATGTCACAGGAATAATAAAGAAGGCCAGAGTGCTATTAACAAGTCAATGTTTTTCATCCTATTCTTATAAAGTTGGTTTACGTATAATTTTTCTATACTAATGTGTCTGTATCATGATGACATCACTGTTATTTTGACTGTATAGTCATCTGTAATGATCTGAGTAATGATCAACTCCTACAGTATATGGCCTGTCCTGATCTCTGCAAGGCTGAGCCCCAGCCCTGTTCTGAACTTGATAATCTCTGTGGTCATTTGCTACAGTGGGGCAGCACAATTATTGAATTTTGTCTTGTGTGGACCTACACAGGACACCACCAACAGCATTAACTAAGCCTCCCAGCACAGAAAAGTGTGCATTCCATACCTTCCATTTTTCTGAGATCTCCAAAGCAGAATGGGGTGTAACTGTGGCTTGATAAGGGTGCAGCCACCTCTAAACACCACACCATCTTGGCATTTTTTTTAACAGAACCAAACAGTTGTTCCTCAATAACCCCTGCATATCGGGGCCATACTCCTGCTCATGCTACAGTCTTCCAAAACTGGGACTCTCCCTCCAAAATCAGGATGATTGATAGGCACATACTTGACATAACACAATTACATTTTAGTGTATAAATATCTAGAACACCGCCGGAGGTACACTGCAGACTGGTTGGGGGTACTTGAAAATAATATTGGTAATGGTAAAATAAGAATTAGTCTCCTGATGGCGGAAGAAGTCTCCCCTTGCCATAGACAAACCACGTTGCGTCAATTCCGGTTCCACCTGCAGCATCATCAGCATCTCCTCATGCTTTTGTCTGCCAGCTACCCGTGCTATCCTCATACCTATATGCCCCGCCCCGACACAGGTGGAGGAAGCGGCAGCATTAATCCTACAGGCGTTAGTGGGAACCTTGGATGCACAACACAGCCAGCGTCCAATCACAGATGGACCTGATTCCTGACCGTGCATCACAACTCTGCTACTCCTTAATATAAGGACACGCATACTGCTCACTTCCACTCCACTCCACTCGTAAGTGTTGTGGATATTTCAAATTGAGAGGAGAGGTTACTCATAAATGAAAAGCCTAATCAAGGGGTACAGGAGAGAAAAAATCTTGGGAACCACTTATCTAGAAGAAAAAGCGGATTTGAAATTTATTTGCATACATTAAGAACTTAAGCTGTGTACACACAGTGCAATATATTGCTCAGTGTCTCCTTTTCAGCGACCAGAGATGGTCAATGATGAACAGGAGACTCTGCCGGGGGAGCTGCAGAGGGAAACAGCTGATCGAAGGAGCAAGCTCCTGCGACCAGTGACCATTAGGGGGCTGAACACAGAAGCGTGCACCCGGCGATTTATCGCCGCAGCACAAACAAATCACTGGCAATATGGTCGCTCAGTGACCATATTACCAGCGATATTGCACCGTGTCTACACAGCTTTACAAAAAAATCTGTGAAATCCAGCACAGAGCAAAGCCATAGAAATGAGTTTACAGTTAGAGATGCAAGTCATCTATGTAGGTTAATGTATTATGGTGCAAACGAGAAGCCATGGGTGCGACAGTTTGTCAGACAATAGCCGCATATTTAAAGCGGCAATCATTTACAACACAAAACAAGGTTGTCCGGCTTATTGCACCTTACCAAAAATTTAACGCATGGTCTGCAATGGGTCAATATAGTTTTCCAAACTCCGCCTTTACAGTCCAGGATTTAAGGGTATCCATGCCTCAGCACAGGTGACTTATTTTTTGTCAATTTGATTTTACCATTTGAACTCAAATATGGATATAAAGAAAGACCTGTGTCCTTCCTTGTAGTCAGACATACACAGATATACTGTACGCAGATATGTAGAAATGACACACCGTTTCCTAAAGAAGCAATCACTTTCTTAATAGTGACAATTTTAGTAATTTCCTTTCAGCCAAAGCAAACCGTAATGCCAAAATGATTACAATGGAGCCTGTGAGGAGAAAAGCTGGAGCAACATGTGCATTTGTCATCTAAAAAGTATTCCAAGGTCACTATAAAATGACAACAGAGGAAACATTGCTTTGGTTGATACATTAAGAGCTAATATATTACGAAGTCAAATACTTTGACAATAAAACATAAAAATAAGTTATTACAGTACCTTGCAACCTTGCAGCTGGACTCGATCAGATCATTCTCGATATCTAGGAGGCTGGGAGGCAGGCTGAATTCCAGGGGAGAGGTCAATCTCCTTAAGCGAAGTAATCCTACGCAGAATTTGGCACCCATCTCTTCAAGTTCTTTTGTCCCGATCTGCAAACCCTTGAGAAAAAAGAAATGCATTTCACTTCAGATATAAGGGGGGAAAACCAAACAAACAATATAATGTACTTATTAAGTATGTAATCAGATACAATTTACCAACCAAGCTTAAAATTAAACCCTAAAAACGTGTTAATGATGTTAGAGATGTACTGCAAAGTATTGGAACAGACATTTGGAATTTCCGGTGTGAATTAACCCGTTTTCACACCAGGACATGTAAAACCGGTACTTATAGTTACACTTAAAGTGATTCTGGATGAAGAGACATCCTTGTACAGGTTTCAGTGATCTGGCTCTAGAAACCTTTGGAGCATGATCAGAGTAGAGAAATCCCCAGGAATAGTTAAAGAAATGGAAAATGGATGGGTGGTTGCAATGGTGAACCGATTCCGCTTCCTCAGACATACTGTAGCACTCTGATCTGAGGGATGATCATATTTTCATACAACAGCTGCTTCAAAAGATGCAGATGCCTAGCCTGTAGCATCATCTCTGAAATCGACCCTTTATCTTTTCCCAAACAGAATAATATCTCCACAAGCCAGTAGTAGTCACCAACCTGATATCTCTATCACTGTTGATAACTAGATAAGCAATTTTACCTCACACGCTACCAAGGTGTTATCCTGGACTCTGTACTGTCCTTTGTTCCACACATTCCTGTTACAGACATCTACAATACATATACAGCATATGCCTGTATCTTACACCAGACACTGCAAAAATTCTATTTCATTAACTCAGAATATCCAGCACTGACCTTCCTGGTGTTCCCTAAAACAGTCTCTCACCAATACAATCCCTTTTTAATGTAGATGCAAGGCTGATCTCCCTTACTATATGTTCATCACCTGCTGTTCCACCCAGACCAAACCATTCCCAGGCAATCCCTAGTGTGGCAGGGTGTGTAATCCTTTCTGAAAGAGACCACTTCCACTGAACCATTCAGTTGCAATGAAATTATGTACCTGATCTGCAACTATGCAGGTGGTATTCATCAAATTAATGTCCACCAGAACATTGCCCAAACAATCACAATCCTCCACCAGCTTATCTTCTCCTCAGAATGCATCCTGATACAATACCTTTTGATAGCTAAAAGGACTTAGATGTACCCAGCAGACCACATGATGCAACAGAAAACATGATTCATTGGGCCATGTAGCCTTCTTAGGGCTATTTTACACACTCCGGTTTTGACTGGACAGCAAAAAGCCGGACAAACTTTGTCCGACTTTTTGCCTGACAGCGTTTTTTTTTAGCTGGATTTAACAGGGTCTTATGAAAAAAAAGTATAAAATTCAATAGAAAATAAAATATAAAAATGTATAACAATATACCTACATCTATTTCTGCCATGTTTAATTCTGGGGGCGGGCTTCAAAGTGATGACAAGTTGGGGGCGGGGAGAGCACCAGCAAACCAAAAACGTGTGTTTGTGAAAGGCCCCCCATCTCCCTCTGCACACACTGACATGTTAGGACAGGGTGGGCATCGCTGCTACCCAGCGCAGATTTTGTCCGTTCTGCATTTTGCCAAACGGATGAAACCACAGAGTGTCAAAGCTCTTACAGTGGTTCCAGGATAAGATGCTTCCTGGATACTCATTGCAGGCACTTTTTAAGGCCGACAATGGTTAAAAATGGGCATTCTGAATGGTCTGCAGCATTGCAGTGTGTAGTGAAACATTACTCCTGTCACAAAAATGTAAAGTTGCTATGAATTGCGCCCTATTAGCCCTTCTATTGGTTCATACCAGATGGGATAGTCTTTGGGCTGCCCAACACCCTGTGCATACACTCCAACATGACCCATTCCATTAGGTACAAAATGTTCTGCTCTTGGAATTCCCTCTTAATGTATGATTGCCATCACCTGTGTTCAACTAGTTAAATGGTGAGAAGGCTGTTTTAAGACAGGTGATGGCCATCATACATTAAGAGGGAAGTCCAGGAACAGAGCACTTAAGTACATAATGGAATGGGTTAAGTTTCAGAGTATGCCTGTGAGTGGTGCATTGTTTTTACCTAGTCAGACCACTGTCCGTATGCAATCACCAAGGAGGACCTTGTGCACCTCACAACATTTTTGCAATTTCAAAAAATGGAGCTCTACTTCCGGCTGGCAGACTGGGATGATTTGCGTTTCAACCATCTGGAACGCATCAAACAACAGAAATGCCGTAGTTTTAAAAATTGGACATCGGTGGAAGAAATGGATTAGGGCAAAATAAACACACATCCCTCCACAATTCTGATTGGTTTATATAATGCGTTCCACCTACCATGGAAACACAACCCGGAAGACAATGCCAAGGCTTTCTAGTTACATAGGGCCTTTTTCTAGTTTACTCTTTCTGACAAAATGCTTCTTAGATGGACAAAACCATGTGCACTGCAGGTGGAGCAGATGTAACTTGTGCAGAGAGAATTAGATTTTGGTGTGGTTTTACTTCAAAGTGAGATCTATATTGCAGTGTAAAAATAAAGCAGCCAGTATTTACCCTGCACAGAGACAAAATAACTCACCCAAATCTAATTCTCTCTGCACAATTCAAATCGGCTCCCCCCTGCAGTGCACATGGTTTTGTCCATCTAAGAAGGATTTTGTCAGAAAGAGTGAACTAGAATAAGGCCCATAATCACACTTTAAAAACAATTAAGATAAATAAATATAAACTACAGTAAACAAGTTATATTCTAAAAATGGGGACTATTAAGACCAGCATAAGAACCATTTAGTCTCAAAATCGAGATTTAGTCCCCCTGGATGTAGGGTACCAAAATTGAAGATCGTACACATTTCTGCTTGGGCCAAATGTTCTTCTATATCATTCTTTCTCCAGGCATCTATAATCATCTGGAGACCACAAAATAAGGTTAGCTGTGTAGGGTAACAATTGTGTTTTTCTTTGAAATGTGCCGAAACACTGTGTGTAGCTATCCCCTTCCTAATGATTGTCCATGTGCGTAACATCAGGAAGGGGTTAGCTACACTTTACACCTAGATACTGTGAACACATGCTAAAGCTTCCTGGGATTCTTTTATGTATTTAAACGCCTCCTAAAGTATGAAGGTGTATGCTGTTTAAGTATGTACAAATATAACGTTTGTACAACTTCCGGTTTCTTGCAAACCACACCTTCAGGTTTAACCAGTGGGTATAAAAATGCAGTCAGGCTGTATATACACCTTGAAAAAGACATCATATATGTCAATACGCGTTGGTGCTCTATTCAGGTACACACTGCACGATTGGAACCCCTAAGGGCGAGCGTGTCCGGGTTCACATATCACCCTTTATTCCTTTCCATATATTCCAACTAGTTGTGGTACTTGATTTTTATTAATTGATTTTTAATCAAATAAATTGATCTTAAAAATGTAATACCTTTTTTGGGGAATTATTTTGAACCAAAAATATGACCTCCATCAAAAGAAACAGCGATATGAGGATACACAGCTGGGTCGTGTAAGTAAAAGATGTGAGCAATATCTTTGGATTGCTTGAGTGGTGTGTCATCACTGTGGTTCCCTACTAAAGAAAGAACTTTCCACTACCCATAGTAGAAGAAGGGTGGACCCTATTGGGATAAGATTATACCTTTTTTGTGAAACACGATGGTCTTTTCCTTTTGTGCTCTCCACATGTTATAAACTTCTTGGAAAGAAAAAGGAAAAAAGAACTTGAAAAAGGACTGTACCCTGACCACTAAGTAGTCCTGGTGGTAAGAGCGCAACTAAGAGACTATAAATTTTCGTGTATATGTGCAACATAGCTGGAAAGAGGACATGAACTCACAGAAAATGTAAACATAACAAGATGTGATCATTTCCACAGTGGTGAATATCTCAATAGGCATGTAAGGCAGGTGCCTAGGGGTAGCACTTGTTGGGGGTGGCACTTAGATGCTTGTTTTAGTAGTCAATCCGAAATTTTTCTGTAACTCTAATATTAATTGTACCATACACTGAGCGGGATGTATTAATATACATCGCCGCCCGCCACGATGCCAGCGCATATGTACTAACATATGCGGCTGGCATAGCAGTGCGGTAAAGGAGACTGCCCACGATACCCGTACTGTGGTGTGCGGGGAGTCTCCGTCTCCTCCCTGCAGCCTCCTGATGCCTTCACGCCGGGGACACCTAAGCAGGCTGTCCCTGACGCCTCCTTCTCCCCCCTGCAGCCGGAAGGATGTCCGGCTGCGTTACTAGGGGGAGGAAGGGCTTACCTTCCGGGTCCAGGAGGACCTGGACTAAGGTAAGCCAGAGGGAGGGGACAGGGGGGTCGGCGGGTTTGTGGCGGAGGCGTCGTGCTGTGAAAAGAAGCCCATAAACTTCTATAGGGTATTGCCACCCAAAGGTGGTGATACCCTACAATGTGGTATCAATGCGGTCAGGTTTTAATACATATGAAAATGCGGTAAAACAGATGTTTTACCACATTTTCCCCTTAGTACATCCTGCCCACTATCTTGAAGAGTAGAAATAGATAGGAAAAGCAGAGACTACCACTATAAGTTGTCCCACTTAATAAAAAGAAAACAAAATGTCATAGTTCATGCCTTTCTAATGATTATATTAACCCCTTCCCGACATATGACGTACATGTACGTCATATGACGGTTGCGGGGGAATCAAGCCAGCTCACGGAGTGAGCTGGCTTGAAAGAGAGCAGGTAATGGCTGTATATTACAGCCAGGTACCTGCTCTCACGGCCACGAGGGGCGAGTTCGCCGATCGTGGCCGTTTAACCCTTTAAGCACCGCGGGCAAAGCGCCCGCAGTGCTTAAATAGCTGATAGGAGGGGGGGCGCCCCCCTCCGGCGCCGATCGGGGCCCCCCGCGGCGAGATCGGAGGGTGCCGATCGGTTGCCATGGCAGCCAGGGGTCTAATGTAGACCCCTGTGCTGGCCATGTCAGCATTCCTATTACATCCTGCCTGAGGCAGGATGTAATAGGAAGTGCTGAAAATCACTATGTTCAGCCATAGAGCTCTATGGCTGAACCTAGTACAGGCGATCGCGCCCCCTAGTGGTCAAGTACACTAGGGGGCCTTGTAGTAAAAGTAAAAAAAAAAAAAAGTTAAAAAATTAAAAAAAAATAAAAAAATATTAAAAGTTCAAATCACCCCCCTTTCCCCATTTCACAAATAAAAATAAATAAAAAAAATAAACATATTTGGTATCGCCGCGTTCCTAAAAGTCCGATCTATTAAAATATAACATTAGTTATCCCGCACGGTTAAGGGCGTAAACGGAAAAAAATTCCCAACGCCAAAACTACGTTTTTTGGTCGCATCGCCTACCCAAAAAAATGTAAATAAAAGAGATCAGAAAGTCGCACATATCCCATAATGGTATTAATTAAAAAGTACACTTCAGCCCGCAAAAAATGAGCCCTCACCCAGGTCCGTAGGTGAAAAAATAAAAAAGTTATAAGCCGCAGAACATGGCGACGCGACGCAAATTAGAAAAACCGTAAAATTTTCTATTTTTTTTTTAGTGGTAAAACGTAACGAAAACTATATAAGTTTGGTATCACCGGAATCGTAACGACCCATAGAATAAAGATAACCCATCATTTTAAACGAACTATGAACTCCAAAAAAACCGTAACCAGCGCAAAATTGTGGAATTGCGTTTTTTTTTCCTTTTTACCCCACATTGAATTATTTCCTGATTCCCCAGAATATTATACGGTATAGTAAATGGTACCATTAAAAAGCACAACTTGTCCCGCAAAAAAAAGCCCTCATGTGTCTATATAGCCGGAAAATTAAAAAAGTTACGCTTATTTGAACGCGAGGAGGAAAAAAAAAAGAAAAGTTAACAAAAAACGCCCGGTCGGGAAAGGGTTAAGTTCTAAATCATTAAATGAGGGCTTATAACTAAACAACGAAAATAATAACATTTGGCACAGGGGTGGCCATTACTCTTGTGTCTAGAGGAAGCCTGGCACCTAAATCTGACCCTGCTTACACATAGTCTTCAATATGCTACTTGTAAAAAAAACTTCCCCTCTTGCAGGAAATAATGACACACCACTTGTTTTATTATGGGAGATTTAACCAGGTGTGTTAAACCAGCTAATTACACTCTATGAGACATAATTTCATAAGGTTATGACAGTGCATCAATCAAATGACTGCATCAAGAATGATTAAGAAAGCAATGCACCAGTGGTATACTCATCTGTCTCTGTCAAGTCTAAAACCACTTAGTGACCACCAGGATATACAGTCACAATATAATACAATGTGTAACATAAGATTGGGTGTGTCTGCTCAGTTTACATAGAATACACAATGAATTATGTCACCAGAAGACTTCTCACATTTCTGTACAATAATGATACATACAGGTACGATTTAAGAAAAAAAACAGTTGGGATTAAGTGCCTATTGCAAAGTATTATAAAATCTAGAAGACCGATTTATAGAGTTTTATCTACATTTCTTATGGGCCCTACACACGGAGCGATAGTTAGCTCAGAAAATGCTGGAATGTCTACATAGCGATATAAATGCGTGGCCCGTGGGGCTGACTCTAGGGCTGATTAGAAACTGGCACGCAGGTTATTAATCGGTCAGAGCCAATGTTCTCAGCGGAGAACACTGGCTCACAGATCAGTCAGCACACATCGCTGGCACATCGCTGTGTGGTCATGCTGAGTGTTCTGAGTGATCTAGCATCGCTCAACAGGTCATTACATGTGTAAGGCCCATTGCTGGAAATTTAGAAAATTCTCCTTCAATACAAATGCCTTTCATTCAATTTAGCAGGATCACAGCACTTACAACTGTAGAAGGACCTCTGCTGGCCTGTTCCTTTATCATCTCTAAATGTCACAGGATTTCACAGATTGGGCTAGTGAGGGTGGATGGATCTATGTATAAAGATCCAACTGTCATTTCTAGTACTGATACTTAGGACAACTCCCAAACTTCATTGTCAAGGTGATGCATGGATGAGAGTAGCAAAAAATAAAGAGTAAAATATGGTCACAAATACTACATATAAAATAGGCACAAAATAAAGGGCTGTGGGTCATATGGTCGACAGTATAAAGTTCGACATGCAATAGGTTGACCACTAAAGGTCGACACATGAACTAGGTTGACAGGGTAGGAAGGTCGACACAAGCATTAGGTTGAGAATGGGAAAGTCGACAGTCAAAAGGTCGACATGCGGTTTTCTAATTTTCTTGTGCTGATTTTGACGTAAGTTGACATTGACACCGTATCAGTGTACCCTGTCCCCTCGCATAGCTCGATGCCGTCATCATGCTTCGGGCACGGAGCCTTGCTGCACTCGGCACACTATTCTATCTCAGTGAAAAATGTATGTCTACCTTTTGCTTGTGTCAACCTTCCGACAATGTCAACCTATTTCATGTGTCAACCTAAGCCCTGTGTAGCTTAAGTGGTCGACATACTGTCGACCTAGCCACCATATCCCACATTTGCCTATAGATATGGGTGAATGACTGAATTACAGTGGATGCATAACCTGACTGGTCTGCCGCAATTAGTGTGCAGGCAGGTGCATATTCGCCAGCTTCCATAAGAACGCACAATCGATACACACACTGTGACTTGTCGTGGCAGAGTACATGCAATCACCGTCGCAATGAGTACTCATGCAGAAAGCGATTGCATGCAAGACGGAGGGGGATGCATTTAGCCTCCTGTCGGTTGAAAAGCCGTTATTCGCTATACTGACGCCAGAACCCGATAGCAATGAGGATGCCGGGGCTGGAGCGCCAACAGCTGAACAGTAAGGAAGCAGGGAGCATTAGCATAAGGGAAGAAATAGATTTGAGTGGTGCGCTATCAACAGCTGCTGGTACTGGGTTGTCAGGCCCAAAACAATATGGAAACAAAGAAGGGGTGGGTACTTGTTTCCTAGCACGGCCACAATCGCATTGATCTTGTGCCCTTAATAGTGGTATGCGATGGCCCGCGACGCGATGGACCCGATTTCCCATTGAAATGCATTGAAAAGTAAAAAAATTGCGTCGGTCGCGTCGCATGCGGCTAAATAAGCATTAAATGGTCCCGACGCGATGGCCCCGATTTCCCATAGGGAACAATGTTAAATGGCTCAATTTACCCAAATCAACAGGGAACAATGTTAAATGGTCCAGAAACCCCCAAAAACACCCCAGAACAGTGAAATGGCCCCCCAAAATTAGTTAACGCCACCCCACGATTAACGTGAACCCGAAGTGTGGCGAGCGCAGCGAGCCGCGGCGGTACACGTCCTCCGACCTTTTCATACCCCCACTATCCACGTCGGCGTGGAGTTGAGAATAGAATAGTGTGGCGAGCGCAGCGAGCCACCGAGCCCGAAGCGTGGCGAGCGCCGCGAGGGGACGCGGATACCTTCACAGGTAAACGCGTCCCCTCGCAGGCTTCACAGGTGTCCGCGTCGCCACAGACACCTGTGAAGCCCGCGAGGGGACGCGTATAACTGTGAAGGTATCCGCGTGCGCTCGCCACGCTTCGGGCTCGGTGGCTCGCTGCACTCGCCACACTATTCTTTTCTCAACTCCACGCCGACGTGGATAGTGGGGGTATGAAAAGGTCGGAGGACGCGTACCGCCGCCCCTCGCGGGCTCGCTGCGCTCGCCACGCTTCGGGTTCACGTTGATCGTGGGGTGGAGTTAACTAATTTTGGGGGGCCATTTCACTGTTCTGGGGTGTTTTTGGGGGTTTCTGGACCATTTAACATTGTTCCCTGTTCATTTGGGTAAATTGAGGCATTTAACATTGTTCCCTATGGGAAATCGGGGGCATCGCGTCGGGACCATCGCATGCGATTTTTTAGCACGCATGCGATGCGACCGATGAGATTTTTTTACCTGCGATGCCCCCGATTAGAATCGGTGTGGCCGTGCTAGGAAACAAGTACCAAGGGGTGTACCAGCGCTGGCTGTACAAATATGTAGACCAGACGGTTTCTGAAAAATTATTACAATTTATTCTACATAAATATAAAAACAAATATAATAAAAACACATTGATAAGTAACTAGAGAGCACAAGATGTTATGTCCATAGAATATGGAGCTCCACAAATAGTGGCGTTTCCCTGGATGTTTGCTGTCCGGCTTCACACTTGCTCCTGAGGAAGCCGGACAGCAAACATCCGGGGAAACGCGTTGAGCTACCTTGAATGAAAAATATCCACCTGCTACCAAGTGATGCCCTTTCTCCCAATGACGTCCATGACCTCCTGACCTATCGGATTACAATAGATGGGATTTCTGCAAAATTCCTAACAAAGTCCATCTTAAAGGAGAAGATGCCGAATAGGGAGATTTTTCCAAACCCCAAGAGGGAACCTTGTATCGGGACTTATCATCACACCCACTCCTGGTACAACAACCAGTGATACAGCAGATGGTAATAATATTTTATTCTTCTGAAATTCATTCAGCAAAGCCACTATTTGTGGAGCTCCATATTCTATGGACATAACATCTTGTGCTCTCTAGTTACTTATCAATGTGTTTTTATTATATTTGTTTTTATATTTCTGTAGAATAAATTGTAATAATTTTTCAGAAACCGTCTGGTCTACATATTTGTACAGCCAGCGCTGGTACACCCCTTCTCAGCATTAGCATAAGGCAAGAAGGGGGGTGGTGGTGAAGTAGAGGGGACTTGGGGTTAGGCTGCGGGGAAAGAGGCAAAGGTTAGGCACACAGTGGGGAGGTTAGGTTAGGGCAGCGTGGGTTAGGGACTAGTGGGGGCGGTTAAGGTCAGGGAAAGGGAAGCAGACAGACTCTTCTGTCGGGATTCTCTCAATCTGGGTGCCGGGCTCTGTATCCTGACCACGGACATCCCCACCGCCAGTCATCCGTACGTAGCACAAGTCAATTTGCTGAGTGCATCTTGTAAGTATCTGAACTGTGCACGCACTGGAACAAAGCATACAGAACTACATGCAATCTGGTTATCTTCCTTTGTGACTGAGAAGGCGTAAGTTGGTTGGTAATGAGGAGTACTCCTATAAAACAGTGCATAGAAGTGGCAGATTGTAATACGGTATGCCTGTTTTCAGATCTTTTGCATCAAGAAAACAGCTGGTACCAGTACACATGATGGTGATTTGACCACAGACATGTGTGCAACTCTATACGTAACCAGCATAAAAAAAAAACAAAAAAAAAAACATTTAGTTTTATGCATGCAATGCAGGATTAAGGTCTGATTTGCAATCATTTCTGCAAAAGCCCATCTAAGTTGTACCTCAAAGCAGTTGCGGAACATTGGAAGGTTCATGGGAGACAAACTTCTAGGACCTAAATGTGAAATCGAAGTTAAAGATTGTTTACATTTTAAAGTTAAAGTAATTTTCATTATCTCGGTGTAAGTTGGCAAACTAAATACCCACAACTATTCTGTCCTGAATGTCTGGAGGTCTACAATTCGCAATGTAATTACATGCAAGCCTGCAAATAAAAACCAAGATAGGAAGCGCTCTGAGCAGGAAAAAGAAAGTCTACAAATCAAAGTATTAACTTAGCATAAGCAGAACCTTTAACTCCAGGAGAAAGAGAAGCAGATGTCACAGACAGGCAGCACAAGCCCTGCCTCTGTACTGTGAAATGAGCAACATCCTGGCTTCAGGCTTGTGAGAGGTTGTACAGTGATATCAATTTCCCTTTTACATTACAAAGAAACCAAAGCAGAGTACACCATAACTTCCAACATTTAATATTATTTTCCAGGATGCAGGGGAAAATATCTGCATGGAACGCGCCGCACTGACTAGATAGGTAGTGGGCATTCCTACTTCTTAAAATATGGTGCACCTTATATTTTTTGTTTTTAATGCTCTGTGATAGGAACTGCTCTGACATTGTAGAGAGTCTGATGTAAGTTTATTTGCGGAGCAGATCTTTTGCTCTGCACATACTCCAGAACCAGACATGCAAAGCTTAAGGCAATGCAGAGTGGTACTCTAACTAAAACATCACCATTTGTGGCTGAAGGGGCGAGCAGGGCCCTCTCTCCTCCTCTTCTCTGCCACTGTTCTAATTGCATCAATGTCTTTTATTTACTATGTACTTGTCCTAATTTGCATTTGTACTGTACATCACAATCATTCTTGTATTGTTCTTTGCTCATCTATGTATTGTCAGGCGCTGCGGAACCCTTGTGGCACCATATAAATAAACAATAATAATAATAATAACTGGGCTGGTTCAGGCATTCTCATATAGAGCAAGTATAGTAATGGAATTGTGAGGCATGCAGAGAGGGGTGTTCAGGGCAGCCGACAGGGGGGTGCTATGGGAACAGCTGTCCCGGGACCCGGCCTCTGGAGGGGCCCGGGCAGCTGCCCACAGCAACAGCGGTACGGTGACGCCCACCCACCCCCGCAGCTGCACACAGCCTCCCCAGCCGCTGGCCCCCCAGCCAGGCACGCACAATACACAGTGCAACCAGTTGTAATCGTATGGGGGGGGGCAGACTGAAGGTCAGTACTGGGCCCTGCAATTCCTAGCGGCAGGGGGGGGGGGGGGGGGGGGGGGGGCATTGGTGGTTGGGCGACTGAAGGTCCTAGTGGTGGCCCTGGGGGTGTTTGTAGAATTATACCAGTTTTCAGCCATAACTTTTGATCATTTGGCAGTGGTTCTTGGCTCAAGCGTAAAAGTGCCATCAACAGATTCTGATTTCTCAAATTTTTTTAACATGCACAGGATTATATATTTTGCTGGTCCAGTAATTATCCCTCCTGCTTCCACAAACAGATCTCCTCAATATGTGACCAGTTGGGAAAACTAGAGGGCGAGATCGAGAACTGCTGATTTAGAGATAAAGCTGGTGCAAGTGCACACTGATAATGATGTGGACTGTGAAAACAAGAGTACAGATAGAGGAGGTCCACTCACAGAAGGCATGCCGGACAACCCCGTTCTATGTACTTAACGTGGGAGAAATTATGATAGATTAGTTTCCAACTTTGCATTAGCACCAGAGATACTACAGCCAACATCCATGCTACATTGCCTAAAATATGGGGACCAGCCAAAACTTCTAGCAAGCATGTGTGCTAAGTGACTGGGCATATGTAGTTCCGGTCATAGTAATTAGTTTAAGGCATCAACCTCCGCAGTAGTAATATACCAATGTCCAGCAGTAACAGTACTCCATAATATGCCACTAGTAGTACTACTATAGTAATAAGAATGTTCAACAATATCAGTAACAGTAGTAGTAAAAGGACAACAGCAACGGCAGCACTGGTAGTGGTCGTGTAAGCAGCAGCCAGTACGCGCGCGCACACACACACACACACACACACACACACACACATATATACCAGCTAACACCTATTTCTCCTTTTTGTCAGTTGACTGCAATAATAGTGCTAAGTCTTTAAAGTCGGCGCTAATACCAAAGTAAATGCCTGTGTGTTAAAAGATCAATCCAAATGAAGTGGGAGCTAATCGTTGTTGTGGAAGTAAAAGCACCGTGTACATCAGAACCGGCCACTTTCCACGGCATCTCCTAAATCACCCTGGCCCTCCATTCTTCAGAGGGAGAAAAAAAATAGATGAAAAATACATTTCTGGCTAATATAATTATTTTCTTTTATTGTTGCTTCAACACTATGCTTAACATATGAATTGGCGACAGGAGGCTCCATCAGGGGTTAAGATAAACAATGGTGCACAACAAACACTTTCATGAAGGTTTCCTGAACTTGGGTTTACATTTTCATTATTTATACTCCAAATGATCCAATATTAATTTACTCTGCCTTGAAAACACAGATCCAAAGAATGACATTGTATATAGAAAGCAATCAGATTCCAAGTTCTGATAATAGGGACATTTCCAATATATAGTAGTGGCACGCAGGCCAAACCTTGAAATCCTTGGACTGCCCCTGGGAATCGGCAACTACTGTATGCTAGAGAACCAGCGATGTCTGCTCCCTTTCTTTTGTAGATCCTGCTTAATTTATACAGCCCCCACACACAATGTTACCATGTCAACTAGCAAAGTGTATGCCAAATGTTACGGCGATATGAAAATCAGAAGCAAAATACACAAAACACTAAAAAGTTTGTTTATAATTGTCAACAAAATGACATCTTCACGTGTCAAACTGATGCTAAATCACCTTTGCCTATTTAAACGTGTCTTAACTGATAATATAAAGAAAGGTGGGATATCAAGGACTCAGAGATTGGCAGACGTGCAGGAAGCCAACCGACCTCGGCCCCTTTTTTCTTTTAAAAAAGGGCAATCATTACATGGTATGCTTTGCCATGTAAATGATCAACTCTGAAGACCTCGCACCTGGCGATTATTATCGGTGTTCAGTAGCCAAAGGACACTACACCCATGTAACTCCCATGTTGCGGTTATTGTTGTGTTTGCAGTGGTCAGAGTGAATGCTTTGTCATACCTTGTACTTCCCCATATCACAGCCGCACAGAGTGCTCTCCATTGTGTAACTCCTCTGGACTCCCAGTTCTCTCCACACCACCACTCGAGCAGTTGATTCCTTGGATTTTTCCACCACAAAGCTACAGCTGCTCAAAGAAAATGCTGGGGCGAGCTGGCTCAGAACTTTAGGCAGAGTCTGGGTAAGGAAAGAAAAGAGGGAGGAAAAAGGGAATCAAATATCAGCGGTAGACAACATGTGACCCTCCATCCATTGTGTTACTAAAAAAATCAAGCATGCCCCACCTCAGTTTTGCTAGGCATTGAAAACCAATGGCAGGGTATGTGTAGTTCCACAAGAGCTTGGGTGACATAGAATTACCACCCCCTTATCTACATTTTCTGATTAAAACAATGATTTGTGGCAAGTGCCAGGTCAAATGGAAAATGCACAAAGATGTTGCAAAGCTTCCATTGAAAGTTTTAAATAGTTTAGGTACTTACTGTAGATGGGGTACGGGTCTCCATAAGGTCAACAAAACTTTAGGTTGACCACTATAGGTCGACCATCACTATGCATTAGGTCGACATGAAAAAGGTCGACATGAGTTTTTCAGATTTTTTTGTGTCCATGTCGATTTAATTCAACATGGACACCATACAAGTGTACCACTTTGCTCCCCATGCTTCGGGCACGGTGCAACACAATGCTCTACACACTATTATATTCTCACTCTAAGCCCACCTGGTTATTCCAGTATGAAAAAAATCACTCTTTAAAAAAAAAAAAAACACATGAAAAAATCATGTCGACCTTGTCCAGGTCTACCTAATGCTTGTGTCGACCTAATGACCATGTCAATATATTTCACGTGTCGACCTAATGACTACCTAATGAGGGGAGACCTAGTGACCACAGCTTAAATGAATGAAGAAAAAAAAAGCATGTCAATTTGTAAAATGCCCACAAGATGGCAATGGCTTCAAATTACTATAAGATTTTTTGGCAGGATCTAACAGTTGAGCTATGGTATAGCAGATTTACTCTGTCTAGATCAACCATGTTATGGGTGACCTACCTTAGTCAAACTCAGCTAGTTAGACGCCTAAAGATAGTCGACCGTGTCTAGATCTATAGTAACAAAAAAGTTAGACTCAAGCGTTAGATTGACGGGAGCGTGGTCAACATGAGGTTTCACATAGGTCTACGTGTGTCTAACTTCTGTTACTGTTCATATAGATGCGGTCGACTATCTTTAGGAGTCTATCTAGACACATTCGGCTAAGCGTGGTCGACCTAGACATCGTAGATCCATTGACCAGATACGGCCAGTTGTACATCAAATGTGCATGTAGGGAAATATACAACCAAATATCAATTTAGTTCCATCAAAATTTTCTTTGTGTACAGTTAAGATTATGGGGGAGATTCTCTAAGCTAGAAATGCGGTAAAAACCCCGTTATCGGGTTTTTACCGCATTTTGGGATGCTGTAAGCATCCCCCGCCGGGTTACCGCGGTGGGGGGCATCGCCAGAAAAATCTGGCGGTGACCCATAGAAGCCAATGGGCTTCTACCGCATCCCACACCGCCGCCCCGCAACGTCCCCCCGCCGCCCCGCACGGACCCCCGCCGCCCCGCATCGCCCCCTCACCTGTGTACGGGCAGCACAGAGCTGTGCTGCCCCGACCTGTGACCTCCTCCCTGCACTAATCCTCTTCCGGGTGCAGGGAGGAGGAGAGCCCGGTGCAGCAGCAGCGCCGGGTGTGGGTCTGTGGGAGGGAGGGGGAAGCCGCCGGGACCTGCTGGGACCCGGCGACTCTCACCGCAAAGGACAGCTCTTAACGCAAGAGCTGTCCTTTGCTATAATTATCGCATATGTTAGAACATATGCGATAATTATAATTGCGATGGGCAGTCTCCAGTAATAGATAGTATGGATACTACTCAAATTGCAATATGAGGACCATAACACAAGCCAACACTATGCTGCTGGCTCTACATGGCACCAAAGAACCAGTCTACCGTTTCAACAGAATTTTTGTGCCTTTATTTGCCAAAAAAATGTGTCTTTGTCTCAATGCAATGCGAATAAGACGCACTAGGACATGAATCTAAACATATCGAAAATCTCCTGTAAATCTATCCTTTGAATCTGTAATGCTGGGCTGTAACAGGGTGGTTGCTAAGGGGGCATGCACTCTGGGCGCAAGATTTGAGGTGGCGCAGGAGGGTTACAGAGGAGCAGGGACAAGTGGAGGGCCAAACTATTTTGAAAGCATCCAGGAGGGTAGGCCAGTATTACACATCTTATAGCTGAGGGAACCTCACTACAAACGCTAATGATATGCCTTTACTGAAAAACTGCACACCAAGGGGGGGGGATGTATTAATATACATCGCCGCCCGTCCGCCGCAATGCCAGCGCATATGTACTAACATACCTGTAATGTGGTGTGCAGGGGTCTCCGTCACCTCCCTGCCGCCTCCTGCTACCCTCACGCCGGGGACAGCTAAGCAGGCTGTCCCCGGCACCTCCTCCTCCCCCTGCAGCCGGAAGGACGTCTGGCTGCATCACTAGGGGGAGGAAGGTTTTCCCCTTAGTACATCTCGCCCCAAAGCTGTAATATTACTATATAGAACTTGTCATATGAATGCCTATTGTGTATACTCACTCTGTATCCAGTATCTTCTGCCAAGTCACACGAGGCAGCACTGGCATTTGTGTGCCAAATAGTCTCCTTTATACTGCAGCCATACATGAATACGTTTTTCTTGCGAGAATGCCCATGGTAATCACAATAAACCTGATCATAAACAGCAAAATAAAGCAGTAAACAATTAGATTAAAGTGTATAAAAGGGGTTTTACACATCTTTTTATAAATGATTTCATCTAATCTCTGGACAGAGGTGTATCCAAATTATGATAAACTACTGTGCCCAGCAGTACGCAGCATCCCCTTCTGTGCCCAGTAGTACACAACTTCATCTCATGGGTAAAAGTAGTCATAACCTTAGAGCTACCTGAAAATACCTCTAGTGGCTTCTGTCATAGGGGGGTATTCAATGTCATTTCCAACAGATTTGACAGTCTTTAATCCATCTTCTGACTGTCGGAAAAGTTCCAACAGTCGGAATGACCGTGGATTATCAAAAATGGTTGCAGATTCGACAATCTGGTGGCCGATTTCTACATTTAACTTCGTAAAAAGTTGAATCTGCATGGCTCCACTGTGGCCGAAAATGGCTGCATTGAATAGGGGTGTGCACAGATTGAAGACCCCCCCAAA